>NC_137638.1:13097895-13822895 GCF_963383615.2 Lipophrys pholis
CAAAGCAGACAACCTCCCGTGTAAATGTTCTACCTTCTTTGTTAGGACCAAAATGCTGGATTCAGTTTCATTTACATTTGAAGGTGTATTTTCAGCATAGACGCTATGTTAGATAGTGACATCTGGTTTAGAGTTGAACGTTTGATTGTTGTTAGGATCAGGATAAAATGGTAGGGAAAGCAGTGTGTGTGTGTGTGTGTGTGTGTGCATGTGTGTGTGTGTGTGTGTGTGTGTGTGTGTGTGTGTGTGTGTGTGTGTGTGTGTGTGTGTGTGTGTGTGTGTGTGTGTGTGTGTTAATAAGAGTGACTTATGAATCATCACGCATAAACATTATGCCCTACATTTCTTAAGGTTTTTTTGATTGTGTTTTAAAAATATTTTTTCTGTCTGTGTACTCTCAGAATCTTTTCACCTGTCAGAAGCAAAATATTTAGGCTATCTTTAGCCAATTATATGTATTTTTAAAGTTGTGCATTGAGTGCTCATTAAGAAAAAAAATACTCTGAAAACACACAATAAATCTCTGTTATAGATTTTGTGGCAGTTTCATTTGGATCTTAGAGCCCTTTTTTTTTCTTCTTTTATTGTGTGGATGTAATTTCTCAAGCTGCTACTTTGAGCGACTTGACACACCATCTTGTGGTGCAAAGTTGCATTGCAAGAATAAATCAACTGGGGCATTTTGGAAAACTTGCTCACTTTGGGAGGTACGTCACCAGAAGTTCACAAAACTGGGGTTGAGATCAAACCATGACTGTTGTTTTAACTTCTTTAGATGATGATTTGAGGTTATATTGATTTGTGTTAAACTAAATTCATTGAAGAGCCGGAGTCACATATTTAAAGTCAGGGTATTTATAGATTGATTGATCCATCCATCTATCCATCCATCCATCCATCCATCCATCCATCCATCCATCCATCCATCCATCTATCTGAACTCATATAACCAAAATGGGCTAAATCTATAATTTTCTTTATCTTTATGTCTGCAAAGAACAGTCAAAGTAATCTTGGTCCGTCGACATACTCATATCTGTGTGTGTGCGTGTGCGTGTGCGTGTGTGTGTGTGTGTGTGTGTGTGTGTGTGTGTGTGTGTGTGTGTGTGTGTGTGTGTTTGCACATATTCAGACTGAATCTCCCTCTGGGGTCCCCAGAGCTCTCCTCCAGCCCTGTTCCTCATTAGGCATCTGTCGTGGTGCCAGAATCAATAAGCACAGATGGAAAGAAAAAAAATCCTCTCCCCTCCTCTCTTCTTTTTGAATGGGTACGTCATTAGCAAATTCCACAGTGTTTACCTTCATCACGGAAAGACCCTCCTCGCATTTACTGTACTTCAACTCATTTGTACCCCTGTTTTTCCTTTTATGACCCACAATCGAAGCACTAAGTGTTACAGACATGAAAATCACCGGCTCAACATTGCAGAGTTGTGTATTTGCTCAACAATCTCGGACACAGATGAAAATATTTTGTTGTGGGTTTCTCTCTGTCTTTCTTTCCCTCTTCTGTCCCCCATCTTAAGATGACTCATCTGTTTCCATACATTGTTGCATGTTTGCTGGCAACGATAAACAGCATAGTTAAAACAGAGAAGTGGGTGGTATGTGCTCATTTGGTGTGTGTGTGTGTGTGTGTGTGTGTGTGTGTGTGTGTATAGTGTGTGCATGCCACCGGGACTATGTTAAACAAAAGGAAGAAAGGATGACAGCATCCAACCTCAGTTTGTCATCTTCAGTGTAAACGGCCGTACATCATGTTAACATTTCACATGTGCTTGGCCCAATCACACCAGTCACACACACTCGTGTCAACACAGGAGGAATGAAAACAAGAGACTGGAAAGTGGGAGCTGAGGTGGGGAGAGACGAGGCAAATGGAAAAGGTAAAAAAACAAGAGGCAAAAGAGAAAGGTTAGATAGAAGTAGAACATTAGTGAATGAGGATAGACGGTGAGCAGACAGCTGAGGAAAGGCTTAATGTTTCCAGTGTGAGCAGAAGAGCAGAGATTATGAAACATCTTGGCACAACTCTGCACCACTTGTCTGTAAAGCAAAGAAAGAGTGGGTGGGTTTTCCACCTCCACAGAATAAATGATGCGAGGGGAAATGGGAGTAAACAACATCAGTCATTATAATTGCTCTCATTCGGCTACTCCCATCAACCATCAACTATAACCCCCCCCCCATTATCCTCCCTCGATCATTCATTTCCATTTGTCTTAACTTCCAGTTGCCCTTCTGAGTGACTTCATCCCACCTCTCACCTCTCTGTCATTCACACACACTTCGTCATCTCATCTATGTGATGATGTAACTTATTTTCCTCCTAAATATAACCTAATTAACTTAGATGTCAAGCTTAAGTAGGGTGGTCAGACTGATGTCAGAATACAGAGGCAACAGCCAACGGCAACAACAATTCTGGCAAACAATGTCAATTCACTTCTTTTTTCTTTTTATTTTATTGGGACGGAGGCTGAGAGATACAAGCTTTGGCCTTGTAGGTGAACATCTATTGCAGCAGAGGCCTTTGAATGCTGCTGGGCACACAGTGAATCATGTCAGCTGTTTCTAGGAACTGGATGTGGTGTCCTTACTGTCTCATATCTCCTCACTGTTTCATCTCTTCAGTTCTTCTCTTTTTTCAATTTCATATGGTTCCTGGAAAGCTGCAGTGGTCTATTTGAAAATATGTTCCACCGCAAGTGTTTGTAGAGTGCAATCACAGGTACCGACTTTAACTCAAGGACGTTTGCCTTTTTACGATTGATTCAAATGCAGGTACACTTGGCAACGAAAGAGGGTTTTAGTTAAGTACAAGCCTAAATCTGAGTCACTAACCAAGTAATCCAAGTAATCCAAGTAATCCAAGACACTGTTTTATAATCTACATTTACCTATAGGTCAAAATGTACTGTGCCCTATTTAACCTTCACCACTTTAGTAAAGAGAGGGCTCTTGTGGAGCTGCAAGAAACATATACAGGGGATCACAATTTAGTTGCATGAGTTATGAGGCCTCTATAGGGCATATATATTGCTTGAACTTTTCTTTTTTGTCTCATAATATAGTAATAGATAGGGCTAGTGTTGAGGTTTTAACTCATTGTAGTCTTTGTGAATTAGAAATTGTAAGATATGACCCCAATTGCAATTCAGTTTGGTCCTCATCCAGGTCGGGCTCCTCATCTTGCACCTTATTCCACTTGTCATTTTTTTCTGACAAAAAAATGTTTGTTGGACAGGGTACAGACCTTTTATTTCCATGGCCAACAAAATCTCATTTGTCTTGAACAGTTGTCACGTGACTGCAAGACAATCCCAAGTGCCAATCAATGATAAATTCATTTGGCAAATATTTTGTGTGTCGGGTGACATGCATGCAAACTCCAGACACATTTTCTTGTTATTGTTTTTTCAGGGTCACCAATTAATCCCTAGTTGGTGACTCTAAAAATACCTGTTCATCACTACGTTCTCCCAATATGTCAAATAGCAAATGTTTTTCTCATTTCATTCATAAGTGTTATTTTCTTGTTATTCATCGAAGAAACCTACTGAGCTTTTCCCTCTATGCTGAACGTCTGACTACAAGGAACATGGATCTTAAATTCCAGTGTGTTGAACTTTATAACAGGCAGAATGCACGGAACATGAAACAGCCAGCCAAGTCAAAGGTATCCCAGGGATTTAACAGTAGCACCAAAATCCTATCAAAACCAACTTGGGGCTGCAAATAATATTCCTTTTTGTATGTGTAATGTTTGGAAGTTTAGTAATATGTTTCTGTAGAGTCCATACTTCTGTACAGCACTAATGTGCTATAGTAACTAGTTACTATTATGGGATTGATATAGTTACGATTACTGAAGTTTCAGTCAGTTCTGTTTGGCACTGAGTTCTGCACAACAGGTTCAGCAAGGCTTTAATAATATCCGCTTGATTCAAACAGAGATAAATAGACAATGTGTGTAACTAATTAAAAAAAAAAAAAAGGAATTTTGGTGACTGTTAAAACTTTGGTTATGATTAAAGAACCACTGAAGAGTATCTATTGTTTTGGTGCTTTGTGATCTTGTTCTAACTATGTGCTGGTAAGTAACAAGGAAAAAAAAAAAGCAAACACCTTAACTATAGTTCTCCTGACTGCAGCGTCATTCTTTCTCGTGAGAGTGGCAATGATTTTGTCATTTAGATCTTAGTGACAAATGTGTTCCCCCACACTACTAAAGTTTCTTTAGGAAACAGTGCAGTCTTTTTTTGAATACAAAAAACAACACCCTTGTATCCATCAAAGCAGAGAATATACCGCTGGAACCACTTTAAAAAGTTAAATGGTGCATATAAATCTGGGGTCTGATCTTATCGTTTCCTTTTGAAATGTTAGGTCAGCAGCGGCTGAGCCATACAGCTCCTAATCACTCCACAATCATTTACTGCCACTCAGATCAGGTATTTACAAAACTATGGCAGCTTTGACGTCAACCTGGCTGAGAATGCTTGTTCACAATGTTATGAGCAAACACACAGGAGCAAACACACTTCCAAGGTGTCTGTGAGGCCTCATAAGTTAAGCCTTTAGTCTTCTGATGAGATGTTTCCTGCAGATATACTCTTAAACTCCACTTTTTTTTTCTTTTTTGGGGGGATTATTATAGTGTATGTGTAAACCTGGGCCTGGACTCCACTGCAATGCCTGTGTGTCCCGTCCAGTCAGGTAAACACAATTGAATCAAAGAAAAAGGAAGGATAGGTGACATAACAATGGCTGAAGGTTCTGAGGTTCTGTGGTTTGACTATCGGTCGGAGTCTCCTTTCCAGTACCCCCAAATAAACTCTCCCAGGGCACTCCTGGGGCCTTGCCACCAAGGAAGTTTCTTGACAACCCTGGTGACCTCCACCAGTGAAATGGTCAAGGACACACCTGAGGCCTCAGGCCTTGCCTTCTGTAAGGGAGGTTTGTCCCCCGGATCAGGAGATCCTCAAAGTTCTCCTTCAAGCACTGGGAATATCCTCACTCGAGGTCAGAGGATGTCCACTCTTTCAGAGCATCGCTTGAGACAACTCCGACCCCTCCTGAACCTCCGGATGGTGCCCAAGAACCTTTGAGACCAACTGAAAGCCCCTCTCTGTAGCCTCTCTGAACTCCTTCCATCCCGCAGACTTTGCTTCAGCAACCGCTACAGCTGCAGCCCTTTTAGCATTACAAGTTTATTTCATTCATTGTAAAATAAAAAGAAAAAAAACAAAACAATTCAGTACAATGCAATGCAGATCAATATAGAACAATCAAATCAATATAGAATTTCATAATTGCATACACTTGAGCAAGCTTTATGTTCCTTTCCAAACAGTGTCTGATCATATTCAATCCGATTCTATTTTTTTGTAGATTATGATTTTATCCTCTTTTTTTTTTCTTTTTCTTTTTTTTTAATGTTTCTGTGGTGAAACAATCCAAAATGAAGAAAAAGAGATTTTCATAAAATTTTAGAGACTCACAATGGACCTGTTGGCAAAATACACCAAACTGCAGTTTGTTTGTTTTTTAACTGCCAACTTAAATATTAATCCGAATAAATTCCCCCCAAAAATAAAAAGAACAGAAGATATCTCGAAAATATCTGGTCAAGCTTACAGCGTTTTTACCATGTATGGAAACGGATGATAAGGCCCTTGAGAATTGAGTATTTAAACTGATAAAGTGTGCCTGCATGGACAGTTATTCACAGCGTAACTGTGAATGATCATAATTGCATGTTGTGGTGCAAATTCTACAAACGACCTGAGCAAACCAGGACTACTGGTTTAGAGAGTGCATTGTCTGGTGTTAGATTTTTATACTTTCCTGTACAAGTTCAGTAGGTCTATGCCGTCATACTGTTTTGAATATGAAAGGTTTAGCAAAACAAGTATGGCGTAAATAATGCAACTACAATTACCACAGCTGCAACATTAGCATGCAACCCTCCAGCATTGTGAATGGTTAAGCCCGGATGAGGTTATATGAGGTGGGCTGCAAATGTGAACTTCCATAGAGCCCCTCAGAGGTCCGGGCCGGCACTAGGTGATCATATGGAAGGTAATTGGTCCACAGGTCTGCAGTCCAATCAGGTGAAGGTGCTTCTGCTGAACAGACTTACTTGTATATGTGATATACCAGAAAAGTTTGAAAAAAAAAAAAAAAAAATTCATGTTTCTTCAAAGTATAACAGACTTTGAGCTCCGGGAATCAATAAGTAATAACTTCAAATCATCAGCAGAATTAGACAAAACATCAGTCCTGATATCTTCTCAAAGACCATTCTGTGATGTGCTGCTGCTGTATTTACCAGAGTCAGCAAGTCTTTCTAATTTTCTCCCACCCGTTTAGTATTTCAGAACAAGTTCTTACCATACAGCACAGCAATCACTCATGTAGGAGAGAGTAAACATTTACAGAGTTTGGTTCTACGGGCAGGTGATGATGGACAAGCCTTCCAGGGAAACCCACTGACGGATGGAAAGAGTGAACAGGAGAGAGATGGATAGGAAAGAAGGATCGGAACAGGGGGATCAATAAATCTTTGTATAATTCACCTCATGAACGTTGGTCAAGATAAAGGAATGAAAAAAAGAAAAAAAAGCTTTGTTGTGGACTACGTGTCCGTTCCATTGTCACCAAGTCTGGGCAGAGAGCCACAGCTAAACAGTCCATTAGTCCAGGAGAGAAGGAACTTCTTAATTGCCTCCTCTCTCTTCCTTTTTGTGCTACTACCCCGCCAAGAAAAAAAAAAAAAGCTCTTTCAGTTGCCTGAGAGGACAAGTACAGGAAACACTCATTCATTAACAACCTGGAGCTCGTTAGCTTCAGTGAAGCACTCTTCAGAATATGTGCAATTCCACCTCTGAGGTCAGGTCTGAGTGTGTGTGTGTGTCAGTATGTGTGTGTATTTGTATGGAGGCTAGAGGTGAGGGGGGCTAAAG
The DNA here is from genome assembly GCF_963383615.2 of Lipophrys pholis. Classification (NCBI taxonomy): domain Eukaryota; kingdom Metazoa; phylum Chordata; class Actinopteri; order Blenniiformes; family Blenniidae; genus Lipophrys; species Lipophrys pholis. The sequence continues at coordinate 13,104,864 of NC_137638.1, forward strand.
GGTAAGGCAGGGCCAGAGGAGGGGGGTATGCTGGTTTTGGTGACCCAGGGTCCTCTAGCAGATGAGGGGAGTGCTGGTGAAAGAGATCTTAACAACATTAGAACTCACTGAACCATGTCACCTACAAACAAGTGTGGGGTGCACAAGGATGTTTCACCTTTGAGCAATTTTTCACAGTTTCTGTTACTGGAGTGGCAGGCTTCGGTTTAATGGTGTGTGTCATCGGTTATTAGAAAGTTATAGTAAGCATTTAGTTGGCAGGAAAACATTAACAAAGAAACAAACAATATGTTTTATGTATATTGGGCGACATGTGCATTCGCCTCTACCTTTGCTCTGCACTCCCATCAAGCACCAACATAAAAAAGTCAAGTCCAGTTAGGGGAGTTCAAAACATGACACAGAACACCCCGCCACCCAGCCTTCCTAACACACCCTGTCATTTGTAAGATGTCAGCCTGCCTCTTTGCCCTGGTTGGACAGCATGCAGGAGAGCTGCGTTCCTTTATTGGCTTTAAAAGATAATGACATGCCTATGGGCTGCCTCTCACCACTCGTAGAGGGTCAGCGAGTTCCTCAGCCTCGCCGAGGTTCACGTTGAGATTGTGGCTTGGGAAAGCTGCTCCTGTATTTGTGGCTTGGATCAGCGCAGAGGACACTTGTGTTTCAATCAAAGCACGCTCGTCAGTTTCCTGCACGGTGCTTAAAACTTTCTCTAACAAACCCTTGACTATGAGATTAAATAGCTGCCACCCATGCAGTTGACAAGGCACTCTCACTCTTTTGCCTTCAGTGCAGCGAACTCAAGGCCACATGCCCTTTTTCATTACTCTGAACAGGCCAGCTGTATTGTAACTACAACCAATTTCCTTGCAGTCTATAAAGCTGTCAATCAAAATCATACGGAATAGGGAGCGGAGGTGGGGGGGCATTAGGGGTGGAGCTGGGTGGGCTGCAGGGCTCCAGACCAGACGTCAAGAGTTTCACACGGCAGCACGTTTCAGAGGGAGGACGGAGCGATGGGAGGAGAGAGGCTGACGGAGGAAGGGCAGGTCACGTTTACCTGCAGAGCAATCAAGTCAAACTCACAACAAAGTCTTTCTTTTTATGTTTCCATTTATTAAAGTTATGAACAAAGAGACAAATAAGTTATATTTTTATTTGTTAGAATTCTATCAGTGTTTGAACATTAATATTTAGAGAGCTAGTACAATTTTCTACTTTCATGGCTAGCCTTTGACAAACCCATAGAAACAGCTGTCTCTCTCCGAGGATCCGAACATAATACTGAAGGGGAGGTGTCAATGTTGTCTCACAAGACAGTTAGCAATGAAAGTGTGCACCTTAAGGCTTTTTTTCTGTTATGGTATATCATTACATATAAACTCTTTAAAAATATACTTCTGTCAAATACCTTGACAACTACTATGTACACTACAAAAATAAATTTTCATATAAATAAATTATATGGCATACATTTATCTTTGTAACTGAAAACAGCATACATCCACATCAATCGAGACCAAAATGGCAGCCTGGAAGAACCAATGATTTTTTTTTTTTTCCTTTTAAAATCCTCTAAGAGCTATGATGAGACCTGTAGTGTAAAATGTTATATACTCTTTTTTTTTCCTATTTAACATTAGTAAGCACTTTATACAGATCAAACTCCATTAATGTAAAAACATTAAACTGTAATAGTGTTTTTTCAATAGACATAAAAATCCCTGCATTTGTTATCCACTGGCATCACAACAATAATGAAAGAAAAAGAAACCCAACATACTTTATATTACAAAAATATAAATATCGCAAATAAACAAAAACATTTAAAAATGAATAAAATAGTTGCCAGCTATGATTCTCTCCTCTACTGCCAATGTGACATTGGGAGAAAACAAAATGAAAAACATAAAAAAACAACCTATTTCATGCAAGCAGCTGATGTAACTTGGTGAACGGGAGAAGGGAAACGACAAAGACATGTTGGAAGAGATGTGATAGGGTGTCAAAGTGGAGGGAGTAAGTAAGGATAGCAGGCCTGGGGAGGTAACATGTATGGACACTGGTAGAAAGTCACATGCATGAACTGGCCATTACTGGTGGAAAGAGGGGCTGCTGGTGTAACCGCTGACCCCTGAGGCTCTGGGCTGTGCAATTTTGCAGTTGAGGGGAGACGTCCAATTAGTGTCATGGCATTATGTCAGGGATTTTTTATTTAATTTTTTTTTTACTTTTCTTTTTTTTTGAGGTCGGTGTTGGACAGCTGTGGCCAAACTGGAGACAGTTGTCTTTACTGTCACTGAAGGACAGTATGAGCAAAGATGGAGGATTTCCTTACACGCATATGAATGCACAAACATACATAGGGACACACACACAGAGCACATTGTCAGGCCATATAGAGCTTATTCCTTAGCAGGCTACATGGATTAGCTTATTGAATGGACATGAAGAGCTACGCAAGACAAGATATTCCTGTGGATGAAGTGTAAATGCAGTCAAGTGCCATGTTGAGTTGGGTCATACAGTATTGTCTGAACCTTAGCTTATTGACGAGTCAGCCACGGAGTCAGCACCCCGTGTTGACCCTGTACCAGAATCAGTGATGCAAATGTCCCTGTGATGGTAGAGCGAGTTACTGAGGTGGGGTCACTGCTTGTATGGAGAGTATACAAGGCAGAACCTGTTTTGAGCCTACTAGGATTAAACAATATATGACATCTTACAGTAAAATACAACCAGAGTTCAGAGATCAACAGACAGTGATACAAGGCTGAAAGCAGAAACAGGTTTCAATGCTGAGGCGATGACTAAAAAAAACAAAACAATGAAACAGCAAAAAACAAAAACAAAAGAAACACCTTTTTAAAATGTCTTCATATCAGCTCGTCTTAAATAGCACGCATGGCGTGTCAAGTTAAACAGTAATTGTTTCATAACTACCACAGGTCTGTGATAACAAATTAATAGTTTTACAAGCGTACCTTTATACAACATCAAATGCACACACACACACACACACACACACACACACACACACACACACACACACACACACACACACACACACACACACACACACACACACACACACACACACACACCATAGTTTTATAATTCTAACAAGTTTGCTCATGTTTTAAATGAGTTTATATGTTAGTCTGCTTTGAGGACGTGTCTGATTTAAAAGCCAAAAAATAATGGGACTGTTACATATTATACAGCCCTACACACCAGGGTAGAACTAACCTACCTACATGCACAGGCACACACACACGCACACACACACGCGCACACACACACACACACACACACACACACACACACACACACACACACACACACACACACACACACACACACACAGACAGATCACTTCTTTTGTTTAAAGAGATATTTGCATAGAGTTATAAACGTGACTTTTAAAAACAACATTTTAAGCAGCAACAGTGAATGCTGACGGTTTTTTTTTTCCTAGATGAAGCTTCCTAATGGCACAGATCCACAGATAGGTGAACAGTAATCAGAGATCTATCTCCCACTCACACACACACACACACACACACACGCACACACGCACACACACACACGCGCACATGCACACACACCATATAAAATGGCAGCCCCAGTCTGTTAACATGAGGAGTTGTACAGCTTCTAAAATTATACCTACTTTTTGTTCATATTTACATGTATACATCTTTTAAATATAGATAGAAATATCTAAGACAATAGTCCGCTGAGTTACAGTAAGAATGAGCACCATTATGGCCACACTGGCAAGTTTCTCGCTGCTAAGGGGGTTGGGAGGGGAGTGCCAGGCTGGGCAATGCTGAGCTGGGCTGTGCCAGGCCGTGTCAGCTGCTTAGTAAAACAGAGGAGGAGTCCATCTTTGGCCGTAGTACTTCTGTTCTCCAGAACTGGAAATAAGAGGGAGATTGAATTATCAATACTTTGTGATGAAACACATGCATTTAAAATGGAGACGGTGTTTTAATTTGGTCAGCTAAAGGAGCGGAAACTCACCTCAGCTTGCCCACCTGCCACTGTTCCTCTCAGCTGCCTCACACTCCAAGTCTTGTAGCTCCATGGCCTCCACCTTGTCTCCCCTGGCCCCCGTGTGGGAGCCAGACGGCACATGTGGATCCTGGAAAGTGGAATCGGTCTCCTCCGACCCTGATGGGCAGTAACTGTCTGTCGCCGTGTATGCTGGGTAAGAGGAAGATGTGCTCTGGTTGGACAAGGGGGGTGGATGAACGGCGACCGTGACCGAGGCAGATGCAGTTACTGTGGTGATGGGTTGGCAGTAAGGGGTGGGGTTGGGGTGGTGGTGAGGAAGGTGGTGATTAGGTTGTGGGTTGTGGGAAGAGCGGCCTCTGTGGCCCGCTGAGCGTTCTCTATGACCATGTGAGCCATGGTGGCCCCCAGCCTCAGTAGCAGTTTCAAAAGCGTCCAAGCGCGGGCGGGCTGGAGGTGCGGCCTGCCGGTGCAGCTGGCTCTTGGGGTCTCTGTTGCTATTTCGCTGAGTGGCTCCATGCTGGGGTCCGGAATCACAACCCTGAGAGGAGATGGACTGTTGAAGAAGACAATAAGATTAATATTGTAATGAAACAATCCTTTGCATTTAGAAACTATTTCACAAATCAGAATGAGCACTGTCTTCTTACCGAAGACACAGTATAGGCTGGAGGTTCATGCTGTCTGGCAGAACGCCTGTGTCCTGATCCCGCTCTCCTTTCCTCCTCCATCCTGCCTGTTCTGCCCCTGCTGGCCTGGAGGTGGTACTGCTGTTCATCGACTCGATGCTGTCCCCTGTGCGAGCGCAGGGTGTAATTTTGCAGCTCCTGGCTGATACCAGACACTGTGGTGTTGGAGCTGTACTCTGAGTCTGATGAGTCTGAAGCTGCACCAGAGGTAGTGGTGGCCGCAGTGGTCTGGTGAGGACGTACAGAGAAATGGACGACGTGCGGGGGGGCCTCCGGAGAGGGTGTGGGTAACCTGCTACGACCATCCACTGGTGATACCTGAGAGGTGAAAGGGGAGATTAAAAAAAATGTGCACACCTAAGAATGCAAAAAATCGGACCTACGAGAATACTACATATTGGAAAATACCATTTTATTGTAGTTGTATTTTTTGAGATCTTACCTCTGGATAGGGTCCAAAGTATGACAATAATACTGGAAGAAGGACCAACCCATTCAGCACTCCGAGAACTGTTAGGATGGCTAACACTGCAAAGAAATACCTGCAATACAACACACAAGCAACAAAATTGTTTTCAAATATGGACAATGTTTTAAAATCTGTGTAAATTCAGATATTTTGAACTTCAGCATTGAGCACCATGCACAGATGCTGCTCTAAAAAAAAAAAAAATTGAATACAAGGTCTATGTTTCCCATAATTTGATTCACAGTGAAACATATCTAAAAAACAAACAAACACGTAAACTGAAAAATTAAGTATGCGCATTGTTGTTGCATGAGTAATGTAATGTAAAAATACAATATTTCATAGTATCTATTTTTCTTAAACTTCTTAAACTTATTTTAATTCAACGCCATATTTATTATAATTATAAAGTCTAAAGAATGCTATGTATAGATGTAGACATAATCAAATTGGTTTAGTATTGACAAGAAGCATAGTACAAGCAGTTAAACAAATGCTCCCATGTGAAAACGTAATAAAAATACAAAATGAAGCAAATCAATTAGGGAAATTTGACCAAGTAGCAAGAAACCCAAAAAAAAAAAAAACCCAAAAAAACTCCTCAGAGTTTCTATCAACAGAAAAAAAAAAAGGTAGGCAAAACAGCACGAAGGCGAAGAGACAAAGAAAATACCTGTGCAAACCACAGAAGTTTAGACGTGGGGAGACATGTGCAAGATCAACTATTACACATGCCTGAAATAATACTTCCACAAAGACACCAGCCACTCCTCAAACAAACGCACAATATATGAGCCCCCCCACAGTCAGGCAGGCATGCACTGTGGTTTGAGGAGCAAAACAGAAATGTACCTTGTGTGTTTCTAAGTTCTGCCAAAGAGGGTTAATCTTAAAGAAGCCGCAGAGAGAAAAGAAAGGGGAAGCATAATTAGCCAGAGCTGGTTAATTCAAAGGCACGGGAGGGAGAAAAAAGAGCAGGGGAGGGGGGTTATTGGGGCGAGGGTACTCTCTCTTGGGTGTGTGGCGTATAAGCAAACATGAAGAAAACAAAGCAATGAGGAATGTGGATGGAGGGGGCAAGGGGTAAGAGAGTAAAAAAAAAAAAATAGGGGTGGGGGGGTGGGTGGAGGCGGTTGAGGGGAACGTTCGGGCATGGGGGGGCACAAGAGGACAGGGGCCTCTCTCTCTCTCTCCTTGCTTGCTTAAAAAAGAGAGAAAGAGAGAAGCAAACAAATGAAGTGAAGGGTATAGAATTTAAACAATTTAGTCTAGGAAGAAGAGAAGGGGACTCTCAGAGCAACACCCCTCCCTGGCCTTTCTCCCTCTCTTTTATTTCGTTCTCTCTTCTCTGCCTTGCTTTTTTTTCTCCCTTCTTTCCTGCTAAGCCTCTGTGAAATTCCCGGCCACTCCACAATCCCCTCCGTCTAATTAAATCCCCAATGTATCAGGTAAGACCCCCCAATCTGCACTCTAAATCTCTCTACGTCTCTCTCTCACTTCAGTCCAGCTTCCTTCATTTGAACAGGCTTCTTTCCCCGCCTCATCACTGGAAGCGCTGAAGTTACAGTTGAGAAAATGATGAATCATGAACTCTTAAATATCATGAGTGCCAATAGGTATTGCTAGGAGGAGATGTCCACAAACGAGAGCCAGTTGTCCCTCTCTACCCAACTCTGTGTGTAGAGTGACTTATACAGATGTTGCTCCACTCCCGAAATTCATTCCTATCCACAAATAGTAAGGAGTGAAATATTTCTGATGGTTGTTGAATGTCCTTCATAGTGCTTTGTCAGATAAGAAAACCCACTGTTGAACCGGTCGAATGTTTAACACTGAGACTTCTTATGCACCAGTGTTATCTTTAAGTACACAGTGGTACCAATTGAGTATGACAAGACTACAGCAGTTACATTTTTGATCAATACAATAGGTAAATATAAAGGTCAATTAATGCAGTTCAGAGGCCGGCTGTGGCTGGTTTGGTAGATCGATTGGTTCCATTCTCATCTCCACCTGCCCACATGTTGAAGTGTCCTTGAGCAAGACACTGAACCCCAAATCACTCCCAATGGATGGACTTAGCGGTTTGCAATGCAGCCGCCTTCATTGGTGTGTGAATGTTTGTGTAGATGGGTGAATAACAGTGTAAAGTGCTTTGGAACTGCTCAAGCAGTTGAATAGCGCTATATAAGTGAAACACATTTACTATTTTACCAGTGACAGGATAATTAAGAGGGTTGACATAAATAAATCAAGTTTTGAATATGATTAATCTACATCTGTTGTTTGTTCTCAAGCAAGTATTATTTAAAGTTGTCAGAAGACTATTTAAAGTCATGCAGCGGCTGCATTTGTAAGTACCTGTGCTGAAGATGGGCAACAACTATTTATATTAAGTATTGATTTGATTTATTGGGGCTGCCTGTTTTCATGTGAACTGAATAAACCTTGACAGAATTGATATAGTTTGAATTGGGACAAAAATTCTACTATTCAATTGACACTTGTCACAGCGGTACCAAACTATTTCAGTTCCGGGGCCATGTTAAACAAACTTAGAATTTAATTGGGCAGTACCTGGAAAATTATGGAACTGATGATGTATATTTGGCTGCTCCCGTTTACAAGCATCACTAAAAGCAAGTCAGTACAACCTGCAAAACAAAATTCTATGCTGCATGCCGTTCCGGAAGCCACCTGAATTTGAATCCGGGTCCCATACAACTATTGTAAAGACTTAACCTGATGAAAACAACTGTTTTAGTGCAAAGGAATAGGTTTATAATCTGAAAATGCTCCCAAATGATGCTCTTGAGAGATTTTTGCAGCCTTTGGACCTTTTCACAAAGCCATTAACACAGTATGGATCTGATGGGAGTGTAATCTCGTGAGCAAAGCAGTAGTGGGAACAAACTATGCAGCATCTTGTTGCCATGATCAGCTGTGGGTCTCAGTCGTGAGATGGTCTGATAATATTCCTCAAATTTAATGATTCTAGACGGACAAGTTAGGAATAGCACTTACTCATAAGCAGCTTTTTATCTTTAACACTTTGCAATCTCAGTCATCCTGCAGTGGTTTAAACTCAACAAAATCATGAAATACATGACACCAGAAAGCAAGAGTGAATAATAAACTTTTTAGAAAGTCAGAAATGTCATTGGCTGATTATACATAAAAATATATATTTTTATGAAGGCTCTTGTCTTTCCTTCATGTACTCTGAGAATGTACCAAGTACAATCGTTTGTTTGTAAGATGGCACTGACAGCTGACAAGCCTTTGATTGTCTGTCTGGTAAAGCTCTATCTACACACATGTCATTCTTGACAGTATTTCAAGGCCACGCTGTTGGCTTTTTTGGGGGGGGGGTTTATGATCATAACTGTTGCTTAGAGCTGAACTGTGTCATCACTATAGTTAGCATTTCCATACACACCAGGAGGGGTAAATGCCCCATCACCTATGGACACACATATATACACGCACGTGGAGCCCACATACCAGGCTGATTGCCCTACTGGGCTGTTTGGAGTGAAAACATTCACAGGGCTGACGGAGAAAGTCGGGGAAACATTTCTTTCGGCACAAGCAGAAAAATACGAGCAGGGCCTGTTGTTATTGCGCCGCCTTGGGGCACTGCTTTGTTTGCTCTGACAACAGAACCTTTAAATGGAGGCCCAAGACTGAGCCAGAAACCAGAGCACACCACTGGATGTGAGGAGAGAAGGTCTATAGGCCTCTATACTTTGCATGTGTCTGTTTGTATGTGTTTCTCTTAGTGTGTATCCGTGTGTGTTCTTACTGGCAGGTACTCCATTACTGACCCCCATGATTACAGGTGTGTGTGTGTGTGTGTGTGTGTGTGTGTGTGTGTGTGTGTGTGTGTGTGTGTGTGTGTGTGTGTGTGTGTGTGTGTGTGTGTGTGTGTGTGTGTGTGTGTGTGTAACCATGAGACAGAGTCTGACTGCCTGTAGATCACATAGAGTTCAGATGAGTGTAGCCAGCCCCTCAAGGAGCAGGCCAACCAAATTACACAGCCACCTCAACCAAGAATTTGTGCACACGTAGCCCCGGCACCACCATGAAATACTTGAAATTATGCACTGAGCTCAGTGGAAACTTCTCATAATGCTCTGTGGCTGAGAATGTACAGAATAATTATTTTCCTCTCTTGTTTGGCAGCTGGTTGAAACCAACCTTTTTCTTTGATGCTGACAAGAATGAAGGCACAGAAAAAGGAGCCACTGTCGGTTTCAGTTTCCACTGCTCCGGTCTTTCTATAACTGCCCTCTTGCCCCCCACCCTGCTACTCCTTCCTGTGCTTATAAATGTCTGGAGAAGGCAGTTAAACTAGTTGAAGGAGATTACAAAGAGCCAGAGGACCCCCCCCACCCACCCCCGAGCCCTCTTTCTCCTCCCACTCCTGACCTTCAACTCTTCATCCTTTCCCTGGTTTACCCTATGCCAGGCATAAGACACATTAAGAAAGTGGAGAAGGATGAAAGAAAAGACTAAATGTATGGTGAATATAAAAAGCTTTCGTTGAGATCAACTGGAGAAATTAACTAAAAGAAACATATAAATGTATGTATTAATAGATGAAATTTACAAAGGGACAGGATGAAACAGAGATGCAGGTAGAAGACAAGAAAAAGGTTGGGGGGGTTAGAGGAAGAAAGCAGCCTGTCATGCATGAGTTACATCTCAGGTAGATTCCTGTGTCACATACAGGTTGAGGCAAGGTGTTAATGGTATAAGAACACAACCCAGATGCCATATGATAACCTTTATTTAGTTCTCCGATGGTTTTAAAACTGAAATTGAGTGAGTGTACCAGTTTTTCTGATGAGGTCTAATATTGGACTCACCTGACAATGAAGTCAAACTCAGAGCCAGCGAGCATGAGGACTCCCAATAAAGTGGAAAAGGCTCCATCCAGCACCGGCGCAAACATGTGCTCCAATGCCAGCACCGCCCGCTTGTGACGATCCCCTATGGCTGTCAGGAACGCCTACAACACACACAAACTCACACTTCATGTCTCACTCTCAACAGGGACAGTCTCATTGCACAACTATTTCAAAAGAAAATTGTAAAATGAGTGATAACTGATGATATATTTTAAAGATTAAGATTAATCAAAATATAAACTTTGACATGGAAATAAGAAGAACAAAGATATTCCATCACAGCCTTTCAGATCAGACAAGAAGAAGAAACAAGCATTAAAAAAAAAAAAAAATTCATACCAGGGCAACATGGACAGTAAACTCCACTCCAATGCCCACAGAAGCGATGAGAATGACAACAGGAACAGCGCTGAGTTTTATTCCCATAAGCCCCATGAAGCCAAACAGCTCCACAGTCATGAGTGAAAGCACCAAAACCTGATTGAAAGATGGAGTCCGGTTAGTAAATCTGTCTATAAGGTGATTTTACAGGCTCAATATATGATGGAATAAAAAACACAATTGGTTCAAAATAAGTGTCATACAATATTTCTGGGTTTTTCCTTTTTGTCTGTGTGTGTGAGCCTGAAACTATTTGATACACATGATTTTACTCCTTTTGATTTGCATCGAACAAGTAGCAAAAAATCCCAAAACGTTTTCTAATGTAAGAAAAGTTCATTCATGTGGAGTCCTATTGCACATTTTGAAGTGAAAGAGACAAGAACCATTTCCAGACACAGTCGGTCACATGACCATAAATGGAGCCAATCTACTATATTGCACTTTGATAAACAAACCATTATTCCCCTGCATGTGTTGTAAGCGTTTACAGTTGACCTGGACTTTGACGGTACATAAAACAGATTTTGGAGTTGGGGGGGTAAAATACTGGTGTGTGTGTGTGTGTGTGTGTGTGTGTGTGTGTGTGTGTGTGTGTGTGTGTGTGTGTGTGTGTGTGTGTGTGTGTATAGGCTGAGTGAAGCAGGGCAGGAGCAGAGAGTAAATACCATCATCAGCTGACAGGTGTCAGGTTACACGGGGGCCCAATTCCTTTGAAGAGGGCTGAGGTGGGCAGGGGAGGCAACTGTATGAAAGTATGTGAATGTAGATCCAGGAGGACCAGTTGTGTGTTGGGTAGTATATTCAACACTGGACTTTTTCTAGACCATTGTGGCTCATTTCATCATATATGAGGTGATAACCCCTTGATTGCATTGCTGACAAGCATGTTTGATTAATTGAACACCAACAATTTAGTGTTATAAAATATTATTTGACTTATTTCCTTGCGTTTACATCTCCTAAATAGTCAGTTTTCTATGGATGACAGAAAATCCATTCCAACCGTGTGAACAAGAAGCAAATGGAGACCACAAATCACTGTGGGTGTATTTTAAAGCTTTCCTGGCACTAAGAGTTAACAGCAGTCAATATCAATAACAGTGGATTTTTAAACAGTCTGTGTGAATGTAAACACATGACACCAAAGTTAAACAAAGCCCCTGTCTACAGGGTTATGTTGGATTTCAGGGCAAATGGCCACAAGGGATTGAAATAGCTCGAGGGTTTGATGTTATAGGGCTGGCTGTGGTCTGGTCCTTGACGCCTCTTCATAACTTGTCTTTTGATCTTGCTAGTAAAGCCTGAAGGATGAACATGAAGTCCCCTCCTCCCTTGTTTTAGGGTTTCGGGTGGCCTGTGCCACTGCCTGTTGTAAAAAACAACCCACCAGAGAGAAATACCAGAGCGCTATGTGTACGTGTTTTGTGTGAAATATGTATCTCCGTGTTTACACTTTATTACTGCATGCCTGCAAGTATAGACAAGTCCGCGAGTGCTCGATGGGAGCCTGTGTGCTTTCCTTTGTATGTTAATGCGTGCTTGCATGTGTCCCTGGAAACCCCTCGTGTGAGAGGAGCAGGACAGGATGAGTGTGGAAGATGGGAATAAAATTAAACTTTTTATAGGTTTAGCGAGGGAGGCAGTTGTTGGAGCAACTTTGGGTCCTCTTCTCATTTATTTCAGCGTTGGTGTCTGGGAGTGTTGGACTAGACTAAACAGACTGGCCCTAACAAAACAGCGCAAGATAAACATTGGTGTCTGGGCTTCAATAATACAGAGCAGCCTCTGCTCTGTTCGGGCTGTCTCTGTCTGACATGCATACTGGACCACACACAAAAAAATGGAAATAATAAGAGGAGAGCAATAAAAGGACGTTTTGAACATTGAAGGCTGTTTTTTTCTCTCTCTGTATTAAAAAAATGTGTTCATGACAAACCCCAGCGACTCACAGAACTATCAAGATATACTTGAAAAGTGGGTATCAAAGAGTGGGGAGGTATATTTCTATGTTTTTCTGGCTTTTGTCAACCATGCACGTGTGTCACTCCAGTACTTACGATAATGCCGGCAGTCCAGGGGTTGAGCAGGAAAAGGGCACAAACCAAAAAGGTGCAGGCAAGCACAACACTGATGGACAGAAGAAGCCAGTGGCGTAGACTAACATATTGTTCCCAGAACAGGAAAGGATAGCCATTGGGGTAACAGGGCAACCCCTGTCGGCTGTAGTTGCTGCAGATTGCCCGCACGCTCTCTATGGCCTCCACAAACTGTGGCGTCTCCCGGAGCCCGTTGAGGTAGAAGGGGAACTGTGCGTATTCGATGGGCTCAGCAGCTGGAACTGGATGAGAAAAGGGCATATAATTAAGTTTAGATTAACATAGTTTATTTAGCTATGGTGAAAACATTTTTTTTGTTCGATACCATACAGAAACTTCAACTGATTTTGTATCTCGGGATCTTAAAGGTCACACAGCCTCACAAGAGGTTTGATTTTCAAGATGGGGAAACAGACTATCAAGAAAGTAATCTGCAACAATGGCATATGCAGATGATGCTTGTCACTTCTGATTAACCAGCATTCGGTTCAGATCATTTAGTCTATCTGCAGGAATAATTTAAGACTCTCCAGCCAAACCACCAATATCAGAGCTTCCCTTCCCTAATCCAGCCTTGTTCCAAGAGAAGCTGCGTCTGTGGGCAAATGTCTGTGTGTGTGTGTGTGTGTGTGTGTGTGTGTGTGTGTGTGTGTGTGTGTGTGTGTTTGGCATAGGGGGAGTGTGAAACAGAGCCCCATTGAGTCAAACCTAGTCAGTCTGTGCTGTGGCCCAGCCGGGCTAATGAGGGCCTATCAGTTCCAGACACAGCACACTGTCAGAGCTAACGTTGATTCACGGTAATTACAATGTCAGAGTCACTGCCATTACCACACCCTAAACTTAGCGCTGCCACATAACGCATAATATAAATGCATGAGCACGTATACCTGCCCGTCACTCTGCCATGAAGTCATACTTACTGCAAACAAAATAGCGTATTCATTCATGCTTTTGTTTTTATTGTAATCAATGACACATGTCTGGATAAGGCTACATCAAGAGATTACGCTTCGACAAACCTATAATTTTCCTATTTAAAGATCTATGTTTTGGTGCAGTCTGCAGCCTAATGCTAGTGTGAGTCTGTTTTCTAAAGTGACTGGAGGGTCTGACGGGAGCACTTGCTAACATGCTACGACCCATTATAATCTCCACTGTAAATTTCTATTAGAAGAGCGGTTGACTTTTGGCCGACATAGATCCGCTCCGGGGGGCAGCCAAGCACCTCATGCTGTTTATCCAATCACTCCCCCGCCCACCCTGTCTCGGACTTCCTGCTTGTTATCCAATTGCACGACCCAATCCAACCCAGTCTCTCCTTGTTATCCAATCATTTTCCTCCCCTGTGGTGCACTTCCTGACACAATCACAGGCTAGAATCAAATAACATCAGTATACTTTTTATGTGACTTACAGTCTGTCCGTGCGGTAGGGAAATGAGAACAGGGTGCGTGCAGTGTTTGGGGTCAGTGGGTTTTAATAATGTGCGTGTGTGTCTATAATGCAAGGACCCCATGGTAGTCAGGATTACAGCATTCACCACAGGCACTATTAGAAGAACAACATTGAGTTGTGTCTTGGTCCTCAGCTTTGCAACCTGAGCTCATTCATGCGGAAACACACACAGACACTGCAGCGGTACAGTAAAGTCTACAACCTCACTGAGAGCTCGAACACAGACAAGGGGCAATAACTCAAACCGCAAGGGATAAACACTGCTCAATTGTAGCAGCTGCTTTATGGGAAGCCAAAACAGCCATGGTGAGGCAGAGTCCCGCAAAAGTTAAGCTCAAAATTTCAAGAGGAAGTTATAGCAAATGCAATTCTTTTTCAGTTAGGCAGTGCAGAACATGACTTTGAACCTTGAATTACTGCACTACTTCATTTCTGAATCGGTCAAAGCGAACAGTGTTATTCAAATTTCCTTCCTCACTTGAAAGAAACACTCGTCCATCACACTATAAAGCATGTTTTTTTCTGAAATGACAGCAAGTTGTGAATTTATAGTAAGCTGTCTTACTGCTGAGGCGTGTCTCGGGCATGGAGTCGGTGCGGTCGTGGAGCCACTCAGGAGGGTGTGGACGAATGTTGGCCTGCGAGGCAGCGTATGCCACAGGATCATTGCTGACCCAGGCGGTTAGGTAGACGTAAAACGCTCCAGAGTTGATGATTCCGTCTGCGTCCACGAGCCTCTGGCGTGTCAGCTGCAATACCAAAAAAAATCAGATAAATTATGATCGGAACAATAAATCATTATGTAAGTTAAGTAGTGCTCTGGTGAAGACTCCTAAAACAGAAACTTTGAGACACCTGCATACTTTGGTTTCTTCACATATTGAGCCCAACCTTAAGAAAATCCAAAATCTAATAATTGAAAACTGTGAAAAATTTAATTGAGGCCATAAATAAATATAGGTGGAGCTAGCGGCTGTAAAGTATACAGCAGTGCAGTGGGCATGAAAAGGTATTGTAGAAATCAAGTATTTTTAGCCAAAACACTCTCCAGGTGAGCTGACCACAGCCATGCTTATTCATACACATGCATGAGTTTGAAAGCAGCTTTCAAAATATGACTCAAATGTTAGCCCCTCTCCCTTTCCAACCAAAGAAAAATCAACAAGTGAAAACACTGGTTCCCTTTCTGAAAATTCCCTTACTTTTGATCACAGCTTCCCAGAATTATTATGCCACATTAAAATATGGAAAATGTTGAATCAGCTTCTCCCTTCACATACAGTAGATACTGGCTGGCGAACCTCAGGTCCAACGTCCTGACTGCTTGGAATAACTTCGTAAAGAAACCTTCTTGTTAACAGCCAGCTGTTGTAGAAGACATTGATGTTTAACTGTATCCCCAAATGAACAATTGCATCAAGAGAAAAGCTATTATCTGGTGTTTTAGACACTTTTCAGTTGAATAGGCTTCAGTCTTCTTTTTTTTAATTTAGATTTGAAAAAGGTTGGAAGTCTGTATGGATAGCAACGTTTGCAGATCTATTCACTAATTTATTCCAAGCAACTTGAAGCTTATTACAAGTACATTGTATATGCTTGTTCCGAGAAAAAAATGAATCTAAGATGGACTACTAAGAAATATGCACAAGTGCTGTATTTATGTCTCTCTCAAAATATTCAAACTATGCAAGCAATTTGATTTGTTTTCAGTATGAAATTACTTTATGGCCCCTTGCTGGTAATTAATTAGAAAAGCCATCCATCTATCCATGCATACCACTTTATCCAACTTATGTTGCGAGGGCTTGAGCCGATCCCAGCTGACTATGGGCAAAGGGAGGGTACCCCTTAGGCAAGTCGGCAATTCAAAACCGGGAAAACACTCGGGCAGGCAAGTTTAGAGTCACAAATGATCTCAGTTGCAACTTTGTGGGCTGTGTACCAGGAGAAAAGCAAGGCATATACAAGAAGAACATGCAAACACCATACAGAAAGGCCACCATGCCCAGACTTGAATCAGGGATACTCTCTCCGTGAGTTAAGAGTGTTAACTAAAAGACCATCATGTGACCCTGGTCTGTCCTGAGGTGAAATGATCATATTACTCAAACTCTTAATGTTATGGCTCATAGCCGATATGAAGTAAAATGTTGCACATATCCTCCAAGACAGCTTGAAAAACTGACTCAAGTCATGGGTAACTGGCCATAATAGGTTGCATTTAGCATTTAACAGAGCCGAAGTTCATCTTACTCAATTATCTATTTGAGACCACCCTGAAATTTTAAGGCAAAATTGAATTGTCATTTTACTGACTGGTTGTATTGGTTGACATTGTAGGCCCATACTGTGGCCCAAAGTTAGGCAGGAAAGACAGTCATATGGAGGCAGAAGAGTGTAGTTTAGCATTTCTACCTCCTGAGAGGTAAAACCATTACTACACCCCACTCTGCCATATTGCCTTCGAGGAACCATAAATCCCTCTTTCACGGAGGCAGTGAGAGCTTCGGGGGGTTGTAGCTGGACTCATGGGGTTAGGTAGATGAAGAAAGGAGTACATTTTTTTCTGTTGTGGGGGTGGTGGGGAGAGAAAAATTGCTTGGGTTAGCGTAACAATAAAAAAATTGGCTGGAGTCCCTGAGCGCGTCTGTGTGCAGTTAACCTGGTTGTTAACACTGAAGGAAATGCCACCCAGCAAATGGAGTAGAGCTATAAAAATAACACAACATCTGTACAAATGTTGCTCACACTTGGTTCTCTTGACCCCTATTCGTACCCAGAATGCCTGGCGCCACAGACCCACCCAGTCCCAAGAAGAAAAGAGCTCTTGATAGCCTTTGCATCACCCTTTCCACATTCGCCTCTTCTCTGGACTTGCCTCCATCTGTTTCTACAAACCAAATCTTTATCTTTCTACTGCCTTGCTTCCAAACCAGGCACACATAAGGCAACTGGTCACCCAGAGGAGAGATATGTTTACACGGACTGATCAAAAGCAGAACACCTCTGCACAGATCCACGGAGTGGCATATCAAAATAAAACATCTCGCTCTGCAATTTGCCAGGGTTGGAAAAGATCTGGTTCTCATTTCGAGGCACAAAAAACAGCTACTGCTCCAAAGTACATGCACAAAGCAGAACACATTCAAAACATACAAATGCACACACGGAGCTGCCTCAAAGAAACCACGTGCTTCAGCTCCACTCAATGAAAGAGGACACAGCAGTGGTGCACAGAGGAGGGAAAGGGAGGGAGGAAGAGACCCAGCAAGAGAGAGAGAGGGGGAGAGAGAGAGAGAGAGAGAGAGAGAGAGAGAGACAGAGGGAAAGAGGGAGAGAGAGAGAGAGAGAGCCTGATTCCAGAGGATCTGGATTGAATTTAACAGCGGGATACGCAACAACTGTATGTCTTCAAGCTGTCACGGGAAGCCCAGGCAGCTCTGCTGGCGGCCCCCACGCCTCACGGCAAGTACACTTCCCTCACAAGCAGAGGAAGTCACGTCACACGGCCGCACACCAGGACTGTCTTTGCTTCCTATCAGCTAGAGAATACCGGACAGGAAGAGCCGTATGTGGTTTCACTGAAGTTTTTCTGGGTAAAAGAGATAGCATAAACACCTAGAAGTAAAGTGACATATCTGTAGTCATGAATGGCTTCAGACAATTTGTAAATAAACCCAAACCACAACGAAGCTGTATGTCAGGTGGAATTACTTTTAATGAAAATGATCTCAGTGTTGAAAAAGACATGGCTTGTTTTGTGTTGGAGGTTTGTGGAAATCCTGGCCAAGAATTTTGTTTTTATATTTCTCCGGTTTCTTATCTTCTGTTTTTGCTTTTTCCTGCCAAAGAATGCAACCATGCATCCACATATGCTGTGTTTTTGGGGGTAGTACCAAACTGAAAGAAAAAAAGAAAAAAAAAGGATGCTTTGTCCTGTTACAGAACAATTTTTCACAGCTTCACAAACTCCACTTTACCCTCACACCCTCATCTTTAACCTTTTCCTAATGCTCACGTCTTTTTGCTGACATCTTTGATACTTGTCTTGATTGTCTACCAAGTTGAAAAT
Organism: Lipophrys pholis; assembly: GCF_963383615.2. NCBI lineage: Eukaryota > Metazoa > Chordata > Actinopteri > Blenniiformes > Blenniidae > Lipophrys > Lipophrys pholis. The sequence goes on from NC_137638.1 coordinate 13,122,962, forward strand.
CGTCATCACAATCCACACAGAGCTGCTTTTATTCCATAATGAGATTGTCTGATGCCCAGTTAACAACCGCAGTGCATCACGAGGAACTCCACCCTACTTTATGAGGAGAACCCTTTGGAAATATCATACCATAGATTTGTTGTTGAAAAGTAGCACACACAGTGTAATCCTGGGTTGTTACTACCTAAAAAGTAATGTGTTTCAGCTCCGGAATCCAAGCAATTTTTTTCAGAGATCTACTGGGATTTACATTGGATTTTTCTGCAAAATCTTCTTTCAGCGACCTGCAACTCACTGAAAAGGTGTGAAACTGAAAGACTAGATGCAAGAGGGAATCAGCTCATCATCAAGACCCTGTGTGTATTTGCAACCTGCACGCACGCACGCACGCACGCACACACACACACACACACATGCTCACACACATTGAAAAATGGCTTAAATGAAGAGTTAATAGGTTTTTCAGAGGCAGGCTGCAGTTCCAGTGAGACCTTTAAATTCCTCGGCTCGGTAAAGTCATCACAGAAAGAAGATGAAGACAAACAGAGAGAGAGCGAGGAACAGAAAAATGAATAGACAGAGATGATTTGAAGCTGGGTGTGGCTGTTCTATCATGAATCATACATGGAGAAACAAAAAATAATCATAATACTGTATATGAAATTGAACGCTTTAGCGTGTGTGTTCTACACTGCAGTCTTTAGTATTTATTAAAAAAAAACACTTCATGTATAACTTTCAATAAGTCTGCATCTTAGGAAAGAACTAAAGTAAGTTCAAATGATAAACACACCTGGTTGAAGTCAATGGGCTTGTTCCTGCGTCCTGTCTGCACCAAAAGTTTGTACGCCAGCACACCGTCATCTGAGCCATTCCTGTAGCTGCTGAAGGTGATGCGGCCGGCCTCCCAATCCTTGTCAAATGCCTGCTGGAGACCTGCAGGAAACCACAACAAGACAGATTGGTTAGATGTGGAAATTTAAAAAGGTTACATGCCCTGTTATCTTCATTCTTCCTTTGTAACACACCATAAAGCAGGAGTTCACAGAAAAGCACAGCACATAATCCCCCGGCACAGTAAAATGAGAGCATGACACAACACTGCAACCTAACCCTAACCCTATAATAAGCCTGATTGATTTAATATGATAACTCCGTTCCATTCTGAACCACCAAACGCGACTTCAAAAGCTTAAAATGTGCTGCTTGTAATTCAAAATGATCATTAAGAATTATATCAGGAACATGTGCCTGCTTTTCTATACTACCCACTAATCCATATGTGCATCACTTCCCTCCTCTCAGCTCTCCCCCAAGGCCCATGCTGTGGTCCGTCTGTGGGAGATGTTGTTTTGGGTCTCGTTCCTTGGCCTGTCTGGCTCCAATTTGTCCCACCATTGCAGTGAGCAATATCAGACCGTTTTCTCTCTCTCTCTCTCTCTCTCTTTCTTTCTTTCTCTCTCTCTCTCACCCACACACTCTCTGTGTGGTTCCCAGCCGGCGCACACACACAGACTCACACAATGTGTTTTATCGCTAAGACCGAGCTAACGAGTGTATTTCCTCGCTCAAAATGAAGCCATCCTTGGTTTGGGTTGACATGAAAGATAATACTCCTGTCCAGTGTCACCTCACAATTCTTAGGTGCTGTCAGCGCTACATAAAAGAGCGAGCAATTCTTACAGGAGTCATTCCACCACTAAATAAGTAAGTATGTCTTTATGAGATTTCAAAATGTTGTATTGAAGAAGTCATATTGACTTGAACATGTTTGTCACAATTCGCAGAGCAAACATAACCTTCAACTTGCTGCCAATAGTTTTAATGTATTGTATATTGCCAAGTTTAAAAACATGGACTCCCACTTCAACTTCCTCCTTCAACCCCGCTCTATTGAAGACACAAGTGATTTTAATCAGCTACTGTCAGTGTCCATTTTGCAATCCCTCTCACTTCTGATCTCCTGCCGAACATCTTGTTTCCTGCAGATTCATGTCAAAACATGGAAGAAAATTATGATCTCAAAAACTGCTTCACGAGAAAGTAATTTATTTCCATGCCTAAACTATCCCAAACAGTGAGGATAAATGAGGTATAAACAAAAAATAAAAAAATAAATAAAAAGTCATCGGTGATGTCATCCGTAGACAAAAAGCTAAAATGAACACTGGGTTTGAATCTGAGCCATTTTACTGTCAAAATAGGAAACCAAAATCCTTTTAATCCAGTGTGGCCGAGTTCATACTGAGTTTAGTTGTAGTGGTAATTCCATTACATGCTGTTTTTTTTCGTTGTTTTTTTTTTCTTACCTTGCAGCCAGTCCCTGAAGTAGTGAAGCCACATGTAGGGCAGCTGTCCATTGTCCTCCTTCAGAACATAGCGAACTGTGTGGAACCGCTGGTGGAGCTGGTGCAGCAGCGGCTGGTTTTGGGCGTAATCGGCCCGCTGCGTCACCACATACATGTTGTAGAAGGAGAAGAACTTGAACTGGGCACCAATGAAGTCGTACTCGCTGGTCTCTCGGGGTACGATGTCCGTTAACTCCAGGCCGTCCCTCACCTGGGTGGTTCCGTACAAACTGACCCCCAGCAGGCAGAGGAAGAGCACAATCACAACCACCTGGAATCAGGAGAAAGATGTTGCCTCATCAGTCAATTTAATGCACTTCAACTTCCATGAAATACTTCTTGAAACATGTTGCACATTCTTCACATGTAGGGAATCACAATATAGGTGATTTATGAGTTATCTTGGTGGAATTTTGCAGCATGTTCCAAAAGATACACAGAAGTAATTTGTGTATAAACAGAACAGTAACAGATGAGAAAAGACAAATAGTCAGCTGCACAGATGTTAAACAGACTCCGAGGTTTGTCAAACGTACATGGAAGAACAAAAATATGATGAGCTGTTAAGTTTTAACTCAAATAACTGTTGTAAACATTCAACCTGAGGACCAACTCCCTGGTTAGACTTTGGCGTGCTGTGCACATCACAGATTCCCAGGAAATGAGGTTTACCAACCATTGCTAGAATTAAAATGCGTCAGTGTTTGTTTTTAGCTTGTAATAAAACAGACTTTTCCTTGAACTGTTATAGCATGTATTGGATTAAGGCATCACAGGAGTGCATGAAGCAATTTGGGAATATGGACTAACATTTGATGAGAGAATGAAATTGAGGAACATTTTCTAATGTCAAGTACAGGCCACCAGATGATTCCAGTTCTGGAAGGCTTTGAGAGGACTGGCCACCCACAAGACTGAGGTCAGACTGTGAGTGTGTCAGTGACTCAGATAGGACATTACCACAACCTCCTCCCCAGATTTCCGCCTTCTGTACCACTCTATTTGGTGACTAACTCTTCACTAGAAATTATCACTGTGGTGTGTCAGCACGCAAACTCACTTTTACCTTACACAGAAGGTTTTACCCCCTTCAGGTCTGCCTCTTCACTCCACGAATGTACATGGACCAACTAAAAGACAAATAAATATGAGGAAAAAAACTCACCTTGGTTGTGGGTTGCAGGAGGAAAGGGGCATAGTGCTTCTCAGCAAAAGAGGCGAGGGTCCAGCGGGAGCAGGGAGGCTCGAGGCAGCGAAGGCCCAATGAGGCTTCCCCAAACTGGGACAAAAGGTCCCGTGTTGAGCTGTTGTTCTCTGGACCCGGGGCGGTTGGTGAGGCCGTATCGCCCTGAGGAACTGAGCAGGTGCTTGACGCTGGAGCAGTGGGAGAAGGTGCAGAATGAAGATGGGAGAAGGTGGCAGAACCTCGGGACGGCCCATTACTTCGGCTGCTGCTGTTATTGTTGTTGGTGACATTGGCATGATTGCTGCTGCTGCTGCCTCCACTGGTGGTGTTGTTGTTGTAATAGTCATTGTTAGGGTTGCTCCTAGTTGGAGCAGGGTTGATGGGCTGCACAGAGATCTGGGATCGGGGTTCGGCCGTTGTGTAGAAGGCTTGCGTCCGGGGATCGTACTCCGTCCTGAGCTGCACTGTGGACTGCATGGTGATTTGGGTCTGTTGGGCAAAACTATGGCTACTGTAGGACGGAGGGGGGCTGCTGTAACTTGGGGGAGGCGTGCGGTATGAGGGAGGAGGAGTGCGATATGACGGGGGAGGGCTGTACCGACTCCCATCTGCTCCATCCAGGTACACTTGAGGCTCAATCTGAATGACACGATTGGCACATGGGCTGAAAAGATCAAAATGCAACATTTAGTCAGACTGTGGATCGATATTAAAAGAATATATGTCAAAACTGTTGAAAATTTTGAAAATCTTAATGCGGGCAATAGTCTGGTATTGTATTACATGTGTTAAAAAGTATTTATTAGCCCCTTTATTATGAATCAGTCTCTCACTGCCAACAGTGTGAAATGAAGAGCTGGGATTCAACAACGGAATTTAATAGTGAGCGTTCACATCTGTACGATTGCTGAGCCAACAAACATGCCCAGGCCGGCTGGTGAGATTTATTAAACACCGTGACAGGTAAACACACTGAACACCCAAAAAGTAGCCAGACAGAAAGAGAGCGCTTTAGCAGGTTTTGACAGAGGAGGGATTAAAACAAAGAGATAACCGGGTGTTTCAAGTTATTCATTGTCAGATCAAGAGATCTGAGAGAGACACGAAAAAAATGAGAACTAAAGAAAAGGAAAAGGAGAAAGGGAGGAGTTTCTTTGTATGTGGTGACAAAAACGGGCACACCTGTAGAAGCAGCAGAAAATGTCAAAACGTCTGTCTTCTCGTCGGTACAGATCCATGCTGAGGATGGCAGGAAAGATGAGCAGCACCATGGCGAAGTTAAATACCACCACCACTGCAGCCTGTAAAGAACATGGGAAATGTCAATGTCATTTAATATGAGAAACACTAAAACAGACAAACAACAGACAACAGACAACAGACAATCTGCGACATCCAAATATGACTCACTCTCATAGAGTTTGGGTGCAAGAAAGCAAAAATAAAAAAATAAAGGGGCTTCATAACAGTCGGGATAAACAAATAATATTAAAATAAATTTAGTACAACTCTCAATAAAATTAACTTCAAATAGATAAAAAATAAATAAATAATAATAGAATAAAGTTGCTTCAAAGAACTATCATCTATTAAAAAGAAACTGTAATCTAAGAATATGGGTGAGAAAAGCACAACCTGATACAGCTAATGTGAAGAATGAACTACTTTTCAGCTCCTTTAAAGACAAAAACACTGAGATGTGCAGATGTGTAATAGAAGCCAGTACAATGTTGTGGTTAAGTATTTGAAGGTGGTGCTCTGGACTGGAGGGTGGGGGTTGGGGTTAGGTTGGGGCCCTGCCCAGAGTACAATCTGGATATTGCGTAGTTGCCAGACCACTACACACACACACACTCACTCACACAGACACACTCATACACAGTTAGTCACAATCCTGTGTGTGTGCCAGACCACCCAAGGAGCCAGGGGCCCGCGGGGCCTGAGGTGATGAGCAGGCGCTGCGGCTGCACAGACACACACACACACACACACACACACACACACACACACACACACACACACACACACACACACACACACACACACACACACACACACACACACACACACACACAATGCACATAAACACCCTTATCTATTGCCAATTTTAAGAATATGTACAACTTCCTACTGAAACCACACCTTAACACACACACGCACGCATGCACAAACACATACACACACACACACACAGACACACAGACACACACACTCCCTCATTCCTCAACTTAATACTCAGTCAACGGTAGAAAAATAATGTTGAAGAAATACAGATGAAGTCAGAAGAAAACCTCAGTAAGTAGACTGGAACAATTAATTCTCGTTTGGCACTCTCACATCCAGACAGATATGACTACACTTGGGCACACACACTCACACACACACGCACGCACGCACGCCGTGACCGCGGACTGACCCCTATGTGCTTATATCTATCATTACATCTGTCCTCTTCATACGAGTGTGTTCCTGTGTATGTTTTTGACTTGTTATCGAGACAAGATTCCTTGATCTATTTTGTTCCACTGGAGGGAAAATAATGAAAGAAATTACAGTGGAATAGAGAAGGGGGAAACAGTCCACAGAGAAGGTGACCGCAGGAAGTGTTTAATGCTGATAAAGAATCACACACATACAAAGGAAAACACATATCTCTGCAGTGATGCGAGGTCAGGAGATGAAGGGGCGTTCTATAATAAAAGATGGGTATCGTTGCGACAGTGGAGTTCGTGAAGTTTGCCCTCTACAAAAACCACAAGTGTAAACTATGCATGGTATGTGCGTGTGTGTGCGTGTGTGCTATACATGTGCCTCTCGCAAACTGTGTGTAAAATGAGGCTGCCTGGATTAGACCCATGGGGTAAATGGATCATGTTTGACAGACTCGCTGTACTAAAGCCATCTATCCACACATACTAATATTGTACTCAATGTGGCGACATCTAACCGCACTTCGTGCGAGTCTGCTTATGTGTGTGAGAAAGTGTATATACAGTTACAGAGATGAGTGTAGGGAGTCAGGGATCATTATTTTGCTAAATTGCAAGAGAACGCTAAAAGCGTGTATGTCACAATTTTGGCATTATAAGTGTCGTGAATTAATTTTGCACTTCATAAACTTTGAAATTGTGGAAATTAAACTCTTTATAGTTTATGTTTAGTGTGTCATGTTTTTTCGGTCTATCTTATACTGTTCCAAGAACACTTTCGGCTTCACAAAAAAAGCAAGTGCCTTTTTAAGAAAAAATTTAATTCAGACTTTTGGGGGCATTCTGTCGCGTTCTCTACTAGTTTTCACTGTTCCAGTGACATCTATAATCACTGACAGATGTTGGAGAAGTCAGAGATCCCCTCTGGATCCCCTACACAACCTCTGTACGCACACACACGCGCACACACAGGCAAACATCTCGGTCGCTGCTTTTCAAACCTCCCACACAGATACCACCACTCTCCATGCACGCACATAAACACACACATACATACAAGTATGAGGACGTGCGAGTATATACATGCACATACACACATGCGGGGGGATTCAGTTACATGGACCTCGGCAACAATCTGGACAGACACAGGGCCCGCCACTAAACGGCCTCAAAGAAGCAGGGAGGAGGACAGGATGGATTTAACAAAACACACAAGACACACACTCCCCCTCACACACATATAAGTTTAAATTGGTAAATGAAGTCAATAAAACAAGTCTTTAGGAATCTGAAGTTAATGTGAAGTGAAAAGGGACGTTTATTGAAACACTGCCCCCCCAACCACACACACACACACACACACACACACACACACACACACACACGCACACACACACACACACCCACACACACACACACACACCCACACGCACACGCACACACACCAGTATACCTGTAAAGAGAAGGCTCTGAGTGCTGGGATGGGGATGAGGGCTGCCATGAAGAATGCCGTGACGTTACTGATGGAGGTGAGAGCCACGCTGGCCCCGGTCCTCTTCAGACATTCCCCCGTACGGTCCTGACAGAGACAAAGAGGAAGATGAAAGGACACACCACAAAACTTTTGATCAGCTTGTAGCCAGGAGCAAGTACGTAATGCTTGAGATTATGTACAATTATCATAATACTGATATGACTGACAGTGATTGCAATGTCCCTTGAAGCCCTGAAGTGCTCAGATAATCCACCTGGTCCTGTCTATTTGTTTGAAGTGTGAGGGGGAAAAGGAAGCAGGAACAAAATTACCAAACTTTTAGGGAAATTGCTCCTGCAGACAATATTTGATTTTCTTCTTATAATACACACCTGAAGAAGACAAGACCTGGAAGGTTTGTTGGCATGTGTGAAAATTTGAGAACGTGCAGGACCACACAGGGAGCGTTTGCAACCATGTGCTTCCTTAAGCCTGTGTGTGTGTGTGTGTGTGTGTGTGTGTGTGTGTGTGTGTGTGTGTGTGTGTGTGTGTGTGTGTGTGTGTGTGTGTCAGACAGACTAGATCATGTTCAGCTCTGTTTAGGTTTCATCTCAGACAGACAAAGGAGGCAGGCGGTTGAAGGAGGCATAGAGAAAAGGCAATCGGGGGGGGGGGGGGGAACATACACAAGCAAATACATGCCTATGCTTTCTCCCTCAGCGGATGAAAAGTTACTGGCTTCACACGCACGCACGCACGCACGCACGCACGCACGCACGCACGCACGCATTTGATCAAATATTTAAAATTTAGAAAGTAAGCACATAAACTTGAATCTGAAATAATACATGTACCATTATGGTGACAACGTTTTAAAATCTCTTAATCTATTAATACCAGTATGGAATTTATAAAAAATAAATAAATAAATAAATGGTTCTCCTTTCCCTTCGCGAACACATTTGACATAAAGAGCCGTTAGATCAGTGGGCTGAGTGTGTGGGCACACGGCTTGTTTGATGCTACAATCACAGGCACAGACAGGCTTTCACACATTCCTCTATGGAGAAGATAAGACAACAAAGGGCGAGGGTGAGTGTGCATGTTTTTGGTCTCACCTCAAAGGGGATCCTCTTGTTCTGTCCAGTCTCACTGAAGGCATGAGCGAGGAGAAAAACATCGTCCACTCCAACTCCCAGAGCCAAAAAAGGGAGCACCTGTAGCACACAAACACAAAGCCATGAACTCTGATATATTTATACACGTGTACATAAATTACAAAGTGGTGAATACAATAGCTCGATATGTCTGGTTCCACCGTGGCGTCATGCTGGTTGCAGCCATGACTTCTACTCCATGATAGGGAGAACACAATACAGACAATAAGCACTCGATGGGAAGACAACAAGTCAAGATATTTCAGTCAGCATCACTAACGTGACATACATTTAGAACATTTAGCTTTATTTAACATTTATTTTCTTCAGTTTGAAGCGCCAGCATTCATCGTAATTTTTTCTCTCGATCACATTTGTCCGGGTTCCTTTGTTCGTGACAGATGGGACTAAGGACGCGCTCCAGTTAGGAATGTCGGGTATGCCATGTATATTGTTATGGAAAGGTGGCGCTATTGATTTGGGGATATTCAAGGCTGTGATAGACACACCTGGTGAATCGGGAATGGAAGACATGTTTGTGGGCTGCATTTGAAGGAAAGGTTTTGAGAATACCTCTTTACTTATTTAAGTTACAAACATGCTTTTAAATGCGATTTTAAGTACAGTTCAGATCATATAGTCTGTTGTGAATGCCTCATGGTTTTGTCCTTCATTCTGTGACGGCCTAGAGAGGCTATCCAGTGGCATGTGTTAGAGTTACCTGTGTGGTGGCAGCGTTGAAAGAGATGCCCAGTAGAGAACAGAGACCCAGACCAGCTGCCACAGACAGTGTCACCAGGAGGACGCCCGCCAGCCCCACAGCTCCCTGAGACTTGGCGCAGTCCCACCGCAACATGGTCAAGCATGCATAGGCCAGCTGAGTAAAAAAAGCAAATAAGCAGAGAAATAATCAGTAAGCCTTTTGCACGTACACATGAGAAAAGGCCAGAAGGACTCATTCTCTTTGATGGGTCTTCTGCCTGGATGCAGCCTGAGACAGATTCCACTCCAAAAACATCCTGACCTGACTCAGCTGCTTTGAGATGCTTCCTACCCGGATAAATGGGAATAGGCATAGACTCCACAAACATGTTTTGCTTGAAATTGCAGCTTTGCTCTTACCATCAGCAGGTATCCACTGGCGACACGTATAACACTGACGTCAGAGAAAGATTTGAGGATATCTTCCAGAGTGGTGGTTGTGAAGGACAAAACTTTCTGGGAGGAATTTGCAGCCACACTGTGGAGCACTGCCTAAAGTGAGAGAGAGAGAGAGAGAGAGAGAGAGAGAGAGAGAGAGAGAGAGAGAGAGAGAGAGAGAGAGAGAGAGAGAGAGAGAGAGAACATAAATTCAACAATTAACCAAAACAAGAATAAAGCAGCAGAAAACACAGCAACGGTTTCGAGCTTCTTTGTTTTTTTTTGGTTTGTTTTTTTTTCCACAAAATAAGATTGTGAGCAAGATTTGTGGAGATAAAAAGCATGGTTTCTTTAAGCTCCCTGTTTTATGTGCTCTGTGATCGTGATCTGTGATAAGCTCCTGATGATCTAAGGTGGAAGCTATCCACACAGTGCTCCACTGAGACTACCTTGAGGGTGCAATTTGTGATTGAGGGACTTGTTTAGATCTGAACTCTGGAACTAAATCGCTGCTTTAAATAATCACAGGAAATAGAAGGATGTCATTAAATTGACAGACATTTTGGGTTTGTTGATAAACGAAAGCACAGAGCAGTAATCACAAACCTATCAGAATCTTCTCAGATCCTGACTTCTTTAATGATCCACTTTTCGTGTTTGTTGCGCCTTAATCAGTGTTGGTCTCTATAAAAAAGTGTGGATTCGCCGAACATATTGCTGGCATATGGTCATTTTTCAGTAAAATGCTAAATTATCACATCGTCTTATTCAGCTGTACATCAAGATGTCAGTCCAACTGTTCTTGCATGACGAGATTGACAAATTGTGTGATGTAGTATATCACTAGATATAAAAAATGTAAATCTTGCCCTGTTTACTTCAAAAAAGACAGCGATTAAACTTGAGTCTGGCCTCTGATTGTTGGGGAATCTGCAGACAGTACAGTATTATGGATCCGCTCTCTTTCTCTGTCTCTGTCTGTCTCTCTCTCTCCTTTTCTCCCTCTCTTTCTCCGTGTGTGTGTGCAGATGCAGACAGATGGCTTCAACATTGAACTGCAGTTACTGCTCAGTGGGGAGCAATGCTGGCTGACACACATATTAGGAAATACGCACTAGAACGAACACACACACACACACACGCACACACGCACGTACGCACGCACGCACGCACGCACGCACGCACACACGCATGCACGCACACACACACACACACACACACACACACACACACACACACACACACACACACACACACACCGTGTACTCACACATGTGTCAAGCACATACCGACATGCATGCACATTCTTGCAGACACGCCTAAATGTGCAAGATATACCCCGTAAACACATGCGCGCGCGCGCACACACTTTTACTTGATAACATTTGGCTTTTCCTAACGTCCATAAGTGTCATTAAAAAAAAAAAAAAAACTTTCTTCAAATAAATGATTGCACATTCTTTCTGAGTGATTGCTGGGTCCCAAGATGAATGGCACACCACAATTACACTGTATGGTCACACACACACACACACACACACACACACACACACACACACACACACACACACACACACACACACACACACACACACACACACACACACACACACACACACACACACACACACACGCACACACACACAAGGTCACACGATGTAGAACAGAGGTTGGGGCCCCCAAAACAAAGACCAGATGATGTCACACATGAGCCACCAATGGGGCCACAGCTGGGAAAGCGATTGTGTGTGAACTTTTGAGCATGTTTGCATGTGTGTGTGTGTGTGTTTGAGAGAGAGAGAGAGAGAGAGAGAGAGAGAGAGAGAGAGAGAGAGAGAGAGCAGTGGAGAAAGAGAGAGATATTCAACACTCCCTTAATGTATTCCAGACATGGTCACCCTGTTGCTCTATTGCACCTCTCTACTGAGCAGTGAAAGGAAAGCTTTAGTCTTTTACCACACACCAACAGTGGTTCTAGTATCTATTAGGGGCCCAGGCTTTGGATGGGGCCTTTTCATGTTCACCTGTATCCGGCTGCTGATTTACAATGTGGTTGTAAAGGATCTAGGGTAGATTTCTTTTCTCTTTCCAACTTTTCAGAGTCTTTCTTTTCTGAGTATGTTGGCCCTTACCTCAGAGTATCTCCTCTGCCAGGCTTCGAGTATAGCTGCGGCCTTTTCTTCATTCCAGTTGATGTGGGAAACCTCCTCGTAGCCCCGAAAGTGCTCAAACATCTGCTTGGGAGTCATCAGCTGGAACATGGTTTGTAAGGCCTGGGCACTGCAGAGGAGAGAAGAAAGGAGGGCAGAGTGAGAGGGAAGGAAAAGGGATGGAAAGCATGGCAAGGATATATGGGGAAGAACAGACAGAAGCACTTAGTAAGGCTTTTAGTTATACTATCACGTGATGATCCAACATGTTGGATAAACCATCAAAAAAACAAAACTTCAAAATTGTATTTGTAAAAGAATCAAACACACCAATAAAATTGATGGCTTGAGTCCCACAGCTGACATGCACCCCCCACCCCCACCCCAATAGGAAAGAAGAATAAATGCTTCATCGTGGTCGAGCAAGATTTTTGAACAATTGTGGTTGAACACATTAGGTGCTTCTAACACTTTTTATCCATCAGCAGCACCAAAGGAGACAAACAATTGAATAATCCCAGAAACCTCTGAACCCAAAAGGCCACTAATTATACATTTTGATCTCTTTTGTTCCAGCAGGAGCCACTAGAAACAACATGCTGATTTAAGTAGTAAAGGAAACAATATACATCAAAGCCAAAGCAGCGAGATCACAAGAGCAAAAACCATCACCATTAAACTCTTTTGTTAGGCACACCTGCTGTACACACACCATGTCGTCTCACCTGGTATGAACCCCGTAGGTATACCAGAAAACACAGACAGCCTCCCACTAAGCTCACAACAATCTCAATACTACAATACATAGTCGGGTTTTCACTTTTTTTTTTTTTTTTCACACACAACAGAAGATTAGCTTAAGAACCATGACAGAAAATGACTTTTGGTAAAACCCAAACAACATCATTTTTAAGGAGGGAAAATTGTTTTATTTTCAACCCATGAAGAATATATTGTTCATTCAGACTCTGAAACCTAAACAATCTGCTCCCATATTGTATAGTATAGCCAACTGTAGATTTGGCATCTGCCTCGCCACTGATTTTGAAGGCTCTTACTTTTGCACGATGGCAAGAGTGTGTCTGAATGTGCTTGGCTATACTGTGATGTTTTGTAATGCTTTTGCCAAATAAGAGACACAAAGGTTACTAAAAAGTTGGAAAACTACCATTGCATCCGTCAATATTCTTAGAAACTCTTCAGGGTCGCAGTGGGCTTGACCACGGTCATGCACTCCCGTTCAAATCAAAGGGCAATTTCAGTGACCAGCTAACCAGAAATGCATGTTTTTGGGAAACCCAAACACACATGGGAAGAATGAAAACTTCACACAAAACAACTAGACTCAAATCTGGGATGTGCTTGTGAAAAAAAAAAAAAAAAAAGAGGTGATAAAGAAGCAAATCGTAAAACAACATTGTTCATTTTGCTCTGCTCATCACTCTCTTTGTGCCTCTTCTACACACTGGCCCTCACACCCGGAGCTTGTAAATAAGGCTTCCGAGAGCCATGATTTCCACTGAAATGAACAACTGTGCAACATGAGGGAAGCAATAAAGTAATATAGCTGAATGGTTATTTCCAATTGACTCAGACCACACTGCAATCACAGTTGAATCACTCATAACATTTTCAAATCATAAAACGTCATGAGCCTGAGTTGCAGACGCTAAGCCATCTTTCTCTTCATGAAGGCGACCTCTGTGATATCCTGATAATCATGGTAATGGTGGCAGTTTGTAAACAAGATGCAGAAAATGAATGCCAGCAGTCTGATGGAGAGGGATGCGAACACACACACACACACACACACACACGCACACCCACACACACACACACACACACACGCACACACACACACACACACACACACGCACACACACACACACACACACACACACACACACACACACACACACACACACACACACACACACACACACACACACGCACACAGAGTAATGACTCAACCTTGCCAGGAAAAAAAACACAACCACAAAACACAAACAACGCACCCCTCTGTGTACTACTGTACTGAGCAGTGTGAGTGTTTGTAAGGTGTACCTTTGTGTGAATACGTGCTCTATCCCAACAGCAAGTTGGCATTGAAATAAGTGGCCAGTAATCGAAACGTTGTACAGTTTGTGCAGCTTTAACCTCTTTAAGGAAGCAAATAAGAAGTAGAGGTTCTGATTCCTATGTGAATATGATATTTTCTAGTTTCACAGAAACTGTGTTTAATCCTATAAGTGGCTTGGTTCAATGCGTTTTGTTATGTCAGCATGGAGATCTCATTATATACACACAACTGAGCATAATATGCATTACTGAGTCTACCACATAATCTATAGCTTAAGTTTGGTGCTCGTTCTAGAATTAGGTCCGTGTACCCCAAATCAGTGTTTATTTGGACAAACTTGCCCGACAATAGATCACTCAGTGCATGTGCGTGTATGTGTATGTGTATGTGCGTGGCGCCCAAGCAGTGCAGCCAGAGCTGAGCAGGAACAGCTGGAGCTCTAAGATTTCCCTGGAATCTGCTAATGACTGCAAGATTTATAGCACCCTGTGCACACGCACTCACGCGCTGCTTCAGAGAGCGTCAGGAGAACAAAAAACACAAAGTTGCTCCAAAGTAGTTGTGATCGCTGGTGTGTTTATGAAGGTGTGTATGAGCACACGCGGTTATGTTACCTGAGCAAGGGTCCGCTGCCGTTCTTGGTGGGCCCTCCTACGATGAGCTCCTCCTGCCAGTGCATGTACTTCTTGGACAGACCATGGCAGCCGCCAGTCAGGGCCCGCGCCACATCGAAAGGCTAGTGCAATACAAACAACAGAAGAGTAAAACGGTTGTCAGCAGCGAACAGTAAAATGAGAGACTTTAGCTCATAGCAAAACATATACATTTTGCATACACGGGTATGCCAGGATGTGTACCCACCTTAGTTGAGTTCTTATTGGGTGCAGTGAGGGGGCAGTCAGGGTCAGCAGGATTCAGACAGGGTCTATCCATGTAGCCGTGTCCAACATCAGCCTTTTCCAACATGTCCTCAAAGCCTTCTACCGGGAAATTTGCCCTTCGCAAGTCCTCAAGGAAGTCCTTGGGGTCAAAGTTGGTCCACTGCAGAGGTTCTTTACCGCTACAAGGTCAGAAATGTACAGAAACATGGAATAAACAAGATTTCGTTGATGTTTTATAGTGTTGTTGCCACTTGACAATGACAAAAATCATTTGTTGTAATTCTACGACTGATCATAGAAAGTGATTTAATGTAATAGCAGAGCAGAAGTGAGTCAAATTGATAAAAGAGCAAAGTCATATAAAGTCATATAAGTCTTCTACAAAATACTTTCAGACATCAAGCGCACTTATAAAAGGTTTATAGGCTGACTCTGAATTCAGCTTTTGATTTATTCATAAAAACCTTGAAATGTATTTTAAGTGAGGACAGCCTGTCTAACTAATGACTAACCAAACACTTTCATATTTAGTATCAAAAGCAGTTAAATGATGCTCACAATGGGGGGGGGGGGTCTTGAGTCATAATTGTATCACCAGTTTAGTATGTCCTTTAAATTGATTGCTATCTTTTTACTGGTTGGATTGTAAATTCCCTGCTCCAATGCTTGTATTTTACTGCTAAACCTAAAGACAGTTTTTCATAAGAAATTCCATTTGATAAAGAAGAAAAAAGAAGTCCTGTGGTAAAGATGGTGTTGCATTTTTCAGATGTCTGAGTGCAATTGCCTCCAATTTTCACTTCAGAAAAAACTGTCACATTTCTGGGAAGAGAAAATAATCTCTTTCTCTAAGCTAGGTGACAGAAAATAATAAGTGGAGATCATTTCCCATCATGCAGTGGGGGAATTCCTGCTTCAACCCAGACCATGTCTTTCTATGCTCTCTATTCCTCACACATTCCTCTCTCTCTCTTTCTCTCTCTGTCTCTCTCTCTCTCATTCAGACTACATTGTATGTGCTTAACCAGGCTTGGGTTATTATTCCCAGCCTCCCAACCAGAACATAGTAAAAAACCTTATTTGCCATCTTAGACCAGTGGGCAGCACACACAGTAAGACATACACGCACGTTCGCATAAAGATGACCATGACTCAAGCTGATACGCTTTCACACATCGACAAAAACGCACGTATGCACCGATGGCAATGGCACGCACTACGTGCATCACACATGCAGAGGTAAAGGTCTGCTGAGTATTACTGTAGCAGCAGGCCATTAGCAACAGAACGACCAGACAATGGTGTGAGGCCCAGGGCTGCAGAAAACTATCGCCAGCGATACGCATGCCAGCAACCACTACAATAGAGCCTTCAGAGGGGACGAGTTTGGGACTCGCACACATGTACGCACACATGAACACACTTGCTCTTCTGTGGTGTCTCTTAAGGATTTTCTGAGTGTGTTGGAGCTGCACTGACTGAACGGGTAAAAACAAGATTGAGGGTTTCAAATCCACTCCTCCTTCTTCTTTTCACTCCGTTCTAAAGACAATCTGAATCTCACCACTGCTAAAATGTTACATTGACATCAGAGCCAACTCCCGTGAGATCCTGCTTGCGAAGCAGCCTCATAGTGAGAGGAAGGTATCATGTGGTCTTAATTGCAATAAAAAATATTGATTTGGCTGTGAGCTTGAAAGAGAATGGTCAGTCTGATGTCAAGCTGGTCCCACATGATGTGACTATGCAGATTTTGTGAGGTTAAGACAAGTTTTTGTGTACTTACGGGAGATAGACCATTCCAGACTGGAGTTTTGCTCCCTCCCAGAAACAGTCCAAAGGGGTGATGATGAGGCAGGGATGAAGCCTTTCTATGATCTAATTGGACAAGCCGACAACATGATTGGGACACACTGACAATAGAACATGTTTCTGCAGTTCCACTTGTACTGATACATGATGTAGGATCCAGAGTAGAAATACAATTTAATACAAGGTCAAGCTGTTGTCTTCTCACCTGATCCATGAAATGAGTTTCGGTAACGAGTTCTCCTGATTTGTAGCATAAATGTTCTAATTTCCATTGTCTGAAGAGAACAAAATGGTATCTGGTTAGTACGTCCTCCAAAGACTATGAACTATGAATGATAAACAAATGTGCAACTATCAGTAAAATACTACATCCCAAAACAATGGATCTTAACTTCAGGAGTGAATGAAACTGATTTGAACATGATGTGTCGGCAGAGATTGGTTTAGTTAGTTACCTGTTATAAAGGTAAACATGAACTCTGCTGGCTCGGATAGCTGAGTCCAGGTGCTGAAGGAGCGCATCCACTGTTAGAACGTTGGCTCCCTCCTCCCGCGGCGTCTGGATCATCAGCTGAGGGTTAAACATGGCCTCCTCGCCTATCTTCTGTCGAGTGTACTTCAGCTCCTGGTTCACACGCCCACCAACTGGACAGAGATGAGTACATGTGAGCCTACACATTCAAAATCACATCAGCATAAAACATTACACACTTTTATTGAATGATTACCCTCAGAGCAAAGAGAAAACGCAAGTTTACTCACATGTAACTTCACGAATGTAGTTACAATAACGTGACCACAGCATGTTTCAATACCTTGTACTGCCTTTGATAAATAATATCCACTTTAAGTTATCTTACATAAGGTCACATGTATCTGCAAAATGTCAAGAATAACATAATAGAGCCCTGCTCTCAATTCCCCACAAGTCCTTGACTTAACAGCAGCATTGGCGTCGAGTGGCACTATTCTCACACTCATAAGCAGAACTGCCTGCTCGAGACATCTGTGTTTTAAGAAGGGTGATCATCTGTTCCTTCTGCAAAGCGAACTCAAAAGACATCTTGATCTGGCACCAACATTATCAGACATGTATCTGAAATGAAGGCCTTTTGCTTACAGCCTCTGAGTCCACGAGAGTTAACGTCAGCCCAACAAATCCACGTTTCACAAACAGCTCAATGTTTCTTCTCAAAATTTGCTCACAAGTCGGATGCGCCAAACCACGTTGACTGCGTGCGTGCGTGCGTGCGTGCGTACGTGCGTGCGTACGTGCGTGCGTGTGTGTGTGTGTGTGTTTGATAGAGAGAGGCTCTCTTCCAGGCTTTGCTCCCAGTATCGTGGTGAGACTAAGCCCTGTGCGTGCACTCTGAGCTCTGTGCTAGCCCGAGCTACAAAAGCAGCCTTTCAGGCCCTTTAGCTGCTCCGCTCAACCTCGATACAGTCAAGGAGGAAAGTCTGGCAAAGACTCTCTCACCCACACACACACAAACAAATGCAGTCAAGCCAAATGCATGGATGGATATTTAAAAAAAACAAAACATTTTTTTATTAAAAGAACGTTTTAATAAATTGCCAGAAATTTATATATGTGTGTTAAGTTTTTTCTTGCATGTTTAGGGCTGAAGAACAAAGACTTGCGTGTCTGCATAAGCATCCCTCTGTTCAGTGTATCAGCGTTTGATTTATGGGCAGAGGATTTGAGCTCTTCCATCATCAGTGCCTAAACTCAGTGAAAGCTCGAGCAATTTATAGTCATCTTCTTTCGCTGGCTTGCTCGTACACACATACACACACGCACACAGACACACACACACACACACACACGCATGATGAAAAATGTCCAGTGAGAGAGCTGACTGTGTGAAAAATATGTAACATTTAATTATACCTTAATCCTGTTTAACAATTTTGCTCAATCCATGCAACAGCAGGCAGGAATTGAATAATTTTAGTCCATTGTAATGGCATTAAAGTTGAACATAAGAATGCCTCGTCTGCTGGGCCGGACCACCCAGTCAGACCAATGGAACAGGCAGGGAGGGGGCCATGTCTTGGGGCATTAGGAAAACACACTTGATTTCTTTTTTTCTGGACCCAAACAGCATTCCCATCTGATCCTGTCTGAAGGCATGTTTATAATACTCATCATTAATAGCAGGCCTAGGCTAACTGGAGCGACATGCTTTCCACTGCTCGGCCAGCTACACAGCTACGTTACACCAGCCCTCCCTTCAAAGCAGAGCGCATGGAACTGATTAAGACCCGACGCACGCTGACAGTGCACTAACAAGTCAACTTGTCTGATACACTCAACGCTCAAAGGCAAAAGTAGCCTAAAAGGCTCGGTCTGAGCACGCTTGCTTAAGGAAGAACCAATAAAAAGCAGGTACAGAGAAAGGGGTGCATCCATTTCTCGTGTGCTTCTGCATGCATGAAGAAACCAAGGGAAGGTCCGATTGAAAAGAGATGGGAGGGCCATCCATAGAAAGAACTCACTGTCTCTTCTGAAGTTACGGACTGCCACCCAAAGACCTCGAGTTTACAGCAAGCAGCGAGGAACGGGACAAGTCAAAGGAATGTACTCTCTCTCGACAGGAAACAGCACATTACAGCCTCAGGCTTAGAGAATTCCACACTTCACGAGGTTACAAAGTTTTGGGGTCAACACTCACACAGCCTTGGGGTGAAATTAACACCCCAGCTGGACCAAGAAAATGTGTGTGTGTACACACGTTTGCGTACGTGCGAGCATGTGCATATGAGTGTGTGTGTGTGTGTGTGTACACACAGCTGTGTTTCTTCAATGACACATATTCCCATATTCCTTATCCGAGGAAAACTGGTTGACCCCAGCATGTGTTGATATCTCGAAGGTGTCCCGCTACACAGGCTCAGCTGCTGTGACCAAAACAAAGTGTTACTCACTTTCTAATGCTCAGAGAAGTTTCTAACTCATTTCTATTTCCTCCATCTTCTGGTCTTTTTTTGCCATCAGTCTTCATTGTGTCAGGTGAATTATCTATATTATTGTGACACAGCCAAAGCCCCAAAATGAGCCTGAAAAGTGTTTTATGCTCTTGACAATTGACGACTGGAAATACTGCACTCTGAAACTCTTTCCTTTTGGAGTGTAAGACTGCAACTGGCATTTATTCATAAATAAAATCACCCACAGGAAGATATGTTCAATTTCCCTTTTAGTTCTGTTTTTTTTTTTTACTGAATACATAGTTTTAAAATGTGATCACTAACCTTAAGGAGCTGAATGCAATCTAACATGCCCATGACAACTGGATCAGGTATCTGTGATCATAAAGAGTGCTGGCTCGACAATCTGATTAAGGGCCTAATTGCTCAGCTCCACCCCCAAACAGGTCAGCAGTCTACCTTAGGACAACATGACAGACATTCACATCCACTCACATTCACGCATACAATCATCAATTAACTTCAAATGCATGTTTCTGTACTCTTGCGAGGAAACTGAAATACCTGAAGAAACCCAAACACAATACAACCCAACAAGACTCCAACCAGAGTTGACTTTAGAGCGTGAGCGCTAATCATTCCACCACCATGCAAAGCAGAAATATATATCACTACAATCTTAAATATGGGTCGCACAGTAAACCAGCTCATGAAGAAGAAAATGGGCGCAACTGGTGATTAAAGCTCTAGAATTCACTATTTCAAGTAAGCCTGTCTGCAATTACATCCATTAATAAGAGAAGAGAAGAGAAGAGAAGAGAAGAGAAGAGAAGAGACCAATGGATGTCACTGTAGTGGAGCGCTCAGTGTGGGTATTCAGCATGTTGCATAACATTAACCCCTGGTCCCCCCTTTTCTCAAACTTCAGGAATGGGGGGCAGTGGGCACGAAAGGAGAGAAAGTAGGTTTCTAAGGAACTGACATCACCCCCTTCCTCCTTTCAGTTCTGGACTCCCCCTCCTCTTTATACTCTCATTTTCTCTCTCTTTGCCCTATTCAGTTGTGGCCTGTGATTGGCCAGATCATGATGGCAATCAGCCCGGCCCCTCTGTCAAAACCAGCCCACCCCCCTTTCCCCTGGCCAACTTTCTCTCCTTTCCATGCAACACACAACCCCACCCCCTGCACATCTCTTATGTCTGACAACGGAAGCAACCCGCACTTTTAAGGGAAAACATGCACCACCAGCAGCAAACAACTCCCCACACCTCTTGTTACACGAGGCCTCCATTAAATTCAAACCCAGCAGTGAGAAAGACAAATGCTCTATCTTTAAGTTAAAACTTTTTCTTTGAGGCTCATGTGAGCTTGCGGGTGTAAAATAAATCAATAATGCAAGTACCAGATATCACTCACACATGAATACACTATGTGTACATACATGTGGTCAAACACGTCTTCGTGTGGGAGTGTGTGCAGAGAAAGGATTAGCTGGATTAGGCCCCATCTCAGCAAGGGCCCCCTGTGGTGAAGAGGAAGCCCCCCAAAACCAGGTCATCTCTCTGCTACCAAGCCTATAGCGACCTCCCATACCCAGAAAGCCCCCTGTATTGCCAAACACATGAAGGCACAAGCACTCTGTGGAACTAAAATTAGTTTCACTTTTACAGAGGAACTATAAGTTCGACTGAGTTTAACTAGGTTCACTATGAAAACGTCTCAAAATAAAAACTGCATTTAATAACACATAGAGAGAAATTGCTGGAGCTGTTTGAGATATAAACCAAGACACCAACTTAGGAAAATCATGCATGTGAAAAATGACATGCTGTTTTTTTTTTTTTCTTTCACTTTCGGGTAAATTGTGTTTAACAGAAATAGTCATTTATGATAGGACTAGACTATACATTAAGATTTACCTGACATTTCAAAGTATTGAACGAGCACCAGAAGAGTCTCGCTCATAGCAAGAAGGTTTTGGGTTCAAGTCTATGGGATTTCCTCCCATAGTGAACAAAGATGTGCTTGAGATTAAGTCGTGATTTTAAATCCCTAGTAGGACTAAATGCGTGTGTGTGACTTACTCTCTGTGTTGGCCCTGTGATGGACTGCTGACCTGTGCAGGGTGTATCTAGTGTTCTACAACTGTTAGTTGGACTGGTTTCAGACCATGAAGTGGATGGACAGGATGGAAGATGGATGAACGAATCCAAACAGCAGTTAACAGGAACATTCTTTTGTGACCATTTTTGATCATTTATGATCCTTATTCATCTTTTTTTATTCAGCCAAAAAACACTAATCTTTAAAGCTAAGTGTTTATTTCTAAAATGGTAATCAATTAGATATAAAAGAATATCAGTGAAAAACATGAAAACAAGAAGCATTTGTTAGTGTTCTTTTTTCAAAAGTTTCTTTTATTTGACCTTGTCTGGTTGCTGCTGGCAGCGGCTCTGCTCAGGTGGAGTTTCCCACAGAAAGTCCCCTCCTCACCTCACAACCCCACCTTCTCTCTCCCATCCTTCCTGTTTATCTTCTCCTCAGCTGCTCCTGCCAATCATCCCACAGAGCTTTGATCACTGAGGAGAACCCACCTGTTGCCTTCCTCCGCCATTAACCACCACCTCTTTGGACCATCTGGTGTCCCTGTGTGAGTCTCTGACTTCGGCTTTTTTCGAGGAATTACCGACCAGGTTATCCTGTGCTATATTATGTTATTACTGCTGTATCATAGCAGACTCAACCAAAGCACAGGATCGTCATCAAAAACAGGAGCACGTTATTACACTCCAAAGAGAAGACAAATCTTTGACGTTATCATCCAACAACCACTCCGTTTTTTTCTGTAGCTGCTTTACGTTCAACCGTTTCTATATGAATTCATAGTAGACTGACCAAGTGCATTAACCACCCACATCTAATATTCTTTCATTTTCTGCAGTCACACCACTAACATTCTGAGTCTTGCCCTCTACTGTTTATGTGCTCCACAAGTTTTACTAAGATGAATCTACAGTGCGCTTCGTCTGCTCTTGCAGCGTCAGAAAAGAAGAAGCACTAAGCAGTGTCATTGTGGTAGCAGCATACACAGCGGTACACACACTGTCGTTTTGAATGTGAGCTTTGCAATGCAGGTGTGCACGCAACCACAAATATGTGATGAAAGGCCTTACTGAGAGCCGAGACCCCATCTGACCCATGGTGAGCCCCCACCCACCTAACCATCCACACACACACGCAGCCCCCCCCCCCCTCCCGCTCCACAGTCTCTTTCTCTCTCTCCTGTCAGCTTTCAAAAAGTGGTGTGTGTGCGTGCGTGTGTGTGTGTGTGTGTGTGTATGTGTGTGTGTGTTGGTGGGGGGTGCCACACAGAGGGAAGAAAAAACAAGCAAGGTACGGAGTGGATGACTGTGAAAAAAGGATGGGAGGGGGATGAGGGGATGACAGAAAAAGAGGGAGTGGAGAGAGAGTGTGTGTGGATGGAGAGAGAGAGAGAGAGAGAGAGAGAGATGACAGGAACAGACAGTGGAAACGCTCTGATGTGCAGCTGTAGCCGAGCGTCTCCTCGTGCAGCCGCACACACCCGAGCACCCCGACCCCTGACACAAACGTGACACCCCAGCTGCCAAACCACTGCCCCCACCCCCCCACCCTGAATCCCCACCCATACCACCAACCCTAACCCCCCCCCAACTACAGCATTACCATATGTATGGCTCCCCTCGCCCCTGATTATGCTAATCACCTGTCCGGCCCCTGCAGCCCCTAAAATGGGTGTATTTAGCAGTCGGCTGGCTCCCAATGCAGCTTCCCCTGAGCCCGAGGTGTACATTCACACACTCCTCAATGGGCAGATTCTTCCACGTTGCTGCCTTCATTCAGGTCCCTCTCTCCCCCCTACCAACCCCCCACCTACACCCTGAAAAAAAAAAAAAAGTCCTATTCAATGCCAATGGATTCACAGAGCAGTGGAAAGAGTAGTTGGGGAAGAAAATGCTGACAGAAAGTCTGTGTTTGCAGCATGTGTGTGCATGTGAGCAGTGGCTGTGGCGCCATTGAAAATGAATGATGTTTTAATGCAACCGGTGACAATGATAGAGTACTACTGCATTTTTTTTTTTATCAAATCTTTAAAAAAGTGGTCCTTTTGTTGACTGATATAACACACCAGAATCGGATGTCCAGCGTCTTGTCAACAAAACGCCGGCTAAGAAGCTCCTGTCAGTGCCTGTCAAATTCAAGCCAGGTGAGCCAACTCCCCCTGCTCCATTTACAGCCTTGTGATTGGCCCACAGCCCAGTCATAACAGACCGTGACATGAGCCTGAACAGCCAATCTCAGCCAGCCATCTCTTTGTCATTTCCTGTAAAGATGTCCCATGATTCCAGGTATCCCCAAATCACACATTCCTAACTGAGGAAAAAGAGGGCAGGACAGGAACAGGAGAGTGAGTGGAAGAAGAGAGGAACATAAAGTCAACTTTTTTTCTTTTTCAGGTATTTCATTCATGCATAAGAGAATGATAATTCCCTTTTTCAATCAATGAGAATATGCATTATGCCAACATTTAGCAATGCAACTACACAGTTTAACAGACCTTAATATTGGGGAATATAAACTTTTTATTAAAAATTTACAGTACAAAATAACAAAAATACTAACAATTAATACATGGATAAGCTTTTTTTTAAAAGTACAAATAACAAATTGTAACAAGACACTAACATCTGAGCACATTTAAATATTACAAAAGTACTTTTTATTTGAAAATATATTCATGTTATCTGACTTGGAGGTATCCCCACTGTGTTGCTTCTTGTAGACAATAAATTTGATCTTGTACGTCAACTTTGAGTAATAAATGCGTATATAATTCAAATGTGCTGTACAATGGTGGACAAAATGAAATTGTGAGTTATCACGGTTATAGCTATCTACTCTTAACAAGTCATGAAAAATAAATCTACAAGTGATGTATGATTACGTGTATCGAGACTGAGCAGCACGAAACCTCACTAATGATGTTTTACATTTGAATTTCCGTGCATTTTGCCATGAACCACAGCCTTACTTTTGAACCAAGTGACACATTTAAATAAATCAAAGGGCTGTGGCTTCTGGTTACAATCTGGTCAACATGTGGTGTAAATGCAGTATCTGACAAGTGAGGGTAATATCTGTCCACCTGCAATTTGCCAATGTGGTCTGTCTGTTGTTCGGTGCTTAAACAGTAGCAGAGAGGGGAAAAAGTGAATGAGAGCTTGTTTCCTGAAAACAGCTGCCTGCTGAGGTTAAAAAACAAAGCTGACGCCAGCAGTGAGAGTGACCTGATAGAGTGAAGTGGCACTCCAAATAACAGTGTCACAACAATGTGTTGACTCTGACAAACTATTAATGTATCATGGATACCAATACGCCAGGGGACTCATGAGTAGGGGTTTTTCCTGTTGAATATGTGCATCCTGTCCTAATATGTTAACAATGTTTCTTACAGTAAAAAAAAATGTGGCAGATTAAGGTGCCTAAGACAAGCAGCAGGGGGACAATGAAAAAATCTGATTCTACGCAATAACACCTAAGCTGTTGTGCTTTTGGTCACAGAGGCTCCAAGTGTCCTAATGCTTCTGTCAGACCTTCAGGGAGGTCTCAACAGGACAGACTAGTTCACTCTGACGCATACTGACTCGATCCGGAGCCAAACCTCTCAATCATGTGTGAGAGGAAACATTATCTCTGTATCTTTATGCCTCGCGTGTGCATGTGTGGTACTTGTGTAATTCCTGTTGCTGCCAGATTCTATGACGACGTACAGCAGGAATTGCAACTGTACAGCTACGTATGTAACTGTGGCGCACCAGAGGGGCTTAAAAATTCCAAAGACACACACACACACGCGCACACACACACACACACACACACACATGCACGCATTCGCAACGAAGAATATTTCTCTGCACTGCAGCCTGAGAAGCATCAATCCACACCCCAATCCCTCTCCGAGTGTACGGTAGGCACCGCAGCCAAAACACAAACACACTACCGTTACTATACTCCTGCTTCTTCCCTCACTTTGACTGTACACACACACACACACACACACACACACACACACACACACACACACACACACACACACACACACTGCTGTTTTGTACTTTCTCCACCCTTCTGGCAGTCAGCACTCTGAGGGAGGGAAGAGAGGAAAGGGGAAGAGGGGGGAGGCATTGGAGGCGAGAGGAGTGGAGGGGAGGGGAGTGAAGGGAAGGAGGGAGGCCAGACCACCCTGCTCTCATGGCAGGGCTGACTGTTTACATTGCCGTGGCTCACTCTGTAATACATCTGGCATTCTGAGGCCACTCTCTCCAGCCAGGGACGGGGGAGTGGCGGTGGTGGAGGGAGGGGAAGGGTGGTGGGGGCCTTGGGTAAAGAGAGAGACCTTTCTGGCAGAGAGGAAAAGAGAGAGGGAGAGAGGGAGGTAGAAGGGGGAGGGTAATTCCCCCCACAGTCTCCTGTGGTCGGTCATTCGCAGGGCTCTGGTTTTTGAATAAGAGCGCCTGAAAGAATGCAAAATGTAAACAGAGAGCATGGAGGCATCTCAGGATGTTGTTTGTGAATGGGAGTGCGCTCGCCCCGAATGCACGCACGCACGCACGCACGAACACACACACACACACAC
Organism: Lipophrys pholis; assembly: GCF_963383615.2. Taxonomy (NCBI): domain Eukaryota; kingdom Metazoa; phylum Chordata; class Actinopteri; order Blenniiformes; family Blenniidae; genus Lipophrys; species Lipophrys pholis. The sequence goes on from NC_137638.1 coordinate 13,149,226, forward strand.
ACACACACACACACACACACACACACACACACACACACACACACACACACACACACACACACACACACACACACACACACACACACACAGGCCACGGTTAATGAGCAAATTTTTTAAATGTTATTTCATGTTCCACCTCGCCAGGTATGGCCTAATATACACAAAGCTGTTTTTTAAATGTTGGAGTGCGAGCTTGAGAAAACAGCGCTATAACTCTGTGTACAGTACCAGAGGCGCAATGTTTCCCCATGCTAAATCCCTCACCAGCTCGCCTGCACTTTTCATCAACTCGTAAAGTTTAACACAACACGCTGGAATGTTATTCCTTATACAGAGGTTTAATCCTGTTTGTAGTGAGCAGATAAACACAAACCCAACTTAGCCCAGTTGTGTGTGTGCGGCGTGCTCATATTTGTGCCAGTGCATGCAATCGTGCGAGAGTGAGACAGATGAGGAGGGAGAGATGGATAACTCTGTAGCGGATTCTGTGCTAACTCGGAAAAAATAATAGGTGTGCGCGTCATTTGGGCGTTTGATTGCTGTTGAATTAGAGCCGCTAGAGATAAAGTGACAGAGAAAAATTGAGGAATAGAGATGAGAAAAGAGCAAAGAAAGGCCCAACTAAATAGCCTGGCATTTCAGCCCTGATCAACCACCTACTCATTCACACGACCCCACAACTCCGAAGACTTTCCTGCAGATGACATGCGTGTATGTGTGGGCATATGTCTCCGTGCATGTATCAATGTCTCCATACACATCAAAAGCTGAATAATTCAATCACGCAAACCACAAATCCTCTCAGTGGAGACACCACATTCACAGCACTCCCCCTCCTCCTCATCCTCCTCCTCCTGATCTTCGTCCACAAGAAAGGATGTCAAGGCTTCTTCCGCATGCACTTAACATTATACTGCTCCCTTCTCCACAGCCATTACCAGCAAAACAACAAAACAACCACCAACTCTGTCAACCCAACTCTTAATCACACTAGATATAAAACAGACATGCAAAGGGAGGGAGGCAGTAGCTTTAGAAAAAGACGTTTGTTCCTATCAGACTGGATTCTGAGACCTTAAATCAGGCTTGGTATGCACACAAACACGAATTGGCACCATGCTAACTGTTACCATATTGGTTTGCAAAAATAAGCCATTGGTTGTTTTTTTTTCCATCTTAAGGAAAGTAAATGCAGTAAACGACGACTTTAATTGTGCCTCCTCTTTCTCATGCCATTCCCTGAATATATATTGTGGTGCTGATGACATGGATGGACATAAAGGATGGAATTTATTTGAATGTAGAGATTATAATGTACGGTATGAGAAATATTAAATAAAAAAATATTCACTGCCCTCTGCTGGAGAAATAATGTCAAAAAGGTTCAACTTCAATCCTGAAGAACAGAGCAAAGTGCATTTTGTCCAAGCATTTGGCTTGAGGAGGTGCACTCAAATACAGTGAGCATATACACACACGTGCATAAATATATACAAAACACAACACCACACAACTGCTGGTGACAGCTGCGACTTTTGCTGCAGTTCGGCCACCTCCCCTTCCTATTGCTCTGCTGTGAGTCTTCACTCTGCACCCAGGCCACAGTGAGTATCAGGTGAGGTTTTAAATAGCAGGGCCTCTACGAGATGACCTCAGGGTCCCAGGGGTCTACCCCCGTGGCCCTGGCCCCTATGCCCCCCCCCCCCCCCCCCCCCCCCCCCAAAAAAAAAAAACCTGAGGCCTCCCCTTCTGTCTGTAGCCTTGAGACGTCTTTCCAAAGCCCTCCTTGCCCCCCTCCAAAAACTCATTTCAACTCAAATCACAAATGCAACGTTGTTCTTGTCTCTGTTTGAGCTCAACTTTGAGTTCACAAAGGATGAAAACAAAACACATCCTTTGTATGCTCTGTGCTCCGTCTTCTCTTGAGTGTGGGCTAAAGCTATAGACTAACCACAACTCAGCCCAGATTACAGTGCAGCTCCAGCTCATCTGTTTCAGCCCAAGTTTCAACTTCAACCCTTGCCCACAACTCAGGCTTCAAAAATCCCATTTCATAGTTTGTTCTCCTCCCCGTACCTTCTCTACCCCATCAACACAGCCCAATAATCTGCAGTCCTTCTCCCAGCAAAGAAACGGAGTGAAAGACTGAGGGGCTGTCCTACAGGAAGGCCAATGTTTATGTGATACTGTTTTAATTAGAGGCAGGCAGCGCTGCTATTTTCTTTACAATTTGGCCTGTGTTTGCCTGAACCTAGAATGCCAAGGGATGGCTCCATTTTCCATTTGTAGCCAGGAGGAACCTAAAAGGAGGTCATTTTACAGTCTGCTATGTCTTTGCTCCCCGAAGGTGGCTTACAGTTAATCAACGCAAGATCCATAAGATCATCTCCAATCATCTGCAATTTCAAACTGAGGATGTATCTGAAGTTGAACACAAGCCAAAAGGCATGTGTTCCAACTCTGAGAAAACACGGGAGAAGTTCGAGCAACCTTTGGTGTCTGTGTTTCTTTGTGTGTGTGTGTGTGTGTGTGTGTGTGTGTGTGTGTGTGTGTGTGTGTGTGTGTGTGTAGAGATGGAACAGATAGGCAGCACAATACTACAACCTCCTGTTTGAGCCAATCATTTCCTGTGAGCATCACTGTGGCTATAAACACAGAATGTTTCTGCAGCGTGGATCCAATCTGTCCTTTTTAAATGCAGATCGGTGTCGTGTTTCCTAGGTGAAAAAAAGACTATTAGAAAAACTTTACAATCATTTCTGGTCTGTTCAACAACGTATAAACCCCCTCTCCAACCACACATCTTCAGAGGTTTAACACAATCGCCGCTTTGTGCAGGCAAGCGCCACACTCTCAATTGGTCTCTGTCACTTTGTCTAATAAACAGAACTTCCTGTGTCTGAGTATTTATAAACAGTGCCGAGTGAGTGCCGTGTGAGAAGAGACAATCCTGCAAAAGCTGTGGCACGTGACAGCATGTAGAATAAACAGACTTGCCAACTCCAGTCTGCAGCTAACGGTGGTCTGCTGCAGATGAGGGGCTACTCTGGCAGGACCAGAAAGCAGGAGATGACTGACAAGAGGCCAGATCACAAAGGGTAACTGTGGCACAAGTTGATTCTGAAGCACTTAAGATATCTAATACGAGCTGCTTGCATTGTGTGTGAGAGTGTGTGTGCGTCCACAGGCCACACAGCTTCCAGACGGGGTCGTCCATGGGTCGCCTGTGGAGGGCAGTTCCAAATGAAACATAAACAGCCGCTCTGTCCTCTCCTCCTCTCTCCTCTTTTTCCTCTCTCGGACGATGGGCCAGTCCCCCAGCACGGCCCAGCACAGCGTTCCATGGTCCAGGCAGAACTAATCTATCCCTCAGCTGTGCAGTCTAATCTAAACAAACAGATCTCTCCCTACCAGCATCTGGAACCCCTCATGTACCGGGACCTAGGAAAGCACTGCAGCCCTGTATCTTACTGTGTGTGTGAGAGCAGGTCTCTGTGTATGAGACCGTGCTGGAGGGGTCACCACACTAAATGCAAGTCAGGCAAGTTTTAGCAAGAAGCTAATCTGTTCTGTGAACACCCAACGTTAACAGTAACCTCAGCGGAACAGAAAGCCCCCAAATCATGGCGACAGCGCAACAAAAATCACTGAAAAGACAATAAATCTCAATATTTACGACAAGCTGAAACAGAGACCGTTCAACACAGAACTTAAAGAAAAGTACATTATATGTGTCTTTTCCAATATTTGACACTCAGACATAGAAGTAAAGTGTTTGCAGTTGGATGTCTCATGAAGCACAGCGGCGACAGGCAAATTGACATGTTCCAATGCCAATCAATGTCAAAGTGTTTAAAGTGCTAATAGTGTTGGCATATTGCTAAAATGTACTGAAAAACACCTCCTTTAAGTTTTCATTCTTCAGTTTTTAACATCATAAACACAGAAGCATGTCTGTATTCGTTAATTGTTAATAAGTACTTAAAAAAAGTAAGCGATGACTTGTTCATCTATCGACTTATGAAGTAATCTGGCATGAGAAGTTGTTGCTAACGTTCAGATTCATATTGGGGACCCTTGGTGTAATATGTGAGACCCTGGCCTTTCATGTAAAAAGGGGTGTGAAAACAGTGTGATCCCCCGGAGTACAATCAGGAGTCCTGTGCTAAAGAGGCTCCCCTCTGATTTAATGGCTGCCCATTGCGCCTGCGCCACAGATTAGAAGAACATGCTGTCTGTCAGGCCCTTGCAGCAGCACGCAAGGAGAGAACAGCCAACCCGGGGAGGAGGTGGGCTGTTTGATGTGGGCACGAATCAGTCTGTTTGGATGTTTGATCTCACGAGCTGTGCCTTTTCATGACTTTGGATAATGTATGTGAAAAGTGGATCAGATAAATGTAAGCCTCTATACTGATATGAATTCATCCGAGTGTGAAAAACGCAGTGTTTAGGGTTAAAAATACTTGAATTCAATTTTCTCAAAGGCAAAACCTGCTGCTTCATTCATGACTTCTACATCCCACTCCAGCCATAAGTGCAGGAATGCAGATCAAAGGGAAGGGAAAAAAGCTCAGCCCCTTCCCCTATCCCCCCCCCCCCCCCCCCCCCCCCAAGCACCACCCATATACACAGTCTCTTTTCTTCCTTTTAAATTTTCATTCTTTGCGAGTACTTTTGAAAGAGAGAGGGGGAAAAAAAGAAATCACAAGTAGTCTATCTACCCCTCAAAACACAAGTTCCTGTCCTCACTCTGCTTTTCCCTGCAGCCGGAGACAAGTCTTTTTGGAAAGTTGAGAGCTGTCCAAAACGGGACCACACACAGTCTCTGAGCCTTCGACTGCTGGGGGCAGGCAGACACACACACACACACACTCTCTCTCTCTCTCACACGCACACACACACACACACAAAAACACACACACTCTCACAAAATGGCGGCTTTGACAAAAATTTCCTCTCCCCAAAGCTGCTTATGAACTTAATTACAACCTTGTTATTGAGTGCAGTTACAGCCACCTTTTGCACATCTTGTGTGTGTCTCTAGCGTGATTTTATCAAGTTTCAATTATGTTACGAAATATAAATTAATGCCAAAGTTTTACTTTGCCACTCGCCACAACCTAAACAATAAAAAAAAATGCTTGTTTAGTTGTACCCATCACAACGCTTTGGCTCCAGACTAATCAAACCATCACATACCAATATGAACATGCAATATTAAAGCAAAAGTGGTGAATAGGACAGTTGACCCAGCGGGTTACATTCAATTACATGCACACACGAGAGAAAGAGATGAATGGTGCAACTTGTCAAAAACAGCCAATGATAAATCAGTCTCTTACCTTCCACCCAAAGTTTCTCCACATCCGTTTCCAAATTAGCTGCCCTCAAGCCCACAGCAAAAGCTCCAAAAATCATGAGGCCCACAACCAAAAACTTTCCGCAGTTCTTTTGTATGTAACAGCCCAGCCTAAATAAAAGTCTCTGGAACTTCGCTCTCAGCCACAGGGGTGCTTTCCTCCCAGTCGCTTTCCCCTATGACAAGACAAGAATCCTCATGTTACTGTCAGATAACAACACAGAACGCTGCACTTACCTGAGTATGTGATGCTGCAGCTTTTGGGAAAAGAAGAATTCATGTGATGCATGCAGGAAAATGACAACCACAGGTGGTCCCAAGTGTTTTCATGTCAAGGACGCTTTAAGTCTTTTAAACTGCAGGCCTCCCAATAAGCATGTAAGACGACGAGCTGTTATCACTTGGAATAACACAGTACATCTATCTATTGTGACAGCGTTTAAAATAATAAGCGGTCACTGCTTCACTCTGCTAACCTTTAGTGGCTCCAACACACAATATAGACATCTGCTGGGAAACCAGCAAGGACTCCCCAGAGCCAGAGCCACAGGTTCTGTCATATCAGTGACACATATAAACCGTAACCTTAGCTTGATACATGCAAAGAAGCAATACCCCTGCAGGTAAACTTATATCCTTACAGATCCTGGTCTGTTATTTTACTGCTACACTGATGAGTTATGACTATGCTGATACCCTCTAAACAAGTCACATGTTTAGTCTGTTGCAAAACAGGGTGCACAGCTGGGACCTCCAGAGTGGAGGAAAGGAAAATAAATGACTGTCAAGCTTACAATTAGACAGTCAGCGAAGCCTTCCTTGTGGTTTTCTGTGATTGATTACAATACATTATTCAATTTTAAGTTTAGTGATGCTTTGAGTGACTCACAAAAGCGAACTTGCTTTTGGGGGGGGGGGGGGGGGGTAATGCAATTACCCTCTGAAGAGACCCCACACATAAACTGATGATATTAAATATATCTATGCATGTGGTAAAAATGTATTTATTTATTTTTAAAAGCCACAAATACCACCACACCTGCACACAGCCAGTCCAGCCTGTGTGTTCCCTGCATGTGGAGCGGAGGAGCCATCACAGGGGTGACTCACAATATTTGTGAACGGAAGAGGGCAGCCACATGGATTTATTTTTTTTCTCCTCTCTCCACACTGACTGACAGACACACACACGCCTTAACTTTTAAAGAAGCTTGCTGAGATTTAAAGGTCAAGCTGGATGTGGCGGAAAAGTCAATGGTGGCTGTGAACGAGAGCTGCGTGTCGTGAGCCCGCTGCGTTACCGTTACAGGTTGGGATGCATTGAGAACAATCAAGTGTTTGTGTTGGGTCCCACAACTGTCTGCACATCCTCAAACAGAAGCCGGCTGCATCTGATGCGGCGTTAAAGCAAAGAAAACAGCTCTGGGCGCTCTACAAGCCTGCCTTACCGCCGTGCTCCCCTGCCTTCACCCAGCCCGTCCCGTTACCCAGCGGCGACTGGACATAGTTTGGCAACTTTTCGGGCGATCACATTGTAAAAGCAGCAACCACGAGGATGTTTTCCCCCGGTAAAGATGAGAAATAAGCACCTCTGTGATCTGCTCCAGAGCAAAGCCCGCATCGCAGTAACTCGGCCGCTGCAAATACTCCAAATCCAGCGGTGTGCTGCGGGTATAGTCCCCCCTGTTCCTCCGCGTTATCCTCGGCCGATCGGGGTCTCCGTTTTCCTGCTCGGAGGGCGCATTAGCAGCCGAGGCCATGTTGCGGGGACTGCGCGATGGTTACCGTTTCCCACTTTATAGTATTTCCCCGAAATCGTGTAGCGATATCCCAAAGCAACAGAGTTTCACTCTCGGAGATCTCACACCCGTGAAGTAGGACTTCATACTCCTGTTGGAGACGGCGAGTCAAAGTCTGCGCCTTCCATCCCAACATTTCGTGATCCGGAGGTCTCCACCGCTTCCACCGCTTTCACCGTGTCTCTCAAAAAAGTGAGTTTCTCTCAACAGGCGAGGTGCGCGAAGTGATTCCCATACACAAGTCGTCGGGTGAGAAACCTCGATGGTTGTAGCATTCTGGTGAGATCGCTGCGGTCTTCCCCTGGGCCGCGCGTCACGGCCAACTCTGAGATTCAATAGAAGAGGAGAAAAAGACCTCTCTCCATTTGGAGGCAGAGAAGGAGGAGGGGTGAAAAGAAGAAGAAAAAAAAAGAAAAGCTCGAGATCCCGCCTCTGGGGCTGTCAGATTGCAGGACTTTCTTGCATCTGATTGGTTCCAGAAGGGCAAAAATTACTCAGCAAACACGACTATTATTAGCTGCTTAGCAACAGCTCACTAAAGTAGAGAGACCACCCAGGCAGAGGGACCTCATGTGTGCATCTCCAACTGCAGGGGAGGCTCGCAGAGGGCCGAACCCCTCCGTGCGTTTGTGTTTCCACCTCGCGTTGCATTGCCCGAATGAAGCGTTTTGCTTGAGAGTATGCGGAGTGTGTAGCTGTGCTCCCGGTCCAGCGCCTCTGTGTGAGGCAGGGGGTGACTGAAGCAAAGTTTTAAACTTTTTTTTTCTTTGTCTAGTACCACCATGATGGTGGTGGTACAGCTTCAAATTACAGTGGTGGAAGCAAGGGGAGGTGCGACGAGAGTGTTTGCAAGATATACCACTTTTGGATTGTGTAACACGATAAATATCTCAAATAATGTGATGAGACATGGAATAATAAACAACTTAAGTTAAAATGAAAGTTTAAGCGCAAATCATACTTCAGCAGAGTGATAATGCAATCAAAAGTATTAACTTATCAAAACATGTCAATAAAAAAACGTGTGCGTAATTACGCATGGATAAGCACTATTCTCTAAATAACTACTGGCTTGAAAAGTAGTTTCTGTGATGTCACTGAGGTGATTGAGGAATAAGCATCTAATAAACACGGAAAATACAAATAACGACCTGTGCGCAATTCTAAACCCAATGGGGGGAAAAAGACATCTCACGACTTCAATACGCATACTTCAGTAATCTTCTGAAGCTCATCAAAGAGAACAATACAACAGACGTTGAACTCATTTTAATCCATTGCAGCCACTTCCACGGTATCAGTAAAACAGCAACCTGTCCAGGATCAACCACCTGAGCTCAGCTCAGCAGCGGCTTGTCTGGCTGCCAGCCGCGAACTGCACTCACCATCTCACCCCCAGGTCGGGGAGAGCTCCTCCGAACAAATCCGTGATATCCGCCCCCTGTGGAGTGCGAGGCGCTTCACTTATGATGAAGATGAATTGAACCGATTTATTGGCACGAGGTGGGAAAAAAGACGCAAAGTAATCCGTCTCGGTCGCACTCATCGTGTTCTGCGTCACAGACAAGTAAAAAAATAAAATAAAAACCTAAACAAACAAACAAAAACGTTCACTAACAATTACACGGCTGCTCTTTTTTTTTTTTGCGCCACGTGGGTGGTCCCGCTCGCTCCATCAGGCAGGACCCATCGACTGTCACGTGACCAGTCTCAAAAAGTGTAAACTGTACCAGCCCAGCAGCACAGCAGCTCCCCGGATCTCAGGCAATGACACACACATGCACTCACTAAAGAGAGGGCAAAGCACCTTAAACTACATACACCTGAACAGGTATACACCCACAAACACATCATAGGTGCGTGTGCAATTAAATGCTCAGGTATACAGTTACCAGAAGAATGTATCATTCTCAGTATTAAAAATATGTTCTGATTGTAAATGCACAAAATATGAACAATGCACGAAGAGCAGTGAAACCTGTAGGCTATTTGGTATTTCTTTGTTGTAACAATTTTTAATTTTATTTTGCAATAAATTTCATATGGTTGGTAAGCTTCATTATTTCCCTTATAGATGTGGCACCATTTTAAATGGATGTGAAAAGGTGCCTGATTGTCACCAATCAAAACGCTGAACAAAAGTCTCCATAAGCAGAGAATATTTGTAAAATATGTGTCATCAGCTTTGATGCTCATCTCACAAATGCCTACTCCTTACAGATTAGCATTGTCTCGTGACAATAATTAAATCTTGAACCAAAACCACATTGCCTTACTTTCTGTGTATAACAGTCATTTTTTAAGGGCCACATTTTGCAAATTTAAACGCACCTACCATACACAAAAATGGTTTATTAGTGTCAATGTTGAGGGTTGATGGTAGCAATAAAATGACAGATTTTGCTTTACTATGAATGTAGTTCCTGGTGTTTTGGGGGACTTTGATTTCTCTCTGGGTTTTTTTTGTGTGTGTGTGTGTGTTGGGGGGGGGTATCTAAAGGCAGTATCTGTTCATTTTACTCTACCGTTGGATTAACAAAAGTTGATAACATTTTCAAACATTCATCATGAATGCAAACATTCCTTCTTTTTCTTTTTTTCTTTTTTGTGTCAGAAGGATGTGAAGGCAACCGCCTCAACTGCTACAATAGGTTAATTTTTGTGTGTGTGTGTGTGTGTGTGAGTGTGTGTGTGTGTGAGGTGGGGGCTGGGGTGTCATCGGGGGAACAAAGTTGGGCTGCAATGCCCCCTAATGCTCCTGAATAGAACCAGGTTTGTCTCAGTGAAACGAGCAATCAACAACCTTAAGTGCCGCACCATATCTGTGCTAGACATGTTCAGGTTATTGTTGACAGTAACGCTGCAGGACTCCAACAAAGTGCCGGGGGTCATTGTGGAAAATGGTCCTCTTGCTCCAAATACTGTAGTGTGGAGGTTGTAAAGATATGCCTGTAAAAATGCTCCGGGAGATTATATGGCAAGCATCTGTGAACTAATGAAACGCGTATGCACATACAATGCCAAAACACCCCTAACCAAATGTGAACATATTTCCTTTTTTTTTATTTTACTTTTTTATTTTATTTACCATTATGTGCTAATATGGATCAGATGGACAAAATTTTCATTTTAGTAAGAGAGCTTATTTGAATTTGTGACTGCAGTACTGAGAATTTCAGCAGTTTTTTTTTGTTTTGTTTTTTTAAACCTGGTTTGTTCTGATGTGTAATCTACTTGAGTAAAGAGAGTAGTTACTTCTTGAAAATGTAGTGGAGCTACCATCTATTCAAAAATGAATACAGGTTACTTGAAAAGTAATATTTAAGCTCTTAATTGTTGCTTGTAAAAACAGCATCATCTTAATAATGCACATGTGCTTGTACTGCTGTGGCACATGAGCATAATCTACTGACTGATTCAGCCATTATTTTCAGATGGAAGATCAGTTGAGAGGCTGATTTACATGATGAAACCCACAAGGCATGAGGCCGTGTACGCAGGAGACAAATGGACAATTATTCACTTAAGTGCAAAACATACTACTTTATTACCCAGCTGTTCAAATTAAGTTGATAAAGTAGTTCACTTGTATGTGATAAATCTTTAGCTTTTTTTCTCACTGTCTATTCTGGTCTGTTTGAGTCAGCCCGTCTTTATTGCAGTCTACCAGTGAGACACGTGTTGTGTTTTTCTTAACAAACAGATATATGAAAAAAGGACCAATCTGTTGTCATTCACAGAATCAGGGAAACTTGAGGATAATTGAGACATTGTTAAAATACCCAATTACCAGCACATTACTGCCAAAACTAATGGTGCTACAATAATTAATAGTAACATGTTGTTCCCTCATCTGCGCTTATGTGATTGTGTGGTCAAGCTTTAGTTGCTGAACAACTGTAGTGTTTCGTGACAGAAAGATAATTCATTCATCTGAGGAGACTTGGGATTTTGTTCAATAAGTTATACTACTGAATTCCCACAACCCATTACAATTTGCATTCTGATGCTAAAATGCACATTAAAGGGACTGTGCAACGATGTTAACCACAATGCTGTCACTAAGTTTTAGTCTTTATGTTTATTTTTTGTTATAATTCATTCTGAGCAATGGCCTTTGCAGCTTCTGGTGGCTTCAAATGAGGTTTTTTCTCAAAGTTTTCTGTTAATTAAGAAGAAAATATCCTGATGAGATTTCAGAGATTGACTTCAGACTAAATATCTGAGATCAATGTAGACAACCAGATATTAATTTCAGACACAAACTGTACTATCACCACTGTCTTTTATCTGTGAATGTCACTGTCATGGATGCTCACCATTACAATCATGGAGAAAATTAGTTCTGATTAGTTTAAACAACAATGATTATTTTAATATCTAAAGAGGCAAGTAAAGATATCTGTTGTTCATTAGTGTGCTTTGGATTTTGTTGCATTGAATCTTAATAAATTCGAAAGTCATATTGACAACTCTCCATAAAAAAGCAAAAGAGAACATGCAGCACATTGTCAGAGGTGCAACAGATGTATAAAAATGTGTGAAGCAAAGCAAGGCTTTTAGTTCAGCGTTGTGCAGTTAAACACATCTTATTTATCCACTTTTAAACTGAAACTTTGTTCTGAGGCTCCAAGGATTCTTTTAGTTTGTAGTTGCCTTTCAGTGATCATCCATTTTGATCTCATGACTTTCTAAAACCACATTACTTTCTTAAAGAGGAAGAGGATGAAGTACTTATTTCGGAGCAGGAGGAATTGGGCATTGATCCCAGGATGACTTCATCAGCCAATCACATTCTTTGACCCCTGGAAGGGCCCTTCACACCCCATAAGGCCGGTTGCTGGCCAACTGCCATGGGAAACAACGGAAAAAAAACTTTTCTTGCTCATGCACCTATTTATGATTTGCAGGTGGACTGCAGTTCAAAGCACAAGTGTGCCAACACACCCTTAAGTCAAAATTAAGTCACACTCATTGAACTCATTGACAGATTTCAGGACCATTTGTAACAATTTAGTCAAAATTGTGTCTTTTTCCAGGAGTGATTTACAACTTTGTCCTCATTTTCCCCATTCTAATAGAGTTCTGTACTTTTAACATCTTAAGCATCGTAGCAAAAGCACCTTATTATGTAAACTTCCAAGAAACTGAAATGAAAAATCAACAAGGTTTCTTCGACTCAGGTGAGATGTTATGAATGGAAATCTGCAGGCGTGTGCTGCATCGTGATCCTGTCGCCTTCGAACCATTCAGTACAGAAAGAGAGGGAAACAGCAGAACATTTGTGAGAGAATGCAAACAAAGCACACCTCTTGATTGGAAACAAATGCACTCAAAATCACAATCAAGTAGGAATGTACTGTCTCACTCCTCTTGACTTTCCCTCACTCCCTCACTATATCAACAAAAGCGTAAAAACAAAAGAAGAAGAAAAAAAATAGATGTCAGTGTGCTTCCTGGTGCTTAAAAGATCATGTAATGGATTTCATTTATTTGGAGAGGCCGGCTCATAGTTTTGGAACGTATTCAATATATGCATGAAAACATTGTACCTAGTGACCTCAGTTTACTTACAAATATACAGCATGTGTGTGCAAAGCGTGTGTGTCAGTGCGAGTGCATCTGAACATTGTAAAGTGACTGACTGAAGGTAGGACTCACCCACTAATACACATGAAGTGGTTAGGCTCAGTATTGAGCAGATGGGGACAAAAATGCTATTACACATCGGTCGTTTGGAAGTCAAATAGCGACACGCAAGCATGTCATTTTTGTTTGTGTTAATCTGTCAGTATTAACGTTTGGTATTTTGAACTTTATACAATCCTGCGATGGGCTTCAAGCTCACCCGAACACCACTTCCTAAAAGAAACTGACTGCTTACAGAATGACAATGAGAAGAAGCAGCAACCAAAGTAGCTGAGATAAACTAACAGGCAGGAAGCTCTTATGGAGGTAACTTAATGTTTATTTAAACTTACAATAATGTTAGGTTGAGCCATATTTTGATAAAAAAAAAAAAAAGAAAGAAAAAAAGAAAAAAGACAGCCATGGGTTCTTGAAGGTAATTCAAAGATGCTTATAATAATATAGTATTCCTTGATAATCAAAGACACTAATTCAGAAGGACTTCATAGAGTCCATTAATGATGCCAAAAATAATGAATAGTGCGAAAAAAAAATCTTCAGAATAGAATTATAGACATTCTGCCATTTCTATAGAGAAAATCATAATGCATGAACAAATCTTGTCAATTGCACATACATCACACACTACAAAAGTACCGTAACATTCTGAACAAAGACACAGTCCATTCAAATACATACATTTTCACGATTTAAAAAAAAAGATGCCTCAGACAGGATGTGAAGAGTGGACATCATCTGAAAATATCTCATGCTTACTGGGGAGAAAAAAAAAGAAGAAGCTTAGTTTAACACAAAAGATAACAGGTGTTTGAAGAGGAAACCTGACAGAGGGAGCGATAGAACGAACATCTCCATACCGGTTTTTATCTGTAACCAAAGTAATAAGCTCTGGGAAATCTTACGAAAGAAATTACTTCAGCATTCATTCACGTCTTGTGACTTCCCAAAGTAATGACACCACAGTCACATGGTACTTTAATACTCCTTGTTGCCAACACTGGTTATATTTTATACAACAGACAGATATTAAACAGTTAGGTGACGTGACCGAGCCAGCAAGCTGTATGCATATTCTGGTAACACCAATGATTTTTAGACAATATCATGCATAAATCAAAGCTGTTTGAATGAGAAAACATAGGTAAAAACCCAAATATTTAACATAGAAACTTTATCGTATGACATTAAAATGTGATGAAATGAGAATTTGCCTTTCAAGTTGAACTCATCTAATTTTATTCCTTCATATCTTCCTTCTCAGGTAGCTACCCCAGTATAATGATTCAGTCAAGATGAGGTCTAATTGCTATTAACAAAAAAAGCCTCTCACACCTCTGTGTACCCTATAAATCTCATCTAAAGTCTTTATTTCTTTCAATAATTCTGCTGATTGTGCCTACTATTTGTTTTGCCTTCATAATTTCATCGTTAAGAGAGTCTGACCAAGGTGCTGCTTGTTGTTGTCAAGTGATTATCTAACTATCTTAAGTCATAGCTTGTGTTGTACCTGGGAGCATATGGTCACATTCACAGGTATCTAAAGTTATTCTCCAGTTCACCGTTGAGGGGGCAAAAAAAGAGTCGAGAACGGAAGTCATACTTCACGCGGACAAGTTGGCTGCTCGTTTAAGTTCACAGGAAAGTCTCCATCTCTGTGCACGTCAACGTTATCCCTCTCTGGAAACTCCTTACAGGTACCATTTGGAACATTTCTGGCAAGTTCTAGAACTCTCCCCTCCTCTTTCATTTTGGCCGTACAGCCGTTCCTCCCCAGTCCTGTGAAGCAGGAGAGGCTGAACTCGGTGCGAGGGCCCGCTCGGATGTTTATGTTTCAGCCCAAGATTGTCTTCAATCATACACAGAACTGTTTGACAGGTTGCAGCCCTGCCTGGCCTCTGTTTACCTCACCCAATTTCTGAAAGGCTTTTGTGTGCGCAATCAGAGCAGCTCTGAGTGGATCCAAGAGGGCAGTTCCAGCATTCTCCATCGAGCAGCAACCCAGAGCAGTGGAGCAAACACATTACATGATACAGAGAGCCCGCGTTCGATTGGCTCGAAGAGAAAAGAGAAACTCGCAAAAAGAAATAAGCAGGCCGGCTTCATATGAAATACATATTTTCTTCCTTTGAATTTGTTCACCTGAATACAATATGACCTCTTTACAACTATTCGTTATTTTTGTTGTATTCTGCACTGCTTCTTGTGCCGGTTGCTAACTTCAGCATCAACCAAAATACCTGTGACGTATCTGAATAACCCGAACAAGTGCAGAATAACACCTCTGCATGCTTATTTCAGCCGTTTAGGTGTTCGTCGTTCTCTTTGTCATCAGTTCAAAAATGGGATTCTTTAAAGAACAGGTTTTAAGAGAAGTAAGTTATGCATGACTGGTGAAAACTGCATGACCGTTGGGAGATCATGTGTAGTGGAGAGCATGCGGCTGAAATTCCAGACTTTATTATTGATTGAATAAACTGACTTAATTTCTGATCTTCATAAAACTGACAGTCAGGTCATGTTGTTGCATCAACATTACATATGTATGTGCATATTAAGACATCCTCATTGATTCAATTTGCATCGACAAGCCTCCAACCTGGACAAATGAGAATATGCATAGAAATCATATTTGAGAGAGAGAAAAAATGAATTCAATACTTTTCCAGGTAGGCTTTTATTCCCAGGAGCTAATTAGTCACTCCATTACTTATTAAATAAGTTTGCTGGAGCAGTGATCCATTGCTCTTCATTTGCCTGATTGAAAGTGACTATCCACAACATTCGAGTGCAATTTTCTGATGGATGTCATTGGTCTGTCATTTTATACAGGGCAGGGTATTTTTTTAACATCTATATAGTCTTGGTTTGGTTCCACAAAATAATATATTGGCAGGAGTCGTAGAAACAAAAGAATTTAACCAAAAACATTTGACTGTAAATAGAAGGGATTTTTAGAATCAATTTGATTGTGATTCAAAGCCATTTGGTTTCCTGTTTTATTGAGACGTCGTGTAGCCGTCCACTGCAGTGCAACAGACATTTTCCTGGAGATCTGGGATAGACAATGTTAAACCTGGCAGATATTTAGACAAGCCAGTGGTCTGTTCTGCAGAATTGGCCTGAGAAGCTGTAATTTCTGGAAGCGAATGCAGTCTCCAATGTTAACAGGAAACGTGTGCTGCTCTGAATGTATACACATGGCCCTCAACAAATAAGCAGTATAATACAATATCAACGCTGTGGCTCCATAGAAAGATGGGGGAGAAAAAAGACAGGAGGGGAAGCGAGACAACTTGAAATAGGCAGTGAGGACAGTCAAAGAGTTGAAGCGGGCTTTTCAATACATTTGTTATTTTATATGAATTGTGTAGAGTATGAAGGGAACTTCTGACTCACAGGCACACCAACAAATACATTTGTTATAAATTCTAACATATGCACTTCTGCCCATTCTGACTACACGCACTCACTTTGGTGGATGGTCTGTTCACTTCCATTGGAACTGAGGTGGGTCTCTGTGGGAGGCATTCTGGAAAAAGTGACACATTTAAAAGTAAGAACCTAATAAGCTGTCCAGACCTCTGTTTACTCACCCAGACCTCCTGTTCAGTCGAGTCTTAACAGCAGCAGGGAACTGTTCCCTACCACATTGGAATTCAAGCTCATAAACAAGCAGCATCAACCATCATTAAGAGAAATAATTCCAGCTCGAAGCACCAATGCATTCCCTTCCACTTTCCTTAATGGAACTACAAAAATAAATGATGTAATGTCATTGTTTCAAGTTGAAACAATAATTTATCAGAACTTTTACCCTCAAGTGTTCATAAAAAGTCGAGGTAGTTTGGGGCTTCTGTAGCTGTTCTGTAATTCTCATTCTCGGGGGTTGCTGGAGCCAATCCCAGCTGAATATGGAGGCCAAGACATGGTGCACCCAGGACAGTCAGTCCATCTTAGGGCAAATCTAGAGATTCAGACAAGCATACACTCTCATATTCATACCAAAATGTATGGGGTACCATTCAACATCAAATGCGTGTTTTTGGACCGTGTGACCAAACCTGAGTATCCAGATAAAACCCATTGCTACAAGGAGAGCATGCAACTCTGCACAGACAGGCCCTCAAAGCTTGTACTCAAAGCAAGAATATTGTTGGTATAAGGTGGGTCTGTTACTAGGCTAATGCATGGTCTGGACTGACATTACCGGTTTTAACGATGGTCAGAGTCGTGGTTCATGAAACAAACGAGTAGGCTATTATTTTGCTTTGAAATTGCTTCTTGTGCTCACATTGGAAGAATAACTATAAACTTATATTTGATGGGGTTTTTTTTAAACAACAACTACTTTCAGCTACAGGGCAGTGTGATGATGAGCAATTTTGTTTCACAGCAAAAATACTTTTAATTTCAATAATCGATTCATTTTCAGGCTTGGGCGCCTCTCTGTGCGGAGGTTGCCTAATACACAGTAAAGTGGAGCTCGCGGTGATACTAACACTCTCTCACTACAGAGTTTGGGACACATGAACAATTTTTAATTATAATACATTTGCATCTGCTGTTGAGGAATTTGGGCCTTCTGACAAAAGTTTCAGCAGGCAAATGAACTTTTACACAGCCACAGTGGATTATGGATTGTTTTGAACGTTTCAACAAGGAAAAAAAAGCTAATGAGCACACATTGGCCTTGAAATGTTGGAACTTGGAGCAACTCTTATGAATTGTTACTCCCTAGTTGAATTATGTAGATACAACAGGGGAATTTTCACAGACCGAGCTTTTATACAAGTCATGATTGAGCCTATCTTTCACAAGCGCTCTGCATATTCACGGTCCCTTCATTACGTAAGTGGAGCGGGGAAAAAAGGGGGAATGAATAAGTGGAGGAGAAACAGGTTTCATTCATGTAAAATATTACTGCTAACACTGTGGCCTAGACCTATACTTTATGTGTTTACGCCATTTGCGAGACAAAACCCTATGGCTGCACTGACTTTCTGTGGACTTGCCAGAGTGCCATCACAGTCATCATCCACTTGCTTTCGCAAACATACCACGACGTCATTGCTCACGTTAACAATCAATCCAAACACAGTTCAATCTGAGACATTTCCAGTGATAGCAAGAGCATGAAGAGAACAGAAATATATGGTTACTGGACATCCAAGCCTATATCTTGCTCCTAAAACCCTTTTTTTTTTTCATTGCCTGTTAACAATAACTGATTTATGAGGATTGGTCAAGGTGTGGGTATCCTTTTTTTTTATACCTGAAACTCTCTCACTGTTCATCAAAATACCTTGGAGTAAAAAATAACTGACAACTCAAAACAGAAACACAGAAGGATGCAAAAGAATTCCTGTTTTCCTCAGGAGAATTCAAACATGAACTGCATAAATGAGTCACTGACAGACAAAGGGAGCACTCCCTGACGTTTGCTATGGAATGGTTAAATGTAAACACAGCTGGATGAGCATATGCATTGACTGTACTTTAATTATTGCTTTGACAATTCGTGGCTTGTCAACGACATAAGGTACACACAGAATATGTGGCTGACGGCGTATTCAGTCTGTCATCGAGAGGGGAAAGAGCTAAGTAAGAGCTCTTCAAAATTATGTATGCACAGTTTCGAAGAAGCACTGTTGAGGATTTTCATAGGGAAGATAAGCATGAAGGAGCTGCACCCCTTTGCGTGCCTATTTGAACCATCTCCTGACATGAAGAAACACATGAGACTGAAGATGGCTTTAAAAAAAAAAAAGGAACGGCCACATTTATTTATTTCATGCAGTTCGATGAAATTCTAAATGATACAAATCTCTTTCTGAACTGATGTCGCACGGCATTTGCAGGTTCGAGTCTGCAGACTTCAGATAAACAACGCATTCATCCATTCTCCTGCCACCATGATGGTGTGCTGCACAAATGTCAAACAATCTGACGCAAAGTCAACATGCCTTGTATACAAGACATGTTGACTCAGTTCAAGAAAGTATGAAGAACAGCTTTGCAGAAGGCCTGTTTTTGGTTTTTATCTGTCGCGAAGGACATGATGACAGAGTGTGCAGATCCAAAAGATTTTGAAGTTTAGAAACATTAGATATTTTATCCAAATTGCCGATGTTGTAGCATTCATCTTTGTCCTCACATCATAATATTTTAATGGAAAACTCTGCACAATGTGATCTTGACATGCACTGTGGAGTTGTACAAGTTGTAAACATGCTTTAAAGGTTCAAAACCCCGGCGAATATTCATGGGGTTTACTTGAGCCTCTGGAAATATAAGGCTATTGTTTATGAGTTGAGCTTTTAAACACTTTGTTGGAGAGCAAACCTGAAGATGTAGGATGATTGTTAAAAGTCCAGATTTAACAATAAACAAAGCTGAATATGAAAGTGTCCTGTACTATTTCCAGCCGACATACACGTGAGTTTGTACATCGATCGACTTTGGAGTATTTTCTGATTGCAAAACCTAAATGATTTTTTTTTGATAACAAAAACATCACTGACATGTCACATGTTAACATTTGTAACTTGTGACTCAACCAGGGCACACCATCAATGATGTTACACTGCCATGAGGCACATTCTTTTGCCTCTTTTGCCTTGATGATGCCAAAGGCAGCGCTCCTTGCCCAGAGCTCTCGAGCAGAAGCAGCTCAGCTAAGATGCGCTCTCGGGCCCTTCTCTATTGGCACATGGTGCAGGTTTGTGACTCCACCCTTACCCAGCAGAACAAGTTGAATGGGCTTTATGGGGATTCATAGTACTTCATAAAGCACCTGGATTGAAAATCTCATCCAGTAAGGCTTGGTTTTCCTCAGCTCAGCCCAGGACACTATCGCACCACCGTTTGTTCCTATCCAGGCTTTTTGCTGCCAGATTCCTACCATCTTGCTCACTACTCATTCACTGACACTCACTACCTCTTCCTCGATCAGTACTCTCCCTTTCTTCACAATTGAAAGGTCATTGCAATGTGCTCTGCGACTGCTGAGGCCAGCTCTTCCCCAAGGCACTGCCCCCACCAGTTCCCAGGGCCCTAGACATGATTCACTCGAACCCATATATTCAGCTGCCCTCTACTTCTCGCCCATCCTTTCTATGATCTCAGTCTGAGAAACCTTTGGATGACATGATTTTTGGCAATTCATGACCTAATTTGTATCACTTTGAACTATTCATTCATGCTGCTGATGGGCTTCAGCACGTTGTTCTGCCCATACAGGGCGACTGGAACCTTATAGATCAAGGGAAGCCTTGGGATGACACCATGTCAGTAAATACATTTCTTAAACTTGCCTCGGAGGCCCAATTCGTCCAGCTCAACTAGCTATACATTCAACTCTTTGTTTGTTGAACAGATGGCCACTATCGCTCTCAGGCTGCAGCTTCCCAGCCTCTTCACCTGTTCCTCTGTGATCTAATGTATTCTGGTCCTGCCAAGTGTCGAGGAGGTCTTGTTGGTAACTTTTCCTTTCTTCAGCACTTAGTACCTAGATTTTGCTTGCTTGATACTCATGCGGGCTCAGGTCATCAGTTCATCCAGGCCCTTCAAGATCCACCTGAGACATGTGGTGCTGTCATCCATAAAGGCTCTGATGGGTGACGATGCATGACTTTAAAGGAAATCCAGGAGGCCTAATCACACACACAGAACCTATCCACTCTGCTGTGTGGCTGTCTGACACATACAGTGCACTGTCCAAGCGGATATAAATACACATACATAAAAACAAATCATATTTAGACTTAACGGACAGGTACACATTCCTGCAATACCGGAGTCACTCACAGAAAATACATGAGTCACTCAAACTGTCCACCTCTGACAACTGATCAGAGAGTACCCTCACGCATATTTCAAACACACACACTTTGACTCCCTCATGACTCCACTGACCTTTAGCCTTTGACAAAGGGGGTTGTTGTGTGACGGTTTGTTTCATTCTCTGTGTGTGAGGTCATTTCCTACCCTTGCGACTCTGAGGGACGAAATGGGCAAATGTGCCTGACCTCAATAGACATACCTTGCAGGGTTTATTGGCAAAGGACATAATCCAATATTTTGTATGAAGAAATGGAAGGATGATGGATAAATGGATGATTGAGTAAAATACTTTTCTTTTGAGGTCATTGATTATTGATATAACTTAAAAGATATCATGCCAACACGCATGATTTTCTGAGTATGGAGGACTTTATTTCAAATGCTAAAGGCAAGATCAGCATGATTTTGTCAAGCATGATCAAGTCGTCTCTTTTTGTCCTTCAGTGGCATCTGGGGGAAGTAATGTCCTTTCCACACTTTTAACTGTCATTCAGAGGTTTTATGCGGCACTTTCTCTCGGGAGAAAACAGGCAAACTCACACAATCATGACCGCCACCTGCACTGTGCCATAAACCATGAGTGACATTTTCCAACAAACACAGACCTTTTTTATTTGACATACCTAAAAACCTCTTTGTGTGCAGCTTATGTCGGTCTGGGACTGTGTATAGAACCCGAGAAGAAGGGAGGAAAAGGCCAAGAAATGAGAAATCTGCTTTGAGCAGCATTTGTAAACAAGACAAACATAATCAGCATCTTAGGAACCACATCTGGCTCTTGTCGAGCAGGGCCTGAGCTCTGATTGAGAGACCCGAAAGACTCCAGAGTTGTTTTGTTGCATGCCGCCTGAGGGAAACAAGTGGATAGTATGTGAAACTGCGCCATTTTGTAGAGCGATGCATACATACAGAATGCATTGTCACCTGTCAGAAGCACTGTGTATAATATCATAATCCACGGTAATGTCACTGGAGTTTCCCAAATAGTTGACCATACAGAAAATTATTCTGAGCAGCAGTGTAGATAATAAAGCTGATTAAGAGACATACTAAGTATAACTTTACACTTTGGTGCACGACATTAAACTGGTCTGTTAATTAATTCTGAGAAAATTCTAGTTATTTTTAAGGAGATGATTCATGTGTATATTATTCTCTTTTATTCAAACTGCAAAATACTTTTGTAGTGGATCTATAATTTTATATTTAGATGTATATTTAGGATAAAAACTATAATTTCTTCATATTCTATTGAAAAAAAACTAAAAACTAAATTTAGGTTAAGTGCTAAAGTTTTGAACAATGATGGCATGATTTACAAAAAAAAGTCTTCTTTTATTATTGGAGACCCCATGATAATTATGATAAGGTTGAAGGTTTAAATATTACTTTCTATAGGAGTTTTTTCTGATATGTACATGGTGGAGAATTCTGCAAATATTTTACCTTTCCTCAAAAATTCAGATAATTGATTTTATATTTTGACTGTTTAGACAAATGAATGCTTTCTCATTTCTATGACACGGTATCACTCAATGTACAAAGCTGACACAATAGAGAGCTATAAATTATTTTAAAAAGACAAAAATCAAGTTGAATGAAAAAGTTACCCTCAGTGATATGAGTTAAGAAACCACTTTTTAAGTAGAGATGAAAACATTTTAATTACTTGTGGTAGGCAGTACTAGATTTTACTCATTTCTTTCTCATTATTCTTGTAGGTAAAGTTGTGAGGAAAAAAACAAACACCTTTTAAACAGAAATGTAAAAGAAACTGGACAAGCTTTCAATCCAACATCTCACAATAAAAAAACCCTTTGGAAATCTGTCTGGAGCTTTATATTTTGCAGACACTGTAAAGTCAAAGTGTGCATGCAGGGCCCAGTTACAACTTTCTATAATTGTGTGTAAAAACTATTGTGCTGCAAGGAGAGAGCCCCACATGTTCCTCAAGGGAGCCTCTTCTTCTCTTTTTTTATGAAGGAGCCTTTAATTCATACAGACAAACCAAGCCATCAGTATATTTAACAGAGTATCATAAACATTCCTGCAAGCTGAATGCAAATAATGAAGGAGTCAGAATGGCACAAATGAGTTGAACTGGTTGGTGGACAAGTGGGTGAACACAGTGACGGGACTTTGCAGCAGACACACAAACTGACATGCAGGCACATATAGCTGTAGCTGGGATTTCATTATGCCATAAAAACCCTTGTATAATAATCCTCTGTCTTTATCTGTCTTATGAAGCAAAACATTTAGAACAATATCAGTCATAGTTTCTCCTACAGCACCTCATATTTTTGCCAACTAAGACTGATGTGCGTACAGTCATGTATTATTGACCTGGTATAGCAAAATAAATAAGTACATTAAGATTTTCTAAATGACTCCAAGCACGGAATTTATATACGCTTTAGTGGGTTTTACATTGTAACTCTCTCCTGTGGTGATCTTTCAGCAATGATCTGATAGAACTATATTTTAGCAAGATACTCTACAAGATCTTGCAAGTGCTGTCAATATTTAAGAATATTAATGTGGTAGTACAATAATTAAGTATGAGAGGATATTAGAACAGTTGTTGCAAAATGTTTGGCAAAAACTCTAATATGCAATCAGTGAACACTTCATTTCTTAGTATTGAGAAATTTTGAACTTTCCAGACACATGTTATCTACTAGATTTCCTCACCACATAACCATTCTACAGTCTCAATGATTGACCATATATCAGAAACCATTGTGTCATCTTACCGAGGACTACTTACTATATTTGCTCCCTCGACAAGAATATTTTGTGCAGTATGTCATATGGGGCCATTTGACACAGGATTCACATGTTCTTGGGACAT
Source organism: Lipophrys pholis (assembly GCF_963383615.2). Lineage (NCBI taxonomy): Eukaryota > Metazoa > Chordata > Actinopteri > Blenniiformes > Blenniidae > Lipophrys > Lipophrys pholis. Next base: position 13,172,729 of record NC_137638.1, read on the forward strand.
TGGAGAAAATAAGCTGTTGTTTCCAATATTACGTTTTTTTAAGCGGACTGTCTCCCTTGGATAAAATTTAAATAAATAAAAAAAATTCAAAGTAATGTAATCCATCCTGCATTGTGTTTGTTTCCAAACAAATGTGTTTGCTGTCATAAATCCCTTGGATATCTCTGTAAGTTCTCTGAGTCAGTGATTCTGGATGTAATTCAGCAAACCAGTCCCATTCAATTTGCTTTCCCTCCTGCAATACAAAGTCAAAACAACCTGATTTTTCAGAAAAGATTTTAATCAATAACATTGGCGGCGTTATCGTGGTGCTTTTTTATGGCGCATTCAAAGTTGTTTGGACAGGTGTAACTATCATAAACGATGAGCACTGAACTGTTACCCAGAATCCTGGTAATGTTTAAGAGATAGCTGAATGAACAACAGCACCTATGCAGAGAAGTCAGTGACCCGTCACCAGCATGTCATCTCCAGGGGGTAACTGCAGTAAAAATGGGGCCCGAAGGCAAAAGAGCCCCTATTCAGAACTACAATATTTCATTGAGCTGGAGTACAAAAGTGACAAGAGTTTTTAACAAGCGCACATGCATGTGTGCACATTTGCAGTTGTGTATGTTTATCGGAACAAACTGACCAAAACAGAACATGTGCACAGCTGTGATGGACACAAAGTTATTTTCGGGATTGTTTGGCGAGTAAAAGCTGAAGGACAAATCTCAACTTTGACTTTAGAAAATCAACTTTGTGTAAAAAGTCATAGAAACAAAGGAATGTTGGCACAAAACATGCAATAGATGTTCACATGCATTGTGTTTGTCTTCTTTTGTGTGTTTGTTTATAACTGATGTAGAATGACTGACAATACTCATCATCTCGACCTGACACACGGAACATCCTGCTTAGACCGAGGGCCATGCGGGGCTGTGGCTAATGACCTCAACACATGCTGTAATTCTGAGAATCCAGACGTATTAAACACTCCGTGCATGCATCAATGCTATGCTCACCCTAACTGATTCTGCATGCATGTCAATTTAATGTGTTTGATTTAACCCACCACTAAAAGCAGTTCAAACATGTTTAAAGCTGAGTCAAAATTTGATTGTACCTCAAGTCTTTCACTTCAACAGTAAAGTTCACCCTAACATGATAATTGTCAACTGTTGAGTTACGGAAAACTTTGAGTGTGAATACACTTGTCTTATAAATGACAGCTACAACAGAGCATGGGTAATATCATAACCAGATGCTGAATAACAAATCATGACACAAATCACTAAGACTGATACTATACAGTAAATTTCTTTAGTGGAGACATAACCAATATATAAGCATTGTGGCACCTTAAAAAAGACACTAGACAATCATCTACCCTTTGTTGCTCTTAACCGCAACATGACTATCTAGTAATAGAACTAAAGTTGTCTGTATTACAAGCTTTCAGACAAATTAATGTTTAATCGTTCCAATATAATTAAGATTAATATTTGACAAAAAAGTTATAACGGAATAATTTTATTGTGTAAGTCAATAATTTAGCCTTCGTAAAAATGGATTGCTTTGCATACGTGCATGTATGCATGGATACGTGTGCATGACGGCATTGTTATTTGTTCATATGCCAGCATCTGTTCTGCTCTGGGTTGATGGTGGAAAAAGGCTGTGGCTCAGCCAGAACGGAAGACTGATGGACTCCAATCAGGGTCTTTATTTTAAAAAGGATATATGGGTCTGTGTTTTTGGGGCACACAGCACTTGACTAATGTGTAACTCTGCTTGTTGGGCACCAGACCCCCTTACCTTTTTTTTTCTTTCTTTTTTTTACAAACATCTCGTCTCAGGCACAACACACTTTTCACTGCAAACAGGCACAAAAAATCTGTGGAAATGGTTTCCTGCCTCAGTCAGTGTTGATTTTAATTGCACAAGTATACATGTGTTCTATCTATTTGGCTGTGTGAGTTCTGTGTGAGCACATTTATGAGTTAGCGTGCTATGTGTATGTATTTATACCAATACGTCCATCCTGCTGCACCATATCATTGTGTTTTGCAAGTCTATGATATTGTACATGCAAAGTTTTTGCATCGTGTACACTTTGTGTGTACAAACATGCATCTACTTGTGCTGATACATTGCTCTCGGTGACTTTATATTTGTATACAATAATTATGGGACCGCATGGTGGAGAAGTGGTTCACGCTCTCACAGGTCTTTTTGTGATGGACTGGTGACCAGGGTGTAGCCTACCTTCACCCGTAGTTAGCTGGGATTGCATTATTATCAATCAAGAGTATTATTAAAGATGGATGAATGGACAATACATATGGTGGAACTTGCATGTTCTCCTCTTGTTCCCTCAGGGTACTCTGGTTTCCTCCAAAAACATGCATGTGTGGTTGGTGACCCTGGATGGATATTGCCAAAATTCAACTGATCTCCATCAAACTTACAATAAACTTTTCAACTAGGGGTAAAAATGGAAAACATAATGCTGGAAAAAGGCATCCACAACCCTTTGAATCTCTTTGGCATCTCATATAAGAGGCCCAACCCACCATTTAAAAACCACTGCTTTAATATATTGCTCAAAATGACTGTCATCTTTATGAAGCTCATACAAAATTAAGTGCATGGATGCACATAGTCTAACAAAAGACTATTTAAAGTCATTAATGGTTTAATCTTAAGTACCAAAAAAAAAATTCTTATTTTGGAATTAGGTGTTTGTAAGTGTAAGTTACATAAGTGGCAATATAAAATATGAACAACAAATTACGCTTGATTCATTTTGCATGATAGTTTATTTTAGTATACTGAAACATTCAACTTTCACACATTTTGGTCTGCATACAATTCCCTGTTGGCTTTGCCAAGTATACACTCCAGAATACACACAGGTGCACAAGTGTTTTGAAAGTCCCATGACAATGGGTGTCAGAGAGAAAAGCTTCCATTCCTTGAGGGTGATTGCCCGGTGAAAAGAACTTTGTTGGTCGGGGCAAGCTGATATATTTGCAAATAACACAGTAATCTCCTCATGCCGAGCCAAACATGTCCGTGTTTGCTTGCTTATTCCACATAAAAGAACGGTTCACTCATTCGTGCTCATACACAAGCAAAGGCAAACATTCCCTTTATTGTGCAGCCCTCGCTCCTTCTCTTATTTTTGCTCCTTCTGTGAGCCCAGGAAGGACGCACTCACCCCGGAACAAGCCTGGAGGTCTTCAGACCACACACAGAGCAGTGCAAAGATCGCACCCTGACTCTCTTTCTTCTTCTCCTCCCTTCCTCATTCCCAGTGTTTTATATGGTCACTCACTCAGTATTGCTTTTTTCGTGTCATAGTTCTCTTATTATCTCCCCACCTTGCAGTCAAGCTTGACTGAGCAGAGCAGATGCTGCACATCAACTGTTGCATGTCTCCATCTTGCCTCCAGCACTGTGTTTTGCCCCTCTGTTTGTTTGTAGATGCTGATGTGAACTGTGGAAGAGACGGTCATTTTGTATGATATTTGTGCTGAGAGACCACCCAGCTGGACAGGCCAAGACACGGGGAGTGTAAGCTTTATTTTTCAACGCCTTCACTGTTCCCAGGGCCTCAGAGCTGAAAGAGATTAATCCCCCTCTGTCACCAGTGTGTGTGTGTGTGTGTGTGTGTGTGTGTGTTCATGACACAGTTTGAATTGACACAAGTATTGGAAACATCCAGGTGAAAGACACTGGTCTTTTATTTCCCAAAAAAGAAGGGAAAATATGAGAAAATGTGCATATTAGTGACGATTCTGACTTTGTACCACACTGAATTGATACTTTGCATACATCACTCAAACATTGTAATATTGTTGCACAAACTCGCATCAAAATTTGGGTCAAATTTAATTTATAGTTTGCATGCATGTTGTTCGATTCTTCCAGGAAATCTGCACAATATTCACACAACATTTGGAACAGAATCTTCGGCACAATAGATGGTCTTGCAATGGATGCACATATGTTCAACAGTCACGTGACAGTCAGACAACCGATTATTTTTTAGGAACCTATAACTAAGGAGTCTCCTCCCAGTCCAGCAATGACTTTATCATCAAATCTTAATTCTGTCTCACTAAATCTTAAATAAAAATGGAGTTCATTAAAGAAGTGCTGCTGATTGTGCTGCGGCATTGGAAACTCGTTCGTCCAAGCTAGTGAGATAGGGGCTTTGTATTTTGAATTTAGGGTTACCGGTTTCTAGTCAGAGGGTAAGTTTTTCTGTCGTGGCCAAAAATGATGTTATTTAAAGTAAAATTACACCAAAATGTATAAAGAAACCAATGTGAGAAATATTCTGGTGAATAAAATTACATTTTTGTCATTTGTCATTTTTTGTTCCGTGATGTTAGATGTAAGGATTTTAATTCTGTAACTAAATGACTTCTCGAAGGTTGAACGTTGTGTAAATGGTCTTGACCTTCCTGATCTGACATGGTAGCTGATACTGTGGATAAGGGAATCTGAGTTTCGCATTGGGTGGCACCATGTGTGAGCCGGGGATTTACAGTGTCTCCAGACCACACACAGACGGAAGGCAGGGAGGGAGGAGATATGGAGAAGCAGCAGAAAGGAAGAGAGGAAAAGTAAAATTGAGAGAGAGAGAGAGAGAGAGAGAGAGCGAGCGAGCGAGCGAGCGAGCGAGAGGGGTGTCTGAAATGACAAGCCTATAGATGGTTGAAGGACTTATCCAATGTTACCTCCAGAAAATAAATTGTTAGTATAAAGTCTGTGAAGGCTCAGAGTGCAGTTGTATTTCAAAAATCTATTTTGACAGGTCACACTAAAAGCTACATGCACTGACAGATTTAAATGGACAATATTGTACCGTATCAAGGTAGTACTGTTGAAAAAAATGGGGAAAATGCTCAAATATGCCAATAAATACAGATTTGTATATCCTTTGAGTTTGATCCCGTGTGTCTACTGGGGCCCTTTCAGTGATTCACCATAAAGTTTTCCAGCTCTGACTTGTGTATTAGGAGGAAGGCAGTGCAGCAATGAAGGAGAAAGCAATGTGTGCTAAATGGTCCATAAGTACAGCTTGGCCTGACCATGCAAACCCCTCTGGATCCCCATATGGTGAATGTGTGTGGACTGCATGCATGGACGCATGGCCTAGCCCTCAGCAGGACTGCTTCCCACCGAATAACATCCCATAAAACACAGACACAAACATGCAAGCGCATGCACATGAGGACATTACATGTACTACGATTAAAAGAAACACTCCACGTACACCTCACGATCATATGCAGTTTCTATCAGTCTCTGATCAACCCCTGCCTATTGCAAAATATATAAAGGCACTTTTTTGTGATAGACAAGGACAATATTTGATCTCTACAAAGAAATAGCGAGAAATTCTGCCAATCAAGACAAAAGTGAAGCCCTCTTTCCATATGTCCACCAGGAGAAACTGACAGACACCACGTTGTACTCCTCTGGTCCTGATTGTGAATTAGGGAGTACAGGGGAGCATAATTGCATGCTCAAACGCCTGAGAAATGGACATCCAGTTCTGCTGAGTTGGTGCTTTTTGTGTGGCCTCATTGTTGAGACGTGCAGTCATGCAGTTCTTTGAGTCCCAGTCGGTGTTCATGTTGGGTTAGGGGTTGTTCAGAAAAGTGGAAGGGGAGGGGGGTATTGTCTACAGGCCAGATATTTCATTCAGAGATGAAACACTTTGCGCCTGTCCACCATGCCTGGCAGGAGGAATGTGATTATTTTCCCAAATGGAATGAAACGCTCAGAAATCAGCACATCTTCCTTCTTCCGTCGCGTTCTGTCTCCGAGTTTCACACTCTTGCTGTCAGCCAACTAATAAGCTGTTTTAAAGGGGTTGGAGGAGCTTTTCAGAGAAAAGACACAAGCCACACACAAAAATGCACACATTGTACACCCCTGCACACACATGCACAGACGCCATAGTCAGTTACACTCTCTGCTTGATGTGCTTAGTGTGGCCAAAGGGGACAAACAAAAGGCTCCTCTATGGGGTTGCAGTGTAATGAGAGGCAGTGTGATCGTAAATATGTTGCGCTGCAGAGTTTTCCATCTCAGTGCAGGACAAAAGGAACAAGCCATCAAATTCGGGTCATCAGAGGCTTCTACGTTGTAAATCAACTCGTTGAGCAGAATCAGTTGTGTCATCGTGGCCGTCTGAGGCCCCAAAGTGGTCAGCAGAAACAGGATTCCTCAATCACAGGGGACAGAATGTAGATGACAAAAAGGGGAGCATTATTCTTATATCCACCTTATACCGGTTCAGAGCCTGCAGCTCTGTACCTCAGAGCTCTGAGAGATTTAAAGAGAAGTCAGTCAATTGTTACACGGAACAGAGACTACACATGTGAAAAAAATGGTTTCAGAATAAAACACTCTGGATCACGTTCAAATCCATTTCGTTTACAAAAAAAGGAAATAGCAGCATGTTTATTTTCAGCTTTGTGGAACGGACACAATCTATAGTGACAAAATAATGAATAGGACAAGGGGAAAGATGGTGATTTGAATTATGTGGCTCTCACAGCTAAATTCTGATGGATCGAACACATTGCAACACATGAAAAAACAACTTATGATATAGGTGGTTAACGGTTTCGCTGCATTCTGACTAGGATTTGGACTATCCCATTACATGGACATGTCCTGTAGATTATGCTGGGACAAAAAAAACCAAAAACTAAAATAGTTCTGACATTGGAAGTTTAAAAAGGAAGGTGAAGTGAAGTAGCAGCACTCTGGGACTCACAATATTCAAGATTTGAGTCCACGCTCAGTGGCCTTTCTGTGTGGAGTTTGCTTGTTTTTCCTTTGCATCCATGGATTATCCCACTCTTAATCATATTTTTCTCCCTCAGTTCAAAAACATAATATTTGAGCTTTACTGGTAACTGCTTGTCTGTGTTTGTCCTGCGACGACCTGCCGGCCTGTCTAAGGTGTAACCTGCTGTCACCCATAGCCAACTGAGATCATCTCCAGCTCTCTACAACCTTACATTGGATGAAGCAAGAATAGAGGAAGATTATTAATAGACTCATTTCTTGTAGAGTTTCTTCAAACAAAAACCTTCAAACAAAAATCATGTATGTGCTTGTGATTCCCTGTTATTTCTTTGTTAACCAACTTCCTGTATGTAACTGGCATCACTGTAAAAATGAATAGTTATTTGCTATATAAGTGAACTCTAAAATCATTTCTCTTTACAGTCAAGTTGTGTGCTGCGGAATTAAGAGGGATTAGATCAAAACATTTCAGTGCTGCTAATTAACAACTGTGTCAGATAAACTAACAAGGATTTGAGACTTATGAGACCATGTTAACACAACTGTTTTTATTATTGTAGGTGGAGATCCACTCACTCCTTGAATAAATTTGGCAGATGTATTAAACCAGTGAATGTGTGAGAGAGAAGTCAAATGAGAGAGAAAATGAAATGGATAAATGATCTTTTTTTTTTTTTTTTCTCAGTGCGCTCAAAGCTTTTGGAGTTGTCATTTTTGGCATAGCAGTAATTGGTTTTGGACCTTGGCGAACCCTCTGACTCATGAGAGAGATGTGGAACGCAAGAGTGTTTCCAAGCCTCTCGAGACCAGGACAAGACCTCCATTCAGGTCGAACCCCTGATTATGAGCAACAACAGAATGTGGCAAACGCCTGGTCCAACCTCCACAGTTAATTTGAATTTAACCTCATTTCAATGAAAATTAATGTGTGTTGAGATGAAAGCCGTGGGTGTAGGAACCGCCTCATCCCGAGAAATACATTTCTATAAATCAGTCCAGGAAGAAATTTAATGGGGGATACACAAAAAAGTCACTTTCTTTAGAGACTTGAATCTAAAGAAGATAATGTTTTCTTATAAAAGACACATCAATTAAACACATAGCGCTATGTATAAAGTCATTCCTTTGCTTTGATTTCATTGTGCTCTAACTTGTTCCAACTATCCTTATTATTAGTATTATCAAATAGCAAAAACAAATTTAATTAAGGATATTTAGGCAAACAAAGCATCTTCAAATACTTCAAAGCTACACATTTTTTCCCTGATTTGTTATTGTTCGCTTTTTTGAGCGATTTTCTTTTCTTAAGCAGAAAAATGTCTTCATTTTCTTTTGACATTAGGTTTTGCCATAACGGATGTCCTTCTTTCTTCGTGTCTTGTAGCCTCTTCCCTCACAGCCACCACCTCCATCTCATGCCTCACAGCGTCAATTATCCTTCTCACTGACCTTCCTCTTCACCTCAGGCATCATTTTAATCTCTTTCACGTGAATGACCAAACAATCTCATCCTCGACTCTCTCACTCTCCCATCAAACTGTCCAACACAAGCTTGTTGCTTGACGTATTCATTTTTGACTTTTTACAAAAAAAAAGTAACTTACAAAAACACAAGTAAAGTTTTCTCAAACCTTTACCATCCTTTCACAAATAAAATGTCAGATGAAAAGATGGGTCAGATCTTTTATTTGAAAAACACACTCCTGACTATTATAGACATACATATGTGATGATGTTATATCCCTTAAATGAAAGAGTTTCACAGACATGTTCTTTGGTCTTGTTGTATTTGATGAACAACCTCTATTCAATAGTAAAACTGAATTTAGTCTGAAATGAATGTCGGTTTTTCAACATCTTAGTGTCCACCCTCTAGTTATCTCCTTGTGCTCTTAAAGACACAGTCCCAGGCCTTTTTTTTTTTTAATTTGATGTTTTTAAACAATTTTTACATGAGTAAAGGAACGATGTGTTCATTCAACAATAGGGTCATAATTGGCCTCATTTTCTTGTCTCAAATACTGAATATTCAGGAATCCCCTCAAAGCAAGACGATTATTCCTGATTTCATGTATGTGGTATATACATACTTGAATTTATATTCTCTATTTATTTAAAGGTTGGCCATTTTTGTCTTTGTTATAGTGTCAGTACTGGAAGGACATTTGCGGAAAGAGAGCAAGGAAATAATGACTAAGGGAAGCCAGGAATCTAACCGGAGACATATTTGGGTATTTTGCATGTTGACCACATCCAAGCAAAATACATAAAGTTTGGTTTTATGTCTGGCTCTGTGATTGTTTTCTCAACATCACTAATAAAACAAGATGACAAAATTGGATATGTTACCTCTTTGCCAGTTTTGGAGCAGGGCAAAGCCAAAACCCTATATCACAGGGATGCCTGTGGGCCAAGTGTGTCCCATGATCTGTTTACATTTGGCTGCCAGCACTTATCAAGAATAATTTCCCTATATTTTACTCATACTCCACGCTTTAATACACTCTAGGTAAATACAGCATCTCTACTGAATGACCCAGGCTTTTATATGTTTACCCGTATGTGGCCCTTATTCCAAAATGTTTGGACACCCTGTACAATATGGTGAATTCAAATGAAGGTCAATCAATGTTCCATTTTTACACAGTCACTCAACTAAATCAACTGGTCATCTGTGGAAATGACTAGAGACTCAAACTTTTATCTGTCACCAATGATCTGTTAATCCCTGCTGTATCTGCTGGAGCACTGATGTATGGTTGTAAATTAAGCTAGAGAAGGCCTTTGCAGTTCGATGAGGAAGCAAGTGTATGTGAGATCTCCTGCAGTATGTAAACTGTTTGACATCAGTGTTTGGGCTTTCTTTATGAGAACATCTGTGGCAGCTGCCCTATAAATTCCCAGCATTGAGAAAGCAGGAACAGAAAGTTCCATTTTTGTATGGCAGTGTACCATGGCGAGGAGCGGACTTAGTTGTGCCTCATCTGGAAGTCATGGCCAACGTTTAGGGAAAGTCAAATCGTGGATGGAGAACTGAGACCACGTTTTCTTGCGTTTAGAAGCCTGTTCTACATAGCAACAGGCAACCTTGATGTGATCTTATTGAATGCCATCACACCACAGGACACAGGACAAAACAAATACATTTGCCTTCTTCTGAAAACATAGCGTGGGATTAGACGCTGGTTTAACACACATAAGTTGGCGTGGAGGACCCACAACCGCACTCATAATGTTAAATAGTGACTTTGACTTTGAAAGACTTGTGGGAGTGAATCTGTGTGAGTTCTCTCTGAGGAAGCCCTCTAATGGCCTATACTTTGGGGCGTACCTTGCTTTTTGCCTCCTGGCATGAGTTCTAGCTCCTTGCAGCTATGTTCATCCATAGTCGTGTTAAGTCATAGACACATTCATACAATGGATAGATGAATGGGTGGATTTCGTGTGTCTCTTCTGTAGTCTGTAATCTTCTTTCTCTCACTCTGTACCATCTTGCAACGATCTCATGTTGTGGAGCTGATAATTCATGGTACTTCCTATAACCAAGCCTGCAGTGTGTGGATTCGCTTACTGTCTGTCTGTGTCTATTCCTAAAGCAGGGTGACTAAATGTTGTTTCTTGATCATGTCATATTTTCACATCATCATTGTTTTTCAAGAGACAGTAAACTGTGCATGTATGTAAATAGTCCATTGCTATTTTGTTCCTCGTGACGTAAACACAGATGCTACCTTGTATGGATCACAGAGGGACCAGAAAACAGAGCAGCACTGCCTATAATCTGCCTCCAAAAGGCCAAAGTACTGCTTTTCAGAGGACCTTTGGAAGGGAAAAAACTTTGATATAGTTAAGTTCTTTGAACTAGTGATAACATAATCATAGAGTTACAGAAAAATATAGTTCTGTTCAAGATGGATTGTTTAAAAGAGAAAAGTTGTTTATAGAGCTGGGTGGTTGTGCCTTTGCTGCTGGAGCAGCTCATCCCTGAATTGTAATTTTACAGAATCGATCTTTCATCTCGCCATCTACATGATAAAGTGTCCTTGATCAAATCACTGAACTGAATAAGCACCTTGCATGGCAGCTGTCTCTATACGGGTCAGTGAGTGTGTGAATGACACACAATGTAAAGCGTGTTTGGGGTTGCTAAAGTGGAGGAAACGACTATAGTTGCAATCGAATTGTTGTGGTTTCATTTTCCATATAGTTATGGCATTCTTTCTATCATTTAATTTTAAAGATGTTTAAGATCTCTTTTTAAAACTGTAAAATAGAGATCGTTTTAAGCATGATAACACCTGTATTTAAACCTCCGAGCAGCTTTTCTGAGACATTGGTGTCACTGACTAAACTTGTGGTATCGCACAAGCATTTCCACCTTTCTTTTGGAAATGTAAATATCGTTGAAGTGGGTTTCAAAGTCATCTCTGTTTCAGAGATGCTGCAGAGATCATAATGGTGGCAGAGAGATTTTTTTTCTCAACCTGATGCAATGTTATTAATGAGAAATGCTCATCTGCATGGTAGTGCACTTGTTTGTAATGTTTTGACTTTTTCCAGAAAAAAGAAAGAAAAAAATCTAAAGCTCATGACTATGATAAACCTATGATAATCAGCCTATAATTATATGAACTCCTGTTATTCAAAATAATGCCGAAAATAAAAATGATCTTAAAATGAAACAACTTGGCGATTGGATTGGGTGAGTGCGGGGTTGTGCGGAGCACTTTCCACAATACTAAAAAAGACTATTGAAAATTAAAAACTGACCAAAAATGACAGTATCTATTGTTTTTTAACAAGCTAAAATATTTTTAACTTGACGCAGGATACCACTTGAATTTATATTAACGTTGCGAAAAATGTCGAAACTGCGGAACAGGCAGGGGAAATAGATAAACACCCAGCCTGCTGTGTAGCAGCTGCTGTTGCTCCTGTTGTGTCTGTCTTTGCCTTTTATTCGCTTCAACTTCAACATTAACAGATGGGAAAGTATCGCAACATCTTCAGGGCAATAGGAATGATACGAACGACGTTTCTGCACCTGTGAAACTGACGCGTTTCTCTTCACTGTGAGCTAAGTAAGCTAAGCTAAACTAAGCTAAGCTAAGCAGCTGCAGTGAGTTTTCCTGCTCAGGAGTGAAAAAGATGAAGCTTCTTTGGTCCTGATGGCTTCAACTTCTGCAGCTCAAAACGGTTTGTCTCCTTTGTTTTAACTTTAACAACGTGTGTGTCAAGCCTCTTCGTGTTGCTGTCGTGTTTGTGTCCCAACTCCTTAGCTGAGCATCACTTTCTCTAATACAGACTTATTTGATTCGTATGTAACATTGAGAGCATGGTGAGAAAGGTGGCATATTTGAGTCCTTGTCTTTACATTGGTGTAACATTGCTTTACATTTTCATGTCTATTACTTTCAGACATGAACTTGCTTGTTGAGAATGCACCCATATCTGTTAAGGAAAGTGATTTCAAGTGTACAGCGCATGAAATTACTTTTTAAACAAACCTCATCAAGGCATATCTGGCCACTCATTTCCGGCTCTGTGCTAAATATTTAAAAAAAATAAAATGATGGAATAGGACATTCCTTTAAAGTTCACCCATATAACATACATCTTCAAAAAGTAAAAGCAGTCAGTCATCTCATTTAAAATTGATGAACAATAGTTTTTAATTCTTCTACGTATAGGATATACAGTCGTTGTTGGGTACCCTGGATTCTGGCCTCTATTACAAATATATAAGGAGCAACTCAAAATAGGTTAGAAATGGATGTTGGTTTTTGCAAAAAATTACTTTATTTTCTTTTTTAATGGCTGGTGTGTGGCAAAACAGTGGATTCATACTTTGACAATGTTTTTTCTACAGCAATATGGCTCAAAGGGGACGGTTGTCTGGCATCTCACCCAAGAGATGGTGTTCTGAGAGGAGCCACGATACAGCGGCTGTCCTCTACCTCTCACAACAATGACACAGCATGGGTGATTTTCACTGACCGTGATGAAGATGCAGAGGAGGAAAACCAAAAGGAGGAGGCGATACCGGTCTTAAAACTCATGAGACCAGGCTCGAGTCACTTCACCCTGGAGAGACCTTTGTTCCCTGGTAGCGTCACAGACCCCAGACTATGCGTCCCTTTGAAGCTAAGTGAAGCTGAGGAAGACAGAGTCCCATACACCATCAACAGATACCTGAGGGATTACCAGAGGGAGGGTATACGCTTCATTTACAACAATTACATCCGTTCCAGAGGCTGTATCCTGGGAGACGACATGGGGCTCGGAAAGACTGTCCAGGTGCGAAGTAGATTACCTTCAAAATGATTAAAATATGAGCATGTATTGTTCAGGAGGTCTTACATGGGTCTCTTGCTTTTGCTTTTTTCACCTCAGGTCATTGGTTTTCTTGCTGCTATATTACACAAAACAGGCACATGGGAGGACGTTGAGAACAATCGGCCCCAGTTTCTGCAAAGTCAGACCTCTAAGCCAAATAAACCTTGTAAAGTGAGTTTTGAAATATGCTACTCATATTAACCCTGTATATAGAAATATAAAGTACATATTTTCATATATTAAATGTGTTCAGCCAGGTGCAGTGTTGCGATTGTCTTGACGTCTGTGATCTGGTCCAGGTGTTTCTTATTGTGGCCCCACTCTCAGTGCTTTACAACTGGAAAGATGAACTGGAAACGTGGGGTCACTTCCAGTGTGTGGTGGTCCACGGGCTGAGAAAAGAAGAGGAGCTTGCTCGCATTAACAAGGGCCGCGTTGAGATCGCACTGACCACCTATGAGACTCTTCGCCTCTGTTTGGATCAGTTCAATAAGTAAAAACCATACGAAAAACAACGAAGCAATATGTGATAGAGGCATTTTCTCGGGTGTTTTTGTTGTGTTATTCTAACATAGAAATATGCTCATGCTCTTTCTACAGGATTAACTGGTGTGCTGTGGTTGTGGATGAGGCCCACAAAATTAAAAATCCAAACTCCCTGATCACTCAGGCCATGAAGGAACTGGCATGTAAGGTCAGAGAGCTTGCTTTTATGTGTGCAGCGACATCCCACATTATTTGTATTTCTAGTGTACTAATATGACAAATTCTGTTTGTCTTCAAAGGTTTAGTCAGTCACATGTGCTTCTCTGTTATATTGGCTATATAAAGAATATAAGCAGCTGCCTATTTAGCGACTACAGCAAATATTGGTGCGGTTTTCCATTTTTTTGCAAAGCTTTTAATGTTTTCTATTTGTCTATTGAACAGATCAGAATTGGTCTCACTGGCACCATCCTGCAGAACAACCTTGAGGAGCTGTGGTGTGTCATGGATTGGTAAGTCAACACAGGCATTTTGTACTACATATTGTTTATTACTGATAAGAAAAAGAAGAATCGAATCTTTTAAATGATAATACATGAAGTGTAAATATTTCAGCACATAAAATTTTAATATTATTCAATAATGATATAATGTCTATTTACATCAATGAGAAGACTATAAGATTACCTATACTAATAAGAGTAATAAACTACAAGAAGTATTGACATATATATTTACAATACACATATACATTAACAGTCAACAGGCACATATGTACATTGTGTGAATGTAGACCAAAGAGAGTGAAGTTGTATCTGTCACACAGAGGTGAGTTGTTGTGTAAACTATGAATGAAGTCCGGTACCATTCTCTGTGACTGCAGAGCTGTGTGAGTCTGCTGGAGAATGAACTGTCGCACGACTCAGAGTTGTGTTGGAAGTAAGAGGTGTACAGTGTGAACAAGAATGGAATGGGAACAGAACTGTAAATTGCCTTGCTGCTGTGTCAGACGGAAGGATGCTAGTCACGGAAACTGGTTCTTGTCTGAGAGGTAGTCAACACTCCAGGAGCCATGTTAAGCCCCCATCCTGAGCGGCTTCTCAGTAGAATAAATCATTTTGAAAGTATTTGAATAAATCAAAAAACATGCTTCCACTGCCACCACCCAGATGAGAGATCAGGCTGCAGCAGGTATTTATTGGGGTTATTCGAGAAACAGTGTAACTAATTCTTTGTGAGGACATCACCTCACTTTGGCTTTTTCTTCCAAGCACATAACCAAAGTGTTAATTTGATAAAGAGTGATTATGTGAATCCAGCTTTCCTTTTCACTTCGAACACCTATCATGAGCATTTCTTTATTTTTTGAAATTTTGTTTCAGGGCTATACCGGGTTGTCTGGGCTCGTTAGGACATTTTAAAAGCCAGTGTTCAGATCCCATTGAGCAAGGACAGAGACACAGTGCAACCAAACGTTCCCTAGCCACAGGCAGGAAGGCTGTCCGAGCCCTTGTGAAGAGGATTTCCCCTGGTTTCTTCAGGAGGACCAAAGCTCTAATCAAAGATCAACTTCCCAAGAAGGATGACAGGGTGAGTTCAGCTCTATCAAAACATCTTGGAGGCTTTCTGTTCTCTCAATATAGACTGTGATCATGATGAAATCGGGATTTATTATGTCTTGAAGCGTCTCTCAGATATGTTCACTGTGCTTTGTTCTAGGTGGTGTATTGCTCTCTAACAGACTTTCAGCAGACTGTTTATCAGGCAGTGCTGGACTCTGAGGATGTGACGTTACTGCTGAGGTCAGCAGAAAAATGCGACTGTCACAGTGGACGCACTCGCCAAAGCTGCTGCTATAAAGTTAGTTCATTGCTTTAAGCATTTTCAACCCTTCTATTGGTTCTGATACAGAGGCAAATACCCAGGTGTGTAGTTATGTGTTTTGCAGCATATGTGAGATACAGATTTTCACTAGTTAAACTATTTAGTTGATATATTTATTTCACCTTTTAGCTTGTTGGACTTTATGTGTGGAGACTGCATGTTCTCCATGTGAGTGCACGTGGGTTTTCTCCTACAATCCAATATTTTTTTCCCCCCTGTAAAGTATATTGCATTTCCTATAAAGAATTCAGTCTAAAATGTCATGTATCTTGGTGTATGTTTTTGAAACTGTATTTCTGGTTTAAAATCATGCACGTGCACTTGCAGAAAAACTCTGAAGGCGTTGAAATGAAGGCGATATACTTTAGTTACCTGGCCATACTGAGGAAGGTTGGTAATCATGTGGCCTTGCTTCAGTCAACTGCAGGGACCAGCAAGAAGCAGGTAGGACCGTGTTCTCCTCTATCTGGTTTAGTGTGCCAGTTTATCACACCTTTCCTTCCTCTGGATGGATTCTAAAGTTCGTCCTGCATTGTCCGGATTTACTTCATTGAAACAACTCATTTGTTTCTCCCAGGAAAAGTACGTGCAAGCCATTTGTGCACAAGTGTTCCAGAAGTTTCCAGATTTTGTGCAGCGATGTAAAAATGAAGCATTTGAGGCCCTTTCAGATCCGATGTACAGCGGAAAGATGAAGGTGCAGTACAGAAGCGAGAAATGTGCTGCCTGTTACTCTCAGACATTTATCAGATTTTATTGTGATTACATTTTTTTTTTCTTTTAGGTTTTGCAGAAGCTGCTCAGACATTATCTGCAAAAGAGAGATAAAGTACTTGTTTTCTCTCTCTCAACCAAGGTATGTGTGGGATTTTGTTTTCTTGAGGTTTAATCAGTGGCATTTATGATGGCTGTGCCAAGGTGTGTACCTATAAAATTATTTATTACTCAATGTTTCAAATGAAATTTTGTCAAACTTGGTCTGTTTAGTACTTTTTTGGTTTTAACTCAGACCAGTTCTGTCTTGGACTAGCCTGAATGCACCTTTTAACCATCATTGTCAGTTGATTCGTTAACAGAAAACAATAGCTGATTGAATCATTTTTTCTCCTTAATTTTCTAAAGATTAATATAAAACCCTGAAGGTTCAGACCTAATGGCAGACATTCTTCTTATCGCCAGTACTCTCAATTTGTGCACAATACTACAAAATTAGAAAGCTGGCAGAAAGCAGTGAAATGTAGATTCACACTCACAAATTGTTATTATGGTGGTCCTAAGGACCAGTCAGTCTTGTTACAAACAAGTAAATTAAAAGTGATCTGTATATTTAGAAACCCACCATGTTTTTTTTTTAATTATTACATTTCTAAATAGGCAGACATTCACATTACCCTTCAAAGAACTAATTCATTTGGAACTGTCAAATTGGGATTTATGAATTTGCTTTAAGAAGTTTTCTAATCTGTGTGTGACCTGTCAGCTCTTAGATGTGCTGGAGAGTTACTGCTTGGCAGAGGGGCTGGACTTCAGCAGGTTGGATGGATCCACCAATCCCAAACAAAGGGTTCAACTTGTCAAAGACTTCAATAGCTCCCCTCACATCAACCTCTGCCTGGTCTCAACCATGTTAGTAGATTTTTTATTTTTTGGGGGATTAAATATTATCACACCATCTTGTTTGTTTAATCTATTATAGAATACGTTGTTTGACTAATTCTTGGACCTGCTGATAAATTGGTAAATGTCTTTTTAGGGCCGGTGGTCTTGGTCTTAACTTTGTTGGTGCTAATGTGGTGGTACTGTTTGACCCCACCTGGAATCCAGCCAATGACCTTCAAGCCATCGACAGGTTGGTTTGTTGGCCTCAAAACAATTTTTACAAGTGTTTTTACATCTGCTTGTTGCAATTTAGAACAGCATTTTATCACAGTTTTCTAAGTTTCAACAGCCAGCTTCCTTCTTTGTGTCCCTTGTTTCAGCCACTGTTTTTAGAACCACAAGGTTTTAAATTGCACTAATTGGTGTTATCGTGCTATTGAAAGTGTCTGTGATGTTTATCAGGGCGTATCGTATTGGCCAGTACCGGGACGTGACTGTTCTCAGGCTGATCTCATTGGGGACTGTGGAGGAGATTATCTACCTCAGACAGATTTACAAGCAGGTACTAAGACATCTATTAATCCCCTTCCCTTGATAATTTCCAAGAGAAATCTCTGCATTCAGACGCAGCCGCTACATACTATAATTCCTCCGTAACTGACCCATCCCATCTCTTTGAATAAACACGTCTGATTCAGCATGCAAGAATTGCATGAACAGACGGCACAAGATTCTGTTTAAACAGGAAAATCCCTGTCAGTGATTCATGCTGATTGACTGAACTTTCTTCTCTTGTTTTCCTTTCATTGTGGCAGCAATTGCAGAGTTCAGTTGTTGGAAAAGAGAGCGCCCGTCGGTATTTCGAGGCCGTGCAGGGGTGTGTTGTTCAAAAGGGGGAACTGTTTGGGATCAAAAACCTCTTCAGACTGCAGACAAGAGGGACATGCCTCACCCGCACGATTCTGGAGGTGAGATAGCCAACACGTCCTATTCGGTTGTTTGATAAATGAGGTGTCTTATTGCAGCTCACTGCCTGGACTCCCCTCATCCAACTGACTCCCAACCACAGCCGCAGTACGAGGTCTCATGTAGCGAATATATTATTTATAGTCTCACAACATTATCCATATTGTTGCATGAATCATGATTTATATTCCTTAACTTTAAGTATTTTAGGATTTGTTGTGGGAAGTATAATAGCACGACGCACTCATTGTTACCATTAGTGAAAAGATGAAGACTTTAACGGACATTGTTTATACAGACCGGATGATATCAGATTATGAGCGATCATTTTTAGGATATGATGTTATGAGGTGAAACGAGTGTTAGAAATTGATACCAAAGTGAAACTACTGTTACATTGCTTAAGTACTAGCTCCGGATTACAAGTACAAGAACAGTTCTTTAAAGAAGTCTTCTCAAAGTATATTAAGAATGACACGATAGTGACTAGATTTAGATAAAAAGCAAGGAATCTATCTTTCAAAAGAATAAACTGAAAAGTTTGTGTTAAAGTTGTGTGTGTACTCGGTACCAACGTAGGATTTTAAAGTGGTGAATTACATTATGTAAATGTATTTTACAATCCCACACTGACTTGTAAAAGAACAGCCGCTTATAAATATTACATTTTTCACGGCTCGTATTTGTGATCCTTGACTCTCAGTGCTGAAAATTTTTGTCAGGATAAAGAAGTCAACCTACAATGGATGCAACTATTAATTTTACTGTTTATTGCATTCTTTGAGCTTTGAGCTTTGTACCAATTTGTGGAAATAAACCTCACTGCAAATTTTAGTTGTGAGTTGACTCCAGTTGGGCAGCTTTACATGACGCACCTGAAAGCCTCACTCCCGGCCGTCAGATGCTAATAATCGGAGTAATCCAAAGGGATTAAGAATACACACCCCCATTCATCACTGAGGAAAGTTAACAAGTCAATCAATTCAAAACATTTTCAATGAGGTATTGGCTTCAATACAAGTGCTAACAGTGTATTTTAATCATGAGTGTCTCTACACATCCTTGAATTGTGTTTCTTTTTTTTCAGCGAGAGGAACATGTGGAGGCCGGCGTGGCGACAACGCGCACACACGGCAGCGAAGAGGTGCAGGAGGGGATGAAGGACGTTAGCGTGAGTAGTTCTGCCTTCCTCAGAGACCCAGAACATGGGGCACTCATCTTTCCCATCCTTAACTCTGTCCCCACTCTCCCAAGCGGCCCACTCAAATCCTCCCGTTCCCGTGTGAAAGGTGGCGTAACTCTCTCAGAGACCGTCCTGCCTGTCAGTCAACCAGCCCGGGCAATCTTATATTTGTTTATCTTTCATGTGAGCAGACCACAGGTCCTGTTTAGACAGTCTGAAAAATGATCCACTTTTGTGGACAGCTTTCTCTGCTCACTATTGTTTCGTAGGTTTTTCGCTGTAGATTTTGAGTAGAGTAGCAGCTGAAGATTTTGGCTCAATAAAAAGATTTCACACTCGAGTCTTTACATTTTGCTGACACTGAAGGACGTAGATCCGGTTCGCTCACTGTCTTTCAGATGCTTTTTGAAGCAGCTGGGTGTAATTATTTGCTTGTCCTAATGGAAGCAGCAGACCACACTGAAGTCAGTCTCCTGCTTTCAGCCGGGGTATTTATTTACACTGTGATACCCCTTATCACTCTTTTCCCAGCCAGTCCTGCTCTGTTCAGCTCACTGTCCTTTTTACAGTGCTGCTGCGCTGCTGAGACTCTTCAGAGTCTTGCAAAAATGCAAAGAGAAAAAAAAAAACTAAACACACTGAGCCCTTTTATTGTGCATTGAGAGAAGCTTGAGGCTTGTAAGGACAAATGCACGCCATCTCTTCAAACTAGAATGTGAAGCTTGTGAATTTTGTGAAATTGGCGTCCCTGACGGCAGCCAATTGAAAAACTCAAGGAAATTCTAGTTATTTTAATATCCGACATTGATGAGACCATATGTCACATTGCGGATTTACTGGTAAAAAAACGTGTGCTTTTATTTGTTCAGGTGGTTTGGTCTTTTTAAAGATGGCACCAATAAGGGAGACGCAGATTTTTGAGTTTTTCTGTGCAGTTTCAGGCTTTTTCTAGCGTTCATCAACAATTTGTTTTCACTTTTCCTGCACCCTCTACCACTTTGTCAATTTGTCCAGAGTTTTTCTTGATCTCTCTTTCTACTGTTTATTTAGGAACCTGGAGTTTTATTGCCTGCATCTGGAACCGCAGCAAATGAGAAACCAGCCACACAGAACAGGGACGGATCTAAAGACGTCCCCAGTGGAGTGCTTGACTTTAGCAGTGGAAGTGAAGCAGAGGAAGACGTAGGGCCGAAAAGAAAGGCCTCACATGTCAGAGCAGATGATGCCAGCAAGAGTGGGAATGTTACAACGGGTGCCGGTCGATTCAGTCTCCTCCAGCATGGTTTCTCCAGACTCCTCGAAAGGGTCGAAGAAAAACCAGATTTAGGCGATGGTGATGGCGACAGCAGTCCAGATGCTGATGGAAGCCCTTTTGAGGAAGATGTTCAGGATCAGAAGACTGATGCAGTGTCTTCTGGTACCTGCAAGAACCCCAAAACAGAAAATGATGCCGTTGGTTTCCAGAAATTGAGCACAAATATGTGGGATACATCCAGCAGTTCAGACAAGAAACAACAACGAGAAGGCGAAGATTTCCTCATGAAAGAAAATCCTGCGTTAGAGGGGAGACATGGCATGAAACGATGCATAAAAAGAAGAATTGCAATGGATGAGAGCAGTGATGGAAACTCTTCACCTGACAAAAAAAAGATTAACACCCTCAAAACTCCTGTTCCCAGAGTGCATCACTTCGAGCGATACTCGGATGAATCTGACGATTTTGATCTGGAGTCAAAAACCAGCACCAAGAAGGATTTTGTCAGTCCACATAACCGGGGGAAGAAGAGGCAAAGTGTGAGTGTCAGAGATAAGACAAGACACAAGTACACAGACGACATCCAGACATTCACCTCTTCAGAGGACGAACACACGACTCCGAAACATGTTCAGAGAGCGACTCCCGACAAAACAGAAAAACGAATAAGAAGGCAAAGACGTGTTTCTTTCACAGATCCGAAAAGTCAAACATCTCCAGCATCCAAAGATAGAAAAGAGACTATTGACAGCATGCTGGGTGAGAATAAACACTTTATTTTATTTTTTATTAATGGTTAATGTTTGTGAACCTATTTTGATCATTGAAGATATTTGTTCTTCTTTTAAAGGCGGCGTACGGGAGGTGGCGTATATCCACTCTAATCAGAGAGTTGTGGGTGGGAGCAGAGCGGAGGAGTTGATCAGTCGAGCTGCTGTAAGAGACGTGTTTGAGCGTAAAATGTACTCGCAAGTCCCAGCCAACCATCTTCTTAGCTCTCCGGAGGTACGTCCTAAAGATGCTGTTCTGCTCCAGTGGGGTTTTTTTTTTTTTTGTTAAAAAATATAACTAGAAGAAGTGTTAATCCAAAATATGTACAATTTTAAAAACAAAAACAAAAAAAACTGCACTGTTGATACAAAAAGTTGCATTACACACTGCAGATGGTGTCACTTCGACTTGTTTTACAACACTCCAACACTCAAAGTGCACAGATTTAGTCTCGCATAGTTAAGTCCCATAGCTGTTATTGCAGTTTGGTTCTTTGTTGTAAGCTGTGATAAGAATAGCAGTTGATTGCATGGTCAAAATCTTTTTTTTTTTTTTTTTTTTTTTAACGTCAGAGCCTGCAAGAGAGCTCACAAGACACCCAGCCACAACCTGTGAATGTCGTGCTGCAGACGCCCAGTGTGGATCATCCGCCTACATTTACCAACAAGAGTGTGCACAACACCCGACAGACCACTTTCATCATGGGAGAGACTCCTAAAGCCATACGCAGGTACCGACGGTGTGTCAAGAGAATGTAGAAGTACAAAGACAACAGTTGCATCAATGATCGAGCAAAGAGAAAGAGGTGATGGAAGGCTCAGAGGAAACTTTTAGTCGACACTAAAGCATTAGAGTGAATGGAAGGAGAAGCGGGCGCTTGAACAAATTCAGAAATTTAAAAGGAATGAGAAAAAACTGGAATGCCCGGCAGTGGAAGGAACCAGGCCAAATTTATTGTGGATCAACTTTTGAGCGCCGCCGACTGGGCCTCATTAAAAGTGTTGGTGTGTGGAGGGGCGTTCATGACAATTGCAGGGTCCCAAATCTCTTCACAAGGTCGCATCATGGACACTTTCTGGGGACAAAAAGTGAGGTAAGAAAGTGACTGTTATTGTATTATTATTGTAGGTGGGTGAAATGTCCCCGGTAGGTGATGAAAGCCATACCTAAAACATGATCCACTTGTGAGGTCCGACTGACCTTGTGGAGAGAAAATGACTGGACCTCACAGTTGGCTTGTGGCCTTCGCTGTGAAGTTACAATCAGGTTAAGGTTCTGGTTGGACTAATCGTTGTAATGGTTAAGGTAAGGTTAAAGGTTGAGGGAATGCATTATGTCAGTGAATTGGCTCCACAAGTGATGCTATCTGGGCGTGTGTGTGTGTGTGTGTGTGTGTGTGCGTTCGTGACATACGCATATGTGCATTTAGTGAGAGACCACCTCTGAGCTTTTCCCTTCCACCTCTTTCCCAGCATCATGCCACTGATTACCCGGCTATGATCGGGACCAACAGTGCAGGAGTTTTCCCTTCCTCAACCACAGCTCTCCTGAGCCTAACCAAAAAGGATTGCCTCAGGACTTCCAAACCCACACTGACACACACGCTCTAACAAGCGTTCACACACACAGATACACCCGGCTCTGGCCTTCTGCACGCCTCTACCCCCTACCTTCCCTACCTACTGGCCTGCAGACACACACACCTTTGTGGCTCCAGTCTCTCTCCCCAAGGGAAAGGCTGCATCTCTGCCCAGGGGCTCACCAGGGAGCGAGAGTACACACTAGTTATATTGATATCGCCTCAGTTAACCTTGCTGTTTAATGGCTGAAATTCACATGCATGTCAGGATTTTACTGTCTTTGCTTTTATTTATTGTTTTTCCAGTGAAAGCCACAAACGGTAATAACACCATCATGATGCCGCTGTACCAGGAGCGACTTTGAAGTATTTCAGTCCCCGGTTCTGGTTAGACGAGCACTTTAATGACTGCCTCGGAGCTCAGGAAAAACACCTCATACTGCATCGCTGTCTGGATATGAGCCTGAATATGTGGGGAAACTATTTATCTTAGGTTAGGCCTGACAAACCCACAGAATATGTGATTATTAATATACATCTTGTGGCTTTTTTTGACGTTTTATGTGTTCCTTAAAAGTGCTTTATAGCGTAGTCAGTAATGCCATATTTGGGCCTTACACTTTCTGTGCATGTGTCAGTACGGTTTTAACTGATCTGTAACTCATTTGTGTGAGCGTTTCAGTGATTTAAACAACCTTGGTCTCTGTTTAAGTGAGTTTTATTCCTGGATGGGTTTTTTTTTTTTAACTCGTCTTTCTCGGTGTGTTTGTCTTGTGTAGGCAGCAGCTGGAGGAAATGGCTGAAAAATTCAACTTTCCATCGGTCTGTCAGTTTGCACGTGAGGTTCTGAGCAGGAACTCAAACCAGAGACTGGAATGGCTACAGGAGTATTACACCTCACTAAAGCACCCCGAATTAGCCGGCACAGTCATGAGCTTCTTCCCACAGCCTGCCTTGACACATGCTTCCTCCTCATTGGCTGGCCCCTCACCTCCCACAAAAACAGTCATTACCAAATGTCGCAGAGGAACCAGAACTCCACAAGATGTTCCCAAAGCCACAAAAAAGGCCAAAGATGTTCAGACTAATCCTGAGCTCAAGACTAAATTTGATTCACTCCAAAACAATGCTTCACAACAGAGTAAAACTGCTAGAATTTCACAAAATGGTTTTCTGGAGCCAGCCAAGAAGCAAGAGATATCACAGAAGGATGTTCGAGAACGTTTCAGTGATGATCCAAGTTCAGAGACGGAGGAGACGGTTTTTATTACCAGAGGACGCAAGAGGACAAAGAGAGATAGTGTTGCGCGTTCTGGAACCCACAGAGCCAATGGTGGTCTTGGCGTGAATCTGGCCAGCGGCAGTGGTCTGGGGTCTGAGGAGGCTGCTGCTTTCCTGAACCACACAGACAGAGATACCCCTTCTTCTCCAGACCTCAGCCATGGCAGGTCCGCCATGGCTTCCAAACCCACAGCACAAGGGCGGAGGGAAAGTTCTCAGGCCCCGGCTAACTCAAACAATCGCTCCTTCCTCACAGATCTGTTGGGGGATACATCTATCCTTGATGACTTGCTAAAGCCCAAACCCAGGAGTGCACAACAGAGCAGCCATCCAAAACCACCCCACACCCCGTCAGTGTCGGTCGACGCGCCTTCACCAAACAGACACACAAGTCCTGGTTCAAGCTCACACACTCACACTCACCAGGTCAGTGCACCTGGGCGGGCATCAAAGAGCAGTCACAAGGACTTCTGGGACATTCTGAATGAGGGTAACGAGGAGAGTATAAACAAATTAACAGACCTGGATGAGGTGCAGAGAGTCTGCATTAACTCGAGCTTTGCAGCCAGAAGGAAGCCCAGAGTAGAAGAAGGCAAGGGTCTCTGGAAAACCAATGAGAAGTTCATCTGGAAGAAATAACGGAGAAGATTGCTGCTTTATTTTCAGTCACTTTTTACTATACAGCCAATTTTCTCAAAACGTGTTTTAATATTATTGTGCACTTCTGTTATCCATTCCTCTTATGGTGGCTGTGATTTTCTTTACTTTTTTAAAAAAACTGGGAGAATCTTTTACTGAAATAGCAAAAACCTGAATACCTGCATATTTTAGATTACTTTTTTATTTTTTTCAATGGTTTTATCAACAAAATTTGGAGACAGTAATAGTAAATTTTTAATTGAAATTATGATAATGAAGACTTGTGGTTACATTTACGGGAACAATATATGCTCTTTATTAAATTGTCCAATATTCCCAAATGCTGTACTTTTAACTTTCAGACGACGCTTCAATTATGAAAAAATACAACAAGACATGCTTGAAATTCATCAGTTTGTATGACACATTATGATTATATAAGTTGTTAAATATTGATTTTGTAGTAAGAAGCATGTTAAAAATGAGGAAAGGAAGTTTCCATTGTAATGTAATATACGTGGATTTTAAATTTTTTTTCATAAATTTGCCCTGTACACTGTCATTAAAAACATATATATATATATATCTTGGAAGTGTAGGATGTAAAGGGCAATAGTTTCAAAATCACAAACTGTGATGTGTTAGAAATTTGTAACTTAAAGAAAAGGAATGAAATGTAACATTTCACCAGAACTTAAATGTCATATTTTTATCCGTTTTTTTGATTTCCTCCTCATGTGTATGAGTTTATTGTTTTTGTACTCATGAATAGTGGAAGGTCAGCATCATTGTTGCACCCCTGAAGATGAGGTTCTGTGTGCGACTGGACAAAGGGGGCTATTCTGCTTTAAGTGTCGGCCATTATCGTTACAGGATACCAGGATTGCCACCCAAGAGCAACGGACTCCTCTGCAGGGATGTCAGTTAAAAGCTCTTAGCGGCCGTTACGTCTCAGTCACTCTGCGGGCCTCGCCGTGTCCCACTCCCCAAGAGAGTGTGCACACAGTGTGGACGGTGTGGTTTCCCTGCAGTCCTCTGTGCTGTAATCCGAACTGTCCGCGGCTCCACTTCAGTTTTGCCTCAAAGGCCGTTCAGAGTGGAAGCTGCTGCGCCATTAGTGAAATAACAATAAGCAGTGGGGGGGGCTTCACATCCTTCTAACCACTCATTCTTTCATATTTTTGTCTGGATCCCGACAGTGTAACCAGGCTGAGACCGAGTGGGTGACTGGACTTACCTTTAATCGGTGAGATGAAAAGCTCTTCTGCTGATTTGAAAACCGAAAAATTCAACTGCTTCATTGCAGACTTGGATGAAATCTGTCTCCCTCTCACAGTAACGAGAGGGAGGAAGTGTGATCCCTTGGGGAAATAACTTCTCTTCATTTAACATTTTATTCATAGTTAAAATACATATTCCAGGAGCAGTGGGCTGCGGCCACCCGGGGAGTTGGTGGGGGTCAGGGGTCAAGCTCAGGGATGCACAGTTGTAACCTGCCAGTCATCAGATCACCCATGAGAACATCCCATCCCAACTCTTTTGTAACCTCTAGGCCACCACTGCCTGCTGATGCAATTTCACAAGCAAACTGCAAAAAACATCCGATAATTGTGTCGCAATCACACAAACGGTTGTGTATCAAAGTAGTTCTGGACCACGACAGTTGGTACAACTTGGTTCTGGTGAGGTCCACCTATTATATAGACCTGTGAGTGTGTAACTAATGAATCCTGCCATTATCGTAAATACTCAACTATTTGATATTGATATCTTGACGTTGTCAACCAATCAGGATAAAAGTTATGTGTTGGAGATTAAAAGGTTTAGTCGAAGTGAATCTGAAACTCTTTTGACAATAGTTTCCCACACGATTGAGCTGGAAATACAAAAAACCTTTACCAACAAGTCCCCCACTCACAGCTTCAGCCCCTTTTGTGAGTTCACAAGCGTGTGCTGAAAGCTGCAGCTGTGTTTGACCTCTTTCAGCTGCCGCACTGAAGTAAATAAGAACCGCTCTGTTGAAGTGTTGTGTTTCATTTAGCAGAAATGAGAAAGTGCTGATAGCCATCAATAAACAGGAGAAAGGGCGGCGTGCCTCAACAGCGCATGCAAGGGCGGTGAACGGTGTGAATGTGAGCGTATGCTTCTGGGTGGTAGATTCCCGTTTGTAGACACATGCAGTACCAAGGCCACACATTTGTCTCACCTGTTCAAATCTCAGACAGCAGGATAACAATCTTTCTTCTCTTACCAGGCTTTAAACGTTTAAACACTCCGACCTTCTCGTTCACCCACAACCGAGACGTTCAAATGTCCGTGTGTCTTTTCTGAGTTCTTCTGGGGTTGGAGACCTCGTCTGCTGACAGGCGGTGGTTAGAGCCAGCCTTTTCTCCAGTTGTTCATCCTATGGAATCATTCAGCGACGTCTGAAATGTTTTAAAAGCCATTAACTCTGCTCGGAATGGCTTCGAACCTAAAGAAGTAGTTAAAATGTCTCACACCAAAAAATATTTGGAGTTACAATTGATAAGTCATCTAAAGTGGAATTGAGCTTAAGTTCTCAAGAGAATCCTGAAAAACTTATCTCCAAGCTCATTACCTGTCTCACCACTAACAACGGAATAAAACCAACGTACACAGGCAAAATGTATCAAGTGCAAACTAAGTAAAGTCCTGAACAATATACTACGAAATCAAAATACATGAACAAATTCTGACAAACAGGAGAATGAAAATGAATTTGACTTTGCCCCGTCTGTACGATGTGCCTTTGAGCAAGACACTGCACTGAATCCCTTGCATGGCAGCTCCAATAAGGATAAAATAAAACCATTACAGCTTATTAAATCACTCTGTTCATATTATTGGAAATTTCTAGTTTATATTTCAGCTCTTTGTATTGTGCACGGCAGGGTTCGCTCAATACCAACCACCCTATGAGTTTACAATCTATCCATCTGGGGGGGCCTCTGGGAGCTGCCGGGCCCTCGGCACAACCAGCTCATCTGTTATTGGTTCGTGTACTCAAACTGTATTTGTGGTTGCTCGGTCATTTTCATAATCGATTTTGGTTGTCCGTCATAATCCACGTGGTAACTGTTGACATTTTTGTTTGAGCGGCTCATTTTGTAAACAAAACTCTGTTATCCTTCATGCTGTCTTGAGGGTTCCAGCCATGATGTGACTTTAGTCATTAACTTGCGTCTCACCACCGTCTGAAAGGAAAACGAGGTGAGACATAATTTAATGGTTGATTTAGTGGTCGACAACAAATCTTTGTGATACTACTTTATGCCTTTTTAGAATTAGACTTGAGTGTCTGTGAAACATGGCATAGCAGTTTGAAAAACAATCAATGTCCCCGCACCGACATGCCTCCGAGGATGTGCGTTTGGTTAAGTCTTCGCTCTCCTCTCAGCTTCCTGTTTCTATGTGTCAAGGGCACAGTAAGGCGTCTGTTTATATCTCCTGCCACTTTTACCTGGGTGTCGGAGTCTGTTCTATGCTGGACAGTCAGCCGAAGTGGCTAATGAGCAGCTGTGGGCCTGCGGGTTTATTTGGACAAGCCACACTGTGACACCCACTTTGATTTGATATTGTATAAAGCTGCAGATGAGTGTTGACCGACGTTGACCCGGGCCTCTAGTCACCTTTTGGATCAGGTTTCCACACTTTCACTCTGCAGCGAGGCAAGGAGGTTCTGCAAACTGGCACTACAGTTCAAAACTAGGTTTTGGTACAAATAAAGTAAAAGTTGTACATCTTGAGGGATTATCTCTTTGAATTCCTCAAGCTTCTCTTTGAATTGAAGCGACTGGCAAGATGCCTCGACTTACTTCACGAACAACGACGCACACCTCCAGTAAAATCAAGTCATATCTTCGACTGATGCTTTTCTCCTTATTTTGTCTTCAACAATACTATAAGCTGAGACGTTGCAAAGTTTCAAATAGTTTGACGGAGGGAACAAATATGAGCTAGTCCACGTGTGGTTTGATGGCAAAATATCAGCAGCTTCTGAATCCCAGTGTAAGGAAGAATACTCAACTTTAACTTTTGGCATTAACTCACCAGGAACTGACGACTGCTATAAAATAAAAAATACAGTTCCAGTTATTGAAGTCTCTGCGTAATCATTACTGATGACTTCTATCGCAGTGTGAATTCATTATTTAACGGTTTTGTTTCTGCTTTGTGTCGTTTAACTATTCATCCAGTTCTTCTGGGACATTATGTTAAACTCATAGGCAGATTTTAAATAAAAAAAATATAAAATAATACTCTAACTTAGAGAGATAGTTGAAAATCAGTTACTTTTTCTGAGAAACTATTTACTTTTAAGTTTCATTACCTCCCAATGTAACTCCATTACTCTTTGAAATGGGAACTAATCAAATACTCATTTTTATGTCGTTACACGACACTGCTGAATCCTCATTTAGCTACGGTGTAACTAGTAACTGACAAATGTTTATTTTAAATAGCAAATATTGAAGCATTTTCACATTTAACCTGAAAAGCAGGTCTGTTAAACAATATCGATTTGGCATCTAAGAAAAAAATCCAGCGAAGTGAGGGTGCAAAATCACCAAGTTTTCCAATTAAAAAGACGACGTTTCCTTTATATAGTTTCATCCAGGATGTATGCGCATCTATCTGCAGGCCTTTTAATTACACCAACCTCATTACCAAGGTGAAGGCGATGAGTGTGAGGCCAAGTATCTTGCTGCCGTTTCTTGTTGTGCTGCATTTGCCGACTTACGCCCTCTAACAACTAAACCTGAAGCACTTTGCACGTATTCCAGATCTAATCCGATTCGTCGCAACTACATGCATGCGGTTTAATCCAAACCATTAATCATACACCCCCCCCCCCCCCCCCCCCCTCGCTGTCGTCAGCTCTTTATTCCCGTGTTTATGTTATTCCAGCAGCTTTTTTTAGCCGAGACCTGCGCGTTTTAAACCAGCCAGGAGAGCAGGCGAAGCTATCGTCTCTCATTAAATCATTTGAAGTGATCCGGTTTCATCTGGAATCCATCCATTGTCAAACAAATGATATATTGTTAAGGTTTGAAAGCTCAACGAGTGAAATGTAGCTTTGTGTATGTCTCCTCAGAGCACCGAGAAGACGACGATTGAACGATACGATGAAAATGCCACTAACTAAATTATCAAAACAAAGTATATATGTTGGTAACAGGATGAATAATATGAATCATAAAAAAAAAAAAGACTATTTAATGGGGTGACTCAGCAAACAAACAACTGCGTTGAAGGAGTACAGAGTCCTGTTGTTGTTACGGTAACAAGCAGAGGAGGTCTCCAAATGTGAAAAGGAAGAACTCCCCCCATTCATTAGGAAATTACACACCATTTGCCCCTCATTCCTATCCAGTTACCCAGGCAACTGTTAGCTGTAATTTGGGTTAATTCGCTGCTCCTGGGCCCTTCCGTTCCCCATTGTGCCCCATCATAAAAGAGATATAACACAGATGCACTCACACAGTTGTGCAAACCGAGGCCCCTCATGCTGTGGCGAAAACAGACTAATGCTCATTTACAGTTTGCTTATCATAGAGACCACTGGAAATGGACCATGTGTGTGTGAAGATCAGTGAGTTGAAGTGAAGAGTTGATACAAAAACATCTCTGATCTCTTTATTCACACTGCGCGTGTGGAGCTCCTGTACAAAAAACTTTTGGCGTTCTAGTTGTGTGAGATATCGTGTCCTATTTTAAGTGTTGCCCATGTGACTTAAAGTCAGCAGCTTTAAAAACATCAAATGGGAAATTTGCGTCTTTGTTCCTTCTAATTTGTCTCTCACTTATCGACACATTGGCTTAGCAGTCAGTCTAAGTTACATCAGATGCTCTATGACCCGGACGTCAACTTTTGTATATAAAAAACTGATTTATGAACTAGTGATAATGACTAAACGGCGGAGATAAACTACTGACATGTCAACACAGGCGGGCAGCTCTCACAGAGGTGAGCTCAAATTTGGGGTTTTGTTGCTTTAGCAGTTTTTCACATTGCTTCCATCCCTCGTTTAGTACACTGGAGTTTAGTGTGATAGAAACAGATATGACAACCGCTTTGGCTTAAGGTAACGTGAGCAGGGGAGAGACAACCTGTTTACAGCCGTACAAACAGGTACAAACTGTAACATTTCTAACTGCATTACTAATGATGTAACAGTGATCCGTTTCTACTGTGCGTTTGCAAAATGCTGTGGCGCTACAGTGGTGCATGATGTTGTCATTGCCCGCTTTTCACGCAGAAAGACATCAGTCTTCTGCAACTCCGTCCTGTTGAAGAGTCAAGGTTGTTCCCGACGGAGGTCAAAACCTTTGGCTCCCTCCAGAACAAAAGGGATGGAAAATTGCGTGTTTTCCCAAGGGGTAAATATTGAGAGAGTAACGATATAAATGCACGGAAGGACTGGCTTTTCTGAGCTGCCTGGGTCTCTGTTGCACTGCCAAGGGCCTGTGCGTCACTCGATCCATTGTTTAGTGTAGCGAGGTCTCGGTAAGCAAGCGGCTGCCTCCCTGCTCCAGCTGCAGCCTCTCTACTGTTTATGTTTGCAGGGCCCTTTGCCTTGAAGTGAGGCTATACAAGCAAAGCCTAGCCATATGTGAGCACTGGGCCATCAGAGGAGTCACTGGCCTTTTCTTTTTCAACCCATCCATCTCCTCAAAACTTCATCCCCCCCCCCCCCCCCCCCTCACCTTCCATTCTGTCTTTTCCCTCTTCCTTGGTTTTGT
The DNA here is from genome assembly GCF_963383615.2 of Lipophrys pholis. Classification (NCBI taxonomy): domain Eukaryota; kingdom Metazoa; phylum Chordata; class Actinopteri; order Blenniiformes; family Blenniidae; genus Lipophrys; species Lipophrys pholis. Next base: position 13,204,295 of record NC_137638.1, read on the forward strand.
TTGCTTTTCCTCGCTGACAGTCCAGCACATCCCTTGACGGCCTGGACGAGATGAAGGGTTGGAATTATCGTCTTGGGTTTCAAAGACCTCGGTCCTGTACGAGAGAGAAGTGGTAGGTATCATTACTGCTGTGAGAAATAATTACCCCCGAAAACTTCTCTGTCAGACCAAGTTCTCTGCAACAAAGTCGGAGTCAGAAAGCGGTAATTATGTCGCAGAAATATTTGATCTGTGCCGGTGTGTCATCCTGACGAGCACGGCACATTCCCAAAATGGAAAAAAAAAACCATTCAGGGAGAAGAAACATTGAACTCAAATACATGGAAAGCACCTCCCAATAATATTCTAATAATTACACACCCCAAATAATGTCATTATAAACCCATCAAGTCAGTTCAATAGAGGAAATTACTGTTGAGAATAATTTTTACGAGTGTATATGTGTGAAGGAGCAAACCAAAACGTCCAACCTGGAAATATTTGGTTGAGGTGAGTTTAATGTAGAAATGTGGGTCTGAAGGTTAGTGGTCCTGACCTTGGCTCCTGGGTGGGCTGCAGTGGCTATGTGCTTGTCTTGGATCGTCTGCGGACCCTTCTGTTTACTGAAACAACAAGCGTGCAGCGTCCAGGGAGGAGTCACACTGGGAGCATCCTCAAAGGCAGCACCTCTCTCCTCTCTCCCTTTTTCACACACACACACACACACACACACACACACACACACACACACACACACACACACACACACACACACACACACACACACACACACACACACACACACACACACACACACACACACACACACACACACACACACACACACACACACACACACACCATCAGTGGGAAGAAAACGGCCTTCCAGTTCTGACCACCCATGGAAGCCATGGTCATCTCCTGAAATGAAAACAATGACTTTCTATCGACCTTTTTCCTTTAATGAATCTCTCATCTGCTCCAGACGTTGGACATGCCGAAGCCGACTTCACTTAATATTTGTTCTAAAATATGATCCCATTGATGGTAAAGCCATCATTCTGTGAGCTCTCCCACACTGATGGTCTGTGAAGAAAGCGAACGGCAGGATTTTGGCAACCTCTAACCTGCTATTATGGTAGTGGTTAGACTTATCAACTGTGTGAACCACACATGAGGCCAGACAGGCTTTGAAAGGGTGAAATTCAAAGGTGTTGTAAATATGTTGGCACCAATAAACTGCACATTACCTGAGGTGAGGAAAATCCCTTCTCATGAGGAACCGAAGTAAACAACTTTTGATTTCAGCTGCGAGGGACACACACTGCTCAGCCTGTGGCTTTGAAGAAGGTGCAACTCTAACAGCGTTACAGGTAACGCGCACGGTGGAAAGCCCCAGTGGTTGAGAGACGTGTCATTAAATCCAATTAAACTGGTAATTTAATTACAATTAAAAAGCAATTGTGATGCTTTTACCTTTTTTTAACGAGCTTATGAAGAGGTGATGTTCCATTACAACAGTAATTCCAATCCTAAATCATATAGCCAATGCCTTTAGGTATTTTAGGGTATAAAGATGAAGAGGGCGTCCTGGAAGCAATGATTCTCTGCTAAATTGAGCATCATAGAGTCTGCTTAAATTACATGGAGAGACAGGGTGTGCTCAAGATTACAGAGAAGCCAAAAAAAACCATATTTGTTTAACTTACTGACCTGAAAATGTTGCACTCTGATATTTAGATAAAATATGACAGGAATCACCTTGCCGATGGTGTTAACCTGTTTTGAATGAAAAGAGTGGTCACACTCCTACTCTTATTCCTGCTCATTCCCTTTGAATTGCGGTGAGTGTGACTTCGTAACATTTGATCACTGATGCCCAAACCTTCTGCAAACTACTGCATGTCATTAATTGTGTTTTAGCTGCTGGTAATTCATTTTAAGGCATCGTGAAGTCTTTACCTTTGGCGCCCTCTCGTGGCCGCATTAAGTCCCATCATGGTCATACTCAGACTCCGTCAAAAGCATTAAGGATTAAGTTGAAATATACATTTTTCTTCTCACCTGGATTGGACAAGTAAGTATATTTAGTAACTTCTGCTTTTCTTTATATTTCTTCCAGTCCAGCAATTGAATGTCTTTGTATCACAGAATACATGATTGAATATTTGTTGTTATCATTGGGGGTTGTTTACGATTTGTGAAAGGTTTTAAAAAGTATGACGTTTCGTTATTTTCATTCATTTATTTATACATTTTTCATGATAACAGACAGACAGCTCCCAATAGGTTACCACAGTGGTATATATATATATATATATATATATATATATATATATATATATATATATATATATATATATATATATATATATACTGTAGTTTGCCACTGCTACACCTTTGATTTGCACTTACATGTAGTATATAATTGTAAATGTTTTCATTAGATTCAGTTCTGAAATTATGCTGTAAAAAAATAAGTGTTTGCATTAATTCCCACCTGTTGCTTTCAAACATGATTTGTCTCCTTTAAAGGGAGAAAGAAAAACTGGGAAGAGGCTTCCTCCTGACCCATTGATTTGACTCTGCTGCCCTCTAGTGGATGACTGACCTAAACACTTTGTGACGCAACTGCTTGAGGATGAAAGGTTTTATTTTTCAAATATTTTAATGATTGCCCCACAAAGGATTACAATGATGCATGTCTGTTTGTACTCAGATTCAAATACTGTTTATTTATATTTTTCCTCAAATCACTGTTTTCTCATCGCAACGTGTTGTTTTGTGTCTCAGGTTTGTGATTGTTTCCAAAGAGGGCATTCAAGTCTTTTAATTGCATGCTGCTTCAGCTGCAATTCTATTCAATCATGCAGCATTTACATATACAACCACTAGTAATGAAAACAGCCACTTGATCACAGTTTATGTAGGTCTGTCTTTTTGTTCACCAGTTACTTACTTGTTGTTACCATGCTGGTGCGTGATGAAAACCTACCACACAGCTAGTATGTCTGTTATTAAAGCTTTCTTTACCAGATGTTCAAGCATTGAAGATTCGATTGCACTTGCTCTTTCTTAAAACATCCCTATAAAAGAACAAATTCGACGAAGGAGGTTATTCAGGATAATTTGGTATTTATTTTTATTGGAGGATGACTTGTTCATCACCTTTTGCAAACAGTCAGAACAGGCATGGATCATTGAAACCCAGGGTCAATCTGACCCCTCTTTCTCTCTCTCTCTCTCCTCTCTGTCTTTTTCCCTTTTCCTTTTCTCCGCACTATCTCTCATGGGGAGGATCATTCATCACGGTTGTCTAAACACCCCGGTCACCCTGTGATCAGTGACTCCACCAGGTCAGACGTCGATCTGCTTCTGCATATGTGCGCATATAGATGAGGGGAGCGTTCGTGTCTTCTTTTAAACACTGTACTTCATTCCCTTTGCAGCACGCTGTTGAAAGCAGATGTTCGTTTTCATCTCATTTTCCATTGTCTCCCGTTGCTTTTGTGCGTCCGTATAGTTGACCGACACCAGCGAGCTCTGGCGGTATATTTATGGGAACAAACGTTTTTCTGGGCAAATGTTAAAAATGTACACTTCTCTACACAACCAGGGGCATGTGGAGGTAAATTTGCAGAACAGGACAAGTGATTCAGTGCAGGGTAACTTACCTTTAGACAAAGTCATTGTCTCTACTTGCGATTGATTTGAATATACAGTACATGTTTAAAGAGGCACCAGAGAACAGCTTAGCTTTATGATAAGGTAAATTGTATGATAATAATAAGAAACTGTCAAGTTGGGTTCCCTCGAACCAATAAAAAAAAAAAAAAAGAAGGCTTAAACTTTGTATTTCATATGAAATACAATGACACCCCAGTTTTAACACTTGTATGCACAAAATGTACTTTTAAAAACAAAGCATATGAAAAATGACCCATTTTCCATGAGGGAGAACGATCATTTCCCTCAACATCCTGAAATAAGCTTCAATAAAGACAAAAAAAAAAGTAAAGTACAAACGTTTGGAGCAGCAAATGTACTGGAATCATGTTTGTTGTTTAGAAAGTATCACAGCCTCTTAAAAAAAAACTTTATGTAACAGCTAAAACATTCTTCTGTTCTGTTTGGATTTTTTTCCCCAGTGTTTCTACAAAAGATTTAGAGTCAGAGTATTATCATCAGAGTATGTTTTACTCATTTTAATATCAACCGTAACAGACATTTTGATGAGCAGTGGCCAGCGTTACAAGTCACTGTATATTAAAGGAAATGCACAAAAACAAAGTAGGGATCATCCAACAATCCATTCTGTGCACTCCCTACAATACAACTGAACAGATGGAAGGGGCATGATGCTCATGAATATAAATAAATATAATTTTCTCGTTTGCTGGAGCAGCCTCAGATTGTCTCAATAAAGCCAAAAATATGAGGAGCAATCAAGACAGCGGAACTTTCTAAAGCGGCGGTTTCTTTTGTCGGCAGACACTCTGTCATCAATATACAAAAGCTGGAGCCTCACGGGTCTGCTCTCGTGCTCGTGGTTATTTTCTTTCACGTGTGCAAATCTAAGACCCGACTGAGCCACAGTTTCAAAGCAGGAAAAAAAATAAATAAAAAAAGTCATCAGTACATCAAAAGACACTTAAATAAAGTTCACCTGTGAAACTACTGACCCGAGGGCCATTTACTCATATTGCTAGAAAAGCTCCAAACATTGGATTACATTATACGTACATGCTTATTATATTCACAGTGATGTTTTCACATCTTACAACAATAACCACTTCCATGATTACAATGTGTGTGCGCAGACAAGATTTGTGGTTCTGATCATTTCCTATAGATATATTTGGTTTTCCAAAGCTGCTGCCGATGCAGAGCTCTTCGAAATCTTTGTTTTTCTCTTTATTTGACTCTTGACGTAGGCCTGTAAGCTGCATAACATAGAGTCAGCGTGGAGGATCTTGAGAGGGATATGCTGCAGTATCCAACCCTGTTCACACACACACACACGCACACACACGCACACACACAAAATAAAACATTAGTCGACCGCAATATTGACTCTTATTTTGGGAGTTATGCTTGCGCTGGTAGGTCTCACCAGAGCGGTGTGGCAGATACTGCCATTTGTTCGGTCTCCAGCTCGGACGTACTGCAGAGAGGATTTGACAAAGTTTTCTGCTGACAGAGTCACAGTGCTCGTTTGTTGGTATGCTGTCATTCGAGTGGAGACCCCGAATGGAGCAACAGCCTGAGCGCGTCCAAAGAACAGAGGGAAAGAAAACAACATCATATGAGACAAATAGATCTTTTAAAAATGTATATTTATTATTCACAATCAAAACACCTGAATTATAATGCCCTTCTCTTTGTATTCCGCTTGAAGGCCTTGAGAAAATCTTTCCACAAATACCTGCAGGAACATAAATGGGAGTGTTGAGCAGTCATACTACAAAACCGATGTGGCTTGAAGAAGTGGTCCCACCTTAGACGCAGCATAAAGGGTGTAAAAGGGAAAAGGGATGGATGCAATTCCAGAGGAAATATTCACAATCAGCCCCTTTCCCCTGCGGGAGAAAATCACAAATGTAGAGTATAACCCGATATTCAATGTTGCATCAAATAGCTTTTTATCACCATAAACTTTCTATTCAATACAAAGAATTTGTAGTAAACCTTTTGTCCATGCCTGGGAGGATTATTTTACACATCTGAAAAAAAAAAATTAAAAAAAAATAGGATAAATAGGAGAGTGATGAAAGAGATTCTGGATTCATGAGGTTTGTCACAAGATAGATAACATTTAGTCGACTAAATGCTCTTTGTTTAGTTATTTTTTTCCAATAATGAAAAAAAAAAAGACAAATAATCTACATGAATAATATCGTCAACAGATTGTTAGATTTTCTTCTTTGGTCCACTTTCTTGCAAGTTCCATAAAAAAAACAAAAAACAAGGACCAACAGCAGTTCTCTCATTTTGGGACAAGAAAATAACACAATGACATGATCTTACCTTCACCATGGTTTTCACATTGCAGTTGACCACCTTGATAATTGTCTGAAATGATACACAACACATATCCAATCAAATCTAATTTTTTTTAGATCAAATAAAAAAAATAGTGATGCCTTTAAGGACTGATGCAGTTACTTAATGCACTGATGCCCAAAACAGAGAAGTGTTACGTCATCTGCACAAGCAGCTTGTTTATTTCCACGTTAGAAGTCAGTTATGACAATCAAAGTGTATAAATGAATGGCCACTATACTCTCATGATGCAATCGGGTCAGGTGGGCGGGTGCGAGGTGGAGTTGTGACCAAAGACAGGGCCTCCAGTTTTTTTTTTTTGTCAAGAAGATGAATGGATGGATGAATATAGGATATAACATTTTGCTTCCTCATAGTCCATTGTAACTATAGTTTTAAGCAGCGGAGACATCACTGACCTGGTCCAGGTCCTCACAGTCAAGATATCTGGACGGTACAACACCGGGCAGCATACCCACATTATTGACTGGTGGAATGAAGAAGTAGTGGTTTCAGAAGGACAAATGAAAATTAGCCCCATCATTATAGTATTTGTGTCTTCTTTTTTTTTAATATCCTTGGAAGGATCTTATGCATAAATGTTACACAAGAAAAGAAGTGTCCCACCTAAAATGCCAATGTCCAGGTCTTTAAGCTGATCTTCAATTTCACTGAAGACATTTTCATTTACGAAGTCTGTCGTTATCACTTTCACAGTCTGGCCCGTAGCGTCACCTGGAACAGAACAAGGAGATCGTGTTATGTTCTATTAAAAGCCACATGCTTAAAAAAAAAAAGACGAGGAAATAGCCGCATATTTATTACCGATTTCCTTTGCCACCACATCCAGTCTTATTCTTGTCCTGCTCATGATAATCACGTTCATTCCTCTCTCCGCCAGCTGAGACGGAACACGACGCAGGAGGAAACATAAATGTGCTTGAACGACAAATTTAAACGCTTCGGAAATAGAATTTTTTCACTTTTTGCCAGAGGAAGCCAACAAAACAATAGTCATAATATAATCACAAAAACATGCGTATCAATCCGACTGAAGCCATAACTTTTATTCACGGGCTGACCTGTTAGGCATCGCAGTGTAAATGGAGGGATAAAACGGCAATGACTTGAATCTCTATAAAGCTTTTACTTTACAACAAATGTGAGAAACTTTCCGAATCCGACCCGACAAAAGCCCTCGAAGCCCCAGCCAGTCTGGAGAGATCAAATTTAGCTGAACGTTCATTGTACATGTGACAAATATTAAAGCATTCCACAAGAGTGCTGATGTTTACCGTGAAAATGATTCTCGTCTTTTAATGGCTTGTACTTTTGCTGCAGGAAATATTTGTTTGTGTAAAAAAAATCAGTCTGACAGTCACTTACTGCAAGTGCATATGCTCTTCCTATGCCCTCTGAAGCTCCAGTGACCACTGAAACAGAGACGTGAGAAGGAGTTAAAAAAAAGAAAAAGAAAAATCCCATCACTTGTCACGCTGTCCTGCGGTTTCCATCCTCAACAGTAAGGGGGCCTCTGAAACCCAGATCTGCGTCTCCTCGTAACTCCCATGTCACGCAGACCCATGCAGGCCTGCATTTGTCTTTGTTCATGCTGCTGCCTACCCAACCCATCCTGTTCTTACTGACTGTTCTAAAACAGCATGTCCTCCTATCCTGATAAAGGAACGTCTGAGTACAGACAGTTACTACTTGTTTCTTTCACTGCTCTCCCTTTACCCCCCCCCCCCCCCCCACACACACCCTTTGCAGTTGTGAATTCAGGAGCATCCACGGCGAACTGTGTGGTTCAGGATTAACTGAAGCAAGCAAGACCTTTTCAACAAGACGTACCGGCTCTGGGGGTGGTTTTGCACTGAGATCTGAGACTGTCAAGTAGCTGCTCAAGTGCTTGCAAGAATTTTGCCTCATTTCATTTGTTTTTTTTTTTCGAATAGGAAAAGTAGCAGCTGTTGAGAAAAGTCTTCCTCGGGGGGGTCTACAAACTTTTTCAATCAACAGAGCCAATATTGCCTCACCTTAAAACAGAGCAGGATTTGTCTTCGTCTTAAAAATAAAGCGAACGTAACAACTGCATATGTGCACATTAAAGCGCTATTTTCCTCTGAGGCTTTCTTTCTCTTTTTGATTTAAAGAGCTGGGGTGTGAAACTCAACATTAAAGTCTGCCAGATGAAAACGGAGATATGACACATACCGTAGTTGACTCGGTCCTCTACCTTTTATTTAAGTGTTAGATTTGTCACCTAGAACTCTAATAAAAGACTCCTCTTAAAGTAATAACTCTTCTGTGGTGCACAATTCATATCAAAGCCAAATAAATAAATGAGAATAAGTCTTTATTTGATAATATGTGAAAGCTATAGGGAGCCAGGCTCAAAAGCTCCGTGGCGTTCCAGAGCTGCAGATTGCAGCTCACAATCATTTGTTCGTTTAAAACAATGTCAAAACATAAATTCAAAATCTCCTGACATTTTGGGGATATTGCATGACCCTTAAAGAAAATTGGTTTGATGCAGCACTTTGTTTGTTCCTGACTGAGGCTTTAATGAGATAAGTTATTTATAAAAAGCAAAGACATTTGACTGTGTGTACAGTACCACAATGTCCCATCTCCAGTGTTTCTGATGTTCTTATGAATAGCGAATATAATGTAATATACTCAGCCTATTTAGTGCAACCTATTTCGATCGCTATCGAACCACATCAGGCAAAGTGTTGTTTTTTCTTCTTCTTCCAAATCACAGATTTATAGATTATCTGGTCCAACACCAGAAAAATAAACATCTCCGCTGTGGTTGGTTGCTAATGAGAATGTGAGCAACGGACACCTCAGAGCTTGAGAAATAAATCTGACAGTCTCTCAGTATGGTTATCCATCTGCACAGCTATGAAGAAAGGAGTGTACTCTTCTTGCTTTGGGGCGAACATGATAAACCGGCTTGTTCATATCGCAGCGACAGGCTTCTGAGACCATTAGTGAGGTGTGGGATAAGCACCTTTAAAGTCACCTGGCTACGATTCAACACTACTCCATAAGTGGAATGCCCCATATCGTGCTCTCAACATCCATGCAAGAATTGTCCAGAGGCAGAGCAGCAAGGAGATCCCGGTGCAGATTTCATGTGTTTGTGGTCATCCTGAACGGGTTTACATTCCAAAAGACTTGCCTGAATTTGTTTCACTACAAGTGGTACTTTATTTTCTACCCCTGCTGTGCTTGATAGGAATGTGTCAGTCAGGTTATTTCTTTTAATGCACTTATCTATTAGGACACAAACTGAATTCAAGCCTACCGTGTCTCTTAGTAGAGCTGAGTTAGTGTTTTCCACTTTATTTTAGACTTGTCTGTAAATATATTTGGATACTATGTCACCACCTTGTTTCCTTTTCTGACCAGTCCTTCTGGCAGAACATTGGGTAAGGTCATGACCTTTGGTGCGAGGCACACAGGCTTTATCCCGGATGTTGCAATGCCTTGCTATAGTGTAAATCTAACTGTTTGTGGAGGTTTGATGTAAAAACTCAGTCACTTCTGAGCTGTTCTAGGCCCTGTGGTATTTTGTGACTGATCATGTGGACGTTGCCCTGCAAGGAGGAAATCCAATGACCCATGGCACCACAAATCTATTGGATATCCTCCCCGACGCTTCAGCATCTTCAGTCAAACAAGGATACAATCTTGGGTATTTAGTTCACTCTGCTGACATCAGCCCAACCACCAGGCATCCAGCAAGGTTTCCGAACACTAACTTACAGTAATCTTTTTTGCCCTTCTTTATGAGAAGAAACAAAAGTGGTAAACAAATGCTGCCAGCAATCGAACTTGCTGGAATGCAGACTCTTTGGAGATGGTTCTGGCTGCGATCTACTGGTGCCTTTGCACAAAGAATTATAGCAAACACAGATTGTCTCATTCAGAATTGTCAGTTTGTTGAGACAAAGTTTCACTGCAGGTTTTATGTTGAAATAGTTATGTAATGTTTGGTTATGAAAAGGCTTTGTTTGGGGACACACTTGGTCAATTACACTGGCCAGAACACAACAATCTGCATTTTCCCCAAAAAACATTTCCCATTATGCAAATGATTTCCACGAATTGAAATGACCCGTGGAAGCCTTTGCAAAGGGGAATTCGGGGAAAAAAGAAGGCTACAGAGAAGAAAGATACTATGATTTAGAATAACCAGTCAGGGCAATTACTTTAGGTAAAGCTGTACTGTAACAAAATGCTATTTTTAAACAATTTTATCAGAAAATGAGACTTTGTTTTATGTAGTTTTGGTACACATGGATTTTGTGTTTGCATCTTTATATCTAGGTTTTTGTTGAAATTGTTGAATGTTTTCCTTTAGGATTTCAATAATTGTCATTGGGATTTGAAGGCCCTGGAGTTAGAAACATGTGTTTTTTAAACTGAAGAGCCCTGGAGTCGTCATTCTACTATCAATATTTTTTTTTATCCACAGTTAAGCCAATAACAGTGCATTGTTTTCAAAAGGCGTTTTCCTCATTTTTCCTCCCCAAATACGAGAGCATTACTCAACATTGTAATCTGTTCAGAGGAGTGAACGTGAGTGTGAAATCTGTCTCTCTGTGGACCGTAGAACTGTCCACGGGGGACCCTACCTTCACCCGTAGTACGCCAGGCGTGGCTACAATCCCCTGCAGCTCGACATTGGATCAAGTTTCGAAAATGGATAGGTGTGCTTCTAAAAAAAGGTTCAGCAAGTTGCTTTAAACATTCCTGAGAACTTTTTGTCAGTTCATTGGCAGGACATTAATGAGAATCTCCTATTGAAGCGCAGAGATCCTGGTGGAAGATAAGGCTGCGTCTGCCCTGGGGTTAGCAAAATATGATTTGCACATGTAAAAGAAAACTAAAAATAAGACACCTTCTATAACTTCTCATTTGAAGTTTGTGAAAGTGAACGGATCCACCTGTATTTGGATTCACGGTAATTTTGGGAGGGGGGTGGGGGGGATCAGGAATTGAATTGGTGATTCACAGCCTCTTTTAGAAACCATCTGGGAGGATGCCCAGAAAAGAAGCGGAGAACCAAAACTCACTGCCTTCCAGATTTGGCATATTGAGTCAGATGTGCATGACTCAGTGGTGAAGAGTGGCTATATAAGTTTCTCTTCTTTTCGATTGAATGAATTTGGACTTCTTTTGGATTTCTTTTACTACTCTAAAGATTCAGAGGTATTTTACAAGGCATGCTCAGCTGACCCATGCAACAGGAATTTAAGATGCCTGATAATGGGACCACTTGTATCTAATGGGACCACACACTCGAATAAAGGTGTTTTCCAACCGTAAAGAGATAGAAATGAAAGCAGCAGGATGGGGTTTATGCAGCCCAGAACATGCCGTTCTGATGTTTTTCCTCCGTGCCAGATTGGAATGAAAGTGGAAAGAAAAGACAGATCAGCCCAGTCTTCTGTGTTTTTCACGAGGCTTCTTTTAGCTCTGTGGGAGACTGAATAACCTCTTTGGAAGATGCCAAAGGAGATCTCTCAAGTTGACGAGACTGCTGTGGCACCGGCGGGGGAATGCAGACTTTCGAAGAGGCAGGATAGAGCTGAATGAGAGCACTTGTCTGTGTTTAAGTTTAACTGACAAGACTCTCGGGTTTTTAGGACCTTTAAACTTTAGACCTGTTGCAGCAGGTGGAGCTCATAGCAGTGTCCAGCTGACAACCATTGTTTGCCTCGGTAAGATACGTGTGCAGGTTATATTGAACCTGTTTTCTTCAGTGCTTTTCCTTACCGGTCACACCGGTTTACCTTACCGGTTATTACTGTAACTAGACATGACGAGAGGAGATATTTTGTTAGCAGAACAAATTTTTTTCATGATCATGTAACACATGCTCCATGTTGAATGTTTTTCTATGCAAATGGGCCCATAACAGAACTCAGCACTTGAACTGACAAGTACAAGCTTGTAAAACAGTTTTAAGTCGAAACCAGTCTCAACTGGAAAATCTTCTTTTTATCTTGCAGTTTTACAGCGTGATTTCTTTGATTCATCAGTGAGTTTATTTCAAGTGCCGACTTTGCCTGTACAGGCACATTTAGACACGTGTGCTTGAACTCATTTATCCATTTAAACATATAAATAGACAGTGAGTTTATTAATGACTACAATTATAGTCTAAATAGGCTACTCCTTTCTTCAGTTATATATGTATTTGAGTAGGGACACACACACACACACACACACACACACACACACACACACACACACACACACACACACACACACACACACACACACACACACACACACACACACACACACACACACACACACACACACACACACACACACACACACACAGCTTACCTGCCCACTCTCCCATAGAGGTGAAGAAGGTTTTTGATAGTGGAAACCAAAGTTTTGGAAAAAGGATCCTACTAAAAAGCAGCAGTTTTACTGCATAGTACAGAACAACAACAGCACCAAGAAAAATGAAAAACATTTCCAACAAATCCATGATTTTCTGACACAGCAAACTCAATCTGAAGCCACTGTGTACTGTAAAAGAAAGTTTTTAGCCTGGTGCTCACAGACTGAAGAGAAAAAAAAACCTTGCCAGAGAGGACACTCCCATTTCAAGATCTCTCTCTCTCTCTCTCTCTCTCTCTCTCTCTCTCTCTCTCTGACACACACACACACACACACACACACACACACACACACACACACACACACACACACACACACACACACACACACACACACACACACACACACATTAATGATAATAAACAATCTATATTTCAAGTATTTTCAGCCCAAATGCATAGGCAGGTATTCATTAACTAATTCACTACTATCCCACATTTTAAATGTGCACACCTGACACTTATTTTTTCTTAATATTTTATGCATTATTTCACTGTAGCATCAGTTACAATCATCTCATGGGCATCTCATCAAATCATTAAAACATCTCATTAAATTTCTACTACTACTGCTGTTTATGCTGCTGCTGTCTGTGTTCAGATCATTTTGTCATAATTTTACATCATACACCTGTAAGTACAGACATCTTTCAACCCTCTAACATTACTTTTTTCATTCGACATTTGTTAGAATTCCCTTTGTGTCTCGTTACAAAGAAATATCACACTTGGTGTGTAAAAACAAGCAGTGTCCAATGCAATACACACTGCTCCTGCACATGTTGCGCCACAGCAGCATACCTCCTACGTCATCACTACGCGCCTGCTGTGTTCCCCGCGCCATTCCTCCAGCGTGTGTTTCCATCTCTCATCACAAACACTGACAGAGATTTTGCAGCCACTGTTGTAACCCCAGATTCTTCTGCTTTCTGTCGCCAGTCTTTCAGGTGAGTCCAATCCTGCATATCTTCTTTTGTTTGCAACATGTGCTTTGTTACTGAAAGAAAACAGGCTCATCAGGACGAACATTGTCGGCCCGTGGAAATGGATTGAGTAAGTTTAGCTCGCCAGCTAGCCCAAAGTTAGCCTAGGTGTCTGGGTTATGGACGATTTGGAGATCTTTATATCACAGTTTCAGTTGTGATTGGTGCATTCTGGTCGCAGACAACACTTGCAGCAGGTTATAGTAAACAGACAATGAATAATGACATTTCAATGCACATCCCAACAGTGAAGACTTGCTGTTGTATTCTGATCTCTCACTCCTGACTTTGTTTTGTGTCTCTCTGGGTTTTATAAACAAAACCAGCGCTTCTCACACACACACGTGATTTGGCTCTTGTGTCATACTCAAAGCAACATGCCCGTGCTCGGACAGAAGACGAAGCCTGGCTGTGGATTAACGAGGTGTAGTTTGAGGAGCGACCAGCTTAGCGCCTGTTAGCTGAACGTCTCCTGGACAAGCGTTTGACAACGAGCTAGTATTAGCTTCACAGGCCGAGGCATGGATATTCGACAGGTGTCTATCCCTTTATACTGGTGATTTAAAGCGTTAAATCAGCGTAGCTGTCTCATTCGTATCACAGTAGTCAGCTGGTTTAATCCCCCCCCAAAAAATGTAAAGATGAGACGATGCTTGAAATCAATGCAGGTCGTTCATGAACACCTCGACGTGGTTCTGAGACGATTTGCACGTCTCCCAAACACTCTAACCACCGAACCACCAAATTAGGGGGGATGAATGGTCTGCAAAGGGGTTTATCCTAAACATTTCCCACAACATAAGGGTGGTGGACAGGCGACAAGTTTCATAAGACACCTCAATATGTGCAGTGAAGACCGGCGTAAATTCACACAGCAGCAATACAAATGACCTTTTCCTCATGTAGTGTTCATATAAGCTCTTATTAGCACAGTCAACACACATATTCCCTCAGTAACCTGCCTGTTTCAGCCTGTCACATCACTGACTCGGAGTACTGAAATGGATCCTCAAAATCTCATTCGAGTCACTTTGGGTAAATAGCTAAATAGGAGTGTGCTGCTTTTGTCATGGCCCTCATCAGCTGTTTGGTTCGGTCCCTTGACATGAGTGTCATCTTGACAAACCAAATCCCAACCCTCCTGTTTTTTCCTCCAACACTTTTACATCAAATTGTCTGGTATTTCTCGTATGTATTGGTGATCCAAACTGTGCTTCCTTTGAAAATGTGGAGCTTTAATTTTTCTTTTTGCTTGTATTCATGGACATGGTTTACAGCGTTCCCTCGTCACTAATGAAAAATCTGGCTGTGTAGCAAATGTGCTTCAATGTTTGACTATAATTTGAATTTTCTTCCGTTCGTTTCATGGCTATCTTGGTTGATTCATGTGATGATGAGCTTGTTTGTCTGACAGAAATATAATCCCAATCAGTTTGCGGATTGTTCCTTGTTAAGCTCTAACGCCCCAATGCTTTGAAACTTATTCACCACAGGATTTACCAGCACAATATTTGCAGATTGTGCTTCACCTTGTTTTCATTTTGGGGCGCAGGATTGGAGCGGTTTCGGTCTCCAGAAAAAAGAAAAATCGAATTTTGGGCTTTGCAATGGGCTGCATTTTTTTTTTTTTTTTTATATAATCGGCAACTTTCCATCCACTGGGCCAAACAAGATATCTTCATCTTTCATGCAGCACATCCATTAACCTGTTACTGTTTTTGGCCACTTTCCATTCAAATGTTTGTTTTTTCTGGTGCATTAGCTGCTTCATATGCTGGGGAAATGAAATTAAAAGTTTCTCAGGTGCACTGAAAAATGTTCTGTGTTGGATTGGTAAAGTAAAACATAAATTAATACATTACTGCTTTTAATGTTTGTTTTTTGCAATACATTTATCCAAATGAACATTTTAAAGTCCCACTCTAATAGAAATTGTTTATAGGACTGAATGTGAAATTGTAATGTTACAATGCCCAAATTTCAAGACATGTTGAACTTTTGATAAAATTACTGTTGATGTGAAGTAGTCGGATTACCCTGAGGGACGCTGGCACTGCTGGTACCTGCAGGTACCTGCAGCTGTAATTCTGTTGATATCTCAATGCTTGAGTGGATTAATTGTCAGTTTTGTTTTCTGATACAGCCTTCCTTTGCTAGTTTGTTCTCATTTTCCAGGTGTAAGTACTCACAAACCGTGCTGGTTTTGATACAGGACATTTCTCACCGTACTGTTCAAAGCTGCACTCTGCTTGGGTGTTTCCAAGGTAGTCCCAACTAATGGATGACATTATAGCGGCCTTATATATGAATAAGACACTACCTGGTTCAACTGAGTAATATTTATACGTATAGCCGAGTAGGTGTGGGCGTCCCAAGTCAACGTACATACTTGGTTTGTTACATCCATAGGTCATTTTTGTTGCCGTTCCATTTTGTCTTTGACAGTTTACATTTTGCTGCGCAAATAACAAGAGAAAAATCTGTTTATTTTAATCTTTGAGAACAAATCATGTCTTCAATATATTGAGGACATTCTCATCCACATTGATTCATGGGTTTCTTCATTAGGTACACTTTCAAACATGCACTAGGGCATAAGGCCAATCAGCCTGTCATACCATGTGCCTATCCTGTTGGCTAAGAACAGGGAACTGTGGCGACAGCTCCCACAAACTCCCCAAAATTGAAAATTGGAAGCATGTTGCCTGGTCTGAGGTTTGATTTCTGCTGTACATGAAACCATGGATTCAGCCTGCCTTGCATCAACTGTTCAGGCTGCTCCTGGTGGTGTAATGGTGTGGAGGATACTTCTTGGTATCACCCCTTAGTATTGATTGAGCATCATTTAAATGTCACAGCAGTATTGTTTTTGACCATGCATGGTATATGACCACAGTATACCGTCGTCCGGTGGCTGCTTCCAGCAGGATAGCACCCTGTATCACTCCGTGTTTAGCCGAAAGACTCGCACACATACGATTAGAATAGATAACTGCATCAACCCCCCGATCTGTGAAGCAGGAGCGCTAACCACTACAACACTGTGCAGCCCTATTCAAGAGTAGAATGATACTAGTTTCACAACTTTTATAATAAAAAGACCCATTTAAACTTCTTCATTTAGAGTATTCTATTACATTTTATTAAATCAGCCTATGCCCATAGTGCTGATTTTATGTGTAACGCTTGTCTTAATACTGATGCAGGTAAAGAGACAATGTTTTCTGGTGTGTATCTGAACTGTAGATGGCAGCCTTGCTCAGTCTTTCTCACTCACTCTTCAGCGATGATGCCAGACTACCTGTGCAGCTCGCACACAAAACACTTTCCTCATCAGTTACGTATGAAAATCTTTGGTCTCGTCTTTTTTTTTTTTCCTTTCTGTTCTCAGCATGGTTTGTATGTGCATTTCCCTGCTGCACCTTCACATGATTACTGAACAGACACGCATGATATATTTGGCCGGTTGCTTTTTCTTTCTTTTTTCTTTTTTTTTTTTTACAAGTATCGGCTTTGTTTCTGTTGTGAAGAAGAGAAGACAAAACAAACACTTTCAACCTGAGGTAACCTTCGATTGAAATGTAGAAGCATGACCTCAAGAGACATTGGTGCTCTCGGTGCAGGTCTGTTGAAGCAACAGTTTCTTATTCCATTCGAGAATCTCTTTATGCGGTGCAGAGGCGACTGACTCAGGTACTTTCTTTGAGATTGAAAAACTAATTGGAAGTGTGAAACTGGGATGCCAGAATACTATCTGTGACATAGAAGGGCTCTTTGCTTGGCAAGCATATGACAGCTAGTCTGTCTATTAGGTACGCCTCGTATTTCGTTGGATTGTATGATTTTAAAAAAATGAGGTGGGAAAAGATGCAACAAACAATGTTCCTTGTTGTGACATTTTTTTTTTTATTGACCTGATTTGCCTTTCTCAGCTTTCACTTGATGTTTGATTTGTTGTGTTTTGCCTCCACTGAGATATTTTTTTGGGAAGCTCTTTTCCCCCCAACAGAACCAGAAGATTTTTTTACAAGACGAGGATGTGAATTCTTACTTTTTCCCCCTCTTCCTCTTTTATCCCCTTGCAGAAATATCCAGATATGGATATGGACAGTGCCAGCTCGGTGGTGCTGCAGGCCTTAACCCAAGCTACGAGTCAGGACACAGCCGTGCTGAAGCCTGCGGAGGAGCAGCTCCGGCAGTGGGAGACCCAACCGGGCTTCTACTCAGTTCTTCTGGTAAGGGGGGCGATATTGAATCGAATGGTTTTCACCCTGTACCTGACTCGGTAGAGAGAATTCAATCGATTTCACATTAACGACTGGGTTCAATTCACAAAGAAATGGCAACATTTCCCCTTTGTGTTCCCAACTCATTGTGGTGCTGCACAAAGACCCTGTAAAGTCCAGATTCTGGTAACTTGCTGACACATGTCCTTCCCACCAACCAGCACAAAGCTCCCTTATTATCTGCATTTTGTTAGTTCAGTGCCTTTTTTGTGGAATTTCCTCAATAATCTACTCGGTCCTCAGTAGTGACTGTGTTTCTACTGAAAAAGTCGGACTGTGCTTTATAATGTTTTGATGACGCGACTGAACCAGGCCAACATTCTGTCCATACTGTTGCCGATCAGTGTCTGACTTGATAAATCAGCCTGAACATACAGGTAATATTTCATAATGAGCATTTCAAGAGCACATCGGTGGCTTTTATATTCAGTTTGTATGACACTTTGTCCTGGCATTTCCACACAAAACCACCAACCACCGCAACAGGTCAGACGGTGGTGAGAGGCAGGCAGAGCGAGGAAAGATCACTGAAGGGCAGACAACTCCGGCTGGCTGTAGTTTTTGTCAAATCTGAACAGTTGTTAAGCACACTGGATTCTTTCTTTTGGTAAATCCGCATCAAAATGAGTATTACATTCCCGTGTCGGTCGGCTAATGGTTTGATTAAGTCTCTGCTAAATCATTTCCAAAAGTCCAACAAAAATGCACTTTCAGCTTTGCGGGTGTCCCTCAGCGTCCTCAGCAGGGCCAGCTTCAGATAGCGGCCGTGGTATACGTCGGTATATGTCAGATGTTTTTGACATTCAGTGCTAACTTACTACAGAAGATGTCAGTCAAATCCTTGACCATAACCCCTTTAATTTGAAGCATATTAACCAAACGCGCGTCGATATACTAGAATTAAAATTCACATATTGTCTCATGAGCTCTTCATCCTTGCACATGATAAATCATAAATTTGCCCACTCCTTAGTTAACTGCTGAGGGTGCAGACATGCTTGAGGCAATTAGAGGTCCAGTACAACAAATATTGACTCAGGCCCCATTTCATGTGAAAACACACTCCTTTTTATTTATTTATTTATTTATTTTTTAATTTTCTTTGAGAAAAGTTTTGTATTTGCAGGGAAACGTTTTAAAAATGTAAACAACTATGCAGTTAGCATGTAGGGCCACTAGCAGATGCTGTTGCTTGTTTTTTTGTAATGAAACCACACACAGACTACAAAGCTCTAAACATTAACAATGTTGAGTACACGGACATTCACATGGGCAGATGATGACGTTGGATTGCTGTTACAGGTGACTCAACTATAAAACTAGGGAGAATATGAACTGGCAGTCATGTCAAGTTGCGTTTTCCCTTTTATTCATTCACGAGAAGTTTTCCCTTAGAGTCGTTTTTCAAAAAGTTGCATTGTCAGTGGCCAGGGCACCGTTGTCGTGTAAATGGGGCTTAAATGCTTTGACTTGCTTATTCCAAAATAAAAGTCATCGCAAAGTTTTGAATAGTTTTTGCTGTTTCTTTGTGATATGCAAAAGCAAGTTTGATCAAAATGTCAGTCAGCAGCAACATGTTTACCGTCTCACACAGGCTTGAATGAAGAGACAGACGTCAGTTTTCTCTGCGTTTGTTGAAGAAATTGGTTCGGGATTGATTCTGTCGTAGGAAAGCACAAAGAGTTTTTTTTCCCATGCATACGTAAATTTATTATTTACGTCTATTTGCCAATAATGTGGAAAAAGAGACAACATTGGCATACAGCGTCCTGTTGATGCCAGTCTGTCTTAGAAGACACACGGAAGCAGACAGTTTGCATTTGTTACTTGAGCATCGTGTTTGTGTGGGGCTGTCATGCCGGTCGTCATTTAATAACTTTTTTTAAATGTTTAAAAATAGACAAGTTAGTGTTTCTCATTAAACGAAAAGCACAAAAAGCGAGTGTTTTAAGAGCAATGACAGACTTTTTTTGTTACAGCTCATCCTAAAATGATGGTCTTGGATCATCTCCTGATTCAGCATAAGTGTTATTACTAGAATCCCAGATGATTTGGTCGTTCGAAAAAGATGGTCTCAATAAAATTGGATTTACGCTCCATTTGGTGCAGCAGCCCGAGATGCTCAGGTCCACAGTCGCTTAGCCAACGAGGAGTCTTTCTCCTTTAGTCTCACTGAGGAGACGGCGTGAAAAGGAGTGCATCAATAAATCAAATTCCAGCTGCAGTGATGAATCTAATAAAAGTTAGTTTTAATCTTGCATGCTGAAATAAATAATTACATTGTGCAACTCTGCTAATGGTCTACTTTTCCCTTGATAAAACCGACAAATATTTTAGTACCGTATTAAAGCAAAGACGAAGCATTCTTTTTTCTTGTTATTTTGCTCAGATTTGTACCCCACACCTCTTAAACCTGCAAATATGGGAGCCAAGACTCCAGTCTCTGGCATGACCGTGCCGCTTTTTATGGAGCGCCTGCCTTTGCAGTGAACAGGAAGATGACTTTGAGGACACTTGACAGTTCTGTGCCGTATTTCCAAGAGATTATGGCTACTACACATTTTACAGCTCCAGAAGTTTAAGCACATGAGTGTGTAGAAGTCAGACTCTTGTCCACAAAGTCAAAGTGCCCTGTGCTGTAATGGAGCGGGCTGTTAAAGAGTAGCACGATAGCATCAGCGCTCTCTCATTATTCTTCAGTTTGTTGTTGTCTTTTTGTTTTCCCCTTGTGACTGAGCTGTTCTGCGTCATTAAACTGAGTCCATCTTTAAATTGACTGCTATTGCCAATTTGAGCTAACAAAGCACCGTTGGTTGAGCGTATCTGTTATTATTATTTTTTTTTCTCTTTTCTTTTCACAGAATATCTTCAACAACCACATGCTGGATGTGAACGTCAGGTGGCTGGCGGTGCTGTACTTCAAAAATGGCATTGACAGATACTGGAGGAGAGTCGCACCTCAGTAAGAACCGGCGCTCCTCTCTTGTTCCCGGCTGCTGTCGGCTTTACTCCCTCACTTCTCCATCGTAGGCTTTTTCTTCTCACTCTTTCTCACGTTGCTCATTGTTACTCTCTCACACATTGTCTCATCCTCTCCTGTCTCTATTCATCAGCGCTAATCTCGTTACCTGTTTTGCAAGCCGCTTCATTTTCTCTCTCTCTCTCCTCTTTTATTTTTTTGTCATCACAGATTTGTTGTTGCGTTTTTCCTCGTTTTGTTTATATTCCGTCCTTCTTTCACTTCCACGCCGTCTTTTCTTTCCCCTGTTATGGCTTACGTCTGCAATTCCCATCTTTACCGACGTTCACAGCTATAGTCTTTCCCATTTCTACCTTCCATCCTGATTATTCATATCATTGTGATTTGATTTTACATTCAGGTTATTCTTTTGTGTTACACCGTCTGCGGTTATTCAAAGCCCGCAGTCCATCTTTTGGTAAATGACTAACTGGCTTTTGTTAGGTGTGAATTGAATATTTGCTTTTAAATTCAGTAGACAGTGGCTGGCTGGAGGGTAACCCGTCCTGCCTCAGCATTCTGCCAAAAGTCTCTGACCACTTAGAATTATTGCTATTCTCTTCTCTGTAAAGTCCCCCCCCCTCTTTCCAAAGTTTTTCACTTTTGTCAGTAGTTCAGTAAACTCCGGTTTATTTTCTGGAGTGCTGTGCAAGGGTTTTGGTCTTTGGGTCATTGATGAGATTACGTTTGGAACAGTGCCATTTATTGAAGAGCTGTAGACGATGCGAGACGACCACGCACGCTCACACTCACACCTAAGAGCGATTTAGGGTCACCAATTCACCGCACATGCATATTTTATTCTATATTTATTATAAGAGTTCAAGATTCTAGTAAATTAATTGCAAGCGGTTCTCTCCTTATCACTGTTTTGAGAAGGATTCCAATTTTCATGTTGCAAGAAGTAGGGGGGGGGGGATATGCCTTTTGGAGAACATTCTCACATTTCATAGTCGATGAAGCATATGCCTCGCTCATAATACAGAAAATGACTTGGTTCTTTTATGACTGAGTCCCACAGTTCGAGTATTGTGCATGCTGGTTCATTGACATGTCTGTGTCACTTAAGTGAAATGGTGCCTTCATAAATGCTGTTAGTTCCACCTGTGTTGCCTCTGCGACAAGCTTAATGTTCTGCGAAAAACAAGGTCAACTACTTGAAGTTGAAAAACGTCCTGTGCCTTCTTTGTAATAAGACTCAGACCTCAACCCTAAATACTGGAATTATGAGACAAATTCAACACAAACCACAGTGTTACACAGTTGATCCAGGTAGCAGTACATCAGCAACAGTTATATACGGTGAAAAATACTTAAGGTCGAGGCAAAATTACAGTTTTTGTTCATGTGGGCTGGTTGTTCTTTTCACGTCCCAGTCTGAACAGACTGTCATATCTAATGCAGCGCATACGCTTCACTATAATTATTCAAAACACAACTCCAGCTTCAAAGTAACCCTTGAAAGTTCAACTCTTTAAACTTTGGGAAGCACAAAGCGTCTAACATTATTGTGATGATAGTAAAAATGCATAATCCAAAACCGGAGTGTCAATCAAATGGGCCAAACCAGGCCCCCTATTCTGATCCGTGGGACGACTTTTTAAGGTGTACAAATGGCAAAGAACACATTAATTTAAAGGGACACCAGGTTGTACGATAATTATTGGGAATCGCACTGTTTTAGCAAGAGTGGCAGACGTAAGTCAACAGCTGGATCTCCGTACCCTTCCCCTGAGTTGTGTCTCAACACAATCCTGTCTCTGAGTTCTGATGATGGATGAATCAGTGGAAGGACGGCGTACCTGAGCTCAATTTTGAGCTGGATGTGATTCTTTAGTTTATTTGTAATAATTTTGCCCCCAAAAATTGGGAAAAGCAAAGCGCTGTGAACGCTTTAAGAAAGCACGGTATCTTCCATCCTTTCATCATCTGCGCGTCTTTGTCCAACGGATGGTCGCAATGTGCTGAAGCCAATTCCAGCTGACTTTGAGCGAAGGCAGTGTTCACCCTGGTCAATTCAACGATCTATCACAAGGCAAATACCGAGACACACACTCAATCTAGAGGAGACTGTGGAAAGAAACGGGAGAACTTGCAGTCATTGCTGACCACTTGAAAACTGGACATTTTTCAAAATTAGTGGTTGGTTCATTATCTCACTGAAAGCTCCCCCAAGACCTTCACCCTAAGTATAGTTTTATTATTCTGGGTAATGCAATTCTCACATAAAATGGTTAGGTCATGTTCAGACTGGATTATTCTTCAATAAACACAATGCACAGTACTAAAAGCATCAAAATAGTATCACGACATGATAGAAGTTTAGTTTTGCTTTTGGATTTTGCCTGAGGAGTCACCGTTGTTTTAGCACAAGGAGTGTTAAAAAGTAGAACAGCCTATACTGCTGCCACTACCTGCTGAGTGAATGACTCACCTAAGCTACTGACTGGTCTGTATTGTTTCCTTAAGTTGGCTCCGGGTATTTTAAAAAAATTTTTTCTACCAGCAAATAATATAGTTGAAGTGAGGACATCTATAACAGCTGCATCATTTACTGGTCACCAGATATCTACAGCTTGTGTATTCAAATAGTTTTTTTGCTTGTACGATTGTCAGACTTTCTGGCTTCTTTTGCCTACAGACCAAAAAAAAATGAGGCTCCGATACGCCTCCTTTTATTTTTTGGAAGTCTTTCATCCTACATTTCTTTAAAGCTTGCCTCATCTTCACTGTTTGTGTGTGTGTGTGTGTGTGTGTGTCAAATCTAGTTTCACTAATTCACACTCTCCCTCCAAGTAATTTGTCTTCCACTCGTATTTGTTCTTTTTTTCTGCCCAGGGTTATACAGCATGATTCATTCCTCACTCTTCTCCACATCAAACGCTCTCCCGCTGCTGCGTTTCAGCTGCAGTTGAAACATACAGTGCAGGGAGGATTGTAGTGAGACATTTCTGTGCATATTCCCATCATTACGAGCTCCTTCAAAGTCCATTTTTGAACGGGAAGAAACCCCCCCCAGTCCTGTTCACAACATCTGAGCCCAAGGATAACAGGCAGTTTATCCAAAGTTCATTAATTCAATCAAGCAGCTGGCAGGTCGCACGCCATAAAATGTTGGACGTTTGATCGATCAAATCAATCCCGCAACAAGCTCTCGAATTGATCTCATATTTTTATCTTCATCACATTAAAGTCTGGCTTCACAGCGCCAGAATCCTAAATGAGATAATAGCAGGCTTCCTCTGATGTGTGCTGCATTCGGCAGCCCCTGAGAGGCTGGCTTGCTGTTGTTATAGTGTGACATTGCAGCTCTGAAGTGAGCACTGTCACCTTCACCAGCGTGT
Organism: Lipophrys pholis; assembly: GCF_963383615.2. Taxonomy (NCBI): domain Eukaryota; kingdom Metazoa; phylum Chordata; class Actinopteri; order Blenniiformes; family Blenniidae; genus Lipophrys; species Lipophrys pholis. The sequence goes on from NC_137638.1 coordinate 13,228,379, forward strand.
CCTTACTTTTAAGGCTCGGTCCTATTTTCTGTGGGAGATTTGTGTGCTTGCTCCTTCATCCGTGTGTGCCACAGTGTATACCATGGTTCCCTTCTCCACCTTAATCAACGTGAACCATTTAGAAATGGCACAAACTTTTTCAAGGAAACGATGTTTAAAAACCTGACGGTTCATTTAAAAATTCTTACTTATATGTTTTTTTTAATATAATTTTCTTCCTCTCTGTGTCTTTCTCTCCCACTTCCCGTGAATGCCTTTGCGATTGGTTCGCTGACAGTGCGTTGTCGGAGGAGGAGAAGACGTCATTGCGAGCTGGTCTCATCACAAACTTCAATGAGCCTGTTAATCAGGTAAGTGGACTAAAAGTGGCATGCACAGAGAGAGAGAAAAAAACCCATTTGCTTGTTCTTCAATTCTTATAATAAGTAAAGTAATTGTAAGATGACTTTCTCCCAAACCGTACATTATAGTGGGAAAAGCATCATGCTCCTTGGTGACTTGCCACAGGCTGGGATGAAGAAATGTAACTCACTAATAAGTAGATTCAATGTGACGGGTACAGACTGATTTTTGTATTGGGTGTGTAGTTTCTGCTCAAGAGGTTTCTTGATTGCGAATGCTGCAGCGAAGAAATCATTCAGAAATCAAGCAAGTGTGTGATGCATCTGTCCGAGGGGACAGTGAGGGTGTGGGTAAATGATGGCCATCCATCTCGGTTTCTACAGGTTGCCCGTCCCTGAGGGACAGCTCTCTAACATGAGGACTGATAGAGTCCATATGGCAAGCAATGAATACCATTTAAACGCCATATGTCTCTCCAGTTGCAGCCTCATCTTGTCCAATCAGGACTCCAGAAGTGGTTGTGTATTTGTGGCGTGTTTTGGCGCCAGTGCTCCCGTACTTTGTAGACGGGTTTAGAAGTTCGACCAACCAAGACGAGTTTTTGACCCCATCTGAGTTTCATGTCGACATAAAGACTGATTGATGCTTAAAAATAAATTTGCCTGCACACTCATTGTTTATCACTTAATAAAACAAGACCATTAAAAGATATTGAGCAGGAATATGGCTGTGTTCATTCAAGCATTTATTTCATAGACGGTGCTATAATTCTTTTGTTATAGTTACTAATAGCTTAATGACTTTTGGAATAGCCATCACACATCAAATGCATCCTTGTTTAAAAACATAACTGTCATAGACACTGAACAAACCCGTCCCCTCAAAAAAACAAACAAAAAAAAAAAACAACCCCCCCCCCAAAAAAAATATATTAAAACACTTTCATTAAATATTGGCAAAAAATCCAAGTTACAGAGTTATTGCATAGACACTACTGTTCTAAGCCTTTTTGTGAATTGTAGGAAAAAAAATGCTGAAAGGCAGAAATGCTTTAAGAAAAAAGTTGCTAATATTTACTTAATCGGTGAAGGCACTGTGCACAGTACTGTATGTGTCTCATAGTCCAAGTGCACGGAGTTTTCCAATTGGAAGGTTGCCGGTTCGATTCCCTATCTCCACCTGCCCACATGTCGAAGTGTTTTTGAGCAAGACACTGAAACCCACACTGCTCCCAGTGGATGGACTGAGTGCTTATGCATTCTACACCTTCACATTCAAACACTTGGCTGTTGCAGCAAGACAAAATATTTTTTTAATAAAAGGGGTCTTGTAATGATTACTAGTCTAACAAGTAATGAGTTCTAATTGCTCAGTTGGTGTTCACTGAGCAACGGAATATATCAAGTGAAGGTGTGACGGGGTCAGCTGATGTAATGATCGAACAGTGGAAATACAGGGAAAAACAGGAGAGACACACTGATTAGTATGCGCCTTATGATCTCGAAGGGAGTTCTTCATTCTGTTTTGTATTAAAGAAGAAGTCATTTAAAATTCTTGTCAAGTCCACTTTGACTTAACCACCTTCTGCTGTGTTTACGCTTCGCCTCTTTACGTTTTCCTCTCTCTGTGTTTTTCCCGATAGATAGCAACCCAGATCGCAGTACTGATAGCCAAGGTGGCCCGTCTGGATTGCCCCAGGCAGTGGCCAGAGCTCATCCCAATTCTGCTGGAGTCGGTGAAGGGTCAGGACGGCCTGCAGCAGCACAGAGCGCTGCTTACCTTCTACCATGTCACCAAAACCCTCGCCTCCAAACGACTGGCACAGGACAGACGCCTTTTCCAGGATGTAAGTCCACACCGCTATTTTGTTTGCAAGTTAAACCTAAATTAATTAATTCACTGGAATTCCTTGTCTTCTGCACTTCGGCTGCAACAAACGGACATCGGGTAAAAGTCAATTTATGAAAATATAATTATATATTATAAAATATAACTTTTGAACAGAAACTTGTGTCAATCCCGCTGTTTGAACGAGAAGTTTGCCTGCAAACGTCACGCTACGTGATGGTGTCGGAGCTGTCGATGTGAGGGGGCAATGCCGGGTGTGCTCATGGCCGAGAATGAAAACAAGATAGCCGGAGCAGCAACAGTCAGACGGCAGTTAACACAGCCCATGCTAGAGATACTCTGAACAGCTGACATTAATTGATTTACACAATGTTGTGAGATAATTTGCCTTTTAGTTATTTGACTATTTACACGATTTAGCCTGTTGGAGAGCCTTAGTGCTGCATTGTGCTTGCAAGGTTTTTGTGTTTAGTTTTCAATCGAAGAAGAAGTAAAAACATATTTGTCTCTAAATTAAGGTGATTTTACTGGTTCCTCTTTTCCTGATCAGCTGGTAGCACTCATCATAACAAAATAAAAATCAATTACAATCAATCTATGTGATTGGTATCAGTGATGGCGCCCATGGCTGATCGGTATCGGAATCAGCAGCATAAAACCTGATCAGCATAACCCTGTGGTATCTCATGATAGCTGTCAGTTTTGCATGTGTGCGGGTGTAGAAGCACATGTCTGTCAGCCATATCTCTAGTCCTCAGTACCAGCTGAAATAGTTGGAGGAGCATGTTGGCTACACCGTCAGAGATGATGCGCTCGCAGCACTTCATTAACCGGCTCCTTGCTTTATCAGCCCACTTTGTTGAGGGTCCGGCCGCCCACTGTATTTTCCGCTTGACATCGAGCCGATAGATAAAGGGAATAGTGTTTGTGGGTCAGTGGATAAGTGATTGAAGTAACGAAAGGATACGGGCGACAGGAGGAATTCTTGCACAAGATGGTATGATGTAATGAATGAAATTGATAATTGGATTTGAGCATGATTGGGGGCTCCAGAATTGATGGTGTGAATTCTGTGTTTGCACTGCGGTGGACTGGTGACACGTCTCATTTGTACCAACAGTGAGCTGGAATTAGTTCCAGCACACCACGATAGAATATTGATAAATTAATTAGTTATTTCATTTAAGGCTTTAGAGATATTTGGCACATAATCAGTGGTGATGCAGACAACTAATGATTATGTGCTTCAAAGCCAATAACAGAGCTGGCTCTGGTCAAAAGATGATGAGTTGTCGACTCCAGCTACGAGAGCGCTACAGTATTGCACGTTTTGAGTCTTGATAGTGACTCATTAAGGTTTCTGCAAGTCTTGGTGGCGACACATTCATTAGATTAAAGTTTGGATCTCAGAGGCGTTGAAATGGAAAATACGGTTCCTTCAGGATAGGACACTCCTGGTTTACAGGGTGGGTTTTCATAAAGACGACGTCGACTACAATGAACTGCATCGCCAGGGCGCTTTAATATCAACGCGAAACAGAGAATGGACTTGCGCCTGGAGAAAATCTGCTTCTCCTGTTCTCTTTGTTAGCAGTTGTGTAAAGAAGCACTCACACAGGTCCTGCAACTTCAGTACTTTTTCAGATGTGCAGGCAGACCGCAGGGGGCGGGAAATAATTGGTTCTCGGTGCCATTGTGATGCTCTCCTAAATGATTCAGCAACAATCCAGCAAATGCAATATTTGGAATACAGATAGTTTTTCAGTCAAAGTCTGCCAGCTACACAAATAAGCAGCTTAATTTCTTCATTTCTTAACCACTTTGTTGTCAGCGGAGCGGATTGAATTTGTCGCCATTGCCTTTTGAAGTTCTGGTGATGTTATCGAGGGATCACATCAGTTTTTGTGTTGGACATCGGTCCCGTGTGCCACCTGGAGTCGGGATGAGGGCTATACTCGTGAAATTGTTGCGAGCTTCTACAAGAACGTTAATTTGAAATTTACGACTCTGGGAGGAGCACTTCAGTGCAGAAAAGCACGCAGCAGGTCTCTGGCGTTGGTTCACAATTGTCTGTTACAAAAATGCTCAACTGTGTTGCGTTGAAGTGGCGTTGAACTTTTGTGATGCACTGCATTGTTTTTTTTTCATTTTTATTTTTGCATCTTGTTATTCTCATTTTCAGTCATCACAAGTCTGTTGTTGCTTCAAGGATCTGACAAATATTTTACTTTTGTTCATGTTCAGAGTAGCTGCCTTGATTAAAGAGACAAATATACTGTGAAGTTCATGCAGTTCACATAAAATATCTTTAAAATGTCTATTAGGTTGCCTGACAAGACTCCTTTAAAGTCATTTAAAAACAACCCGTAATTATTGTCTGTGGTTTGATGATGGTATCTTCTCAGAACACTTTGATTTTACCACTAAAAGACATCAGCAGTCTCTTATGTGATGGATTTCGTCTTCAGGCTCATTATATCTGTTTTGTTTGCAAATGTGACCGGGTGGCACTATCAGTGTGGTGCGAGGAAAGGCTCAGTGAAGAAGGAGAAATTCAGAAACTAGACATCAGCATATCCTTCTTACAGATTGGACACATTTAGGTTTAACGGATTGCTTTTGAGTGGAAAATGTCCTTGACCCGTAAACGCCATTGCCATCTTGTTGACGAGGTTTAATTCTTGTTCCGCCTCCATCCTATCATACAGAGCCGTTTGGTATTAAGACAAATGGTCTTTGCTGATTATCACAATAACAACAAAACCTGTGTTTGGCAACCCAAATGTGCATCACATTGAAGGAGTTTCCTCCGTGGAGGAAGGCGAGCGAGAGCTTAAAAACTCAGATTATGTTAATTAGTCAGAGTGATTATTAGTAAGGATGTTCCTGTGACTGATTTCTCTGTTGACTAAACAAAAATTTTAATTAGGACGAGTCAATAAGCCCACGAAAGGACGATGTTTTATCAGGATTTCACAGTTTTCAGACATGTATATCCTGAAGGTTTTGGCTTTACCAAGTTTGGTAGAATCACGACTTGCAAACTCAATTGCTGTGTCATCTTCTCAGACGGGGTGAGATCCCAGCGTCTCTGGGTAAATGATATCATATGATATGGCCTGAGTGTGGCTGGCTTGCTGGGAATGCTCGCAACATCAGCTGTTGTTCCATGTGTGTGAATATACAACTGCTTGAGTTGAATATTTTGAATTGATCTATTTTCATAGTCAAAGGTACCTACAAAAGTGCAGTCTGCAGGCGGGCGACGGATACCTCTAACATTGTCTGGTGGTGGGCAGCTGCCAGACAGTCAAGCAGCCTTCCACTTGATTAAAAACCTGAAGGAAAAAAAACGAAAACCCATTTTCTCTGCAGACTGGTGAAGACACAGACATTTCATCGTTTGGCTGAATGATTGTCTTTATCCCGAGTAACTTCTGACCTCCACCTTTTCCCTCTCAAATTTAGGATAAGTTTTCTTTGAACACACTCATTAAATGAGAACATTTGTTATACACCTCATTTTTAGGGTTTTCACGTTGTTTTCAGTATGTCTTTAAAATGAGATTATATCCCGTTGGGGAAAATAAAAAAAAGACACATCTAAGCTCATCACAAACAAGATGATAAAGTGAGAACAAAACCGGCAGCGGTGAGGAAGACAAGTGGAAAAAATGAGATCGTTTCCCATACTTGGCTCATCGCTTTTTAGGTTTCATGCATTGGATTAGTTTGGGATCTCAGAAATGAAAAGTGGCAAGCTCTTGAGAAATCTTCCCAAAGAAGGAAATTGCCAATCTCGCAGTTTCTGTAAAGAATATATCAAAGCCGATGCTGTGCTGTCAAAGCAGGGATTTCTCTTGCAGCAGACATACGTCACTAACTTAACCACTGGTTCCCAGGCTTTCCCCCCCGCTCTGGTTGATTCTTCACTGTTACCCACAAAACAGTTCGTTTTGTAAAGAGGTGCTTAGCTCCTTTTTAGATTATCATTTGATCTGTTCACAGCCTAATTTATTATGCCGTTTGCTCTAATGTTTATAATCACAGTGAATTCGGCAAATATATTGCTTCTCAGGACTGTCGCACCGAAATATCGAGCAACTGTTGGTGAATATTTTTGAGATTTAATGCATACCCATTTCTCGGTTTATTCCTTTGTTTTGAAACAAATACACAAGCAAAGCATGCTCCCAGACTCATCATGATGTCTCAGCAGACTTGTGTTTTTCACTCAACTGCAAGGATCGACATGGGCCGTTCTCAGCTGATGAAAGTGAGAGCACGCTGGTCTACCTTTTGATGATTTTGATTAGTTTCTATAGGAGGATGCCCATCATGAAGAAAAAAATGGAATCGCTCGGGCCAAAATTTTATGGCAATTGGAAGTTCATTTGGAGCGCAAATGAGAAAAGAGACTCCGAGGTCCCTCTTCGCCCTCACGACATTCATGGCCGCGGTCCTTTGATGTTATACAAGAGATGCTGTTTGTGAATCCGGTGTGCTCGTGCCTTTGTGTTCATTTCCCTGTGTTGATCAGAATAGCGAAGAACGCCCGCACAGACCCAAATAATGTTATCTGCGTGTGACTGACTGCACTGTTGATGTGTATGTTGGCAGCTGGCGTCAGGCATCTACAGCTTTGCGTGCTCTCTGTGGAGCCATCACACCGACTGCTTCCTCCAGCAGATTTGTGCCCGGGATGAGGCCGCAGCAGTCAGCTCATTGGAGAGAACACTGCTCTCCCTGAAAGGTAACAACACGCATGCACACTGTGATTTATGGGCTCATGGAAAGAAGTGCGGTGCTCTGTATGTGATGCCAAATGGAGCGCCGTGTGATTTCTTTTTTTTTTTTTGCAAGTAGAGAAAAAGAAATGCTGCTCTTATGGGTTCCGGTATTTAAAATCAAACCAAATGTGAATTTGTGACAATTAAATGTGCATTTGCGGGGAAATATACTCTGCTGAGATTAGTGTCGTATTGCAAATGTTTTTCAAAGCTGAATCAGTTTTCAGGCACCGTGCTGAGTGAAGGTCACCTATGTTTTTGAGGTGCTTAATTCCCATCTCAAATCTGCACACGTACAACCCATAATATTGTAATACCAAAAACTATTTTATCCAAAGCAGACAATTTCCATGGATTTTCATTTAATTGCACATGAGCTGAAAATATTCAATACCATTTTTTGCTTTTAATTTTGCTTTAATCACAATAGAAAAATGTTGCATAACATGATTCAACACATGACTACATATTCACAACTATTGACTCACTCAACTCTGTTTCATGTCTGCTTTGTATAAGAATGGAATCTACAGTTGATTTGGAGCGATGCATGCTGATTATGTTTTCTTTGTGCCCCTTAAGTGCTTCGTAAGTTGACTGTCCATGGATTTCAAGAGCCCCAACACAATATGGAGGTGATGGTGAGTCCTGAGCTCTCTGCTTTGACTTGGCTGGCAAAAAAAAAAATATTTTGAATCACTGCGTGCAAAAAACGGCTGGTTGTGATGATTGAAAGTGCTTTAAGCCTTGTCTCGGTTCAAAGAGTTCTCTCTGAGCTCGTCTCCCACGCTCAGTGTGAGGAAAGTCTGACTGCAGCGGGGACTTCAGTTCAAATCTGCTTTCAAAAAAAATTAAAAATAAATCATCTCGCCACACGCCTTGATAGGACAGCTTTGGTTTCCTCGTGGCTCAGAGTTAATGGAGTCATTTACAAAAAATGTCATCAGTCCTTTGAACTGAAGCTGCACTTATTGACTTCCTCAAGCCGTGAATGTTTTTAATAGAGTGGGACTGTCTTTTGGTTCCTTCCTTCCTGGGTCGCCACCGCAGGTCATGTGATCCATGTCTGGTTTGGAAGTTTTACATCAGGTCTCCCCCTTCGGCCAGTTGAAAGACAGTGGAGACCCGTCAAACCGCTGAACATCTGTTCACAAGCTTGTTTTCCATTATCCTGACACTGCTTCCTATGTCATTTTATAGGAGTGATTGTTTGAAATATTACTCGCTGGTTTTAGCGTTTTATGTCTTCAATCAGTAGTAAGAATGATGAACTGTGCATGTTTGGTACAGTAAATAAATAACACGATCACACTTTCTCTTTGCCGTCAGTCTGTGACGGCACCGGTGCTTTTTGGAGCCCGTTGAAAAGAATTGATGCGATTCCGCCGACTTTGCTGAGTAGGCAGATTTTATTCAGTCCACTCTTTTATAAAAGCCCGTGATTGAATGCACTTAGGATTAAATTATCTCACAGGGCAGACTTTTGAAACATGTGTGAACTTTTAAGGGCACTGCTTTTAGGCTGTCAGACTGTCAGCTACTACTTAACATGCAGTTTGGCTAATTGCTGCTGACTGGCTGATTGGATTCACTGTCTAGTGACATTTCCCATATGCAAATCAAAAAAACTGCATATGGCAAGGGGTTACTTCAAATGTCAAGATAGCTGCAAGACTTCTGTCTGTGATTGGAACTAAAATCTAGAAAGAAATGTCAACATTTTGTTGTATAGAAAAACGCAAATTTACGGCATTTTACTCCTGAGCTTCATGTGATCGTGCCCTTTGACAATAAAAGTTTGTCAGTGTCTTAACACGTCCTTAATTATGGCCGTAAGAGATTCGATTTGAATAAAGAGAAGATATAAACATTTGTGCTATCACAATAGTGTAGAGATTGCCATCTGTTCCTCCTTTTAAGTCTGTTTGGGGGCCTTCTCTGTTTGGATTTTGAATTTTCTTTCTTTTCTTCCGGTACAAAAAACTTATCTTGCAGCTGTTGCATAATGCGTGTTTTTCCAAACCCACCCTGACAACATGGCTTTAAGGAATGGGGAAGCTAACTTTCATGGCGATATCTCAGGTTAGGTCTCAGTGTTGCGTTGTGTCTGCTACTCTTAAGAAATTTGCTGACAACTTAAAAAAAAAAAAAAAAGAATTTTTAAAAATTTTTCTCTATTTGCTCGTTGGTTTGGTGGGCGGGATTTGAGCCTCTTGTGTGCCGGTTTTGACCCATGGGCCTTCTGTTTGACACCCCTGGTCGTAGCCCATAGTCTACTGGGCTCCAGCCCTGCGAGCCTAAATAGTATAAAATATAATAATTAAACACGGATAGCTGTGGCTTAAATTTGTGCTCGACACTTTTACCTTGCATCTAATTTCACTTAGTTTTGTGTGCTTAGTTGCAAAACGCAGCTGTAAGACATAAATATGGCAGAATTGTTAAGAAATGTCATACATCAAGTAAAATTTTAAAGGAGGAAAAAGGACACATACTTTTTTTTTTTTTGCTCCTGCCTTCTCTGAATTGTTTTCAAAGATCCAAACAAGGTCAAAAAGTTTTTCAAGTTGTATGACCTTTCTTGGTCGGCTATTCTCCTAAGGTCTGCCCCACACAGTCGGTTCCTATTGCAGGGTTTCTATTATTTTCCGCTTTTACTGCTTTGTTTTTGTCTGTGGTGTCTGAGATATGGTGAGGACTTCTCATGACAGAAAGTATAGTGTTTACTGAGCTCCGCTTCACCAATGAGACCGCTTGTTAACACGAAGGTGGAAGGTTGTGCGATGGTCAAAATATCCTCATTACAATGTAATTTGCATTGAGCTGTCGTCACTTATTCCGAGTTAATGTAGTAGTAATTCGAAGTTGGTATTGCATAGATGTGTAGACTATTTTTGCTCTTGAGCTTGTAGTTGATGTTCATCATCTTTTCTATTGTTCAGCTTCTGGTGAGTTTAAAGTGAACTCGCTCGCTCGATCGCTCGCCCAGGCACAGTCTACATGACAACAATCGACTGAAAACCCATTGTTTTTGCATTTTTATTTTAAAAAAGTTTCAGGTTTCGCCGGCTATGTTTTGATAACGATGGCTGAAAACAAGGATCAAACACTAAAAACCAAGTTTTCATTGTGGGCAATAGCAGGCGCTGTGTTTATGTAACAAAATCACCTATATATGCACGCAGTGAACGGTACGCTGTGAACATTGAAGCTCCTTTAAACAGAGTGTTGTTTTGGCTCACTCGGATCAAATGTCTCCACATGTGATCCAGATGACGGTGTAGTAAATGTACACTTTATTGGAGGAGCATTCAAAATGTATTCACATTTCAAGTCTTATACCTGAATACTGGGTATAACGGCCTGATTGAATTAAACTGGAACGAAGTTGATGTTCATTGGAGAGAATGAGTCAGACACACTAAATTAAGAAAATGGAACTGATGATGTTGAAACCTTTCACTTCATTTTTTTTCACTCATTCTGACAAATGCTATGCATTTATTTCTCAAAACAGAAGTAATTCAGTTCATTTTGACGATTTGGTCAGATTATTTACCTTCTAAAATGTATTGCAGGCTTAGATTTTATCCCACATTTTTCTTACTGTGAGAGTTTGTGTCTTTCTCTCATTCTTTGATTCAACTGATTTACTTTTTAAGATGTTTATGGCTTGTCAGCTTTCGTTTCCTCTATTCTGCCGAGACATTTGTAACATTAAAGCTTTCATTCTTTAGAGTTTCTATTTGGAAATGTAGTAAAGAGCCTGAGAGTTAGATTTAGCTTCTATCCAGCACATACATCAATAATTAACTTAGTGCCCTGCATTTGATCTTTGTTTTAATCAAACCAGGTGTTCTCAAACATTTTACAATATGTAGCAACTGAGGAATTAATAAGTACCACCACTATGAACAGCATGAACTTACACTAGCAGACGCCCACTCGGTTCACTGTTGCCCAGCCGAGCAGACATTTTTGCCACTGTACAAAGCAGTAGCATTATAGCAGGCACTTAAACTCATCATAAGAAGGTCAAGCACCTCTTTATCTCTCATAAATACAGCAAGGGAGAATATTAACAGCTGTTTTTTATTCATTAACGCATACACACTGTAAGCTGTGTGTATGCTATTTTTCTGTTTCTTCATCAAATGTGCTTTTTAGCAGCTGGTATTGACGTGAAATTAAGAAAAGTGTGTTTTGATGTTTTCAAATTGCTATAATTTTACAAGATTACTTTAACTGTATTGTGCTTACCAGGAGAGCGAGTGAACATTCCCTATATTTAATGTTTCTTAAGACTTATTAAGTAGTCTCAGTGCTTATCAGACATACTGTGCAAAATGGTTCAAAACGGCTTCTAATATAAGCGCACTTTGGAGGGTTTTTAAAAAGTCTCTTTTAAGCTCTTTTTATGCAACGTTCAATATGAAAGCACATTATTCTTGCATTTTCGTTTCAGAAAAGTTTCCTACTACCCAGCAGCATTTTGAAAACGATGTCCATTTACACAGAAATGGAAGAAAAAAAAAAGTAGTTGGCATGCCGGACTGCAAGTTGGTGCAGTTGGTTGTTTTTGTGATGAAACCACACATGGCACACGTGGATGAAACCACACAGACATTGGCGAGCACACGGACATTCTTATGGACAGACGACGAAGGTGGATTGCTATTCCAGGTGACTCTTAACTATAAAAGTACGGAGTCCCAGGAGAAAATGTCATGACACGTTTTTGTTATTGCCCGTCTACTCGCGCATGTGCAGAAGAAATGTTTACGATAGTAGCAGGAGCAATGTTTCTGAAAAGTTTCGTTTTTCACCATCTATACGGAGTCGCAGTATTTTAAAAAACTTTCAGTGACTCCGTGCACCATTGTTGTTTAAACGGACACCCAAAATACAACCAAACCTTTGTGTTTAAACGAAACAGTAGTCGTGTAAACAGGAGCTTAGTCCGTTTGACTTTAACTTGGGCTGTGCCAGTTACAAGCTTTAGACTTTAGCTGCTGTAATTGTATTTATTCACATTACGGAACATAGTTGGTTCGCTAGTTTGTTTTATATGTGTTCTTTTTACTACAAAGACAACTGACTAGTTACTTCTCCCCACACTAAGAAAAAAGCCTTTTATGTAGATGTTAGCATCTCGGTGAACAGTCTGTTTGAATTCAACTTTTTCAAAGGGCGAGCGCCTGTCTTTGTTTGGAAGTGCTTTCTTGAACTCGGCTGAATGTGTTCTAGCCCCGTAGCAAAAAATCGTGGCAGTCACACTCGGGTCTCCAGTGAGAAAACTGTGAGCGAGAATACAATGAGTCTCCTCACACGTGACGTTGTGGAGATGTTAGGTCTGTTGTCTAATCACCGCAGTGGCAGCAGTGCTGGAGAACGGCACCGAGTTGGAACATTGTGACTCTGCAAATGAAAGATACTGTCAGTTTTTTTCAAAGAGGTGGAAATAAAAAACAGAGTCTGCATGAATTTTTTAAGTTTTTTTTTTTCTTAAGTGAATTTTTGTCCTGCATTGATTCTCAAATAAGTACAACGTATTGACGTCAGAACACGAACTTTAATAGATAATCTTCACCAGAAACATAAGTAGGGATGTACTGTAACCAGTATTGGGTCAGATACTGTGCGGAGTATTACGTGACGTCACGCGTCAGCAATGTCGCAAGCAGGCGGGCAAGAGAGCACGAGCGATGTTCATGGATTCGATTTTCAATAATGTTAATGAGAATGACTAATGTAAGGCAGAATGCAAACTATGATCTTCCACAATATCAAGAAATGGGGCGAAAGCGAGTTCGTACAAAAAAATCAGGAGGAGGTAAAAGATCATTCAACACCAGCATCTTAATCCCATTTGGACCAGCAGAGTTAGAAGGATGTCGCTCATTAGATTAAGTGCCCAGCACGCAACTCTGAGCCGTGCTACATGCTAAAGAGTTTGGGGATTCACGCACCAGCTAAACATGATTGAAGTATGACTGATGCACTTATTAACGGTGAACTGGAGTTTGTGTGCGGCACAGAGCAAGCTTCATGTACATATAGCCTTCATGTACCGTTTGTGTATTGACTATCAATTAGGCTTCATGGCATTAAGTAAGTACTGCTATCCGTACTAGGTGTCACAACTAACTAAAGGACAGTAATCATACTTGTACTTGTTCTTTAAAAAGAATGGCAATCAAGCCTCCCTTAACTTAAGTCACTAATGTAACTTTTTTTCCATTTCGGTAATGTGTTTTATGTTGACACATTAGAGGCTGAATGACGTGACATGACAGTTTTTGGGTTGAGGAGAAAGTACCAATGCTTGTGTTCAATTGTGTCAGAAAAATAAAGCAAAGACACAACCCAATATTGCACGTCAAACAGGGACACTGACTGATTCCAGTTCACAAACTGGACACACCACAAGCCCACCTAATCTGTTTCACAACGCAAACAACCACTTTTGTGTGGACTCGTGGTTAAATGATTCTGTTCTGCAGTTCCTCTGGGATTCAACACTCTGGGGGAAAGAAGTGGGAGGTCACGCACGCACGCAGAAAAGCACAACAGCCATAGGCCAGACACTTGACTACCACTAACCTAATTGCTACATCTGTGCCTTACCTTGCTCCCTGCTGCTTTCTTCTTAAATCTAATAAGGTTACTTTTATTGACGGCGCCGTCACTTTAAAAATGACTTTCCAAAACACTGCCAACACTCGACTTTGACTCCCACCACTCTTCTAATTCGTCAACCTTTATACACTATTTCTGTCCGTTTTGCTTACTTCTCACGTCACCATTGTGTTTTATTCCCTGACACTGCTCCGAGTCACGCTCATCCCCCTCTTTAGATATTTTGTCACAAGTGATTTACTTGAGAATATCTTTTCTGCCGTCCCTTTTTGCATTTTATGATTTCCTACTTGCTCTCTACGAGTATTTCTCTCATCATTTATTTCACACTCCTCGGCTTTTGCTTGGTTCTGAACCCCATCTCCCTCCCATTAGGTTTACTAATGCCTGCTGTTAACTGTGCTTTCCATCATCTCCCGCCCTCTCTGCTGTCCTCCTCTCGAAGAAGAGCCGCTCTCTCTTTACCAACTCTCATGAGTTTTGATTGATAGCTGGATGTATGATTAATGACGCCTCTGTTGACCTCGTGGCTGAACATTAATGCCGAACTAAACATATCGCGTCTCCATCTATCATCTAATTTGCCACGCTTAGCCGCCGCCATACTGTTCTACTGAACATTGATCGTCTTTCATACTGCGTTGCTTGGCACTTTTATTTATACTCCTGAATAAGGAGGCAAGTGTGCCCCCACATCCATACACACACACGTACACAGTCGGTTATCCTTTTGTTCCTATATCTGCATCTGGGCAGTACTTGTGAAGCAATCGGGAGAGATTCAACTACAGAAATGTCAGAGGGATTAAACTTTATCTCACCCTTTCTTCCTCTCTTCCTTTTCAGGGTTTCCTGAACGCAGTGTTTGAAAGGCTAAAGCAGTTCTTGGAGTGCTGTGAGTACACTGCCACACCCCCCCCCCCCCCCCCCCCCTTCCCCCCATCTGGTGCATGCAAAAGCCTACTTAAAAGTCCCAGCTAGTTTATCATACCCAAAGTTTAGGTCTGTCAAATGCGTATACTACATAGTTATTACTGGAGCCTCCAATACTTTTGCACCAAGAACATCCAATCACTGCCAACATTCAGCCACATGTGACACGAGCTTCTCAGTTCTGTCGTCGTCAACACAGATGTTGAAAGTTGAGCCAAAAAAACAGGAAGAAGCATTTACTAATTTCTTGAGCAAATTGACAATACTACAATTAAACTCAATCCAGGGAAGAATTCAGTTTTACCAAACTGAGAACCAATGAGTCTTGTTTCTAATCGCAATCCCATGTGAAGCAAACGGTTTTATGGTTTGATCTTGAGAGAGCAGGTTAAAGGCCTTTAACATTGATGGCGTTCTCATAAAGTACCAGTAGATGTGAACATTAAATCTAAGCTATAAAGCTTTCAAAAGTGATTGAGTGATCCTACCCATTTATAAATCACACCGTGGCCGTCCCATCTACTGATATTCGATTGGTTTAAATGCATGTCTAACCATTTGGTGTTTTACTGGGTGCCTTCTTCTTCATTTATCAACTGCATTTACTTAGTCGCCACACAAAGACGACCAAGCAACCAATTGTTCCAATCGCCAATGTAAGAAAATGAGCTAAATAAAGCCCCTTTGTCCCTATTGCATAATTAAATTTCTTTGTTTATGTTTAGTGAGTGAAGTCGTCATGGCAAAGAAGAACCAAAATCCTTTGTAATATTTTGACTCTTTAAATGAATTGTTCCTGAAATATTATCTGTTTATACTGTTGTGCGACTTTAGTGAACACAATTGCACAGTAATCTTGCACCATTTGCATGCCACTGTCATACACCAATGCTATAAAAGCACCATCTACTGCAGACCCCACACCCAAAGTTTTCTGAACTGTTGGAAAATACTATCTAATTAAAAAAATAATCCCAGGTCCTTGAAATACCTAGAGTTCCTGAAATGGTTCCCAGTATGTTTGGGAAGGTTTCTATGGATGAAATGCGTCTTTCGCCAATGGTCCAGGGATTCGATTTGAGTGTCCAAAGATCAAGGTGACTTTGAGGTCTTGGATTGGTTGTTAATGTTATTTCCCTGAAGACCCTTTGAGGAGTCTTTCAAACTTAGCCCACCTTTTTAATGTCCCCAAACAGAGAACTGTTTGGGGGATTAAGGGACAAGGTCACTGGCATGCAACCACAAAGTGGTAACTCCAGTTGGTCCTTGCTAAGTCTTAATCTCTCATGGGTCAAGGTAAGACAATGGTAGACATTCTGAGTCCTTAAAGCAGTTCAACCTCCCCTTGAAATGCCCCTCTAGTGGAAACAGCGTGCGCAGAATATGCCCAGCGGCAGCTTTATAATCTCACCCTCACCATCAATTGTCCCTTTTTCGTTCCCATAGAGATTTGTCATAGCTACACCCAGTGAGTGCGAGATAAATCTTACACGCCACTCCACAAGCTACCACAGCAGCAGATGTCAGTGAGAATATTATTTGAGATATCAGCCACAGGTATCCCTTCAATATTCACTCGGCTGATGACAGTGCAGACACAGGATCCCGGCCTGGTTGGTATTTTGGACTAACAGATAGGGGAAACGGCAAGGCAGCTCACAGCCGGGCCGGTGAGAAATATCAGCTCTGCACAGCCTGATAAGGTCAAATATATAAATCGAGGGTTTTTTTGGAAAGTCTTTGTGGGCCATTCAGACGTCTGGCTCTTACTGTTTGATGTATGTCCTCCAGCCAAGGTCATACATTCATTTTTGTCAGTCATTTTATTCTTAAACTTTCTTACTAAACTTCATATCCGTCACAGATAATGAATACACCTTTGTTTTTCCATCTCTGTTCCCCTGTGTGTGACTAGACGAGCACATGTGGGAGGTTTATACGTTCGACCTCGCTGACTTTTGATGATTTAGCGCGGCATCTGATAACACTACCTGCTGTTGCACACCTGCAAATCAAGAAACAATGGCGTGGACACAACGTCAATAAAACGTAATTGTGTTTTGATTTGCATAATCACTGATCTGTGCAGCATCTGGAGAAAAAAGCAAGTAAGCAGAGCAGCCTTTGAGTCAGCTCAACTTTTTATTGAATCCACCGTCACTTTAAGTTAGCAGTTCCTAAAAGTAATGCAAGTGTGCATGAAGCCAGAGGAAACAGCGACCCCTTCCTGTTAACAAATGAGTATAAGAAAGCAAGTGCGATACTGACAAGGTATTATACAATGTCAATATTAGCTGGTGCATCATGGGACATTTTATCGTGTCCTATTTCATATTGGAGCATTTTATTTTGAGTCATTTTTTATTGCTGCACTATACCGTATGCATCATGCTTGTGGCACATTTACAAGGTAACAAGGCTAAATGAACCTGTTGTAGCTTGTGGATGCTGCCATTAGACAGAAACATGTTGGTGCTTTCTGTGACGATCATTTCTAGACTTGATGGCGTTTGTCACTAATTCTTGGTAAATAAACTTTATTTTTTGTTGTTGCTCCTACTTGAAATCACATTTCTCCAAACGCCCTCTTCTTGCCGGTAATTTAATTCAAGTCCCATTATGGCTAATAAAAATCAATTGCTTGGTAGATATTGTTTCTTTAAAACGAGCTATATTTTTCAATTTAGGTGATGATACCAGTTTGAAGACTCCTCTCCTGCACACCAGACGGTCTATGCCCCGGTGCTGCTGTCAATCACCTGTGTTTGCTGTGCATATGCACAACTTCACCTCGAGCAGGCAAAACTGAAATTTAAACTGAAACAGGCTTTTCTCAGATAAGAAGATGCCTTTGATGTTTTTTAAACCACCGCGATTAGTTTGAAAGTTTGAAATTCCTAAAAGACAGAAGTGTGTGTCCTCCACAGTGTTGTTCTCAATTCTACCCCTGCATTAATTGGTATTCTAACTGAGCAATTTAAATCCAAATCTGGCTTCGATCCTCCATTTCAGTCTACTGAAAGAGACATGTCCTCTTTCAAAATATAATTAACAGAAATTAAATGGGCATATTTCTGCATGTTGTTTTCTCCTTTAAAAAGATTTCAAATAAAAACAAATCAAAAGCTTTAATGCTGTTGTTAAGTACTCGCTAAATGAGGACTCATTAGGGCTGCCAAAATAACTGCAAATAAGTCCATCTATCACAAGGACCTTTTCGTTCAAGGTCTTTTTATTTTCTTGTTTATTTTTATTTTATTTTTCAGGTCGCCAATTTGGTTCAGAAAGCACGTGCAGAGAAAAGCTGGAAAAGACGATAATCTTGTACACTAAAGTTGTGAGTTTATTCATGATAATAAATACTGTGAATAAAAGACATTATCTGCAAATATATGAATTTTATTCTTATTTTTTTTTTTTTTTTTTTACTTCATTTTGTTTTCTCCTATGTTATTCCCCTGTCTTCCATGCAGCTGTTAGATTTCCTGGAGTGCCATCCCTGTGCATTCATACCGCTGATCCAGCGTTCTCTGGAATTTGCTGTTAGCTACGTGTTCACACCCGCAGGCGAAGGAGTGACCTTTGAACGCTTCATCGTTCAGTGCATGAACCTCATCAAGATGATTGTGAAAAATGATGCCTACAAACCAGCCAAGAACATCGAAGGTGGGCTATGAGCGCAGGAGCTTGACGATTGAAGTGTTGACATAAAGTAATAAGACATGGCAGACATTGCAGATGTGATTGAGGGTAAGAAGAGTTGAATGAAAGCGTGGCAATCCTATCAGAATTTTGGATGTGTGATTTATAGAACAGCTACGAGCAAGTAGCTCTTCAAAGCTTTTCTCCGGCGATGTTTGGAGAAGCCCAATGCTGCAATACCGTCAGTGTCACTGTACCTCATCACAGTTCATCTTTATTTCAAGTTGCCTGAGGCCTCTAGTGCTTCATTAGCAACAGAGCACAGTGCCTAGTCTTTGTTCTGCCAGCCAGTGTGGTCTCTGATGAGCCTTACTGAACATCTTTCACCTGAGGTATCATCCTAGTGAGCTGCAATTTTGTGTTTAGTTATGTTTGATTGGGCCACGGCTTTAAAGAAAAGTCTGTCTCTAGATTTGCCTTCTCCACAATCTGAGCAAGCAAGGTATGCTGTGTATCTAAGTTATCTACTTTGTATTTGCACCGTTTCATCTTCAAATGATGAGAACGTTATAGCATGCTTTTAAAGTTAGTGAGCTGAAATCACAAGATGGTTAGTACTTCAACCGTTCTTTTGATAAAATTAGGTCATTCAAGTTTACGGTCTGCTTTTATATTGAGAAATTCTCCTGAAAATGTGCTTTGTATCAATTGTTTATGATATTGCTGTGATTTTCACCACGAATCAAATTCAAAGCTCCAATGAGCTGGAAAATACAAACCAGAGATAAAAGTATTAATGTGGCTCAGTGAGATGTATTAAGTAGCTGTACTGTAGATATCCAACTGTCTTGTGTTTAATTATATTTACCCCTTTTAACTTTTTTCTTTTCACTCTGAACCCCATCCCCACCTCCCTCCTTCAGACAGCAAACCTGAGAGTTTGGAAGCTCACCGGATCAAGACGGCATTCTTCACACACCCCACGCTGACAGAGATCGGACGTCGGCTCGTCTCACACTACTTTCTCCTCACAGAAGAGGAGCTGGCAATGTGGGAGGAGGACCCTGAGAGCTTTGGTAATCACGTTACCCCCGAATACACAGGCTGAATCCAAATGTCCAGATTTATCTGGATTCGCAGACCAGAAGAGTTAACGTCTGCCCAGGAATGTGAAGCCTTGCCAGATTGACAATTCATGAAGTCAGCAGCATGGCTTCGGGTGCCGAGTACAACAGAGCATGAAATATTGCATTGATGTATTGATATACTACTGATAGTGTATCAAAAGTAATTTGCTGGACGTGTGTTTGTGATATTTTTCTATGCTGTGGAATTGCCTGTAGCAATTTACACATAATGCTTGATAGTATCAAGTCTGTTACATTAACAGTGTTCATACATCTGTATCTAGATTCACGTCAAATAGTTCAGGTTAATGCCAAAACCTGATCTTTATAGCTCAACCTTAATCATTTTCCTCATCAATCCCATTGGAATAGAGGACAGTCGAATAGATAACAGTGCAAGGATCTTGATATTATGGTTGCAGCAATATTACTAACATTGTTTTGTCCTTACAGCCCAGATTCTCACAGACTCACTGTAATGACACAGACCACTCAGACAAAACACTTTATAAAGCTGAGGCCACCAGGGCCCAGTGTAGTTGTTGTTGTTGTCGTCGTACTTTGGATTCAGTTTTGTGGTTGTACAAAGCCACACACGCCCGAGAGTGTGAAAATCTATTTGCACTTGTAAAGGTCAGTCAAGGTGTGCAGGGCACAGTGTTGTGCAGTCTGTTGTGGAGCCTCAGTGAAAATCTCTGCGCATTCTAATAAATTCTCTTTTCTCATCATTTCTGCAGCCGTTGAAGAAACAGGTGGCGACTCCTGGAAGTACAGTCTTCGGGTAGGTGAAGACTCAGCTGCACATACTGTACATCCCAACGCAGCAAAACCAAGCAAGGCCTGTACAAATTACAGTACTGTGTGGTCTACATAGTATTCTAAACTTAAAAATTCTGCATCACCTCTTGTACAGTTTGCGAGATAAAACCTGTTAAAGAGAATCGTTATGTCATCTCTTGATATCGGTTTGAATAAAAGTCTATTTTACAAACCACCAGGATTTCTTTTTGGTGTAATGACTGATGTAACAAATCGTTTTGTATATTCCATTCTTAAAAATTGAAAGCAGTGTTTAATACGTGGGAACATACAGGACGATATCCATGACAGCATTGTAAAAGAGTGGAGCCTGTAAGTTTTATAGTTTGTTCCCACGGATGAGTTGAGGCACTTCAGCTGTCATCGAGGCATGACATAATCTTTTATGCACTCTTATACATTTTATCTGTCCCTTCTGTCTCGTATGGTCTACCACATAATACTCACTTTAATCACTACACATGACAAACTTCTGCCCTACTGTTTCTTTGAAGTACTGAAAAGTACTCTAATTGAACCTCAAGGTCTTGTTGTTCGGGGTTTAGTCATTTAAAGCACGTAGCTGCAGAAGAAGAGGGGCATTACAGTCCATGAGAGTGTATTAAATAGGTAATTACCCCACAATGTAGAATTCTCTACAGACAGTGGCTATTTTAAGGGCTCCTTTCTTGCTTTTTAATCTATCAGTAGGCCTTTTATGATAGCTCACCATGTGTGTTATTGTTAAAAAGCATGAAGGATTTTAAAAGTATACACAGCTGCTGCCTAATGATATTTTTTATTCTAAGTTTTAAAATGTCTTAAGAGTTTCAAACTATAGTGTTCTCGTGTAAGTCCCAGTTGCAGTTCGAGCATACCTTCTTTGTTATTGAGATTACGCTTTTAACGACACTTATTGTGTTGGACTGGCTTAAAGTTTTCAAAGATACAATGTACTTCAAAGTTTCTGCAGATCCTTCCAGAGAAATCTCAGAAACGAGACGTACTTTTTACTCATGAACCTTTTCTCAACAGTCGTCTTCCTGTATATGAGCACACTATCATGCTCAGGATGGTACGCGACTGTAATGTCAGTATCCATCTATTTCTTCCTTGGTCATCAATTTTAGTGGTTGATTACAGATGACCTTCCTCTGCTGGTAGTCTCACCTGTCTACTTCAGAAAGATATGCTGTGTTTATCCTTTTATAATGGAGCCAGATTGGGTTTTTAGCAGTTCCGTATGACCTCTGGCCTTCCACTGTCTAAGAGGAAAGGTTATACCAGCTTGCTGTATGATGCTCCCAATACTTTGGGGCTATTGTCAGATTTTTAAGGCCTTATATTGAACTCCCAACTGTTTTGAAACATCCAATGAGCAAGTGAAAGTGTGGAGCATTTTTTGAAACTAGATTTCCCCGACAATGTCTTACTGACTTGTTATCGACCTGGCAAGTCAGTGATTTGTTAAACACCGCTTGTATGTGTTAGTATGCATTTTTTCTTTGTGTTTACGGCGGGTATGTATTGGCATCACTTATTCATGTGATGTGTTTGACGGAACCACGGGTGGCTGCAAAGAATGGAGAAACATGCGTCAGTGTGGTTGTGGGGGGAAGAAACATGAATTATTAGGTTGACCTGTTCACATAATAACAATGTGCTTTTGTGTTTGCCTTCATTCCCATCACGTAACACGCTTCCCTTTGTTTCTCTGCACAGCCTTGCACAGAGGTGTTGTTCCTGGATATCTTTCACAACTACAGCCAGACTCTGACACCGGTTCTGTTGGATATGGTTCAGAACCTCCAGGGTCAGTGTTATATCTGTTATTTCTAATAACATTACCAACTGCACATTCTCTTTATTCAATTATTATGTGGCTGTCTTGTGACACACTTCTAAGTATTGCATGTTCAGACCCTAACAAGTATTGTTAAAGCACAGATCATGAGTCTAAGGGCTTTTTGTAGGCATTACTGAATAGTGTTTTGAATATTTCTTTTTTCTTTTTAAACAAATCTCAAGGCATTTTTTTTTTGCATTTCTCTGGATTTTTTGAAAGACGTATTGAGTTGTCTTATCTTGCACACACAGAATGATTTAGTTCACTGGGATCACAAAATAGGCCTCGCAATGAACCCGGTTTTCCATCATCAAATGCATTGTTATTACCTCAGGGCAACTGATACATATTTCATGTATAAGAAAACAGCAAGGCAGGCAGCTTTGTCCGTGTTGCCTCAAGCGCTCACGGGATCTATAATATGAAATCTATAGTCTTGACAGGATCTTCAACTTCCCCTGTGACAGACATCACAACCTCTGCTCTCGAATCACCAGCTTCTCAATCTCACGCACACACTCTCCCATCTCTTCTCGTGGTCTCTTGGGGTGTATGGCATGCGGCTCTTGTCCTCATGCTGAATTAGCACTGCCTTGCCCTCACGGTGGATTAGAGAGCCTCCGTCTCGTTACTTAGGCAGCTCAACAATTCAGGTGACAGCGGGGATATTGGTCCTGCTGGAGCAAAGAATAGGGTTGAAAGGAGGCACCGACTGATTTTGAAACCCGAGTACACAACAAAGGTTCAGCATGTGGGGAGAAAGAACAGAGCATTAAAAAAACAAAGGTGGCATTGATACACAGAAGTCCGTGTCTTTATAAGTTTCAGCTCTGTTATGATATAAATCTATTGATGCCACACTGCTTTTGCTTTTTTTTTTCTTTTTTTTTTTGTTACAGTAAACATGAGTCCGCAAATGCAGTTTCTTTTTTTTTTAAAACAGAAACTACATCCATTGTGTTTTTGTGTCTTTGTCAGGCCCAACTAACGTGGAGGATCCCGTTCAGTTGCTAATGAAGGATGCAGGTTAGTAAATAATTGCTGTCATTTGTTATGCCAGGTATATTAACTCAGAAGTATACGAGTTAGATTTGTCAAAAATTGCTACTTCTCTTTCTTGAAAAATGTATATTAAGTCAAATGTTATTTGATTTGGGGTATTTCAAAGCTACAATGCAAACAGTTTATGCTCAGACATATTCGATTACATTTGATTAAATAGAAGGACAGGATACATCATAATTTATTCAGGCTTCACCTTGAAACCCAGTGTGGATCTTTAGATGCCAAGAACCCAAGTTCTTGTGTTCATATTTGGTCCCCTGTCTATATTCCTCCCTCTCTGCCTTATCTTTTTTCTTTTTTTCTTTAGTATTTATAACTTGATGGCCGTCCATGGCTGCCGGTTTGAAGGTTTTATGGTAAAGACGACTAAATCACTGCCTGCTAAGAGGGCCTCTGATGCCAGATTCCCCTGGAGATTTCAGCAGTCTTCTGACATGCTGCTAAAGCTGCGCTCTCTATCGTGTGTGTGTGTGTGTGTGTGTGTGTGTGTGTGTGTGTGTGTGTGTGTGTGTGTGTGTGTGTGTGTGTGTGTGTGTGTGTGTGTGTGTGTGTGTGTGTGTGTGTGTGTGTGTGTGTGTGTGTGTGTGTGTGTGTGTGTGTGTGTCAGCAAGCTCAAGAGGCATCAGTGTACTTGTTAGGAATGGGCTTTAATGTATTTCCTTTCCAAGGGGGGAGAATAAAGAAGTCATTTTTGTTCTGCTGAGAATGAGAGGAATAACTGATTTATACTGCTGTTATAAAGGAAATGCATTCTCTTTGTTTGTCCTTAGCCCTGAATTCTACAATATATATAATCATCTTGTTTTTTAATCAGCTGAAGAGTGAACCAGTCACTGCTGTCCAACCTGTTCTGTGAAGACTTTATATGTCATATGTAACAGAAAGGACCGTATTTGCTGCGCAACTACACCCGTCATCTTTTTTGACAAATATTCCATACAGTCAATAAACCAAAAATAAAGCACTCTTCAGTCACCTTTTTTTTTTTTGTCCCTTTGGATGTTTTTTTTATGTACTTTATTTCTAAGCTGATTTATCTGTCTTACATTAGTTTTTTTAAATACTGGAGAGGCGCAGCAATAATGTCTTATTTCTGAAATACTATACCTCAAAATGGAGAGTACATTCTGATGCTATATTGACAATCTGAGATGTAGTACGTACCATACAAACATACAAACCCAACTGTGCTTGAAGGAAATAAATAACACTGCAATGCGTAACACCACCAAATGTGACAATCACTAATAACTATTATATTAGTTTATTAGTATAAGACAATTTTAGCTGGAGCAATGTTATGTCAGCTTCTGACAATGTGACACAGGATTCATTACTTGTACATGCATGTAGAGTTGTGGGTGCATTTCATTTGTTTGTTTGTATTTGCCTATAATTCTGTCTATAATATGATTTTTAACAAATCTGTAAGATTTGTTAGTGCGTACACATACTTGTCCAAAACAGTCTATATATGTGATACATGTTTTGCGTGTTTATTGAAACCTGTGTCCTCCCCTTCACCCCAGGTGGGCCTCTCAGTGTGAAGTCTTATACAAGTGGATTTTGCTCCTCTCCTGCTGTGACGGAGATAGGCCCATAACTGGTTTTTATTTACCCTCGACACAGACTGGCAGGCTTACACTTGTCAAGCTGTTTGCACTGTGCCTCCTTAGCTATACATCCTTCATGATATCAGTCGCACTGTAGGAGAGCTCGGTGATTACAAATGCAACATCACAGGAACAGGATGGTACGTGGCTTGACAGACTTGAGCCTGTGAGTCTAGTATGTATCTGTGTTACTGCAAGAGACGAGCAAAAGCCATGACTAAAAATCCAGCCAAGAGAGAGAGGCCCGTCTGAGGTGGTGTTGAATAGAGACTTGCAAAAAATCAAAGTACTTATACATATAGCCCAAACATACAGATTGTATGACAAGAATGTATTCTTCACCGAAACGTTTTTGGGTTTTTTTATACGTCAAATCTAAATACACCCGAACAAAGCTCATGGCAGAGTCACAAATATCATGACACACAGATATACACAAATCAAGATACAAAAACTCTCCACACATCATTTTGCAGGGATAACTGCCTCATTTATTCCCAATTGTGAGAAACTCATGTTTATAAGAGACCTGCGATTATTCTTATTGATCCTGTTCAGATTGTCCACCTCTATCGCTTCGTCCTCCTGTCTATACATGTATTATTTTTGTCTTTATAAATGATTGGAAATCCCCCCCCCCCCCCGGCAGTGTTTTATATCCCTTTTGCTCTGACTGCTTTGGCGTTTCATTCTGCCTTTTGTGCACACATTACCACATGCACTCATCGATATACAGATACATCCAGACTTTACCCACTCAGCCTTGTATAATACAGGTGAATTTAAGTAATGGAAAAAACTGTATCCCGTCTCACTAAAGCGTCTACTTCCCACTTTCTCCTTTTGCTTCTGTTTTTGTTCTATTAACTCTTATTTTCCTTTTTGTCATTTTTAAATCCATCACTTTTGAAGATAAAATATAAATAGTAACAGGCGGCATCTCTGCCTTGTGTACTGCCTTTGTCCTTTTCTCTTTTATATTGTTTTGCTGTCATACTGTCAACTATGTTCTAATCTCATCTTTTATGTATATCGTCTTTAGCTCCCTCTCTTAGAGTTCTGTTTCTATTATCGTCATCTCTGTCTTGAAAGCTTGCTTTTAGTTTTTTCCTGATATACAGTATTCGTAGTAGTGTTTTTTTCATGTCGGTTGGGCATTTTATGTGTTTTAGTATATGCTCCTACTCAACCTTTGTTTTAAATTTTGCTGATCACTGCACAATGGAGCAGCTGTTTAACATTTCTCTAAATGGATAAACTCTTCTAACGTTTATTGTTTCTTTGTTTTGTATTGTGTGCAGTTTACAATGCAGTGGGACTGGCAGCCTATGAGCTGTTTGACAATGTGGACTTTGACCAGTGGTTCAAGAATCAGCTTCTTGGAGAACTGCAAGTCAGCCATCACAGGTAGTGTGTTCAGATGTGAAGTCTTTCATTTAAAAGCAGTCACATTTCCATTTCTTTCTATTTATCCTTATGAGTTTCATGCTCAAGAAAACAATACTGAATCTGCATAAAATTGGAGAATATGAATATCTGACTCATAAGTAGGTTTGTCATAACTTGATATTAAGAGATGAAGTGCATCGCGTTGCCTTCACAACAGATCGGACTATTCATATCTGTAAACGACATCGAAGAACTCGTAAATTTCGATCAAAATTTCCCACAGATATAAAGTCATGCGATAGGCTATTTTTTATCGAAGGGTCAGTCAATTGAAGTTGCTAATAATAATAATATTAATCATGGGGTTGATGAATAATCCTAATGGATAAGAAAAAAAAAAATAAAGTCAATAGATGTAAGCAATAAGATATTTATTTAAAGCCAACAAGAATACTGATCAAATGAGCTGGACGAGGGTTAAAACCTTTAACACATTGACAAAAAAAACCAAACGTGTTCAACAAATAACTTATTTAATCGTGACAATTTTTCACTCTCTAACGCGGAACATTTCTCTGTGCACCTTGTTATTATTTCCTGACTTACACTGACACTGTTGCATCCCCATGATGGTCAATGTTTTGTGTTATTTTATCCCGTTATCAGTTGACATTCAATTCTAATGTTTGTCTTTTTACATTGCCTGTGTTGGGCCAGTGCTGTGAGGCAGCCACCATGGAGTTTTGTTTTATACATGGTAAACCTTTCTCGAGGACATTTTGTTTCATCAGTATTATTCCGAGTTGAAACAACAACAATATTTAGATTTTAAGCAGTTAGTTTTGTTGTAATCAAACTCTGCTTTATTTACTACATTTACGGTGTCTAACAATGTTTCACAGGCACAAGCCTTTCTGTGTGACTTTAGTAAATTGACTATTAACCTCTCTCCTGCTATTGATTTCAGTCAGCAGCACTGGATGCATGCCAAGAAGCTCATAAATAAACTAATACTCATAATAATTGTAATACCTGCAGTCAATTTTAGTCACGGTCACGTTAACAACCGCAGTGTGTATTCACGTTGTCGCCCGTGACAACACAGACACCCCAGCAGATTTGTGAAATTGGAGGAACAGGTGCACGAGCAGAAAACCTCATCAGGAGTCTATGGAGTATTAGCCAAAGTAACTGTAAACGAGGAGCTGGCAGATGAATGGGGGGTAAAAAGTGTTGGATGAAAGAGAGGCTGGCTGGAGGCGAGGTGGTGTGAGTGAACTGAGGAACAAAGAAGTGCCCCGCACACAGTCCCTGAAACAATCGGAACAAAAAGCCTGCAGCACTCAAAAGGTCGACGCACAGGTTAGTGCTGACGTCAACGAGCGGGCATGCTGAAGTCACCACGGTCCGACTCCCACACAGCACAGGTGCCAGTAACCCCATGCACTTTACACCTTAGTTGTGGCTTTTTAAAGTTAGTTCACCTGCTCACCCCTATTCTTTTTTGACTGCTTAAAATTCTGCTTTTTGTGTCTTTGAAGAAATAGGCACCATTGAGGCACCACATGCCCCATTTGTCTGGTGGGTCAAACTCATGAGACCCGCGCTCACGGTGCCAACAGTGTTACACCTGCTGCTTTCTTATCTGTTTTGCTCATATGAACAAAAGCCAAGACAAATGCATTAAGTTACTCATCTCCTCCGGCGACACATGTGCAGAAAAACATTGGGAAGATCATTAATGTTCCACAGTCGTGGCTATAGTGTGATCAGCCTTACAAGAAAAAAAAGGAATTGTTTCTGTCAATGCAGAAAAAAATCATTTGAATGAGAAACAAATCTCACAAGCATGTTTGCCCCATTCCCAGTTGTTGGCAGTGTCGGTACATGTTGGCTTCGATTTGATGTTGGCCTTCAGTAATCTGACCAAGAAAGACATGTCTTTATATCCTTTAATCGTCAGCTTTCAAAACGTCACAGATGTCTTCAAATGATAACAGAATGCTTTGTGCTTAAAGGCTTTGGTGCACTTTCCAAAACCACAGTTAGTTACATAAATGACTGCCGATAAACTCTCATTGATCTCTTTGTTTTTCGGTGTTAAATGAAGCAGTGTTTCGGTGAGTTTTCGAATGCTCTTTTGAAGAGTCGTCTTCAGAGGGAATGTAGATGCAGCATTGACGTTAAAGCAGGAGCATGTTTGATGATCTCCCTCACTGATCAAAGTTGCTTGATTCTGATGCAACCGTAAGACTGTGCTTCCTTGCAGACTTACCTGCATGAGTGTTGTCACAATCTGCTATGGCAAACTCAACAATTATTGAAGCCCACTGGAAATGAGATGATATATTTCTGCAATATCCACAGTTTGGTATGTGAAATGCACGGCCCTGTAGGTGCTACGACCTGTGATCCACAACTTATTTCTCATTCCTTCATGAGACATTTCATATAAAATTAGTTATTTCTAAGTTGCAGCCGTTTTTGTGTACACGCCATTTCTCCTTCACATATTGCGTTCCAGTTGCTTTGAGATAATCTCCATGCACTGCAGCTTTGGTTAATACTGTGTACTGTTGACTAGAGCTACATATTTCATACATATACATTACGGTATATATGATCCATGCCATTAAAGTCCATGTTGTAGAGGCTTACATGTGAATGCCGCAGGGACTGCACTGGAGATGTGTAGCATATCAAAGTTCGTCGTGCAAACATCTGTGTTTTTCACAACGACTCAAGGTTTAAAACTGGATGATTCCCTTTGCCGCTGCTGCTTTGAAGTTCACGACAAGGGTGCTCTGGTGGACTGATGAGGGTGAATTGTGGGGAACAGGTCATCAAGTGATATATTGCAGACTTGTGATTACTTGTAACGGCCTGTGCCATCTTGACTTACCTTTCCTGTGTTCGTGTTATTCTTTACCAGATTCGACAAGTGCCACAACTGCAGTCTTCCCAGACCACAGGCAGGCCTCAACAGCATTCCACCTTGTTAAGGCAAATATTTGGATTATTGTGCCAATGAGGATGCAAATGCAACTGGTTTGGATTTACATAGCTCAACTCGTGTGGTATTAAATTATTCCAACAGCATGTTTGTCTGCTGTGGGTGCTCAGGTTGGAAGAGCTGATATAAGATTCAGGCCATGAATTGTTTGTCCTCTTTGTGCTTACTCTACATACATTTCTTGTATTGTATCTTGGGAAATGAAGGCATTTTGCTGGGGCCATTGTGTTGCATTATCATTGTTCTTCACTGCCAACAGGTCAACATATATGGTGTTTTTCTGCGTACACACGCACAAGACCAACTCTCATTGGGACATCAAGTGATGCATCTTTAATAAGTGAAAGTTGTCATGCCAGATGAAGTGCAGCATGGTGACATGGCTGAAGTATTTCCCCCACTTGGCAAAGTGAGAGGCAGAAGGACAATACCGATCTGGTGGCTGCCAGAAGCCAGATTTTCTGGCCGACACGCTTGCCCGATTTATCGCTGTTACCAGAACATTTCCAGATGCTGCGCTGTCTGCCGCCGTTTTCCTTCTGGGTATTGGCAATTGGAGCGTTAAACAGCGTGATTGTGTTGAGCTACAGTGTCCACATACCCACATCACAAAACATAGAAATAGTTAATGCAGATGGGGTAAACAGGGCGGCACATTCACAAGAGGTTAAACAAATCCCACTTTTATGGTAAAACTGTAATCATGAGCAGTAAAATGGATGGCTTTCACCGACTGGAGACGAGAGGTCTGACTGCAGCTCTGAGCCCACCTGCTCTCACACCGGCATATTTCTTACTGCCTGCACCTCGGCATATCATTTGTCTGTGTCACTTAACTTGCTGTTTCCTCTTGGCATGGATATCTATTAGGTTTTATTGATTCTGATCCTACTAATCACTTCTAGTTCTGCAACAATTCTCTCACACATTTTGTCTTGTCTTTTAAGTCCTCAAGGACCTTCATCAATTGCCAGTGAATTTAAGTACTGGCACTGTCATAGTACACAAAATTCACATTTATTTGTGAGCATTAGTTTTGCTATTGACTTTGGTTAAAGGGAAGGAGTTCCACAATTTCAGGCCTTTGATTTCAGTGAAGACCTCTACACTGCTGTAACCCGGGAAAACTCCTCTGCCTGAAGTAACAAGGGCATGACCAAAGTGACAAGAAAGTTTGTTGATGCTTTTATCACAGTCCTTCATGCAGCATTGCAGTGTTAAAACACAGGCGACTTGAGGACGGATCAAGCAGATTCACACAGTGAAGATGTGAGGTTACATCCAAAACATGTCAATCACACTTATGTTTTATATTTACATAAAAAAAAACAACCAAATGGGTCTCGTCTGAGCACAGTGTGGTGCAGAAAAACACCTTTCAACAGCCCCAAAATATTTTCTTCACACAAAAACAACACTTTGCGTTTATGACAAAAACAGGAGCTTTGTTTCTATCTTAGCTTGATGTAAATCAATGTAACCACAGACAATAGGCAGAATGCTGTGAGCCTCCCCTCAAGTTCCAATCATACCCAGTGGGCAAACCGCACGCACCCTGATTCATCAGTTAAAAATGGGTTGTTTCTCCCACCATTTTCAGAAATGTCAAATTTATTAACTTCTGTATTTGTGTTAATTCTTTTGCTTATGTATGTATTTCTTTATGTTTGGTAGTCGAGGACGAATGATTGATGACATTACGTAGCACTTGCAGATTCTATTACATCACAATTCGTGTGAACACAACATGAAAATTAACATAAAACAAACCTAATTAAAACGCTTCCGTGTAAATATCATCTCATCTCTGAGTGGATGAGATGTTAATTTCTTTATTATGATTACATTGATAGAATTTAATATTTTGACAGCTCAATATTTATGCAGACATTCACGAGGACAACCCCCCCCATCCTTATAGAAAAGCAGCAACACAATGACAGTGGATCAAGAAAAAAGTTGGATAATTTGCTGAGGTAGAGCTAATCCTTGTTGGATCTTAACTCTGCAAACAAAACGCTCATTCTTTTTTTCCCAAAATTCATTTCTCATATTTTTTGAGGGAAATCCTTACCATAGTCATCGTCTTTCTGAAGTTTCCCAGCAATGCAGACTCGTGACATGTGAGTTACTTACAAACTCAAGCGCGGCGAATTTAAGTGGCCACAACATAAGCCCGATAACTCCCCATATTTGTACGTTCCAATGATTATAATGCGCGATCCAAGAGGCAATCATCCTCCACTTTCCATCAAGTGGTTCTGATCCTCACAGCATCCGCATCGGCAGTTGAATTGCACAAGTTAGAGGCTAATAATCTTTACGTCCAAGTTATGTGTGCAATACTTACTCGCTTGCAGGTTGCATAATCTCTTCTTTATTGGACTTTGATAGTGCCATTCTAGGTTTCCCTTGACTTAAGTCTATTTGTATCACTCTTGAGCGCAGCAGCGCGAGTGTAAATATTTCCAACAGTATCTGTCAGCCAGGCTGCTGCTTACACTTGTGGCTGAGCCTCAGGCAGCCCGTGAGTTGGTTATCACTTTGTGCCATAATGACTACACAGGCCAACTCACTGTGCGCGCAGTCACAGTCACACTCGCTTGTTCATCGGCGCACTCGCTTTGATTCTTGACTTGCTGTCGGTCTTTTGCTTCCATCTTTACTCAAGTCAAAACACTTGTCATACCTGTGATGAGTCACCATGCCTGAGAGCGCAGAGAAGACAGCAAATCATGCCCGCCCTGCTGAGACACAGAAAAGCAGGCCCCCCCGCATCACTTACATGGACATCAGAGAATAGCCAGAAGGAGCTTTTTTGTGTCACCGACACAGACGGTCAGATACTGATATAATGCGCTCCATCATTCTGCCGTCAGATGCTGCCAGCATGACAGGATGTGAAAACACTTCAGGTTTTTGACATTGTCTTTTGTGACTTGACCTTTGCGAGTGAAGTTGGAAAAGTCTTTTCCTTTCCAGGGTGATTTGTTGTACGCTAAAAGTTTGGGCACACCTTCTCATTCAATGTTTTTTTTTTTTTTTTTATTTATTTTCTTGACTATTTACATTTAAGATTCTCACTGAAGACATCCAAACTATGAATGAACACATGGAACTATGTAGTAAACAAAAAGTGTGGAAATAATAGAAAGTATGTTTCATATTTTAGATTCTTCAAATTAGCCTTTTTTTTCCTGCAGAAATCAGGTTGTTGCAAAGCTTGACAGCCCCATTTGACAACTGTTAGAATTCATATTATGGCAAGAGCCAATCGGCTAAGTAAAGACAAACTATGGCCCATCATTGCTTAAAGAAGTGAAGGTCAGTTGGTCCAGAAAAAAAAACTAAAAAACTTGGAAGGAGTCCCTCAGGGAAGTCTTAATAACCATCAAGCGCTACAACAAAACTGGTTCACAAGACGACTGCCCCAGGAAAGAAAGACCAAGAGTCACCTCTGCTGCTGAGTGTCGGCTCATCTCTGTCACCGCCTTCAGAAATCAGAAGTTAACGGAACCTCAAATTAGAGCCCAGATAAATGCACACAGTTCTCGTGAGGACACTGCACGAGTCAGGTCTTTATTGTCAAATAGCTACGAGGAAGCTACTACTTAGGAAAACAACACGCAGAGATTTGTTTGGGCCAAGAATCACAAGGAATGAGCATTATACCAGTGAAAAACTGTGCTTTGGTCTGCTGAGTCCAAATGTGAGATCTTTGGTTCCACCCGCTGTGTCTTTGTGCGACGCTGAAAAGGTGAACAGATGGTTTCTCCATGCATGGTTCCCACTGTGAAGTATGGAGGAGGAGGTGTGTTGATGTCGGGGTGCTTTGCTGGGGACATTGTTTGAGTGTTCTTCCAAATTGAAGGCACGCTGAACCGGCGTGGCTACCGCAGCCTCCTGCAGCGACATGCCGTCCCATCCGCTTTGCGTTCAGTTGGACCATCATTTATTTTTCAACAGGACAATGACTCCAAACGCACCTCCAGGCTGTGTGAGGGCTATTTGACCAACAAGGAGAGTGATGGAGTGCTGCCAGATGACTTGGCCTCCACAGTCCACCTGACCTAAACCCAATCCAGATGGTTTTGGGATGAGATGGACCGCAGGGCGAAGGCCAAAGGGCCAACAAGTGCTCAGCATCATTGGGAACTCTTTCAAGACGGTTGGAAAACCATTTCAGATGACGACCTCATGAAGCTCATTGGGAGAAGGCCATAAGTGTGCAAAGCAGTAATCAAAACAAAAGTCGGCTATTTTGTAGAATCTAAGATATAAAACATGTTTTGAGTGTTTTTTATTTTTTTTTAACTACATAATTCCATGTGTTCATTCATAGTTTTCACACTTTCAGTGACAATCTACAATAAATCATGAAAATAAAGAAAACAGTGAATGAGAATTTATCCAAACTTTTGACTACCAGTAGTGTGTGTTGTAACATTCTATGAATTGGGTTTCTGTATTTTCTGTCATTCCTAATATTTTACTCTGTGGATAGATTTGTTGATTGCTTCATATGGCGCTATAGAAGTTGAGTTTCTCGTGGGCTAAACTGTTGATGCGAGAAGACGCACCACATTGCTCTTTTACGATCATTCACCCAGTCTGCACAATCTACAGGCTGCCTCACTCAGTGAGTCAGACTCAATGAATTGCTTTTCACGGAGCTTCATGACCTCACGCTCTAACTATAAATGTTGCCTGATATTTTTGCCACGTTTGTTCTTATACGCTATTTTTCTTTTTTTGTGGGGGTGGGTGGGGGGGTGGGGTGAAACTCTGTTTACGTTTGTTGTGTATCAGCTCCCATTGTGACTTGCGAGGTCTTTCACTCGGTGTTAACACAATTGAGCGAATAAACCTTGAGCCCCAGTGAGTATACTGACATTTGCTCACAGCGCTGGAACTAAAAGGCTACACAGGAGCTGCAGTAGTAGTAGTAGCATGAATAACAATTCAACCACAGAACCTTAAACCCAGCCTTAATCACATTCGCAATAGGATGCAATCCAAGACTTAATGGGTGAAATGTAACCGAATATCAGAAGCTGTTTAGCTTTAAAAAATTCCTTCCTTTTTCTCTTTATGCATTCAAAAATGTTTTTGTCAGCATATTGAAGAAATGAAGAAATTTCTTTTCTGTGAAAACACACCAATAAGCATGATTTTTAAGTTTGTGCACAACATGGCATCGTGCAACTTATTTTGTGTGCAGACTGCAGTAGAAACAAAAGCCGTCTTGTTGAAGGATATTGTAAAAGTTCACTTCTTGTGTTCTTCATTTTTTGGGACGCATTTGTCAGAATGATGAGTAGGGTTCCCGACAGCTGTGTGGATTTTTTTATTTTTTTATTTTTTTATTTTTTTTAGTAGGAGACAGTCAGAGGTCAGACATGACTCATCCATGCTGAACCTGACAAACAAATCTCCCTATCAGATCTCCTTCCCATCTGCCTTTTCATTTTCTTCTTGCCTCCTTCTCTGCCATCGCTTTAATAATAAACAGTACCAGCTGTAGTCTCCTCAGATGATGCAGATATTAATCAGATCAGTCTGCACCACGGTCTGGGTGTAGAGGGAGGCAATGGTAACCCTAAGTCACTTGTGCCATTTAAAAGAAAAAAAAGAGTTTATTGTTTTTTTTTCATTGTAACTTGCAGATTGCACTTTTAATATCTCACTGATCTCATTACTTTTGCACACAGAGTCCAAAACATTTTTCTTGCGTTGTTCTCATATGGACTGGAGAAAAATCATGCAGTGCTTCTCGATCTGTAGAGTATTACTATTATTTATCATGATCTGGGCACAGGTATAGAGAGGCCATCTCAAAACATTACAGCAACTAATAATGGGAAAGTAGTTTGGTTTTTTTCCCCAGTGTTTCACACACATATACACTGGATAGTTTCAAGCAATTAAATCATTCTAAATATTAATTGATTAGTGATTATGACAGCCAAGTTGATCAGATGAATTGTATTTTCAGTGCATGTACACTACTCACATATAGTTGGATATTTGGCTTTCGGGTGAAATGTATGGACAACTTAATGCTACCGACTGATCGTAGGGCATTTAATTAGAAGAACGCAATGGTGAGTTCCTCATCTCAACATATTTGTTGGAACAAAAGTCTGCAATAGTGGTGGGTATACCACAGCCACAAACACGTTTATCGCAAGCATTTGGATGCCAACCTGCATGGAACAGTGCTTTTTGCTTTTGTGATTCTGCTTGACCTGAGAAGATGGCTTATTTTAAAAGTCCCTGCTTCAGGGAGATAATGAACTACTATCCCAAGCTTAAATACTACTAAATGATGACCTCCAGGGTACTGCACGATGCAAAGGGCCTTCTTCTTGAGCAGATTTAATGTAGTTGCTGTAATTCAATGTTTAAACTGCCCTCAATACACAAAATATGATCAGAGACCGTTTTTCTTTTTAAAGTTGTTCTAAATGTGTAGTAGTTTCTTTACACAAGTTGATTCAGCATGATTTAAAAAAAATCTAATTGGTTGCCTGGCACTTCTCTAATTTAGTTAACAGAGACATTGCTGGCTCAGTTTTTGTACACTGATCAGAGAAGCTAACATAAAGGCTCAAACACACCATAATGTAACTGGTGCTCCTTAGGTTTTACAAGAATACCCCTAACACAGTAACCTGTGATTTCATCTCAAACGCACAGTGCCAGTCATTTCTTGTTCCAGTGTCAGTATTGCAAACACCAGGCTGTGGTTTCTGCATCCTGGTTAAATGGAGCACTTTTGGAAGGTGTCGACTCGCACCTGCTCTATCATGTTGGAAGCGTCCTGCTTGTTACTGCCTCCATCGAACCTTGTACAATATCAGATTGGTTTGGCTGCCTTTAGGAGTAATTGAATGCTAGTTAAGTCTCTGTGCATGCTCTGCAGCTTCTAAGCAGTTTAACCCAGGAGGTTATAAGTGGCATCGTATGCTTTTAGCAAAATGAGAATCGAGTGCAAATGGCATTTTGCGTAATGCTGTTAGTGATGGTAATCTTCAAATTCAGACCCTAAAAAAAGAATAACAAGCTTTATTAATTATACTTTTTTTCCTTTTTCATAAAAGCAACCTTGTCTTTGTTTGTTTCAAAATGCCCATACCCATGCTCTGACACAAACCAACACTGGTGGTGTTGTCCTGAGTCATGCTGGTTTTTCTTAACTTCTGGCTTGTGGCCCAGACTTTGGTCTTGGGACTTCCTGTGGATATTTGACACGCAGCCAACAACAGTGTCATCCCCCTAGCCTTTATCGTCTCATCTCTCTGCTCCTTCATCCCTCCATCCCCTCCTTTCAGCCGAGGCAATCCTCTGACTTGATTTCTGCCGCGAATGCTAAAAGGGCAGATGCTGAGGGACACTTGCCCACTGCATCTGTTAAAAACCCATCACTTCTAACATGCAGTGTTTCACTTTTGGGACATGCAGTGTTGGGCATTTCAATTCATATCACACTCCACCCAGCTGAAGTCGTTTCTTTGAACATTGTGCTTCTCTAACTCGGCTGTTTTCCCGACTTGGTATTTAGGCACTGCTTCCACTGTCCCTCAGGCTTTCTGTCATTTCCCTTCTATGCATTCATTTGAATAAATACCCAGCACACTCATACTCAAGCAACATTTCCTTTACCTTGTTGTCTTTAATTTTACCCCTTGGATTGTGTTTTGAGCCAGTTATACATGTAAAGGCTCAGTTCACGGTGATCTTTAATTTCCTGTGGAATTGTGCTGTGCCCCAACATTTTGCTTGTTTCTTCTTTCTCATCCATGTTGTTGAAGTGTGTATACCCAGAGAGTAGGCTAAATCAGACCGTCTTGAAGCTGGATAAATACAGGGACACTTGGTCTATTCCCTTTCAGAACAAATTATGCAACAGTTAGGTATACGTAAACGTGGGATAAAAGAAAGGCCAGCATGAGGCATCCGCGGTAACCGTAATAATCTGCCTCGTAGCGTTCAATGTTTCCTTTAACTATTTGATGTGACTAGTGTTTTCGTTCAGTGAGGTGCTCCATTTGCTGAATCATGTCTCTCAACAAACGTTTCTCTCCTGTCTTTCAGGTACAAATTGATTCGCAGGCGGGTCATTTGGCTAATAGGTCAGTGGATTTCCGTCAAGTTCAAATCTGACCTTCGACCTTTACTCTACGAGGTCATCCTCAGTCTCATGCAGGATCCCGACTTGGTGGTAAGGAATTGACATGTCATAAGGCCATTTTCTATTTATTTTTATGGTGTTGTTTTGGCTTTTAACTGCTTATGAGTGGAGTGTCTGCTACCATCCTGGAAAACATTGGCTTCCTAATGACTGAGATGGGCTTTTAGTGAAAGTGCACAGTCAGCTACACAAACACAGTTCTCTGCCTAACAGCATGGAACCACAGCTATTATGCCACCAACTTTCCACAAACAAGGCAAAACACTGTCTGGGACTGTGATGATATCTCATTTCTTATCTTACCATTTTACTTTTGTTTAACATTTCTTTTTTCATATTCTCTGCATAAATATAAATTAACATTGTTTGACACCTTTTTTTTTTTGTTGTAGTTGTGACCTTAATAAGTCCCCTCTCATCCTGTTTTGCGAATGTAGCTATTAATATGCCTCGCTCATCCACAGTTCACATTACATCTGGTCGTTGTTGGCTTTCCTGCCTCGTGAGACGTTTACTTGATTGATGTCTTCTCATTCTTTGTGGGTTTTGTGCAAGTTATTTGCTTCCCGTGATTTATGTGAATTGCTGCTGCAACACCGTAATTTCCCCTTAGGAATCAATAAAGTAATTCATCTACAGAATCCATACAAACGAAACTGGAAGACTTGGAGCATGATTACAGTACATTTCAGGAAGGCCTTGCTATCAGTGACCCACTGCTATGATTCACTTCGTTCACGTAAAATGTGTCATTCCCGGTCTTACTTGAGTCCTTAAACTTTAAAATACATACAACGGTTTAATTTACCCAAAGCTTTTGTTGCAGCGAATGAGATTGTCAGTCATCTGCATTGAGAACTTGTTTCAATTAGATTTCTCAGAAAATTCAGGCTATTTTATTTTATCATCTCTTTTAAAAGTGAGGAAAAAAAGAGCTCGAGGCAAAGCTCGGCCTCACCACTTCAGGGGCAGTGTGGAGCAGGATTAAAGATACAGGGTTCAGGCGGTCGCTCTTCCCCAGCATGATTTATAAAAATAAAAAAAACTTTCAGTGAGAAACCTATAATTTAAAAAAAAACTTTAATTAAACTTTAATTCACACATTTAAGTGTGATAGAAAATCTTCAATGATGATGACAGATGTAGTGCGAGTCATAATAGTTTACAGACTTGCTAGAGAGTTAAAACAATACTATTGTGCATTTATTTGCATTGGTAAGCGCAATTCTAAGTGATGAAAAACACAAGCACATCTAGCATTTACAGAAAAATTCATAATAGCTATGAGATGAAGTATCCATTGTAATGGTTGGCCATATTGAATTTAGTTTACGCAACATCGTTTTCAGGTGAAAACAGAAAACCTTTGTCACGTTTTGGCTGTCTGTCGTCATGGCAACGGTGCTCAAAGACAATGAAAATGGAACTTTTTGAAAAAGGCTGGAGTCGCTGGACAATAACAACAATGGCGGCCTCCACAGTGACATGACTTCCAGTCCATATTCTTCTGGGACTTGGTAGTTCTATTGTTGACGTTCACCCGTTACAGTTATCCAACTTTAACTGTACTGTCTGTACATGCGAATGCCCATGTACTCGCCATTTTTAATGTTTGAAGCGTATTGTTCTCTGCACGTATGTCTGTGGTTTCTATTCAAGAACAATCAGCACCCGCAAGTGGCCCAACACTGAATCTTTTCTTCGTTTCGGTTTACATTGGGATATACAGTGTGTATATATATATATATATATTTGCTCTTTGTAACAAGATTTTTCTATTTCGACTTCCTCAGGGTTGATTTTTTATTCTGAATTAGCTGCATATATAAGATGTGTTTAGTGTTGTGCGGATGCATATGGGTTTCTCTCTAACGACTTTGTTTTGATCATCTTTTTTTGAGCATATGTCTCTGCATAGCAGGACAACGCATCACTGTACATCTCAACGCATTTCCAGTCTATCTATAACCAGAGTCACGTTTTTTGGTCTTCTAGGCTTTAACTTGCTGCCACTATTCTTCATAAGGCCTTATCTTGAGTATTTGGCTTTGGGAACGCTTTATTCTTTTTTTTTTTTAAAGGTTCCCTTGCTTTTCGGACATCATTTATTTAAATTTTCAACATACCGAGAAGCTGTCTTGGTAGATCTGATGGCCGCTGATTATTAGGACAAAGTATGAGATGTTGAAATATCCTCAAAACTTTATAGTGTCCATTGTCTGGTACTTCTTCACAATGATTGTGAACAAGTTAACTCCCCACTGTGGCAATTAATACATAAGACGATTTCCGCAACTTCTTCTTGTTAAAAATGTTCAAAGAAATACTTGATTTCTTTCTTTGTGCGTCTTTGAGCTCCTATCACTGCATTTGAAGTTATTCATGAAGAAATAAAGATTAATGTCATTGTACAGTACAATTGGGGTTTCAATGTAATTGGGATTAAAGTGTGATTAATGTGATCTTCTCCAAAAGACTGTACACATGAACTACATGTCCTGGTTAATTTAATTTAAAAAGAAGACTCATATTGTAAGAATGATTTGTGCAGCGCGCTGATATTAATTACACGTTCCCAGATGTGGCCTATACTGTGATGCATCACCCACTTTGTACTCAGGCTGACACTCAGGACATAAAATAGGATGGAGAGTCCGTGAACTTTTTGTTTCCCGTGTTCACCACCAGACCACCTCTCTAAGGGAGCTGAAATCACATTATTATAAATCCCACTTAACTTACAGATAGCGTCTGTGCTCATCTCTATATTTCAACGGTGATGTACTGGTTTGCTACAGACTTGAGAGAAAGTCACGTATGTACTTCTGCTCCCAAACAAATGTGCAAAGGGTGCCACTGTGTACTTTGTGTCTATAAATTTAATTTGAATTTGGCTAATGATATTAAATGATTTGGATTTCTGTTTTTGCATTCACCTTATTGAAGCCAACGGGATGTCGACATTACTCATGCTATCAATTTGGCCAAAGGTTTATTGGGGCAAGAAGGGCTTTTGCAGTTTCACTTATCTTTTTTTCATGTGCACTTGCTGTTACATCACTGACTAGCTCACCAATCACCTCACGGTTCCTAATCAATAATGTCTGGGTCAATTAGAATCTCTCGGGCAAAATAAATTATTGATCATTAACTTTTAATGGGCGAATAGAGAAAACTACCCTCTGTAAATCAGCCCTATTGATTATCCATATCTGTAAAAACAATGATGTGGTAATTCTTGTTCAGCTGCAAAATTAAACTTGCAAAACAAATTCTGTTTATCTCAGATGTTTCAGCTTCATTGAAATTGAACAATTGAATACTTTAGGTTTCCCTCAGTGAGCGTCACCTGTCATTCAACTTGTAGCAGCATCGAGTTATTGTGCTCCACGCTTAATATGAATGAGAGAATAGAACAAGTTGCAAAAACTTTTTTTTTTTTTTTAAATATATAATTGAAATTGAAAACCATGTGAGTTAGTGGCTTTCAGTTTGTCCACTTAGAAACGCATTTAAACTTAAAGACAACACACCTCCATTGACCTCGTCTGAAAATTCTTCAGATGTACATTTTCTGCTTTCATAATAATCCTCCCCTATATTTTTCAATACTCTTTTAAGGGATATAATCATCATCTGACTTAAGAAGAAGCATAATGCAGTGATCTACAGGTAGATGTTTTATTGACATTAAAAACTAACATTGACTTTGAGATGATGTAAGTTTTAAGTAAGAATCAAAATGAAGACAATAAGTGTACTTTGGTCTTTTTCCCTAAAGAACTTTGCATATTTGTAAGGTCGAGTTAGTAATTTGTTACTAATATTACTATCCTTGTATTTTCATTTTTGTTCAATATATAATGTGTCATTGTAGACTTTCCTGTTTAGCAGCTTATGTTATGTTCTTAGATGCTTTTGGGGATTTTTGAAGAATACAAATATCGAGAATAAACACATTTTCTGTAGAAATACCACACACTGGAGGAGCTCTCTGTGTGTGAGAGACAAAGATGTGCGTGCACACACTTTATTGGCATCCATCAGTGGCATTCATGGGCTGAATCACAGATGCCTGTTGCGTACATTGTGCCAGTTTTTCCTGTCCTCATTTCCTACAGCGCACTCGCCTCCTTTCTGTCTTGCAGCTGCATTCTTCTCTAATATTTACTCACAGACTCTGAGAGGCTGCTAAAAATAATAAGCGTGGCAAGTTTAACTCTTTATGCCCTCAGGACATTCGCTCTCCCACTGGGTGATAATATTTTCCAGAATTTGAGGTGACGTTTGACGGCATCAAAGTGACGTTTTAACCAACGGCCCATTTTATTTCTGATCTTCTTTGACTTCAGACAGTTTCATTGTTATTGCTGTAATAAGAACAATAATTACAATATGATTGATTTTATTATTATAAGGGACAATCCACGTCATTCCAAGACTGAAATTAAAACCTAATAGCCAAGAGAAGGAAAGAGGATTGTCGTAATCTTTTTACCGATTTATATTTAAAATAAAAATGTAGAAAAGTGACAGAAATACAACAAGCACAATTATAGTAGTAACGTATATACATACATTTCTGTAAATGTATAGATATTAAAAATACAATACAACCATACACACTTAAATATATTTGTTTTGTTTTCCATCACCTATTAAGGGACTGTTTAAAATAACTGATGAAGTAACTATATACTATAAGAAATGCATTTAGAGTGTATCACCATGTTAAAGCCCTAATATCAGCTGAGTGTAAAATAAAATACGACGGATCGATCTTTAATAAATGAAAGGTAAACATAGGCAAAGTGACAACTTATTGTCGGCAAGAAAAATGAATGATTGAGTTTTTCCTTTCTTCCCAACCCATTCATATATCCTGCCTGCTTTGTGAGCAGCTCTGCTCTGTTGTGTGATTGCGTCGTTTTTCCAGTCCAAAGAGTGGTAGTTGGATCCCCGATCTCATTCTGTGTGTCAAGCTGTCTTTGGGCATGACACTGAACCTCAAACAGCTCCCACTGGAGGTCGAGATACTTGCAGGGCAGCCATTTGCATTGGTGCGTGTGTGTGTGTGCGTGCGTGCGTGCGTGCGTGCGTGCGTGCGTGCGGTGTCTGAAGTGGTTTAATACAAAAACGAAAAGCACCAATGTAACTCAAGATTGCCGGTTGCTGAAATCCCAGCTGACGATGAGTGGAGGTTGCGAACACAGGGAGACAAACCACATACGTTCACACCGACAAGCAATTTAAAATCACCAGTTCAAGTGAACTGCATGTTTTGGTACTG
Source organism: Lipophrys pholis (assembly GCF_963383615.2). Classification (NCBI taxonomy): domain Eukaryota; kingdom Metazoa; phylum Chordata; class Actinopteri; order Blenniiformes; family Blenniidae; genus Lipophrys; species Lipophrys pholis. The sequence continues at coordinate 13,270,908 of NC_137638.1, forward strand.
TGGGACAAAAGAGGAGTATCTAGAGAAAACCTCTGCTCGGGAAAAAAAACATTTAACGAGAGGTCCTCACGCCCGGTCTTCAACCAAGAACATTTTGGCTTTAAGGTGAGGGTGTTGACCGCTGGTCCACTGTGCGGTCCCCTGTTGATTCCCGTATTGTGCCGTATTATAGCGTGGTATATTTCAACATTGCTTTCTTTCCATAGTCTCACTGCACACGCCGACACAAACTTTTCCTCGTCGTTCAGGCCGCACAAATGTTAAAAACTTGTTTTCCATTAAAATCCTAATCTCCCTCTTAATCACCACGCAATCTCTTTCCTGAATCTGAATGATCTGGATCTGGCTCACAGTTCCATGTGATTTCATTTAAATTTGAAACAATTAAACTGGTATTTGCTTCATTCGTTTCAGGCAGATCAACGGTAATCTTTTCTACTCGCATGAATACCTGAGAAGTGTTTGCTACAGTACATTTAGAAACAAACCAGCTGCAGCCGCTGCAGTTTGGCCGAGCTATGATTGTTGTATATGACAAATCCCTGTCTGTAATCCTTTATGCGTCATTACCATTTTTGTATGGACCTAGTTCTTAACCAGCTTACTCCAATTAATTGTTTTGGTTCAGTTTTTTCCTCCCACTGAATAATTTTAAGCAGTAACAGGTTTTTTTTTTTTTTTTGCCTTGTTCAGCTTCACTGAGTAAGTTTATTACAATTTTCACAGCTTGAACCTGCTGATGCTGTATTTGGAATACCTCTTAGGTATTTTGAGAATGAATATTAATGTTGCATAAATGTTTTGACTGATTCATCATCAGAAGTGTGTGTGTGTGTGTGTGTGTGCGTGCGCGAGCGAGCGAACGAACGAACGAACGAGGCCCATCTGAGAATTTCATCAAGCAATCTATTATCTTGCTGAATAGGAATGGAGTTTCTTTCATTAGTGTTTGAATTGCCAACAAGGCCAGCGCTGATGGCAGCTGATGGGGCCCCCTTCTTAGGAATCCTCATTTCGTTGCTTTCTAATATATGCAGCATTACTAAAACATCCTGCAGTACTTTAAGATCTTGCCGACATGGGAGCGTCTTCTCCAAACCCAGCGATGTCTCAAAGTGAACCGAGAGCATTTTTAAGGCTTGAATAAACCTTTTTCAGCTTTATTATTTAAACATATTTTTTTATTGAATATGAGAAAATATTTATAATTCCTGTAAAGAAAAGAAAAAAGTAACAGCTAAATAAATGCATATATTACATTTTTTGTGTGGTTTTTTTTGTTTTAGAATTGCCAATCAAATCAAAAGACAAAGATGGTTCTTTCTCCTATACCAATCTGATTTTTTTTTGTTTTTTAATCAAAAATGTATTTGTTTTTCCTCCATAATGTTTGGCTTCACATCTCATAGTTCCTAGAGAGGAATGGAGTACTGTACTTGGATGACAGTGTTCATCAATAATGACTTCCATTCATGTCATTGAACAATTTTAGAATAAATACTATTATGATTCCTAAACAATTGAACGTATTCCAACAAAATAACCGGTATTTTCTCTTCACATGCGTAAAGAGACTTTAAAGTTTGGTCATGAACATTTTAAATGTCATCAACTGAGCAGTTTCATTCTTTGACAGCATTGCAAGAGAGACGGTCAATGTTTTCCTTCATTCTTTCAAGTAGTTTTCTGCTTCTGTTTCATAATTGAGAAAAGTGACGTCTGATTGTTTTGATCCTTTAAAATAAGCAACTCGCATAAAGTGGACTGAACTTTGAAGTGAACTGTTGGGAATTAAAAGTACACAAAGCAAAAGAAGGGGGAAAAAAACAAACGACTATCCAACCTCTTACATTTGTGTTTTAAGAATCTCAGGCACAAATGAATAATTTACAATAATGTAATGACTTATTCTTTCGGTAAATTATAAGTTTCCATTAGAATAACATTTATTTAGTTATAATTACCTATAATTAGCTGTATTTATTGGTTACCACAAGTTCAAAGGTCTGTGTGACAGGAGGGTATGATGAGAACTGAACCCTGCGGTATTTCATATTTGATAGTACTGGTGCAGTACTAACAGACTAAACACTGGTCGGTCTGTGGAAGCAAGAGATAAATAATGGGGGGAAAAAACTTTTCTATTGAGGTCAAATTGGTTTGAAGCAGGACTGAGACACAATGTAGAGAGAAGGTACAGGAAGTGTTGTCTCAAAAACAAATCTCGGATTGTGTTTATAGTTGCTGATTAACAAACGGAAATAGGATGCTCCAGCAGCAGGCACAGCATGCTCATCATTAGCGGTAGATTGCCTACCGATTTAATTCATGCTGGCTGCGTTTTAAGCAACTTTAGGATCGAATGGCACGGCAAAGCTGGCCAATGCCGGTAACGATTTCAGATGATAACATTTATTTGCAGCTCTTCCCACAGAGTCGGACAAACATCAGGCAAACTTAAGGACGCAACGAGCGACACGTCTTTCTGTTACTGAACTGGGGAATTTAGTTCCCCGCGCTCTCCTCACTCATTTACAATTTTTAATCTCTTGCTCGTCCACCTGAGGACTTTCCCCCCTGGTGGACAGTTCCGGCTCCAAAAGAGTCTGACAGATCAAACTGTTTTACATATTAAGAAGCAAAAGCGTCTCATGTCACTGAAAGAGAGTTTATTTCTGTCAAGGTTTGAGATACCTATGATTTCTGTGATTACTGATTTGTTTAGTTTGAATGTGCAACCGTCTCTCTCTCTTGACTTACTAGCTTTTTTTATTTTCATGTTCCTCGACCGAGTTTATCCAAACTTTTAACCAAGTCTATTCGATTTTCTCTGCTGCTTTAAAAATCTGATAATTCTCTTCATATTAATAGAAGATCTGTGTTTTTTCGTTGAAATGAACTGTGTGCCTGTCTTTCTTTTTTTCTCTTATAGGTGCGGATTGAGACAGCGACCACCCTTAAACTCAATATCCTTGGCAAGTTTAACACTTTTTCACAGATAAGTGTGTGGGAAAGTTAACTGACCAGTCGTGTTACAGTGTGGCGCCACAGTTTGGAGCTTTGATTTGAAACAAAGGATTCGTACCGTCAGTGAGTAAGAGGGCACTGGTTTGATGCCAAAGATCTGATGCCGTTTTGGTTAAGGAAACCGAAGTCTTCTAAACTGCTAAAAGAGATAATGTGGTTTGAGCACATTTTGCTTATTTGTCTAAATTTTATATCGTTGCTCACAATTGTCCTGAATTTATATTGCTCATTTGGTAAGAATTTGTATGGCTCATTTGGTAAGATTAAAATTGCCAACATGGCGGCAAAGAAAAGCAGACAAGACTGACAAAAACTTTACTTTCTTTCTTTCATTCAAACTTTGAAACTGCACCGCCAGACTTATATCCTCACTGCATCTTACACAAAGCAAATTGAGACTACTCCAGTATGCACCGGCTTTGTTGTTGCGCATCAATATTTGATAAGCTGTTTTATTTCATCTTTAACTCTCGATCACCTGTTGATGACTTTGAGTTCCGGACAGAACAATTTCTCCCGGTGAGTACAAGCTCTGATCGCGGCTTCAAAGATTGAAGTCCGACTTCAGATTAACCAATGAAATAAATAAAGCTACTTTCCCTTATTTGTAAAGCGCGTTCTCCCGTCTCTCCGTGCAGTATCTGGAGTCGATCTTTGGGCTGCTTTTCCAGTTGTTGCAGCAGGTGACTGAGTGTGATACTAAAATGCAGGTGCTCCACGTCATCTCCTGTGTCATCGAAAGAGTGAGCATCCAGGTGAGATTTAAGATCCCCGACTGTTTTGTAACCGAGCTCACGTTTTACTTTCTCGCCCCATTTGTTTTGCCGTTATCAGATACAACCTGGGGGTTTTGATCTCGCGATATTCTTCTCTCGCTTTGTGTAAAATTACTACCAAAACAGTGTAGTTTTTGAATTTCACCTGACACCACGTGAACCCGGTGAATGCATAACATTGATTTAAAACAACAACAACAACATCTGTCACCTTGTTCAATCCTCAGACTACCAAGGTAAAACAACTTGTAATCAATGGCATAAATGATTTTTCACATTCTTCGACACTGGCAGATGTAGACTCTTTGTAAATCACAAGGCTGCCGGCAGTGCTTCCTCTGATGTCTGCTCTCATTTAAGCATGAGGATACAGTCTTCCCTTTGTTGCTGCTGTGCTTTTGTGGCTGTATAGATTTTATTTTTTCCCCTCCGCTGCCATTAAGTCAGTCTAATCCATTTAACTGCCTTGCCTTAAAAAATGACCTTCCTTTTGACCCTCTGAGGTTCTTTTCAGATCCATTTAAGCACCTTTGCTTAAAGGATTCCTCGACTTAAGTCTGTCACAGAAATGGCTTTCATCCTGGTGAACTGTCACTCCGGTTGAGTCTCACCCAGTCACTGGCCCTGACTAAACTTCTAGTGCCATTAATATTCTAACCCTGCTCACAAGGGATTTTGAACCCGCGGAGATTGGCAGCAGTTGAGAGAACCAGGCGATGAAACTACGAGTCGAGCTGGCGTTGAAATGAACATGATGACAGATAGGAGATTTAGCTTCTTTTTATTCTGTACTTACCCACAAATGTCATCCCACCAGGCTGCTTTTTGAGTCTGTTTTTCTCTCTCTGTGTCCTCCTTGAGACTGTATGTCATGTTCCTTTTTTTTTTTTTTTTTTTTTGACCGTTCCCTCTGCCCCTGGCTTGCTCCTTATGAAGGTGTAATCGAGCAAAAAATCCCAGTGCGGTGTCTACAAGCTGGCCACATAGACACTCCAGGGAATACAAAGGGTTAGGACAAGTGAGAACAAGAAAACAGCCGCAGAAGAGTTTTTGAAGTCCTTAATTCACTTCCCTACTCGGACTATATCTACTATATCCATTAATGTCATTATTCAAGATTAAGCTCCTTTGTTTTAGATGTTGTGTTATTTGTTGCAGCGAAATCTCTAAAAACATATAGGCAGTAGACTGAATAGGATTGAATGTGATGAGTTTTGCTTGCAGGTCTATATACACTGCGAAAAAGAATACGAATAAAAGAACTAGATTATACAACCTGGCACATACATTCAGGTTCAGCTTTGTTCCGGCCTTTAATCAACAGATGGTGTTGATGTGTCAGTCACTTTCGCTTCCAACTGCAGAAGTGCCGCTTCGTGAGATCATTTCAAGAGAACTCCAATGTTTACTGATCGACTCAAAAGTAAATTTGAGGGAAATGTATTTTCAGCTACCTGTCCTGTCTTTCATTTCGTCAGTTGTTTTGTTCAAACACGTTTTAAAGTAGCGGATTTGGGCTGATGGAAGCGGAGGAGTCATAAAGAGACTTGGATCTATATTTAAACCTGAAAGATGCACAACGCTTGAAGCGGCAGTGTCACACTAATTGCATAGTTGCTTGTTTTTGTTACATCCCGCATTAACTATGTTAATACACTTTCAAGGCTCAATAAGCGGCTGCTTGAGTGGTCTCTAATAAGTGTGTTTAAGGATACAATAAATATGCATACTGCTTTGCTGAGACAGCAGCAAATCAGAGAGCAGCGTTTCTCCTGTTCCAAAAGAGATTTGTTTATACATTCTCCTCTAAAGAAAACCTTTTGGAGAATATTTAGAATTTTTTTTTCAATCTGCTGGTTGAATTCTATTTCATCTGTAATGCTCTCTCCTTGTTCAGATCCGTCCTTATGTGGGCTGTCTGGTTCAGTACCTGCCCCTACTGTGGAAACAGTCTGAAGAACACAACATGCTTCGATGTGCTATCCTCACTACCCTCATCCACCTGGTGCAGGTATTGTGCATCTTCAGTTGCTCTTCTCTGTCTGTGTTTTCCACGTGTGATGATCAGTGTTTTCGATTAGAACTATCCTCAACCGCCACACAGTGTTGTCAGCTTCTGCACTTTTTTTTTTTCTTTTCCCCTTGTGTGTTGTTTCAAATCCTTTGACTTTGTTAAATTGACTCCAAGGCACTTCATTGATTTAGCGTTCCATTTCAAGCAGTATGCATCACTAATTTGTCTGAAAAATGTGTGTTTTGGTTGTATTTAAAGTATATCCCAATACCCATATGTTTACAATAGTTTCATTAGGTTTGGAAGACATGTATGAGGTTGTCCTTGAAAAATTACCTCACAACTCTTCTTTTAGGGTCCAGTCGGTGTTATTCCTATACATGTTCATATTCCCGAGTGTCAGTGAATCAAAGGTTCAAGGTCTCATTTTGTCATTTTCATGTATTCACATGTAAAAAAAAAATAACAAAACTTTTTTCTCAGCACCACCAGTGTACATGGCCATAAGAAATTCAAGAATAAAAATGTAGGAACATAAATGAAATTGTGCAGCAATATAGACAACCAAAGTGTGCAAAATAGTGTGGCAAACACAGTGCAGACAAAAATGGAACTGTAAAATATCTTTTCAATTGACAAATATTATTTTTTTTTTAATTCTTTATAAAATTGTGTGCTTTTGTGTACTTTTTACAGTGGTATGAAAAATAGTACTGATATGATGGCGAGGGGTAACATTAGGGCTTCTTGGGATAAAGTTGCGCTGGATCCTTGTTGTTGTGGCCCTAATACTGCAGAGTGTCTCAAATTACCTTTCTAACCTCCTGAAGTACTGAGCACATGTTTCTGCAGGTTTTTCATTTAGTTGCTCAGCGTCATCCATGTTTAACAAATTGGTAAATTGTTGATCTTTTGCTCCCCTTTGCATTCCACCGGGTGAAAAGGCCGCTTACACTGCAAATACTGAATTACGGGGAGTTGATTTATAATTTAGTAGGAGGCTAAATCTTGGTTGCTTCACCAGAAGTCAATAAAATCATGTACATGGACTCGGTGTATAAATGAGTTCTCACCTTTTAATTGTGACACACTAATTTACATGTAATCGACATCAACATGAAATCGTGATAGTTTAACACAATAGAGCTTGAATGGTGAAGCAGTGATCTGCTCACATCAGGATGGAAATGAAAATCTGCCAAATGTGTATTTTGATTATTTGACCTTATTCACACGTGTCGCCAGAATGCACCTCCACATGCATCCTGTGTTTGTGCTTGTAATTGGATCTTACTTCCTCGCTCTGTATGCAAATGAGCCCACACATGACACGAGCCACGACTGGAATTCCAAGTCCTGAAGAAGCACGGCTATGTCACTAATTAGTGCTGCGTGATGACACATCACGAGGACAATGAGGATCAAATGACGAAGACAAAGTAGTTACTGTGGTAGGAGTCAAATTAATTAATAGTTGTACAGGTATTATCTCCTCAACCAAGTGTGATCAGACATCCCATTGAAATAAATTAATTACATCAGTCTGGATCGGGCTATATTATCAATAATTTGTTTTGTTTGGAAAATAAAAAGGTAATGATTTGAAATTCAACCTTAAAACTTGAGACTGTAAATTTGTTTGTTTTTTTCGAAAACAAATCATTTGAGTTGCGACCCATTTACCCAACCACAATTTAAGATTGGATGTGTGATTGTTTTTGTTTTTTTAATGGAAGTGATTGTAAAACAGCATAAAAGTAAATAACATGCTATAGATTTTACACGATCAAAGATGAATCAACAAAGAAGTGAGAGGAAAGAAGTCAAAAATCCCTTCATTGTCATTACATTGTACACGGTGGCACCAGGGTTAGTGTCGTCCTGCATGATAATATATAGAACATAAAGATTCATGACAATAGAAAGTGCACAGTCAAATAAAGAGAAAACTGGAGGACCAAGTAGTAGTGAGGTAGTAAATGTACAGATATTGGTGTTTTACATGAAATATTGCGCGGAAAGATTGAAAGTTATTTAGAGTTAGACTGAGTCTCTGTGAGACGTGCTCGTTCGATCGGTCCATTCATGAGATGTATTGCGGTGGGAAGGAAACTAGGTGAAACTTCATCCCGCATACGACAGACCGGTAAGCCTTTTCCTGAGGGGAGCAGGTAGAAGTGACGCCGAACGGGGGAGTTTTGTCTTTTGCGATGACGACGGAGGCTCTGCTGAGACATCTGCTCTGATGAGGGGAGGGGACAGGCGATGATTTTCTGTGGAGGTGTGATCACTCCCTGCAGAGCCTTCCAGTCATTTGAGGTGCAGCCAGCGTACCAGAGTGTGATGCAGTACACCAGGGTGCTCTCCATAGGTGAAGGGTAGAACCCGTGTCCTCAAACCGTAGAAGAAGTGCAGACATACAGTTGCTCGCAGAAGTATTAATACCCCCTGGGCATTTTGACACATTGCAATTACAAATGTAAATGTATTTTATGGGGATGTCATGTGATAAACACAAAGTTCCACATCATTTTGAAGTGTTTTTACAAATAAAAAAGTGAAATGTCTGAATGTTGTTCCAGAGACACATTCGGGATTCTTTGTGAAGGAAAACTCGCTAAATATGGTTCTGTAACTTGGGGCAAAGGACACAATTATGAATTATTGTGTCTTTGCGGGATTGATATTCACCACCGTAAAGGGTGATATTTCTGAAAATACCACTGAGTTTATAAACTCAGATTATTCAACTGTGAAAATAAGTCAATCATCCAACTATTATTCAAAGTGCAGTTGGTCCTGCACCTCTGGAGTGGCCCCTGATAGAGTTGCGCAGCTTGTGTTTGCTTTATATCAGGATTATTTTTATTGCGCATTTTCAACGACCTCAGTTCTGTAATGTGCCCTTCGGGGTGACTCATACACACTTCTTAAAGACGGTCTTCAAACATTATTAGAGCTCAGCGTGCTCTCCGTTTTTAAACGCATGCACAAATAGCTATTGAGTTGTGACAGTATCGGCCCGGCATTCCAATGGCGAGTGTCAGCAGGACGTTCGATTCAAGCCCGTCTGGCGTTACTTTTTCATCCTGTTCATCATTCAGCGGCATCGAGTCGGCTCTGAAAGTTGGCAGACGAGCTCGCTTGTTTTCTTTTTTTTAAGCTCGATACATTTTCCTCGGAGGAGGAAATATTGTAGCTTGATGGAAAGCCGGGGTTTCGCCAACTGGACACTGACCAGGGCTCTTTTTCTTTTAACACCCTCATAAATGTAAGAGGGCATATTTAAAACCAAATTATTGTCATGGTCTCAGTGAAACATTGTTGACAACTTTTGAAACATTACACTAGAATCTCTTAGGCCCTTTCACAGATGAATGTCCTCTCTACAGCTGCGGTCACAGCTGTGCTTCCGTCGCTACAAATTGACTTCCCCAATAACCTTGAACTGACTTTACTGTAACCTGGAATCACAGTTTCACCTTGAAATGTAATTAATTTGCTGTGCAAACAGCTTTCACTCAGACGTTGAGCACATTTTCCTCTACCCGTTAAACGTCTTCCTCTTTCTCTTGTTTTCCCTGTAAATGTACCAAACAGCTGAGAAAAAACCCTAAAGTGATGGGATGCTTTGAGAGGGCAGCGTGTCAGACAGAGGTTACATTCTCATGAAGTTTCAGGGCATGTGTGAAGTAGATGGAAGTGATGGTTCAGAGGAAAAGGATTTTTGACGGCCTGTCTCGTGTCCTTGAGCTGACAGGGTCGTTGGTGTTGAGGTGAGAAAAAGAGTTTTGGTTTGTAAAAAAGACTTCTGTGGGTAAAGTAGCTTGCTTTATGCAGAAATTGATGAACCAATCGTTTGTGGTTGGTCAAGGTCATTTCAGATTTCACAGCTGATATCGAGTGTTTTGCTGTGAGGGAACCACTGCACCGCCATGCTGCCTCAAATCTTGCTGAACTGCAGTATTCATCAAAGTTTTGCATCGGTAATATTTATAAGGGGTGGAGGAAGCACTCACATTGTTTACGTTAGTACAATTAAAGACACTGGTATGAGAAAAGACTGAAAGTAGGACTGATTGAATTCATTCACTCAATTAGTAAATATGTCTGCTGTGATGTTATCATCACAAGGTGTATCCGGTCAGCTGGTCTCAGTTATATTTCTTCATGTTTAATCTAATGTAAACAACTTTTGACAAGATAAAGTACCAATTTGGGGAGAAAACTATAGTTAGAAATCCGTTATCTCAGGAGGAGGAGAGATTGTTTTTTTTGTTTTTTTTAATGTTTATTAGAATAACTAAATAAATGCTTTAGTAATTTTGGAGGAGTCATTAAAAAAAGTAATGACTGATAGAAATATTATTTATGATAAAAAGTGCTATTCTAATTTTTGAATTAGATGATGTAAAACTATAATGGATAACAACCTTTTCAGCAATCTTTATACTCTTTTCATTAAACCATCTTAAGATAATTTGTTTTCCCCCTGCCTTTTTCTTAAACAAATGAAGTTGGTTCATGCTGCCTTCTCACCAGTTGTTTACCCACTGGACCTCTTCTCTCTCCCCCTTCTTTTTCCCCTTTGTGTTTTTGCATCTCTTTCATCAGTCATCCTCCATAGAAGTTGAAACAAAAGGAGCCAGAAAAGTACTTTGATAAAGTTTTTGTACTAAGTTACTGCCCAAGTCTGACATTAAAAGACCACAATCCCTGATTTATTGGCAGTTTATGGAAAAGCCACACATGCCTTGCAGGCGGCTGTCTCTTACATTCACAGATCTCTTGCTCTCGCAGGGTACGCTCCGCCAATAGTAGTGCAGCAAGTGTTTGACAAAGGTGAGCCAGAGGGGTGTTAAGTTAAACTTCCCTCCGAATCGGTTGCACTTCTCGAGTACTCCAGTGATCTGCGAGAAACACCCGTCAACCTGAAGCACATGAAGTCGAGTTCCGAAGCTCCGTGCCTGTGTTTTCTGTCAGGTGTTCAGTTTTTTGAGCTGACTGTCCGTATTTCTGTGTTCTCATAGGGCCTCGGCGCTGAAAGCAAAAACCTGTACCCGTTCCTTCTCCCTGTCATCCAGCTAAGCACTGATGTTTCTCAGCCGCCACATGTGTATTTGCTGGAAGACGGACTGGAGCTTTGGTATGGACCCACATGCAACACACTGCAGTCGCATCTTATTTTGTCCTTGCCTTTCAGTCAAATGTATGCCCTCACATCTCATCTGAACTTCTTTTCTTTACATGCAGCAGCTCAAATGTTTGCGGAATGTGCCTTTATAAAACCATTTTAAAAAAACTTCCATAAAACCATACAGTTACTTTTAACGACAACCAACATAGTCTTTGTTTTAGTAGAAAGTACTTTTCCAGGGTTACCTTTCGTTGCTCTACGATCATCTCTGTGTGTTTTTAACTCCTTAATCTCTTCTGTGCGTGTGTGTCCGTGGAGAACATCTCTGTTGAGAGAGAGAGAGAGAGAGAGAGAGAGAGAGAGAGAGAGAGAGAGAGAGAGAGAGAGAGAGAGAGAGAGAGAGAGAGAGAGAGAGAGAGAGAGAGAGAGAGAGAGAGAGAGAGAGAGAGAGAGAGAGAGAGAGAGAGAGAGAGAGAGAGAGAGAGAGAGAGAGAGAGAGAGAGAGAGAGAGAGAGAGAGAGAGAGAGAGAGCACGCCTGGAGGACAAAGCCTCAGTCCTGTGTCTCTGTCCTGCCTTTTTATCCTGCCTGATAAACAGTCGTGCCCCAAATAGTTGTTTGCTTTGTTTACAAAGCCAGTGTCATTTTCTCTTGCTGTTATCTCGCTCCCTCCGTCTCTCTCAGTATCATGTCCCTGTCTGCTTGATGCCTATTGGGGAAAATGTGCTGACTACTTGTAGGCTTTTGATGTTTCCATCAACCCTCTTATTGCTACAATTATATTCGGGCCACATGGAGGTATTTTGACTTCATGGCTGTAGAATTGTCAACAAATAAGCACCTCTGCACCCTTTTCCCCTCAAGTTGGTGTCAGCTTTCAATATTGATTTAGTGATACTGTGTGTTTTTTGGCTGTGCATGTTACAAAATGTTTTTTCATGCTGCTGAATCTTTTCGAGGGTTGGACGGCCATACTCTGACAGTCCTTTGTGTTAGCCGTACTTCTTCATAAATAATCTTGGAGTTGTTGTTACTGAATTACTGATGTCTTTTTTTTTCCCTTCTTTTTTTTTCCTTTACACATTTTTTGTTTGTTCTCAGTTTATGTTTTTGTCATCAATGGTGCTGCAGGTCCATTAATTAAAAACAAAAAACATATTTGTGCACATTGTTATGCTCATTAAAAAGAAATCCACCAACAACCTCCATACAAACCATTTCTCTGGTTATTGATGGGAAGTTCTCAATGTCATTTATGTCATTTAAATAAATTGGAAGGTAGAGATATTGCCATATATTAACTCCAGGAAACGGCTTGCCTTTCCAGATCCATTTGGTATTTTACTATTAATAGTTTTGGTGCCTCCATGCTGGCGACAGCCAAAGTCTGGTTGTTGGATATTGTTGGTTGTCCTTTCATCCTTTCAGGAGAATTAAGCACACATGCTCCCAAAAGGATGAACTGATTAGATTTTGCTGGCGAAAGGTCAACGTCACTGTGACCTTGCATTTGACATTCAGAATTCATTGTAACCTTCCATCTACATCAAAAGATATCAAAATAATGACAAAATATTCATCAAACATGTAAGAGAAGCTTATTCAGTCCCCCTCCTCTTCTCATGGAGTTTCGTGTTGGTCCTTCGACTCCTTTGTGACAGTAATCTGAAAGAGATAAAGAAAAACAATAACGACAACTCAGGTTTTCACTCAAGTAATAATTTTTAAATAATATTTATTTAATATTTCCAGACACAAAATGAGCAGCAATGTCCCTAAATTATCAAGCGATACAGCTGCAGTGTAGTATTTCCAGTTTGTGTGTATAGACATTTTCACATGGGTGGTTTGAACCATGTCATCACCCTACTCATGTTTTCAGAAGTCGGTGCTTTATAGATTTTATTCATTTGTTAATTAATTGTTTAAATAAAAATGACGAGGACTAATTTTAATTTACTTGAACCTGTTTCAGCTTACATTATAAAAAAAGTGAACACTATATTACTTTAGTCAGCCAACATATTTCATTTTAGATTCAGGTTTATTTATTTTACATTCTTCATCAGATTTATAACGACACAATTAGGCGCCTTTTTTGTTCAAAAGACCTCTTCCTCGGTCTTTATCGTTTATCCTGTTTGTACTTCCCACCCCAGTCACTTTTGATGCAGTGTGTATTCTGCTTTATTTTTCTTCTTAGAACTTATCTCAGTTTCTTTTTGCTCTCCCTTTCTTTTTCTTTGCCCTGACCGTTTGCCTGCTGTCCTCCCTCCTTCCCTCCTCGTCGCTGTAACAGGTTGGTGACTTTGGAGAACAGCCCAGCCATCACCCCAGAGCTGCTCAGAATTTTCCAGAACATGTCAGCTTTGCTGGGTGAGCTCACATGAGATTTCTTTGTTTCCTGTCGTGTCCAGCTTTCATGTGATGTGTTGTTGTCCTTCCCACTCCAGTAACAGAGCAACACTTTGTAATATATGTTGTGTTGATAGCGAGGATGTTAAGATTATACCAGGAACAGTGTGTTATAGATCTTTTGTTTTGCATAACATCAAATGTTGCCTTCTTGTCCGAGAGGAAGTTAAATTATTTCACATCAAATCAGTTGGGGGGACAAAAAACTGAAAATAGGCTTCCAGTCCCAAAGATCAAACCGGTATTGTGATGAAACATTTCAAATTACAGAGGATTAGGAAAGATGATGCAAGCAATGCAGATGGACTTCATTTTTAGAGTTTCATTCCCGCAGGCAGTTGTTGCCTGTACAGATCACAGTCATGGTTTTGTGGTCGCCCCAAGGCATCAGAGCCACCACTCCAGGTCTGTAGGCAGCTGTGATGGGTGGCAGATTGAATGGAACTGGCTGGATGATTTATCACAGGCCCAGAGCAGTGGGACACCTCACAAGCTCCAGTCTGGAGTTGTGTGTGTGTGTGTGTGTGTGTGTGTGTGTGTGTGTGTGTGTGTGTGTGTGTGTGTGTGTGTGTGTGTGTGTGTGTGTGTGTGTGTGTGTGTGTGTGTGTGTGTGTGTGTGTGTGTGTGTGTGTGTGTGTGTGTGTGTGTGTGTGTGTGTGTGTGTGTGTGTGTGTGTGTGTGTGTGTGTGTGTGTGTGTGTGTGTGTGTGTGTGTGTCCTTCAGTGCGATGAGGAACAGTATTGATTTAGTGCTCCTGCGCATAACCAGTGAGTCAGATTAATATGGCCACAAGGGTGGCCTGATTGGCTTGCTGGAGCATTTGATCACTTATAACATAGAAAATCTGTGGGACAGCAAAGAGCAACAGACTCGGGAAGACATAGATTGATGAAATAAATTAGGATGGGGGGATTAAGAGGGTCATGCAAAGGGACATTTTAATTAAATATAACAGAAAGTGCATAAAAATGAATTATTGTACACATGGTGGCACGGAATGAATGGTTTTAGATTAAATGAGCTTCAACCTGGATGGACAGTGAGATAAGAGTAGGTCTTATCTGGTGCACAGCAGACACAGAAAAACCAAGCAAAAGGGAAGCCTTTTTGTCGTCCCCTGCTTCTCGGCAGCTTCACTTTTACACAAACCACCAAAGTTGGGTAAAGGTAACTAAAAAAAAAAAAAAAAAAAAAAAGCCACTCTAGTGATGGAGCTTATACATAAAAGTAAGCAAAATCCATCTCTCACAAGCCTTCATGTAATATGCTTTCTGTCTGGATTTAGATTATTAGTTTTTTCCCCCAAAACCAGTGAGTATATTACAAACTCTCACCAATGTTGACTAATAACACAAACACATCTATAGCATCCAGAAGTCTGACATTAACATTGAGAAATTGCTTCCACCCAAATGACGACGGCCTGTCTTAAGTGCATGCTAATCAGGAACTATATCACCAGTATGAGTGGCGTTAATGACGGCTTGAGGGCGGAGAGACGGATTGCTCCACTGGGAAGAGGCTGTCAGATCAAAGAACAAAGAGAGCGGAGAGTTGGAGGGAAATATGTAAAAGGGAAATACCTTGATGGAAGAATGATTGAGGGTTCGACACTGACTGATGGTGGTTCACTCATCCCGGTGTAGGTAAATGATGGTGGGTAGTATCACACTGGGCTACATGAGCACATATGTTAACATGCGGGAACCCACGCATTTGCATGCTTTATCTCACAATCTGTTTCTCGACACACATATTGTTTTAGGTGAGAGCTGGAACGAATACTAGTTGCAATTCTGAAGTTATTTTGTCAGCAAACATGTCGTGTAATCATCAATGTGGGCTTGTGTAAAAAAAGACTATTCTTTTTGCATGCATCCTCGAATGTGGACAAAATATCTCCGTCTTTCTCTCAGTCCTTTTTCGAAACATTATACTTATCAACATCTGTAGATAAAAGGATCAGAGGAACAGTGATGCACGGGCTGTATTTAGTAAATGCCCCCATAGGAAGGAACGTCAGTCTCTGTGGGAAAAGTGCCTCGTCAAAGTCCCAAAATCTCTGGGCAGGGTATGTGAGTGTCTTATGCACTTAATATAAAAGAATGCAGTGGTTTAGCAAAGAAAACGAGGGGCGCCACGTACGGGAGGGAAGACCAGTACTTGTTGCATAAACACGGTGCTTCCCCTGCCGTCATACTCGGCTGTTACGGGAACATGGATCTCCCCCGTTTGGTGCAGGATTTGAACTGTCGTGGCAAAAAGTAGGCGTGAATGTGAACTGTACTGGTGACAGAGTATCAGTTTCACATTTTGGTCCCTATGAAATGGGCATTCTGGTCTGCACTCTCAGGTGTGACAAGCACCCTGAGTGATGCACTTAGAAGTCTAAACATCATTGTAAAAAGGCTTTTCTATCCAGTTTGTATGTTATTGCCTAATCTAAATGAAGATAGTAGCTGAGATCTGTAATAGAGAACATCTTTTACTCTGTCGGTGACAAGGAGCATTAACCAGCTCCTTCTGGGCTCAGATAAAATGTCATCTTATTTATAATTTAGTTTGCAGTAAAGTGTTTTTCATGAGATTGAGCAATTTCATAATAACTGTCAGTACAATGTCCATTTACTTGCTGTTTTTGAGCACGCCCCTCTGTCGCGCTAATGTTGTGGAGGTTAAACTCACTTGCTTTTAACTTCTGTGGCTGATTTTTCATTTTCATAAATGCCTCGACGAGGCAATTCCTAAAGACAGTGCCAAAAACAGTCTGCATTCAGAAAGTATTTTAGGGCTTTCAGTCCTGTCGAGAATAACTTTTGAACGGGTCTGCGACTATCTTCAGAAGGGCCGTCTCCAGGGTCTGAAATGATCTATGAATCTCAGTCCGTTCAGACTCACTTTTATTTCTGCATGGATAACTTTTCCATTGTCAGGTCCTCAGATAACTTGGCTGAACCTGACCAGAGGTTTTGTGCTTTCATTTTTCCTTGAGTAATGGCAAATATTTCCTCTAATCTTAGCTGGCTTTAGCATATCTCTTTACTAGCAGTAGTTTTTTTTTTTTTTTATTATTATTTTGGGTTGACCTTTTCGAGTACTGTGTAGCTATTTTGGTTGTGAATGGACTTGACTTTCTAGCAATTAGTGGAGCAACTCAGCCGATAAGAGTTTTAAAATTACAACTGCTTGTCAGCACTTGGTACGCTCTTCATGCCTCCTTCCTTTTTTTTCTCTCTCTCTCGCTGTTTTTGTGTTATTGTAAAAAACACCTTTTTCCCCTTAAGTTACATTTGCACATTTAAAACTTATGAATTGCATCAAATGTAATTGGCAAGCCGATGTTTAGAGGGAAAATTCAGAGCTGCTCTGATGAAAGTATCCTGACATTCTACATACATTGCCTTTGCGCGTTTTGTCTATGTCGATTACATGTAATTAAAAGAACAAGAAAAATCGCTTATCTCTGCTCTTTTATCCATATTTTTTTTTGTATCTCTGGCTGGTTTTCAATGAAACATCCAGTGGTTCGCGTATTTAGTCCATGGAGGGCAGTGGAGGGATGTGGGCCATTAAGAAAGTCTGGCTCGGTAGGATGTCACAGCTTGCCAGGTATGTGGCCTGGCCTGCCTGATAAAGTGCCCTGCTCCATCACTGCTAAACTGGAGCAGCAAATTTCCTAATTAGAATGTCAAGAGCCTCGATTCGGCTAAATTGTTACGAGCCACTGTGTCCTGTATCCCTGCCGCCGCCCTCTGAACTGGGGCACGTTTCAGCTGTGTGCGCGCGTGTATGTGCGTGCGTGTGTGTGTGTGTGGGCTGAACCAATAGAGAGTAACCAGGGGAGATTTGGTCCCTGTTGACATTACGCTGATTAATAGGAGCAAGTGATTGAGCCGGGTATCCTTTTTATTTCGCTGCTCTTTTATTTTCCTGTGTTGAGAATATTGAAGAATGCCCTCCAGCCACAGGAAAACATTAGAGCTAATGAACTCTCAGAGGACTCGGATTGAAAACAGACGGAGTCATGGAAGACTTTCCTTTTATAACAAAACACTTCACTAACATCACATGTTGATCAACATGTGGGCCTTTCCTCTCAAAACTTGCTTATATGTTTTTCGAAGCTTTAACATCTATATATATATATATATATATATATTTTTTTTTTTTTTTTAACATCTTTGAATATGCAGCTAATAATTCTTTTTGTGGACACATTTTAAACAACTGCATGATTTTCACATTTTGACCGATGTCTTCATAAGTTTGGGTAGAAAAGTAAGTACATGCACTTAGAAGTTCAGTTCTTAATTACTCCATCCTGTACTTATATTTATTACCTTAGGGCAGAAGTTTCCATCCCAATAAAGTTTGCACAGGTAAAAAAAAAAAAATCTATAAGACACTTAAGGGAATTCATAGTTAACTGGAGAAACTTCCCATTGCTTTCACTTTGAAGGACCCTGCTTGTGTGTGTCTGACAATGGAAGTCCCTACTTTTCATGGTGGGAAAAAAAGATTTGGAGCCACTGTTTGAGATTCTGCGACCTACGACTGACTTTGGTTTCATGACCTTTCCGCCGTAATTTTGAGAAAATAATGGAGCAATTTTTTTGCAATGCAAAGCAGAGTTGACTGACCAACTTATCGGTGGACAATATTTCCCACAGCCAATGATTCATCCTCATGAAAGGCCTGTGAAAACTGAGGGAATCACTAATATCCCTCATAATAAAGTCTTGCCGTTAACCACACGGCTAATGTGCTCCATGGATCAATCTGGACATCTCCATTAGAGGGCAACCTTCTTATTACCGGTTTCTCAATTGAAAGTAATGACTTTGATTACAACTATCACAGACCTGGGCACATATTGATGGAGGAATATCAGCTTATACAAAAATATTTTAAGTAGGTTTTATGCTTTCATCTTTGTTTGTGGTTTGTTTTTACAAACACCCTGCATGATGGTTTCCTCCTGTGTTTTTCCTTTTCGATCTCAATCTGCTTCGATTTCCTTGCCCTGGTCAACCTTGAGCTGCTTATGCATCAAGCAGAATGAGATGTTTCGGATTTTTCTTTGAGTGGCGCTTTGAGTTTTCAGCTTTCTCATCACTGCTGTCATCTCGTACCTGATGGTGTTTTTGTAAAGTAGATTTTTTTTTGCCACTTCATCGTTTTTTTTTTTTCTTCCTCGAGCATAATTACTCATCCATGGCGCTTCAGAGAATTAATCTTACACCAAAGGGAGCTCCGTTCTTATCTCGCAGCTTTAACAGAGGCTTCTGTTGACCATGTTGCTGTTTTATGTTCTTCCTTTGTGTACAGTGAAACTGCCGTCTCTGTGGGGCTCCAAGGTTTTTACTGCTAAGAAAATCTTTGAGTACACTAAAGGATTCAAATGCTCCAAGAAATGAATAATATTCATTTTTCCATTTGGTTTGGACTCTTTCAAATCATTAGCCATACTGATCTCAGACTTCTGATTGCTTTGAATGACCCCGACAACCACACCAGCAATGTAGGTACAATTGCACGGTTTGACACCACTTTGTAGTTGACCTTTACCTTCTCTCTAATTCCAAGTATCATCACCTGTATCAAACATTGTGAATCTAAAATGTCATTTGAAGTTGACCACAAATGTGAACAGTGTCCTCGACAATCATTAGAGCTACTTAAATAACCGTTATTCCAGTCAGATGTGAGCCTCATTTTCCCGTTAGTGTTTATAACCAAAGTGGATTTTGCAGCATTTGCCCAGGGCTATGAAAGATGTACTGACTGAAGCTTAATCAGTGTTTTAGCAGCTGTTTTTGTGACTATTTGATTATGATTGCGAGTGTGTGCGTGCATATACTTGATCTCCCTTGACACATCCTTGTTAAAATTTAATTGCTTTTGTAATATTTGGCGAATCGACCCATTTAGATTTTGGACGCATTCCTATGGCTTTGCTAATTTACCCACAGGCATCACTCTGCACACGAAAGACCAAAATATTCAAATGCTTTTCACAATGAATCCCATCCAAATATAACAAAAACGATACCTTCAGTTAACAATGTTTTAAACAGTTTTATAAAAGCTGAGAATAAAGACATCCCAAATGCGTCAGACCACGTTTTAAATAAAACTGTAGTTCACTACAAAGACTTTCACGACTTCTGTTGAGAACATTCACTCCTCAGGATGTTTTCCTGCTGCTACTCCAAATGCACTTAAAGTGTCCAAGACTACAGTTGTTATTTCTAAATAAAAAGATCTGAAGACCGCGTGTGGTTCAAAGTGGTCGTACCTATTTTCATTTGTAATTGTTCATCATTTGATGACTACATTGGTGGGAGTGCGTGTAAATGATTGGTTGCAGTTGACTTGCAGCAACCCAAACAGGCTGCCACACTGTATTGACTGAAAATAAATACTCAACGCAATGGTTTGCAAATGTCCTCTTTTTTTTTTTTTTTTTATTCCCAACAGAGTTCAGTTTCTGGACTCTTCTATGGTGAAGCCATGCTTTTCTTTCTGTTGTCTTCTTGTTAATTGGAATGGCTCTGGTAATGCCGTTTTCTGGATGAGATCATATGTTGAGTTCAAACATGTGGTTTCCCAATTCTTTTTCACTTCGGTCCACATCCAGGAAACTGCAACCAGAATATCACTAGATTGTCTCAAACTTTCTTCACTCACTTGCTATACAGCTTTTATTCAGTACCGCCATTCTTACCCAAAATGCTAGACTCACATATGAGACTAATTCCATTATGTTTCTTTAATTTGCTGCAATCCAATTAACAATGATCATAGAGGCCATAGTATGGGCGCCTCTATTTTAAAACCTCATTGCACCTTCCAGCATTGGTGGCGCCGTTGTACATATGTAAACTGCTCACTCCATAGGGACTAATGCCACCTCCATTACTATCAGACCATAAGACCCACGGCCAACTTGTTATAAGTGACCGTGTTAAATCCTGCATCTCTGTGCATCTCCTCTTTAGTCTGTAGAGCACAGTGTTGTATGTTTTCCCAAAGGAAATTAAAATTTTGATTAATCTGACAAGAGAACAGTTTCCATTTTGCCTCAGCCCATTTCAAATGAGTATTTGTGATTTACGCAGCAAACTGACGATGATTTCTGGACACTGGAATAATTTCTTGGGCCCATCAGTGATCTGTATCGTGCCTGTTTTTAATGCAGTGCTACCCGAGGGTCCGGAGATCACAACTGCCTTCTAGATTAGTACTAAGACTGCTTCTGCCTGTTCCTTATGTGCAGAAACTTGTCCTGAGTCTTTCAACGTTAACGTACATTCTTGATGGTGTGATCTTCATTTTCAATTGCATTGTTTCACAGACTGGTGAATTTTTGGCAACCTTTACATTTGAGAGGCGGCACCTCTCTGAAATGCAACTTTCATTTGAATTAAATTTATTGATCTGTTGCTTTCTATCCTACGGAGTTGTCAAATCCTGCTCCACTGCTTGTCATTACTTTTCTAGCCATGTCCCATCCCGTCTCTCATTTAGAAAAACAACATAAATATGAATATTTTGTGTAGAATTATAAAATGTATCATTATCAACATCACATATGTTCATCTTGTGTTTGGAACAAACTATTGCCCATTGTGTGCCAGCTGCTTTGTGAATACAGAGGGTGTGGAGAGTTGATGGCAGTGATCGAGATAACAACTTTACAGAAGCAGAAAACCCATCATATTCAATTCAAGCTACTCATGTGCACTCAAGGAGGACTGAGACACCTGTGTTGCCCTTTCGGCGTGGTGTGTATGCTTGCATAAAATGGGACATTTTGTTGAAGTTTATTGGTGGGAAGGAGCGAGGAATTAAAAAACGAAGTGGGTTTGTGACACCTGGAGGATTGCAGTTTTCATATCTTAATAATGGGAGTAGTCACGACGCAGAACTCCGGAGACATCCTCAAACGAGAACGAGACTGGCATTTATAGGCTGTTGTGTTTTTCACAAAAAAAAAAAAGAAGAAAAAAAAACAGCAGAAGCTGATTAAGTAGAAGTTCAGTCATAATAAATGCACCTTCCTTTTGTTCCTGTCATATTAGTGTTTCGCTGAAATTGTCTCAAGATGCTTTGTGGAAATTGAAGTGAGTTTACTTTCAGTAACCAGATGCAGTGTTTTTTCTTTTGTCAGACTTTTGGTATTTGTATATGGATACTCCAGTGGGCTCTGGTCCATTTGAAAAAGTGAGGGGTTGGGAATGATAAACGCCTTATCAAGTCCAGGCTTCAGTACACTGAGCCGTCTGAAATACCTTTAACCAAAAATAAAAATCCAATCCTGTTTTTTTTCTGCTTTCCATATGAATACTTTTACTTTCACTTCCCTTCTACTGATATTCAGACAAAATACTCCATTAGGGGATATTGCGGCAATATGTTCACAGCTTATCAGCGAAGAGAGCCATGACAGCAGTTGTTGTGGTGCCATTACAGCAGGAGATGAAATTGAGAACCTGGCTGAAACGGTCATTCACTGTCTTGTACTCTGGCATTGAAGCACACAGAGCATCTAATATTTTACTTGTAGACTAAAAAGGAAGTATTTCAATAATTTTACAGGCATGCCTTCAGTTTTTTTTTTTCATAGGTTATGTCTCTGAACTCATGTGGCATGAGTAAATTCTTTAAGTCTCCAAATCAGATGTACATATGTCTAATTGTGTCTTCGAAAGCTTTTGAGTTGACTTGATTTCAGATCTATTCACTGATACGGTTATAATTACAAATATTTATTATAATTTATTTTACAGGCCTCTCCTTCTTGTACATAACATGTTTTAAACGCATCCCGTTCTCTTGCACTTCATCTGCACTGTTTAATTGCTGCGATCATGGAGGTTCACCTCAGAGAATGTGATGTTACCATATATATACAGTATATATATATAACCCACAACATTGCTGGTGGCCATGTTTAGTATTAATGGACATCAAATCAAGCTATTCTCAGGACTAAAGGCTGGACAGGTTCCTGTTTTAATCTGCATAAATATACCATTTCATGGTTGCATATTTAATATAAAAGCTTTCTGTATAATGTTGAAGAAATTAGTCTAAAATAGGAGCCAAAGAAGATTGAAAAACATATCCATAGTGGGAAAACTAAGCCAAATGGCACTAACAAAGTTTAATTATTCACTACCACTCCATAACCTTTTAAGGCATTATTTTAATTCAATCTTGTGATGGTGATTGTCGCTTTAATTGGTGCAAGAAAGTAAAAAATTGTTTAAATAAAGTACTATTACAGCACCTGTCCTTATCTCAGGTATCCCAGACTTCTTCGTCTATAAATTTATTTTCATATTTTGCACTTTTTGTCACTTTAAAAAAAATAAAAGTAATCAACTAATTTCCCTTCGGTCCCGAGGCTTTTAGCTGCTTCTGGGGTATTGACTTATAAATGCCCCCTCTGTGTTTGTTTCACTTTGGGCCTGAAGAGATCTGCTGGTGGCATCTTAGCTCTGAGCAGTGATATCAGAAGTTAATCAGTTGTCGCTGGAAGGTTGCTGTGAGAGCAGTTCAGGTACCATCAGTGGGTTAAATTTTGCGTACTCTGAATTTGTTTGATATACTCTTTGACTTCTTCAACTTTCCACCACTATTTTCACATTACCTTTAACACTTAATAACAGCAGGGATTGATCTGTGTTTGGTCGCACCATGAAAAGGTTTTGATATATTGACATATTTATATATCGGCACCTTATGACAGCCGGCGTTATGTCTGCTAGTAGCTCAACAATGGCAGCAAATCTTTGGACTTTGCTTCATGCATACTTGATTTGAAATATATATATATATTTTAATGAATGTATATACATTATTTTCCTCTCTTTCAGTTTATGTCACTCAGAACTCTGTATTTGACTCGGTAGATTCAGGGTCATGTGTTCTCATTTCTCCGCCATGCCGCTGTGTCTATAACTCTCATGATATTCTTGGTTTTTGGGTCAAACACGGGTCATTCTGCTCGCATCAGATTCACCAGCTGATCCCCTCCTCCCACCTCTAGAATAGTTGTGCTGTGCTGTTGCACTTAAACTGCTCTCTCTCTGCATGGAACAGTTTTCCTCAACAGAGTCTTGAAGATGGACCTTAACCTCCATCATATTTACAGTCCTCAGCAAAAGGTGGCAGCAACCCGAGTCTGATATATAGTTGTGGAAGCAATCTCTGCTGGAATGATTCGATTTTTCCAGAAGTATGAAGCCTTCTCAAACCAACATTGTTGCCTCCAATGAATTGTTCGTGCTTGGTCGCAACAACTTATTTACACTCCTCGTACTTTCTCAGGCTGGTGTTCATCCCTCTAAGACTTGTTCACACTGAAAAACTTTGAGTCAACGATGATGTATCATTGTATGTTTTTGAACAACGATTTCCTGCTGTGCCACCGTGCCCAATTTAAATACATAGTTTATCAGGCTTCTGCAAAGGCTGATGATGATGATCCATCATCTAAAATTCAGGCTCCAGACGTCCGGGGTTGAAAAAACATTGTAGTAAACAACTTTATCATGTTATTCATGAATTCAGATCTTGTGGAGAAAATCTTACTGATGTGTTTTGGAAAGCGTCAACAATACCAGCCCTCTTTCCTCCTATTTACATCGGCATTGTTCTGCAAATACTCTATAGGGTTTTTTTTTTTTTTTGCTAATCACACAGGCTGAGCTGTTTTCCACTGTTTTCGTGTGAATAAGGTTTGGTCTCACACATATTTTAAAGCAATACACGTACTGGTGATAAATTTTACCCCTCTGCAGCCGTAACTCAGAGGAGATCGTTCCATGTCCATTCACACCTTGTACATGCTGGTTCATCCACTGTTGAGCAGTGTTTTACCTTCACTTGATTCTTAGGAGAAAAGCATTGCCTGGTCTGACTAAAGTAAAGCATTTACTGTAGTTGAGCTCTCATCCTGTCCCTGTCTTTACTCTTAACGGTCACGTTCACATTATATATGCTATAGTAAACTTTAAAAGTTGCTTTGCTGCACATTTGGAATCGCCAAACTTTTTGACCCTCAGTATTTGTCCTCTCTGCTCATTTCTTTGTTTTTCACTGAAGCCTATTTTGGTTTTTAAATCAATCATTGTCTTGTTGTGGTCTATCACTTTATGTGGCGACACAATGCAAGCGTTTAGCATAATGTTGCACCGTACTATGTCTGTGGTGTTGAATATTCATATAGGCTGATGTGCTGACTGAATGGACCCTTGAATACATTATGTCGCTGACAAGATAACAGATGGTAGCCTACATTATCCTCAATACTTTACTGTAGATGACAGATGGTTATAGAGCACATATTGCATACATTAACATTAATATCACCTGCATGGTCAGATTAGTAGTTAGTCTCTTTTGTCACTGACTTATTCAACTTTTTCCTTAGAAACATCTTTGATCACTTAATCTGCTCTGTTCAAAGCGCTGGCCTCACGACATCACTAGACCTTTTTGGGGTCCTCCTTCTCCATGTTGCTGCTTTAAATGACAGATGTAACATTGTGTGAATACAGAAAAGAAAGCGCCATTGGTGTTAGATGTAAGCAGCCCTGTCAACTTGAAGGCCGTAAACAGATATTCCCACTTTTGTTGTGAACTCTCCTGTCAGTCTGTATCAGTTCAAACAATTGGCGCTGCTCAGCGAGTACCTACGGATTCTGTGTGAACTGTTGAGACTGGACAGTGAGCCTGTTGGGGGGTGTGTGTGTGTTACATTTGATGTCTCTTCATCTTTGAGTATGCCTTTTATTTCCTCTTCCCCTTCTGCATCTCATGTGCCCTTTCTATTATTAATCATTGTCAAAAGTAAAATTCATTCAAAATAAAAAGAGATTATTTTAATTGCTTTAGAATAAACTTAATTCTAAGGCAAAGACATTAGTTCATATGTCTGCTTTTATTCTTTGCCATTTTCAATTGTTGTCTCTGAACATCACTGGTTTTCACTCGCCACGCCACTTTTGTTCTTGTTAATTGCATTAATCTTAATTCCTATGCAAATACATGTGCATACAAATCATAATAAAGCTTTCTCCATTATATGTAACCTCATATGATACATTTAAGTGGCTGAGCTACTTGTGATTATACGCGGCTCTTTCAAGAGGCCGCCAAAAGTTGGAGGTGTTTGTCTGATTCCAGGGCAGAATCAGTGTGAAAACTCACTTAACATTCCGAAGACAAAACTGTGCTCTCTGTCCTCCGGTGTATAATTGTCCAGAATGTTATATGTTTGGTGGCATTACCTTGAGGGTGTTTTCTTTCTTGATGCATTACTACACACTTGTACAAGCCACCTCAAGGCCAACCTTCTCAGAGTGAATTGTTTTTGAAGTTACCCTTGCCGAACTGTTAAAGCTCATCCCCTATGTTATGATGATAAAATGCTCCGGTTACTCGTACAGTAGTTTTTAACAATAGAGGTTGTTGTCTTCTTGTATTTTATCACACACTCGTGTTTCACACTCTCTTGCTGCGTTAAGTATTGGTGTGTAGCCAAGCTTTGTTTGTTTTTGAAGTCTCAAATGAATCAGATTGCTTAAAAAAAAAAAGAAGAAAAAAAAAAGTCTTGAGCTCAAAATAAATCTCTTATCCTGAGTCGATGCTGTACGGCTTCATCCCGTCTGTGCAACCATGAACTTACATAACAAGGTCAGACAAAAATCAGAGACAAAGCAGCCCATATTTTATGTCGGGATAATGATGCTGCTGAGGCAATAGCGTGCTCAATAATTTATATGCGGCTCTTGCTAACAGACTCCCACAGCCGCTCTTAATTCTGACAGATAAGTAGCTACTTGAACTTTGTTGAAGGCTTGTAACGCTTGTAGTGTTCTTATGCTGCATCATGGAGTTCCCGAACCGTGTAGTATAAAAGGGTCATCCAACTTTTTTCTGTCTGTTTTTCCTAGTGCAGTGATTTCATCGAGCATAAAATATACATAAAGAACATAAAGATTAAAGACACAATAGACGTAATATGACAATATTACACCTTAAGCTCTGTTCATACAGCTTTATTAGAGTAGCTTCTTTTTAAATTTGATACGGAATGCTATCCCATTTTTGTCTTAAGTTTGTTTTTGTTTCACTGATATTTAACTTTTAAAAGGACTCCCTTTCCAAATCGTTTGTGTGTGTGTGAATGTATGTTTCCTGCAGTAAACACACTTAGTAACACAAAGATATGTGATCCAGAGGTAAATGCGGGTGCTTTATCTAAACTAGGATCGCAAGAGCTTAGCTAATCCCAGCTCGCACCAGGCAAAGGTCACAGTAAAACCTGGATCGATCACCAGTCCATTACAGGGTTGAATGATTGCCATACTGTGTGAGTTTTATGAGTTTTCCAATGTCAGATGAGCCGTCATCTCATCTGCCCAGTGGCAGTGTGTAAGAGGAGTACTTGATTTTCATCTTTCTTGAAGTGAAATATTTTTGCTGAAATCTACGAGAAAACAAGAAAGCTAATCTTGGGCTTAAGGAAATATTGTGTTTTCAGAACTGACAAACTCAATTCTGGGCATATGACCTTTTTACACCAGAGTGTTTGAAAAGTGCAAAATCAAAACCGATTCATTCTGATTGAAGCCCGAAATGTATAAAATAAACATGATGGCAAGGAAGATGAAATTTTGTACAGAATACAATACAGAAAGGAAAGATGGCTGCTGGACATCTTCGGAGCATTTCAATGTGGTAATATTTTGTACCGTGTTGAGTCACCTTGCAAAATGTATTATAAAAATATGTTCAAACTTTTGACTCACTAACTCACTCATGCCGATTATGCCGAGTGTGTGGGGCAGCAACACAATCGCTCCACGTCTGCCGGAAGTGTTTCCAATCCCTGCTATATCAGTCGAATATGAAGTGTGTTATTTTATTGTTTAAGAATTATTGTTTGGTGAACAAAGCTCCTTCAATGTAATCCAAATCTATCAAACCTCCCAGCAACCTTGTACTTCTGGCTCATTTATCAACAAATGCTTTGTACCTTTCTCTGTTTATGCCTTGTTTTTATTAATCAAACACATCAGTTCAAATAAGCAAAGTTTTCTAATGTTTTTTGGGGTTTTTTTCCCCCAGAGTTGAGCTCCGAGAACCTGAGAACCTGCTTTCAGATTGTTAATGCCTACATATACTTGTCTGCCACAGAGTTCCTGCAGGTAAGCGTAACACACATGCACTCACTCACGTTAAACACATTTTTTCCTTCTCTCAGCTATACTCAGTGGGATTGATGCAGTGTCCGATGACAAATCAATTTAAGGCCACACTCAAATATCATATTGTGACTTAAAACCTGTGGTCTTGCATCAATACAGTAGGAGCCATTGCTGTGTCCTCATGTACTTCCACATCAAACCTCCTCCCTGTACATAAATGAAAACGACTCAGTTATGAGCATCATTTGTTTCTTGAAAGCACTGTTGGCTTAACGAAGGTCATCATTGCAGCTGTTACTACAGCTTGAGTCCAAATCAGATTTTCACCTAAAATGTTGTGATTTCCCTGATCTGGGTCTCTAGTTTTGACACTGAGACGAGTCCCATTGGGAAATTGTGCAATCAAGCTTAGGTTCCTGCCAGTAGAGGAGAAAAAGTGCATGAATAGAAATACTTTATTAATCCCAGGGGGAAATGCGTTTAATAGATTTGTTTTTATTATCCACAGAATTATGCCGAGTCATTGTGTCGTTCTTTTTGCGATCTGCTGAAAGACATCACAAATGAAGGGCAGGTCCAAGTGCTTAAGGTAAAGTTTCTCCATGCCTTTCACACACAGTCATGTCATATTTATAAGTTGTATAATCTGAAATGATAATGTCTCGGTATGTCTTTTTTTACTGAGTCTGAATTTGTTTCATTGTCACTTTTGAGTTTCACCAGTCAGCGGATGTTTGCTTTGTCTCTGTGTCATGCTTTTGAACAGGTGCACTGGCAGCGTTTTAATATGCAGGGGATGCAAACCTGGCTGCGTAGCTTGTGTGAACTCACACCAGATTACAATGAAAGAGGAGACTCGTTGCCACTCACTAAATTAGAAATGAATAAATTATCTTTCTGTAGCAATATCAAACTGTTCTGAGACAGACCTTTATTCAAATAATCACTTTGAAACATATTCAGATTTGTTGTTGACATGAAATATAACACAAATCAACATATGATGTACAACAACAGACAATTGTTATAAAGTTACTTTTGTGATATAGAGAATGCTATCTTGCGTGAAGATGTTTGCAGATTAGATATTTTTTCCAACAAAATAATACATGTTCCTCTCCTACTTGACAGTGTTGGACATTTTTTTGTTGGATCCACTATAAGTCTATTCCGTCAGTGCACGTGTTCTGCTGGATCACGATGTAAAGCATATATTGCTTCTGTAGCCTTCCTGTTGGGTCTGTCCGCAAAATATTCAAATTAAAATAATTTCCTTATACAATAAACCCTCTGATGTAGAGACACCCTAAAATCTAAGAGCAAGCGTCCCCTGAAGACCGGTGTCCACTCTTCAGAGGGACAGGTCATGTAGGACCAGTTGAAACACCAAATGTTATAGAAGAACCATACTTTTATTTAAAAGTACATAACAGAACCGATACAAATAAATGTATACAAAATAAAACATGTATATAATAAATACTCAAACAATTATAATGACAGTGGTATACAACAGTAAATCTGGAAAGGAAAAGATTAATTCAAACAGTTGTCTAATAACATAACTATACATTATTGTACAATTGTAAGCCTGAAAAGAAAGCAAGCAAAACAGCATTTGATTATCATGGGAAACATTGTCATAGATAACAATATAGGGAATATGCATAACCTAGGAAGTTTATCACACTCAACTGCATCCCAGATCTTATTCACATATCATTTTTTTACAGTAGAATAACTTACATGGAGTTAACCTGAAACAAACACTGATATTTATCAATCATCCCTCCTGACACCATTTTACACCACCTAGCGTGGACCAAAGAAGTCTGTGATAGAAGATACGTGTCCCTGGACACAAATCAATAGATTAGGTTTTGTGATTATTTCTCCAACTGCCGTGAGGCTGGGTTGCTGCACCGCTGATGTCCTGGCCTGTTGTCGACTGATTTAGCAATTTCCGTATGCGTTGGGCAATCTACATTTTTCCAAGATGGTGGACATCGGGAAAATAGACTTTGAAACTTGTAGTATTTTGGCTCTGTATAAACTCTACATTAGTCCTGCTGTTTTTAAAATCTTTAACGCAGTCACCTGGCTGATGTGTAGTTATTAACAGCAGCCTCATTTCTCCTGCTTAATTGCATTGAAAACCAACAGCTCACTTTACACTCAACATAACCTGGATTTTGACATGTGTCACAGATGTGAAATGCACGATGCTTTCTGAGGGAAGTATATAAATTAATACTGTTAAATGTGATAATGATATTTTTGCTCATTTGTGTATGTGTTATAATGTCACAGTGCATGTGAAGTCTTCTCAGCACAGTATGTGCTATTTGCGCAGCTTGCTTGTCGTGTTTGTGTGCAGAGTGAGCAAAAGATCACACAGCTTGAGCTTGCTCTGCGGTATTACTGCACATCTGGCTTCTGCTAATTCTTTGGATTCAGAAAAGAGCAGCAGACTACAAAGTCATCAACCACGAAAACATGGATATGCAGCAGCTCAACACATATGTGCGCGTTATCAGGAGATCTGATTTTTATTTATTTTTTGCTTTTAATTTCTGTTAGTTGTTTTTTTTTTTTCAGAAGTTAGTTGCTCCTGACCTATTAGTGCCATCTGTCTTTCAAATGTCTATTTTTACTGCTTTTTGCTCATGCAGCAGGCTCTGCAGGCACTGAGCCTCCCTTCACCAGATCATCTGTTCCCTTTATTTCATTGTCTTGAAACTAAGATTATTAGGTTTCATTCTCTCTTCTCTGCCACCTTCTGATCCAAGACTGTTATGCTGCACTCAAATGCTTTTACCATTTACAAAAATGCCATTTCTCAGTGTTATGATTTAATTGCGTTTGTGTTCATTCAGTCGTGATGTCTAATGCAAGATGAAACTGTGAACTGATTTGGATGTGATTCCTTCAGATAACATCTTTGCTTATTTAACATGTTGTCAGACGCTGTTACACTATGTGTGGAAGTAAAGTGAGGCAAAACTAGTGAAAATGCTGTGGGGGGGTTTTTGCACTACCGCTGAAATCAGCCTTTAAAGATGTCAAGTAAAGTTTTAGTTATAGGTTACTTTGAAAAGCGTATTGCAACAAAATACTCCAAGTATATATTTAGCAATGATCTTGTTAAATATTTGAAACCCTACTATATATTAAAAACTACGAAACCTCCAAGAAAGTGTATGTTACTCACTAAGTTTTGTTAGGTCTGAACACATTCCCAGCATTTTGGTTTTTACTGACGTGCTTGAGCTGATTTTCAAAGTTCAGCACGCCCATAAATTTGATAAATACTGTATATAAAAACATACTTATTTGTCCCAGTTGAACATTTTTTTTGAGCAGATGCAACTGCAGAAAGAATGTAAAATAATACATTTTGGACACTAAAATTCAATAATTCAGGAAAGTATGCTTTTACATGATTCAGCTAATCCGGAAAGTAAAGCACAAACACATTTCAAACCATGCACACTGTTACTGTATGGAGACGGATGAAAGACCAATGCAAATTATTGCAGTTGAACTGGGGTATGATGCATGGATGAATTGATGAATCCCTCTTTGTTTATTCAGCTTCAATGACTGACCCATCTCATTCAGAAACTTTGTGAAAGTAAGTCGTAAACTAGTCTTTTCAGCCACATATAGAAAGGACCAGTGATATGAGGATTTTCCACTCTTGTTTTAGAATCTCACACGCTGTCCAGGTGCTCCCAACTCCATTTACGTCATCCTGACCCTCATTGCGTCTTTTTCTGACCCCCCCCCCCCCCCCCCCCCCCCCCAACAAAGCTCTTCTGTGCCTGTTTCTTCTTTCTGACCCTCTGTGACTGTCTTGCTTCTCTCCATGTGTCTCTGCAGGTGGTAGAGATAGCTTTAAAGGTTAGCCCCACACTGGGAGCCCACATGTTCCAGCCCCTGCTGCCAGTTGTCTTGAGAGGTATTGTGGATGGTGAGGTGAGTTTCAGCGTGGTGCCTCGCCCAGATATTTATTTATATATATGTTGGTTGGTACATTTTGATATCTTCCAATTTTTTTTTTCCTTGGATATTTAAATATGGTTTAGCTTAATACAACCGCAAATGTTGTTCTTGTACATTACTTCTTATACACTCTATATGTCAGTGTTTGTTGATCACTCAACCCAGTAAATGGTCATTAGCACTTTTCCCAGAATTCTGCCGTTTCAGCCCTTTCTCCATCGCCTTATCAAACTTAATGACCTGTGGTCAGCATGAATACATTTATGTATATTTATGGTTCTCTATTTGCATGTCATTGTGTGTGTTATGCAGATATATCCTGTGGTGATGTCCACCTACCTTGGCATCATGGGTCGGGTCCTGCTCCAGAACTCCAGTTTTTTCTCCTCCATGCTCACTCAGATGGCTGCTGAGAACAGCCAGGAGGTGAGGCTCAGTGTCTGCCCTTCAATTCTGTCTCCTCAGCACAGACTTTCTGAGAGTCGGAGCGAAACATAACTGCAAAGTGCCTGTTAAAAAGGAATCATTCTAAATGAGGGTGGAAGTAATGAGCCAGGGAATTGCAAATGGTAACTTTTCCAAGCCCTACATTTCAGAGTCGTCCTCCTTCGCGGGGAAACTCTGACATTGATCTTTGGATCCAAGAGCGGAATTAATTGCACCCCGCATGCGATAGTGATGTTTTTCTGCTGAATTTTATAGCAGAGGTAACACCATAATTTTTAAACATTAATACACATTGCCAGTTTGTCACATTGCTTGGCCTTTTCTCCAGACTTTATTGCTCTCCCATTGTTTTTCTTTTCCTTTATCTAAAATCAGCATTGTTTTCTGTTCCTCTCTTTGTCCACCTCTCTTCCTTTCCCCCATGTTTCTCCATGCCAGGTGGACCAACTGTTGGGCAGCATAATAGAGATGTGGGTCGACCGGATGGACAACATAACTCAGCCTGAGCGGAGGAAGCTGTCGTCACTGGCCCTGCTGTCACTCTTACCATCCGACAACAGGTGACACTTAACATTCATTTGTGTGGGCATGTGGCTTTGGGCTGGCACAGCTAAGACCAGGGCGTGTAAGTAGAAAGTGAGTGAAAAGTGTTTTGTAGTGTGCTTATCAAAACAGTTCGGTTCTCCATTAAAGTTATAGGAGTAGCAGTCACACTGAGCAGCACGAACGTTGCTGTTACACACACATCGCATACAATCCTACGCAGGCCGCAATGTTTTGTAGAACTTATGAGAACTAGAATGTGTCATCAGGCCGAACTTTGTTCCCGACACACACTCCAACACCAACATGATTTTTTTATTTTCTCCATCTTACTATTTTCAACCCCACAAACTATAATAACGGTCACGAGAATGCTTCAGGATTTGTGTTTTGATTATTGACTGATTATCTTCTTTGAAGAAAGGTTACTTCACCCCTGCTGTATTTGGTCAATAAAGTTTGTTCATGTGTGCCTGTATGTGTATCAATGCAAATGTGGTGCAGGGTCCCATTTTTTAGTGGATTATTGTGCTGATAACTAACAGGATCTGGGGGACTTCTCTTACCCTGCCGATGGGACAAATATGTACACGCAGAGGACAAAGCCCTCTTACATTCTGTATGTAGCTGTTGAAGTTTACTGAGCTGTTACCTGCCGTACCCAAAACATCGCCACTGGAACAGTTGAGAAATGTTCACACCGCAGCACTCAGCGGTGCTGTAGTGTGCTGTGTGGGTAGAATCTGGGAGGGTGGGGTTGAGTGTGTAAGTGGGATAGAAGTAGTGTATGTGGCACGATGGCCGTGCGTCGGCGTCTGATAAGGGCCGGGGTGAGCAGAAAGTTCCAGTTTGTTTAACTTTGGCTGTAGTCGAGCCCACTATGGTTGCACAACCAATCAGTGTTGACCGTTGTATGAACAGATGTGTAATTTCTACAGTTTTAGTGCAGCAGCAGTGCCAGCATGTCCAGCAATTCAGCATTCATTTTACAGCACGATGGTAGAGCGGTGGTTTCCCAATCGGAAGGTTGTAGGTTCCCATCTCCATCTCTCCACATGCCTAAGTGTCCTCGAGCAAGACGCTGAACCCCAAAATTGCTCCTTGACAGCGCCTTGCATAGCGGCTGCCTCCATTGGTGCGTGAATGTGTGTATGTGATTAGCCATGTAAAGCGCTTTGGGAAGGCTCACACAGGAGAAAAGTGCTATATAAATGAAGTCTATTTACCATTTGAAATTGACTGCATCATGAGTGTCTCAGTGACTACATTTGTTAATTATCCACTTGTGTTACCTTTAATTTAAGGAAATAAACGTTCAGGTAACAATGAATTGTCAGGATTGGTGATGCGTGCAGTGTGGCAGTTGATGGACATTTTGCATTTCTGCTGCTCCTCCTGATTTCAGACTTTTAGAACCATTGTTTGAATGATAAAGAGCCAATTCTCGCCACACCATCTTCTTTATTGTCTATGAGCGTCAGAAGTGACATTCATGACACGCTAATGATAGGATACTCTTCTGAACTTATTGTTCATATCTCACTATATTTCTTTAACTGAAAAGGATTGCTCACTTTAAGCTGCAAATGTCTCCTCATGCAGCCATTCACTGACAGGTACTCCAAAGTCTGAGCGCTTCTGCCTTTAGTTTCTTTTTTGAAGGGAATCACTTCCATGATTTTTCTTATTATGAAACTTCCCCAAGTGGTCTGAAATAGTCCCTGTCAGGTTTATGTTGAGCTTATGAGGTTCCACCATGCTGTGTGATGTTGTATGTCTTTATCGAGATCTTGGAAAGCTCATTCCAGATGCAGTCATCATCTACATTGACAGGCATGACGTTCTTTGTTACGATCCCCTCCTCTTTCTTCTGCAGCGTCAATTGATTATGACAGCCTTGGCTAATTAAGTGCTGCATGACAAATCTACCATTTCATATACAAGCGCAACTAGAATTGGAAGAGGCCCATATCTTGTCTATAACTGCCCTCAATATGATCCCATTGTTTCTTTTTTTTTTCTTTTATCTCAACTTCTAAGGTTGTCCTTAATTTCAAGGTTTGAGCTGATTATCTGTCAATCTTGATGACTGATAATGTTCTTCCCTTAATAGTATTAACTACTTACTTAACAAAAAAAAAGGTATTATAACAAAATAACCTTGAGAATTGGATCTCTGCAGTAGAGAAGATTTGATTGAAGGGCAGTAGATGCATAACAATGTGTGTGTAAGAGAGGGGCTCAAGTGAAATGCTGAAACAACAAGGAGCAGGTTAAGTAAAGGTAGGTGGGCACAAGTATCTGAGGTCAGCGATCTTGAGCAATGGACAGTGCACAAAAGAAGTGACAAATATAGTACAGATGTCGGGATAGCAGCCATGGTGAAAGGGAAGATTTACAAAACAGGATTGAAAACTGCTGTGCTGTTTATGTTGAAGACAGTGGCCTTGTTTTAAGACAGGACGGCTGAGGCTGAGCAGTTTAGGGATGAGGTTAGAGAGGCCAGGTTGATGTGCGTAGGACCTCTCCTGAGGAGAGATAGTTGTTATAAATGGACAAAGAGTGTTGGAAGTACCAAACAGGATGAGAACAGGAAGTCCTTGGATGTAATGGAGGAGGATGGAGACTTTGTTGTTGACACAAGCAGTGGATAGGGAGAGCTGGAGATAGATAATCTGCTGCAGCAACTCCCGAAGGAAGGAAATAAATGATGAAGACGATTGGAAAAAAGTTAATTTAAAAACAATATTTTTCACCAGGCTGTCCTTGGAGTCGGCTGTTCTCACAAATGAGCTGTCACATTTAGCTGGGTTGAAAGAAAAAAACTTGTTAAAGAACAATGTCATCTAAACCTGTGATCAAATTAAGCTGCTTCATAAATTCCACCTTTACACTCTCATTAATTTCATTATTTTTGAAACGGGTCCGTGTTTCACATTTTTTGAGTGGTTTCAAAATGTTTTTATCTCTTCATTTGAACTAAAAGTGATTGTTTTATTTTGCAGCAGGATTAGCATTAAACAGTGCTGTCTATGTTTTGGGGTGGGTTTTATTTATCCGCCATCGTTTCAACATTTTCATGGTGGTAGAAATGTTTGCAATGCCTGCAAAACATTTGCATATTGGAGTTAATTAAATTGACACACAAAGCACTTTTCTCTCGCCAGTTTTGATATCTTAAAAAGAAAATGAAAACCAGTTTAATTTTAGATTTATCCATCTACACAGCAGGACTCACATCTACTAATTTGTTTAAGACAATAAGACACCGCTAGAGGGCTAAGAAACGGGTGCAGGCTTGTGATAATTACAGCTAAGACGCGTTTAATTTGGCATTTCTTATTAGTCATTACTGATTCTTCTATTCGGTGATAGATAAATCATGGTTTTAGTTTTTGAGGAAACCCTGTCTTAGTTTGTATATGCTTTATTGGTGCGGAACATGACTAACTTGTTAAAGACCTGTTAATACTGATATTAGTGATAATCTGAAGAAGAGTGTCGTACTGTTTTGTGACTGGCTTCAGTTCCTTCACTGGCTACACAAGTCTGAGTGGCATTTTTGTTGTTGCTTTACTTTTGCGGGTTTTGCTCATGCAGCTTCATTTGTTTTTAATCAGGAGATAAATTGGTTGCTCGGCTTTCTTAATTTTTTCATCAATCATTGAGTATCTGAGCATTTTGTGAGACTTAGACCAGGGCTAACTTTAAAGTGAAGATATTTGAAAAGCTAATTTTAGACTTAAGGTGAGCAGCCATGAGGTCATTCACATCAGTTACTTTTGTTCAGCCTATTAAATCCTCATCAGTGATTTCTCAGAGCACCTTCAGAAAATGTCTTTATATTCGAAACACAGATTCACTTAACAGCTGATTTAGTTTTGGTGGGATCAGCTCAGACGTCAAGGCCATCACACAGTCATCACTCAATTTATGTGCGTGAGGTATCTCGGAATGATCAGGAAAGCTCTCCACTCTTCTGTATCTTAACATGGACTTCAGTGTACACGCTTTAAAGGTGTCCGTGACTGTCAGGACTGCTTTTTGTGAATGAAGATGTCAGAAACATCAAAACTCTAAAACACAAACTAGAATTTTTTTTATCCCTCAGCTCACTTGTCACAACAGTGTGAAATTAGATCCATGACTTTTTTTTTCTGAATTTAGCCTGAAAGTATAAATTAGGTGTTTTATTTCATCTGTTTAACCAACTTGTTAGAAGTGTGTCTGGACCTCTGGTGTTCACCAAAGACCAATTTTACTGCTCTCAACAACAGAGTGGCATCGACACCCATTTTCCTCCCCTTTAATAGATTTTGAGGGTCTATTTTTTAATGGTTTTAAATCGGCTTACAACCAGAAAGTCAAGAGGCAAACACATATTTTAATTGCTTCATTACGAAGAGCTAAGATGGCCGATTCCAGTGGGGACTGTTCCTCAGAGTTTGTCTGCATTTCTTTCACTGAGCTTTCAGATCATGTCTCCACTTGTAGTCATTTGAATGACAGGCACCGAGCAGCAGTAGTTGTCGGCTATTACAACGTAATCACGCAGAACTGCTGGGCTAGATGGAATTAAAACTGACACACGCGTTTCAACGAGTGATTAGGGATTTTCAATTCAATACCTGCATCCAGTCGTTTGCCGTGGCTGCCAATTTGAAGGTATTATTTGAAAACTTGATGCGGAGGTGCGCAGTGATGTAGTTCACCCTCCCAGGATCATAGTACTGAATGAAAGGAACTGTTTAAAATTCACTCCGATCCAACTTTTTGTTCTCTTGTTGTCAATCAAAACATGTCAGAATTGATTTTTTTTTCCCCCTCGTCTTCCGGAACTTTTTGTGTTTCTGAGTTTAAATGTGTCTAATTTACAACTTGAGCGATAAACTAATATGATTTTATAGTTATTTACAAGGTAGATAATAGGAGGAGCAGTGCTTTTGTTGTGAAGTTAATTGTTGGATTAGTTAATAGTCAGGATCTGTGTGATGTTGTAGCAGATTAAATGTGCCCTTCCATTGAGCTCACTTGGTCAAAGGAGCAGCATAGACTGATGAAGCCACTTGGATAAGGGGTGAAACGTCCTCCCAAGAAATATGGCCAAGTCCAGGTGACCTGATTCACATAGCTTTGAATTACCTGGACAAGTTCTAATGTGCATGGACATGTCTGTTACGAGGATATCTTTGGGGTTGTGCTCGTGTGTAGAATTGTTCACAGCATATAAAATAGCCCGTTTTTTTTTTTTTTTACCAGACTTGATGCTCGGTGACCTTCGTACAGCGTTGACTGGAGTGGATCACGCCAAGCGCTTGAACTGACATAGCCTTTGATGCATCAGTGCCTATACCCACTCACATGTTGACTTTATATTATTTTCCCTCCCTGCTTTTTATTCTTTATTGACATGAGAAAGCCCACTTTCTTTCAAAGCATTCAAAGCCAGACTCAAATAATTCATCAATGACGCCTGCTTTTCTTCAGCTTGGGTTCTGCCAGCCGGCAAGCCTGTGCCCAACAGATTCTCTTCTCTGGAAAAAGTGGCACAGTGGCTTCGGTGATGATACAAAAGCATCAAGCCCACTTTACTGTTTGTTTGGACAATAAACCTCAATTTTATACAACACAGTTTTTTTTCTCTAAGCCTCACATTGTGTGCTCTTAGAAATAAAACCTGCCTTTTACAGCTGGAAAATCATCTTTGTCATATGTGGTTAATCAGTGGAATGGGAGCATGTTTTTTTATAGGATCATAAAAGAAGAAAATGTTTTCATAGCACTGCTATCCACATCACGTTTGGCCTATTCTTGACTACTCTGTTAGTTTTCCTTTTTAACAGTAATATTTCACCAGTTGTTTTGTTTTTTGTTTGTGTTTTGCACATATGTATGCAAGTATAGAACCATTGACATGCTGGTGATTAATGGCCTTCTCTGCTTGGCCATATGTTTTTTTGACAGCCACTCTATCATGTTTATTGTGGCCAGGATCTAACCTGGATTTTGCTCTGGATTTGACCGTTTACATCAATGGACCATTACCATCCCGCCATTCAAACATGTGCACACACATATGCATACATACATACACACAGCTGTTGAATTAATGATCTTGTGAGTAATGAAGTTACGCAATCTGTGTGTTATCAGTGTGATCCAGGACAAGTTCTGTGGCATCGTCAAC
This sequence comes from Lipophrys pholis, assembly GCF_963383615.2. Lineage (NCBI taxonomy): Eukaryota > Metazoa > Chordata > Actinopteri > Blenniiformes > Blenniidae > Lipophrys > Lipophrys pholis. The sequence continues at coordinate 13,309,683 of NC_137638.1, forward strand.
ATCTGCGTCGAGGCGCTCCACGATATCATGACAGAGGATCCAGAATCGGGAACATTCAAAGAGTGAGTGTTCGCACTTTTTTTTTTTGTCTCTTTCAGTGAAGAACAGATAGAAAAAAAAAGAAAAACCCATGCAGCAACACTCGTATATCATGCCGTTCATACCTTCCAGTCAATTTTCACAAATGAATGAAGGTTGCAATTTGGACAAAGCTCATGCATTATGAATGAAGATACTTGAAAGTACTTGAAGCAGCACAACTGCAGCTGTGCTCCTGAAGCTTGACTCGATCAAATACACACCTCTGAAACCTTTTATAGATTGGCGTTCAAAAAATATCATTATTTTTGGAACGGCTGCATTGTGCTGAGGGAAGCTGAGTGGTTGAGTTGAACAGGACATTGTTTTGTATAATAATAATTTTTTTAATGTCTTTTATGTATAATTAGATGAAATTGAAAATACCAGACCAACTTAACACAGTTTGAGAATGAACAACAAAGTCGCTGGCTGCCTGTCCATGGCGTAGCCTACCCTGAAATGTTCTGTCCTTGAAATGTACCTGAGAATTAATCACCATGTATTGAATAAGATAAAATTACAACTGACAAATCACTTCAACTTAGTAGAGTACCTCAGGGTTACTGCATATATCCCTTCAGATGTCTCATGGCAGCTTTAGAATAAAGTAGAATTGTCTTGCAATATTCTGAAGTAAAAGAAACTTGGTTTGTTCCTTTTGACAATGTTAAAAAAAAAAAAAAAAAGTCACTGTGTATTTTCATGAAAGCTGTATTGCCTTTTGGAAGTTAGAGAAAACAACGAGGGAACCCTTGATATTCTCTCTCTCTCTCTCTCTCTCTCTCTCTCTCTCTCTCTCTCTCTCTCTCTCTCTCTCTCTCTCTCTCTCTCTCTCTCTCTCTCTCTCTCTCACTCTCACTCTCACTCTCACACTCTCACTCTCACTCTCACTCTCACTCTCACTCTCTCTCTAACTCCTGTGAGAATTATCTGGCTCATTACTTGCTAAACAGCCACTATGTCCACTTGCTCTTCACCAACGGCGCACCTGAGCGGAGACTGTACATATGCTTTTTAGGGGCTTTCGTTTCACTATCAGACGGTGTCTGCTGTGGCCAAAAACAACACAGAGAGAACAATGAGACAGAGCCAAAGCATTAAAGTTTCAAGCTTATGAGCTAAGCCTCGAAACTATTCTGTCTCTAAAAAGCTACGAAGTGGAGTTGCAGATTTGAGTTTAAAAAAATTATTTGAATTTATAGTTTAATTTCTAAAAAAGTCACGTTATTTGATACATTGTTATACAAATATTGAGATACTGAAAATACCTTGAGACTGAATTCTGTCTTGTTTCTTCACATTTTCCTATTTTCTTTGTAATAATTCGTATTAGTCTGACAGAATAGATTTAGTCTTTTTGAATATCAATGGCTTTAGGTTGTTTGATTTCTTGTCAGAGGTTGATTCCTCTTAAAGTTAGGATATGTGACTTTCAAGACAATCTCTCTTATTTCTCCTCATAATAAGGATTAAGTAATGAGGACAAAGAAAATAAAACACTGCACACCGACTTTAGACGAAGCACAAAGGTCTCGCTTGTAATTCTCTCTGCATGCAGATGAACCAATATGAATGGCAGGCAGGAGAAAATATAAGTGCCTGAGGATTCAGCCCCTTTCTGTGTGCCCGTTCTGAAATTGTCTCCCACTGTGCAGGTTTATATGTGGTTATTAATATTGAGTTGAATATTATTGTGTTTGCAGCTGCATGCTGATGAGCCATTTTGAGGAGCCCAAGCTGAGTGATGATGAGGAGCCTCCAACTGAGCAGGACAAGAGGAAGAAACTGGTGAGTCAAGCGCAGATCTAATTTGGCAATCATTAAAGCCTTTTTTCCCCCCTCGGCTTGTTCGATTCACGCTTTAGATTTTTATACAAATAGCCCAAATAAAACATGGCTTTCTGCTCATTTCTGTTTTACTCTGTGTTCATTCAAGTGGCTTTCACTCTGTCCTGTGATCACAGCACTAAGCCTCTCTCCTTGTGGCAATCCTTTATGCCACTCTGGCTCTCATGCAATATTAAAACACTCACAATCACAAATGTGTTTCTTCAGTAAGCAAAGAAGTAGGTTGTCACGTTATGTACAACCTCGTCCAGGAACAAATTGAAAACCACCTCACAGCCACTGCAGCTTTCCATGTAGAGAACCACATAATCACTTTTAACGACACCATGTTTCATATAAAGCTCCACTAAGTCTTAAATTCAGCGTGAATGTTGGCGAATATCCATACATGGCCCCAGGGTGGGGGGGATGTACACCAATTAAACTGTACAGTGAGGCATGTATGTAAAAGCATGCATTTTGTATGAGGATGTGTTCATTCAGTAATCAGTCACGGTGAGGAGGCTCAGAAACTCTAACAATCGTTAACGTTGCAGAAATGCTGTTTAATTACAATGTTGGTGTGTTTTTGCGTGTGTGTAGCCTTTTCCAAACGAGTGCTTGAGCAAAATTTAATTTATATAGGAATTTGATTGCCCTGGTGTTGGAATGAAGAAAGGCGACTCCCTTCATTTTTGACTGTGACTTTGTGTGACTTTCCTAAATGCGGGTGTGTGTATGTGCGTGTATGTGTGAGCATGTGTGTGTCTGCTGGGCAGTATCCCAGTGCACTTATCACCTCAGCCCAGACCCTGACTTTTTGCTCCAGGGAATAGAGAAGAGACTTAAAGTTGCACCTCTCTGTGCTTCTTAATGCGTGTGGGCCTGTGTGCTTGGAGTTGTGCATGAATGCATGTGTGTAAGTGACGGGTGTGCGCCCATAAGACAGTTTCCAGTTTGAAGTGAGAGTTAATGAGAAAGGAAGACCGGTTACATTTTGATTATTTATTGACTCCAAGCTGGTGTTCTTGCAGCGTATCTCCTCAGCGGGTGTGCATTAACGTCTGTATTTTTTGTGTATGTTTGTGCTGGTGTGAGAGAACCTGTGAAAGACACAGGGCTTTGTTTGAAGAACAAAATAAATGCGGACTGTCTTGTTTGTGCATCAGATACTTTTGACGATTGTCATTTAGGCTCCAATCGCCACATTGCCTGGGTTAGGGTTAGGGTTAGGCTCCCAAAGTTAGAAAAAAAATGTGTTTAAAACAGAAGTATGTTAGGTAACGTACATTTGCAGAGCAAAAAACATGCAACTAATGCAATCATTGAAATCCTCTTTAACCTTTTTTTGAGATTGAAAACGCTAGGGAAAAAGAGAAATTGCAAAGCATTTAAATGAACAATATTTAAAATGTTAAAGGGCTTCTTTATCCATGCGTTGTTTTCAATCTTTGCCGAGGTTTCAGTTGTTCAGCATTGTCAATCTTTAGTCGTGTTTCTTCTTCTTTGGATGAAGAGAGAGTTTGTTTCGTGTTTTAGAAGTTGTTGACTGTTCCACTCTCATTTTGTTGGGGATTTCGAAGGGTCCCCTCCCTTTGATCTTAGTGTTTCAGACAACAAGACGTGGCTAACCGATGCTGTGTTCAGGCCTCTGTACATAATGCATCATTTGATTCTTGTGCTTCATCTACAAGGCCAGTACTATCAAACAAGAAAAAGGACAGGCGACATCAAAGACTCTCTTCACCGGGTACTAATGACATGGGCTCCGTCTGTTGTGCTCTGGTGGCACACACCCACTCAAGCCCATTCTTTTATTTTATTTTTTTACTACTCAGTAATGTCCGCCACCACACACATGCAGGTTTTTGTGCTGCATTTCTGTGAGTCGTTGCCAATGACTGATTAGACACCGACATAATAATAGAGAATGAGGGTGCCCAATTACACACAATTGTGCATGGATGAACGCACGCATACATATTGAGGGGGCCGGTTGCTCAACCTGGTTGGTGAATAGTGATAAAAGCAGCACTTCATACAGCGTTGTGTTTTTAAATTGTTGCAAAACTAAGCTAGAGCGTTCTTCTGAGGGGATTGGGGAAATAAAACCAGCAATTATAAATAGGTAGACCTCTGTACCCAGTATGTCAGCTTTGCACATAGACTTTACTTTTTTTCTTGTTCTTTTCGCCTAATTCACTGACATTAATGTATTATTAAAAAAAATAGAGATTAAAGCTAATGATAGCATATCAAATGTGTTTTTCTGAATAATGAGCATATTTTCACTTGAAAGACATTACTTTGTAGGTGTTCTCAGTTTAGTTTTATCCTTGAAGCATCACAAAAATTAACATAAAAATGGCCTGTATTGTGTACATAACTATGCAGATATGCTTGGAGTAAAATTAACACACATTTAAATTAATAGCCAACGTTAAGACTACAAACATGCCATAATCGTGTTCAAAGTCTTTACTTAGTACATGATTATACTCCAGATCTGGCAACATAAAGGATTTCCCACAATATTTTAGCAAAGCTTCAGTCGATGTAGCAGAAGCCGTCACTATTGACATCATCCAACACCACATCACATCCCTTTTTTTTCTTATATATATTAAACACTTTTGCTGTTTCAATGTGCTTTCACATGATCTGATGCATTGCATGCGTTCTCATACCAATAATGGAGATGGCTGCCATGCAATGTGCTCACACACCATTGACAGGATTCTAACATGAATACATGAACAGAACGGGAGGGACGATCAAACCACTACCCTTGGGCTGGAAGACGACATATTCTACTTGCTGTTCCAAGCATAGGCACACTCCTGTGTATTAAAGCACTTGTGCAATGGTTTCCTAATGGCCTAAACTTGTAACCATGAGAGAGACGAAGCAATGTGCCGTTTACAAAAATTATGAGATACAGTATTTCCACTTGATCAAATCGGGAAGTCATGACAAAACATGACAGACGACGCTCAGATGTAGAAAGCCTCCGTCATATTGCATATATTAACTTAATATGTTGGTAAGATACACAATGGATGTGCATGTTTAATGAACATGGCAGTCTCCTGTTTTAATAAAGTTTGACCCTTTGGTGACCCTGTGGTGGAAGTCAACAAAAGATCTTTGCTTTGTACTTTTCTGCATCTCTCTTTCATTTTCTACATATCTATATTGAGCAACACCATTAAAGTTTCCCCGTAAAGGTTGGCGTGTGAATAACACATTTGTTTTTTTGATCTCATAGAACTCCAATTCATTTGTTGAATTAGATTTGATTTGTTTTCTCTTCTTGTAGCTGTAGTCTAGGTCAATGCAAAAAAATATATAACATTTTTCAAAGTCTCATTTGATAGGTGATGTTTAATTTGGTATCGATTTATAGGAACAGAATGCTTAGTCTTGTTATTAATGGCATTTGTTCAGGATGCGTTACTGATGAAATTTCTGTTCCAGGCTATTAGGGTGATGAGGGTGTTGTGCGTCACATGTCTTTCTGCAGTTGTTATTGTTAATATAATAAACATTATTCACGCAGCTGGAACAATTATGTTCAGATTCAAAAGTGATTATGCTAGTTTTCGTATTAAAAAGCTCAGTGTGTTCTTCTCAGAGTATCACCGGGTTGCATCTCAACCTAAAACCCCTGAAACGTTTACAGAATCGTCTTTTTGACGAGGGAATTGAGTCAAGTCGTTGCACCATGTTCGTGAATTTGGTGTGCACTGGTCACACGGTGATTTGGTTTGGTTCAAGCCCCCCAATCCCAAACTCGATAGGAATATTATTGCTGTTAGGTAACAGTTCTTACCCTTCACCACTGTTCAGTGTCGAGCAGAAAACTAAATGTAATGTGGTGGGAGATGGCTGAAATGAAGATGTTTGTTTTTTCTATGATTGCTTTGGCTGCAGTCTATTTCACATTGTCATGTCAATGATAACCAAATGAAAAATTAGGATAATCAAAACCATTGTTCAAAACTTGATATTAAAAAAAATAAAAATCCAGTCATTATATTAACTGGTCTTAAGTGTTCCAATCTGAAATTACGAGTTTTGTTTTATCTGACAGATGCTTCAAAGGATGTGTGTGTCTTGATGTCTAACAATGGCAAATCTCTGAGACTAATGCTCCACAGTATTGCCTTTTATTTCTCAGAGTGAACCAAAATATTTATGCCGAAGAACAATTTTTCATTATTTCAATGAAATGAACAGTCAAACCGCCTGCAAAGGTCTTCTCGAGGTGTGTATTTATAGGAAATGAGCTCCTCTGTGTTATGATTTCAATCTGCGCCACACAAAGCGATGGCAACGAAGGCTTGCCATTCTTGCTTCATTATTGCTCCCTCTTCTCAACCAGACATCAGTGTCAGCATAATTTGGTTTTGTTGAATAACGGACCCCTCTGACGTTATTTCGCAGCACGAGATATAAAGATTCTCCTTTGTGTTGCCTAAGGCACACACAGCCATCAAAATGAGTCTCCATCTCTGCTGCTTCTTAGCATTACAGCCATTTTTGTCCAGGAGAGTAAAGAGCAGGTTGATAGGAACATTGCAATGCTGGAAAGACACACGGTGGAAAAACTTGAGTTTTTGGAAGAGAAAGTGTAGTTCATCAGTGGACTTTGAAGGGATTGTCAAGTTCGTATGTCAGCTGTAGACGTCTTGAATTGTTAAATTTGTTTCCATTATGCATCCGGTTAGTTTCTCCATTACCATTTAGACTCAAAGCAAATCTATAGATGAATTCAAAATAAATTTATTTCAACCTAAATATTAAACTCAAACTTGGAATTGTGTAATCGCTGAACACATAACTGTTCCCATTTCCACTCTGATTAATTTCATTCAGTGGATCGTAATGGTGTAATGGAGGATGACAGCTGTCTAGTTAAATGTGATTTTTTAATGCAACAGTCATATCCACTTTTAGAGGAATTCATTTATTTATTTATTTTTTTAAATGCTTGTGCATTAGTGAACTTAAAGGTGAAATCCAAATGCATATTTGGCAGCTCTGCCACTAGAAATGCATTGAAAGCACCAATCAGAGGGCAAAAGATACAGGAGCATTTCATAAATATTGAATATTCCTTATCATGCGGTATTGTTTGGAATTGTAAAACAGACTAAATAAAATATTAGAGCCGTAATTGAAGCTGTACTTGTGTGTGTCTCTGTTGGAAACCGACACGAATCATGGTGGTAAGCGGAAGTCCCGCCGTGTTAGCCCGTGGTGGCAGGGCTCGTTAGCGTGTTGTTAATGGGTAGCCACAAACAACTGTGATATATAGTCGTCAGTCATCATATAGACCAGATTTCACCGAGCTCCTTTCTCTCTACTTCTTCCGCACTACTCCATGTCGGCTTGCAAGGTATTTCCCAACTTTTTCTTTCTGTGTCTAATTCTTCTGATTCGTACGGTTAGCTTTGTTTTGATCACAACCCAGAATGCATTGCGCACGACGTCACGTCCTCTCCCCCGCTCTCTCACCCTGCCCGCTAGAAAGATCGTTTACAAACGAACCGAGACCGAGCATTTGAAGGGGATCACTTGTTTTGATCCGGTTGAGAGTTCATGGGAGATTTCACATCGCCCTAACGGAACAGTACTCCAGTCCGGATCAAACGGGGGAATGTTGAACACGATCTAAAGCTGCAGTGTCGAGGCGAAGTATGCGAAGTTTCCCTTCCCGAAAAAAGAAAAGCAGATCAGTGTGGAATCGTAAAGAGACTCCCAAGCTCCTCAAGCTGATTCATGAGGCAGACATAAATTCTATATCCATCATTTATAGTGGCCTTAAACACTTATCGTGGGTGTCTACATACTGATGAAACTCCTCCATGGCAACACCTTAACAACACTGTTACCCTGCTGTCACCGAAACAGCAGTCCAACGTTAAAATCCAATGCATTCAGCACGAGGAAGGCTGGGATCATTTTGCCCTCTTATGCATGAGAGTCTTTCATTTTCCAGCTGTGCAGATCAGATGATTCAGTCAGAAATATGTTGAGGAGTTTCACCTGTCAGCTCTTTGGATTTATTGGAAGTTAATTAGTCTGGTTTAAGTAATGAGAATAATTGATCTTTCCTCTGACAATTCACTGTTGTTAAATTGATCCTAATACATCTTAATTACCAGTGGGTAGCGCATTCAGTCTCTATGTGGCTCATTACAGTGGGAACCAATCTCTTTGATTTGATTTATTGCTGGAGGAGACTCACTCTGCTTTAAATTCTTCTCTCGTCTTGTGAGTTCAGGTTTAGGGTTTGTCATATTAATGACTCATTGATCTCTGCAAAGGCATGTGAATTCTTTGATTTCGCCCAAACTTTCACTTCAATTTACAAAGAACAAAAACCAGAAATCTTGCAATATTGATAGCACCAATTATGAATTCTGCTTCACAGGCGTTTGCGGAGTCGGTTGCATATCTTAACTATGATGAGATGAAAATGAGTGAAAACTATCGTCATGATGAAATCCCTGTGCCCATACATTTCTCTTTTGACACTTTTTGCTGCTGCAGCACTTCTGAATTCATACTTTCACCCTGTGCCACAGGCTTTAGTTAATAATCTCTTTTTGATTGTTCTAGAAATATGCATGTCAGCTACTGTGAGACTGTAATTACTAAACGTCTTCTTATTTTAGTAATAACACAAAAAAAAGTATTTCTTTTTCTTCAATGAATAAATGGTGTCTTTCTGATTCAGCCACCAGAATGATATGTAGTGTGTAAAAGGTGGTATATAGCTACTAATAATGAAATAATGGCCAATAACATAACACCTACCAATAATATAAGGACTTTGGCCTGTATAATGTAGTAAAACCCAAAGCATAATAATATTTGATCCATTATCATAATAACATTTTGCCTACAATTAGTGCTTATAAAAAAAAATAAATTAAGTAATTACTTACACATTTTTCTGTAATTAATCGCAGTTAATTTTATTTCTGCTGCTTAAGACTGAATCTTGTAATGGCTATTTAATTATGGAAAATCATGGAATTCTATTCAAATTCGAAGGCCATTTTTAGAGCTTTCTTCCAGCTTTGGGTGAACACTATTTCTCTCCAAGTTTAGCAAAAGCAATTAATCTTTTATCCACTAAGAGACGATATAACAAAACACAGACTTTTGACAGTTTCAAAATTTCGAGAAACAATCTTGTGACCTTAGTACATGAACAAAGTTGCAATGATAAACTGTAATATCCAATAACAAAGAAAATAAATGGCTCATGCACACACTACGGGGGGGGGGAGAACACACACAAAACAAGTGGACGCACAGCGAGAGCACACACACACACACACACACACACACACACACACACACACACACACACACACACACACACACACACGAAAGAGGGAGGGGTGTTCGCTATCTCCAACAGCCGTCATTTTCTGATCAAACCAAAAAGACATCTGGTGGTGTTTTCCTTCATAATGTGTATGTTTTATTGCATTGTATTGTCTTGGTTCCAGTCTCACCATACAGTGTATACTGACTCCTGCAGTGTGGTATGTACTGTAGCTCCACATCATTGCCAATACGCAGCCCTTTGTAACAGTGTGATTGTTGTGATTGTGTTGTTAGTATTCTACAGGGATAATGTCGTAAAACAATAAACATAATGTCGCGTTAATGTCTTTTTCAAGATTTTATAGCAGTGGAATGAAGACTGAAGACTTCAGTGTGATAATTTTGCCTGATGAGAATGCAGTAACTTCTGTTGATTTGCCTTGAGTAAAACTTTTATTGTGGAGAACTGAATAACATTTTTATCATCCTATTAGCATTGAGCTGCCACTTTGAGGGTTTGAGAGGCAAAAGAGCTCGAAGTTGTTTGTTGCTTTCATGCAGCCAAACTCTTTAGGTCCAGTGTGAAGACTTGTCTTCATTGAACTGTATTGACTGATGTATTCATGTATCTACATCTATTTGACAACTTTTAGTTTTGTACATATTTAAAACTGAACAAAGTTTCCAACACATTGAAAATGTACATGTGTTGTACATGCAGGGTATTGCAGAGTTCAAAGAGACAACGTCCTCACCACTTCTCCCCTTTCAAGTGTTCTCAGAATCTCATACAGTAGTCTGGTGAGGCAGAGGCCTTTGGATCATCTATTTTAATCTATTTTTATTTTGTATTTCTATAGTTTTCTTCTTTTTCTAGGAAATTAAATCATAATCTTCTAACATTGTAAGCATGGATGTATAGTTTTAACATGGTCTTACTTTATGGCCCCTATAGTGTGACAAGAGGTACTGGTTCTCCCAATCTCTTGCTTTTTTTTTTTTTTTTTTTTGGCATTTAATCCCATCCATCCATCTTCAGTACCACTTCATCTTGTTCAGGGTCACTGGGCACTGGAGTCAGTCCCAGTTAACTGCAGGCGAAGGCAAGATACACCCGTCAGCCTTGTCTTATTGAATACTTGAAATAAACTACCGATTCCTTTGAAGGACTTCATATTAAAGTGTCAAAAAATATTGCATTGGTGTCAAAACAGTAAAACGCCAAAGAAGAGAGCTCAACTGTTTGGTGCCTCACCCTGTGAAATCATTGAGGTGGTTGAAAATATGCTGACATCATTCCTGTAGCACACAGTTTCTAATATGATTGTTTTTTATTAGTTTTTTTTTTTTGTTTTACACTTTAGTCAGATCTGGTTCATTTACTTTTTTTTTTTTTTTTTTTTTTTTTTTTTTTTTAAACCTCAGAAAAAAGCTGCATCAAAACACTCAGCCGTGGTAAGATTTTCCCAGTGTACTATTGAGTAATGGTTATCAGAAATATCTCCTTTAAATGTCACAGACAAGCGCATTGAGATTCTCTCAGGGAAATGAGCTGGCAGAGAAACAAAAGATAACTGTGGTATTGTCAAAGGAAGCCAATTGATCTGACAGCGTCTACGTCTGTGTTTAATGTCATTTTCTCTCCCTGTTTCCAACTTATCTAACCATCACGCATCGATATAGGTTTTCCAACAGGCAAATATGTATTCCAGACATTAGTTATGTTGTGATTTATTAGTTATATTTTTGTATTTCTTCTTCTGGAAAAGGAACCTGTTGTGTTGCTTAATGCCGAGTTTGAATGAGTCAAGTCTTCTTGTTTTTTTTGGCCGTCTCAAGCGATTATCGACAATTTGTGAATAAAATCCTAAATTATTTTCATTGAAGTATTAAAGGAATAAAGCCTAGATTTTATTTTGGCTCAGTTTAGTGGCTCTTGAGTGGTTTTCAATGTATTCGAAGTCTGAACGTTGGTAACCGTCTCTAATAAGTTATGTAAAAGTGTCTCAGTCACCATAAACAGCTGCCGCAGTGATTTTAAAAGGACAACTGATGTGGTTTTTTTTAATTGCAAAGTAAATATCCCATTGAGATTCAAAATTAAAAAGTTCCTTTCCTTTGTGTGTTTTTCACTCTTCTGTGCATCCCAACGACATTTTACAAAGTTCCAAGCTGTGAAAGTTGCTGACTGAATCCTTCTCTTCCTGAATTGTGACTCAAATGAACAGAAATTGGTCTTTTAGTGGCATCCAGATGGCACACCAGATTTCAGACGGGATGTCGCGTATCTGAGTTTGACCCGGCTTATCGCTCAAAGCCTCAATTGCAAACAAATTCTTATTCACTTCCCATCACTTAGCCAAATCCACTTGAGGGAAGGCATGCAGCAGCGAGTCAACGAAAAGCAAGTTTTAATTTGTCAAACGTATTTATCAACCCGTGTTTGTAGAAGGCAATCAAGACCATTAGGTTTTTTTTTTATGTAGTTTGTGCCTTTTCTTTCATTGTGCATGCCTTTTCAGAGATGGAAACAATCCCAGCCTACATGTTTCAAATGAAGATATTTGAGTGCTCATTGCCCTACGTGGAAATTTAGTCATTGTTGGTTGTAAACTCCAAAAATGTGCAAAAACACATCTCTACCTTGGACCCACAAACAGTGACTGAAAGCTTGTTTTGCAAGGCAGACTGATCATTATGTTTCTTTCGAGTCACCATGTATCTTATTGTAGAGCTCAAAGTCTCCGTCGCTGCTTTCATGACCTCCCCGCTGATTTTCTTCTGAACACAATTAATTTGAGAGTTGCCTTCGCCAAACAATTTTTCAACACCTCAGTGCATGAACATATGTATCAGTGTGTTCCTGCTTGTTTCAACTCCCACACTTAAAAGTAGGATTTTATTATTATTATTTTTTTCTTTCTTCCTAATGTGCCCTTGTGACACTCTGCGAGCTCTCACATTTACGCCCTCAAGTACAATACTGATTAGGGTATTACAATTTGTGCTGCCTCATTTGGTGAGGAAATTACTGCAATCAAGCTCTAATCCTCCCTCTCAGTAAGGAGACCATGAACTTATGAAACCACAGAAAATAAGAGGTAGAGGGACGTGTGTAGCTGTCTGCTTTTGTGTGGTCTTTTTGTGGTTTTGTCCTTGATTCACAGTGACTGTTGCTCCGACCTCTCCTGTCTATTCCACTTGAATGTAGTAACGCTGACTTATCTGTGTGGTCTGATCTGTCAGCTCACTGTTTGGCTTCTTCTTTTGTGTCCTGTCCGTGTCTGCACTTTATTTTGTACTTGGTTTGTGCAGAATACAATGAATCAATGTAAAGATTTGGTATATATATATATATATATAAGCCAAATCTTTACATTGATTCATATATATGAATATATATATATATATAAGCCAAATCTTTACATTGATTCATATATATGAATATATATATATATATATATATATATATATATATATATAAAAAATGAGACATCCACACGGTTTTTTTTTTTTTTGTTAAAGGTAAAAAATACAAATAAAAAAGTTTTGTAGGGGCCCCTGAATGGCAGTTTCTGTCATCTGGCTCACTTACTTGACTTCAGACAGAAGTTCTTTGAGAAATGTACAATTTCTGAGCTGTAATGTTAAAATACGAGTGATGCAGACTAACTCGTAAGACGTGAGGAATTTTTAGATATCAGCTGAAGGATTCAGACTCAGACCAACAACAGAGCGTTGCTGTACAGAAAAGCCTGCAGGCAACAGCAGATGCTTCTGTTGCTCCATTGGTGCTCCACTAGTAGCGACTCACTGAGCTTCTCCAAAGAGAAATGTGGGGAACTGCAGCTACAATCATGCTTCTGAAAATGAGTCATGGACGAGTGTGGACGTGCTGTACAGAGGAAATGTTTTTAACTGACTGAGATGGTGATGAGGTCATTTTCACCTTTTGTTTGAGTGCTTTTTGGTCCTGATTCCTGATGCCAAGTAACGGCAACTAAATTGCATGATTTAAGTGATTTTCTGCGTACCTCAAAACAAATATATTTTTCTTTATCAAATATACTTTCGTCTGTTCAGCAATGCACGGTCATATTTGTCATTGGCCACCAGTCAGCTGATAAGTATACTGATGGTTGAATGTGGTATACAAGCAGATGGAAGGCTCAGATATAAGTAATCCATGTACATATGCATGCATACACAAAACATACCCATTAGAATGTAGACTTTTTATCAACAATAAAACCATCCTCAAATCATGGATGAATATAAATACGATGAAGAAACTATTCATATTGTACTTAACTATTTTAAATGAAAATGCTTAATAGAAATTTGAGCTACTCTGTGATTAAAACACACATTTAAAAAGAAATATATTTTTTTAAAGTCCTCCCAAAAGGGAAAATCAACCAGAAGAAATTAAGAAATGATGTCAAGACCTAAGAAGAAAGAGAAAATATCATGTAACCTCTGCAAATAAAATTGAAGGCCAGCAGAGGAAATGCATCTCAGGAATGTAACCACAGTTTGTGCTAAAATGTGAGCAGATCCGCACCTTCTTTTCAAACATGTCAAGTACATACGCAATCACAAACACAATTGCTTTTAGCTATTCTGAGTCACATTCCATGTGGCAAATCATTTTATTTGCATAAATGCTACCCAGTATGTTTTTCTTCTGGTCGACACGTCCAACATTGCATATTTAAATGAGACTGAATGAAGAGTGCTTGTCATTTGTGCATCTGTTGTGTACTAAGCCTCAGTGAGATGCTTAATAGATCAGCTTTTATCCGCACACAGCATTTGTGTGCAATGTCAGTCTAATATATGTCCACTGATGTTTTAGTGATATCACAACCAAGCTGAAATTTGTTCCTGCATCACTCCTTCTCATGTGATATTACTTGAATAAAATAGTTTTTGGAGTAAAGCTGCACCAATGTTTTTTTTTTTTTTTTTTTTTTACTTGACATTAAAAAAAACATACTTCTTGTGAATTTCTATTACCTCTGTCAACACAAATGATGTGACTCACAAACTGTTGCAGAGGACAAATATAATACTGGACATTATTTCTTCATAACTGCTACTTTGAGCTGTGTGTATTTACTTTATGTACAAGCACAGATGCTAAATCCGACTTATCTGTCAGAAATAACTGCTACACAATATTTTCATTTTAGTGCAACAGCCAAAACAAAAATAAAAAATTTAATGCAAACTCTCAACGAGTCACACAGGCTGTCCTTGCTACTCCTTACTCGTAGGGTGCACTGTTTGTGGGTTTGTTAGAAACCATTAAATTGAATTAAATAAAAAAAACTACGAGAAATTGGAACGACTTAGAAGCTCACCAATGTAGTCACAAGGCTAACACTGCTTCTGTGTCATTTTAATCAATTAAAGACGCATGAAGGACAGCTCCACAGCTTGCATAGATTGGGATGAATTTACCAGTTGATTACAGTTTCTTTGAAAACAGAATATCTTGTGTGGAATTGCCAGGTCATCGCAGTAATTTCAGGTCAGTGTAAGAACACAGAAAGAGTTGAAGCACATGGTTCAGATGAAGCACCTGTTTTGAGGGCCTTGTTGATATTATAAACTGCATATTTATTACTCCAGGAGTAAATAGTTTTGACGTATAATCCGATAATCTGAGGTACTTGCTGCTGACTGGTCTTCTTGTGGCCAGTTACTGTTTTTGCAGAGAGTAGGTGTACGTGTGTGTAACACAGCAAATTATCAAACAGGACAGACATTTTATCAGATGGAGGGAAAGGTTTGCGCAGCAGAAACAAAGAGCGGCTGGTCCCAGGATCAGAGGCTCCTCATCCAGACTGTGTTTCTGTTTTAAAAGCACGTAGAGCCTTTGGTAAGCACACAGTTTTGGAACAGAATTGCTCTTCAGCTGCCAATGAGTACCAAACAGTCTGAGAGTTTGGGTTAGTCACTGCAAGGATGCCTGTTACCTTCAAGATGCACATCAGGTTAAATATTTGCTGCTCGAGTTCAAATGTTGAAGCTTCACCTTGAAAATAGATGAAGTATTTTATATTTTTCAATTCAAAATTAGTTTGCTACATGAGTAAATTAATAATAATTTAACATATATTTACACAAAATCATTGTTTTGTTTTTTTTTCGTACACATGGTCCAGTGTTGACAACTATCTCTTGTAATGTTGGCATTGGTGTCCATGCTTGCAGCTACACGTTTGGTATTATTTGAGTAACGAATATACAGTATGTTTTCATTTCATGTCTTGCACACCCCTGTGCTCTTATCCACAATTGTATTCCACATTTTTTAAAATTGAAACTTTACATTTATCTGGCGAAGCAACATGTTCTCATCTGTTTTATGCGTCACATGTGATCTTGTTGGGTTTGCATCAACTGCATCAAGATCTGTATGCCGGGAGTTGAAAGGAACTGTATCAGGTTCAAATATAGCAGAATTATATGGGTAATTTTGTCACACTTTATTTTTCTTATAATTATACAATAAAACTACATTAAAGTTACCGCACTAATTAGAAGTAAAACTTTCCTAACTGTATGTAATGCGTATGAAGTAGAAAAGAAATTACAGTTACAAATGCAAGTGCAAAACCAAAAGTGTGACGGGTTCCCCCGCTGCAGTGCTTTATATAAAGACTTTTAATGGTCAAATTGTCTAGCAAGCTTCTAATTGTCCTTTTTAATTCTGAAGCGATCCCAACAAGTTCTAATGTATTAAGAGTTAACTGCCCTGTTTAACTTAGACTTTAACTGCCATTTATTCGGTCTAAAGACACCTCGGTTTCACATTTCCATTTCACCAAGATCTTGGAGAATCGATGTTCATTTCAGTGACCATCACCCGCCCTCCCTGAAGGGAAATGATCGCAAATGCTTGCTCTGGACCAGTGAGGGTCTCGTCTGCTTTTTAAGCAGTTTTAGTTGTGAAGGATACAAGCATTGAGGCATGTAGACATGTTTCTGTTTCCTTTACAAGTAATTGTATGCACATGTACACTTGTATATAGATCCTTCAATGAGACGGTGTCTATGGGGGCACCAGCAGATTGCTGATAGTTGCAGGAGTTGGGGTAAAAGAAGTCTGTAAAATAGTCTTAGTCTCGGGAGGCCCATTCCTGCCACGCCAGCACAGCTCTGCCAACAAAACACATGCATACACAGGGAGACTTTCGCTCTCTTGAATAATACATATTAGACACACTCTCACATACGCTTCCATAGATACTGGCACACGAACACATGACCAATCCTCTGCCATCTTATTCTTTGATGTTTATAATCGCAGTCCATTAAGTTAAATCTGATGTGTTCCCCCGAATGGTTGAATTCCAATGATTTGAGAATATTTAGAAGATATTGGCCATTTTGTTTCACATTATTAGTCAACTAAAAATAAATCTCATAAAACACAAGCCAAAGATATTATTTCTTGTGTCTGTGTTTCCCATTATGCCAGTATGTTTTCCCAAGCCACATTCAAAGTTAACATTAAAACATATCATTTCCTCAAACAGAAATAACCTAACGATAGCCGAAAACTTTTTTCAGCTGCAGGTTAGTATCTCATACTAATATGTTAGCAGAACTCTACATGGGAGTGCAAGTTGAACTACAATGCGTATGTTCGATGTTGTTGTTCATAAATGCCTTTAGTTGCCCCTGTTTGAGACAAATGACAAATGTGAGCTGAATGTTCTCCTTTAGTCCAATGAGCTATGCTACGGCAAGCCATAACCGACCTGATAGTTTGTCTGTATCTCCATCTGATGGAAGCTCCAGAAGTGTGCTGATTTCAGCCGAGCGCCATTGAGCAAACAACACAAAAAAATATTCAGACCTACTTTTTTGTTGTTATTGCCACTGAAACATGGGGCATGTTCAATCACCATGGAAACATGTTGCCCCAGTTGGCGAAAACTGTACCAGCATCCATGTCTGGAATTTTACATTTTATTGCACACCCTGGTGCATTCATAAAAGGCCCCCGAGTTGTTGGGCTTTCTGTTTTTTGAACCATTTAATTGGGTTTGGATGTTCCTGGTGAGAGAGACATACGTTTTGATCACTTCATGGTTCACTGATGATTAAATCTATTTTGGAGACAGATCATTTAACACGGTACTTTAAAATCTGTAGTGAGGCGCTTTTGATCATGCTTTTTAGTATTTTAACTTTTAAATCTGTTCTCAGCCCTCTTCTCAGTGAGAAAAGCACTCAGTGTCGACTGAAGTACATTTGCACCTAGTGATATTAATCAAGTCATTATTAGTAGTGAAGCTCATGAGTCAATGTGCACTTTATCAGGACTCTTTTATTTTGAGCTCCAAGGGCAGTACCACGATCAAAGTGATCGTTTTATTACTCACTATCTTGTTACAAACTATTTAGCTGTGTGCCTCGGCTTCATTACTTTCCAGCTGGTTGGCAAAAATAGGCCTATTTCACAAAGGAACACACTCAATGAAGCGCAGACATTTTAAGTAGAGGGTGAATTGCTCATCACTGGCAATGAGTAGAAGTCACATCAATATCAGAGCAGATAGATACATCCTAGCGTATTTATATATTCATTTTTTTCAACTGGAGGATTTCCATGAGGTAAATGTGGACAGATTCTTACTGCCGTGGGCACTCAGCATCATTCTTATCATCATTATTGTCATAATTACTTTTTGGGATTTTTCCCTCCATGTGTATCTCGCCTATTTTTTCTGTCCGGTCTTCCTCTTTTCTTTTCTTTTTTGGGCTCTCCTTATCTGCTCACTAGGCAACTACCAAACCCTCTCCACTTTCTTCACATCTCATTTGTGTCTCTTTCTTTTCACCCTGCCTCTCATTTATCTTCCACCCTCTCAGTGGCGTGAAGACCATTGCAGCTTTATCAGTGAGCCGCAGCAGGGAGCTCGTCACTCTCCCTCTATCCTTCACTCTCATCGCCGCGCCATCCCTTTTTTTTTTTTCCTCACCTGCCTCATCTTTTGTTGCATTTTGCCATGACGTGGAATATTTAGATTGTCTGCCATCAGACTGGCTTATGAATTCTACAGCAGGTAAGATACGTATTGAACACGTATTTCTCAAGATGCTATTGACATGAAATATTCACCAGATGGTTGGTAACAACCCATGTAATCCAACCATAGATGTCCATAAATGAAGGTATGTGTAATAATGTGTAATAACACAGGGGAACAGTATTGAGCACATGGAGAAAGGGGAGGTGCAAAAAATCACAAGAAGCCAAGACACCAGATGAAATCAACCAGTAATTAGAAAGCAAAGCAGAGAGCTCTCTCAAGACCTTCGCAAAGCTATTGTTGCGAAACATACTGATGTTGTAACAGAAGTATTTCTAAACTTCTGAATGCTCCAGTGAGCACAGTTGGGGCCATGAAGTGGAAAGAACATCAATTCACCATGTACCGGCACACTTGTACCGAGGCATTCCTGTTGAAAATCTCCTGCCATCTACCAGGATGATGAAGATGTAACCAGGGTGGACGATTTCAGCAAGACAATGATCCCGAACACACAGTCAAGGAAACTCTCAGTTGGTTTCAGACAAACAAAATAAAGCTGCTAGAATGGCCCAGCCACCCTGACTTGAATCCAGTTGGAAATCCATGGCAAGAACTAAAGATTATGAACTGTGAAGAGGCCCTCGGAAAATTCAAGATTTGAAGACTGTGTGGAAGAATGGTCCAATAGTCAGGCTTGTTACTTGGCCCAAACCAGTGAGCAAAAAAAAAGAGAAAATCAACATATTTAACATTGGACCTAAAGATGTAAACAAAACCCATGCTGAACATCGGCTTTGACTTGTGTTCTCTGACATAACTTCCACAACATTGCTGTGTGCAGAGCCGAATTCAACACAAGGCACTTTGGATTATTGTGGTGAGTTTTTTTTTTTTTTTTAACCAACTCACTGAATTCACCGGCAGCTTAAAGAAAGTATCAAGAAGTCTGCGATGATTAAGTGTTTCTAAAGTCTGACATGGTCTATGTTTGAACCGCTTCTAGCCCTTTCGTCTGTGTCCCCTTCACATTTCATTCAGACCTTGATGAAACTACACCAAAGTACCTGAAAGTGGACCATGATGCACTTTTGTTGTCAAGATGTCTTTTTGTTTCGTGTGCACCAGTGTGCAGATAGAGCTGTCATTTACAACGGTGGACAACACACCTGAAACATGCAGGACAGAGACCCTTCAAGACCAAGATCCAAGATTTGAGATCACTGTTTATATTTCTCCCCTGGTCACCTCATTTCTCTCTCTAAATGTGTTGTTATTGCTGCACCTTTCAAGGGAACTCAGCCATGGCAGCAGCCCTCTATGCACAAACAGCTCACTGATCGGCCTCAAATGTACATCATTTGTTGTTTGAATGCTTCTATGTTCTGTGCCTCTTTTGAATTGAAGACCCTCGTTTTTATTTTAAAGCCCTCATGCATTTCATAATCCTCCCCCTCGCTCACTTTCTGTTTTTTGTTATTCATACTTCCATACTTCAAACACTGTCCATTTTTTTTCTTTTCATAAAAAGCACATCTCTCCTCAGATGACCTGAACCAAACGTATTTCACACAATTAACTTACATCAAGCAAACAAGCAAATGATATAAGATATATTTTTAGTTCATATTGTCCCCTTCATTGTGCTTCATTTGCATCCTAATGGGTTTTTAGATTTTTATTTATTTTTTTATCTCCCTGTCAATCAAAATCATTGCAGAAGAATATTGTTGTCCCTAAAAGCTCCATGGAGCTGTTATTGGTATGTTACATTTATATTTCTGCCTTCCATTTGTCCCTTTTTGCTCCTCCATGACACAAGCAAACATGAAAGAAGTGATTTTTGTTTATTTTGGAAGGAGCGTGTGGAAGACAGCACATCCTGTTTGATTGACATCGTCCTGTGGCCCCCTTCAGCTGTATGGTATCTACTTGGATGGAACAAATAGAACCTTTATCGTGATTATTGGAGCATGGACAGAAAGGGATCTTACCTATTTCTCAGCATAGCTTTTCCAGCCTTCAACTTGGAAAGCGGTCTCATCAGCCAAGATATGTGAAAGGCCTGTGCAATGGTGCACAGCCAGTCAGGGTGGCTTCAGTGTATGAATGTGTGCTGAGCAATGCAGATAGTAGGGTCACAATTTACCATCAGCTGCATGAATCCACAAACCCAACCTGCCGGTGGTGGAGAAATGATGTGGCAAGTGTTTCTTGGCACTTTTTATTCCTTCTGATCCCCTCTTAATCAAGCATTGTTTGAAGGCCACAGCATCAATATTGTTGTATGCCCGATGGGCGCAATGTGCTACTTTCTGAGGGATCCTTCCAGGGATGATAATGATGCAGCAAAACAAATGTCTTTCGGTAGGTAAATAGAGCAGAACGGGTATCGTATTCCCCTCCTTTTTTCCGAACATCATCTTCTTTATTTTATTTTTGACAACCTAAATGTCCCTTCAGTTCCTGTTACTGCTATTACTCAAGCTGAGGTCACAGATGACTGAAGCCTCTCCCTGCCAATGATGTGAGAAAGGGAGTGCTGCTTGTACAAGTCGCCGGTCGATGATGGGGATAAGGCCGACAGACAATAACTCACACAATGTATTCAAATACAAAAAATAACGCCAGCATGTCCTTGGATCGGGTGAAGGAGCTATAGATCCCATGCAGGCACAAGCAGAACATGTAAACTCCTTATAGAAAGGCCTCACCCACCAACGCATTTTACTTAAAGTCAATAAACAATTTTTTTAAATTTTTAAATTTTTGTTTTTATTTGTCTCGGTCTGTGATGCACCAGATTTTGACAAATTCATTACGCGCCAACTCGTCTTATTACAAGAAACGAGCTGCATCCCTCCTCCTCCATCCCCTCGTGAAATCATTGCGTCGTGACATCAGCAGAGAGGCAATAGAGCAGCCTCATATCCTTGCTGGACAGGATACTGTCTCTCACATTCCCCATCAGTTGGAGATAAAGTCCATCCCTTTGGATCAGTACAACGCATGCTCGCCACTATTTTTGCCAAATGTTCAACACAATCCCCTCGCCCCTTGGTAATGGACAGCTTTCTTTTGACAACTGTTGCGTGCACGTCACAATGTTTTGAGGATTGAGTCGGGGCGACGTTGACAGCTTCTAATGTCCAGATAGCTCACCAGGGTCAGGCCTGACGAAAAAGCTAGACTGGTCTTCTGATAATGCTCTTCATGCCAATTAAACACTAATCCTGCACTAAATGGGAGGGGGGGGCTTTAGATTACTGGGTTTCCAGCTCATTGTACAACTGAAAATGATGCACTTTCATCTCATATACAGCATAACGTGCCCGTCCGTCTTCTTTTTCTTGTTTATTCAGCTCAGGGTCACGGTTGGCTGGAGTCAATTCCAGCTTACATTAAGTGTCATATAAGGTATTTCATGTAAATAAACTGCTACCAGCCCAACACATAAAATGTGCAGAAAATCTGTTATGTGGGATATATTATGGTGTATGTGGTTTCTCATTACATATATGGAGTCTCATTATATCTCACTATAATTCCAGCTTCTTATATCTGCAGTTTAATTCCAATTGTTCTGGTTTCAGTCGATGTCTTTAAATCTCCCCCTCTCTGGTTTAGAGTTCTCAATTCACATCTTAACTCACATACATTATGTTTGTGATGTTGCAAGTTAAAAATTCCACTCCATAATTTTGTTAAGTTTTACATGTATTGCACTTTTTCCCAAAAATCAGTATTTGTAACCATTTGAATTTGATTAACCACAATGTGGTTGCAGTTCGTTTGGCTTTGTTATTCAGTCTGAACTGGCTTGAACTCAAGAGATGTAAATAATAAGTTTTCATCAGAAATCATGTGTTTTTGAACACAAAGTGGCCAGCAAGATAAAGAATGAAAACAACCCAAGAAGATATAATTGAGCCTTAATGTTGTCTGTGCCACTCTCATGAAAAGATTACCCATGTAAAATACAAATATGAACAAATCTCTATAATCTCTATAATATCAAAGGGCTGAAAATGCTGTGTTGTCTTGAACCAAAGCTGACCACTCGAATTCTGCTGAATACACTCAGAGACTTAAGTCTGCGACCGTGTGGCGAGGCTGTGGACGGTGCGCCATAAATTAGCTGATGAAATAAGCATCTGCCCAAAGTGTAATCCCACTGAACCCCAGCGCTCTCAGCATCGCCTTGCACGGTACCGTTTTTAGTTTACACTTCAGTACATCATGCGGCCCCTCGGCTCATTACATCACACTGGAGTGAGTGTGTGAGCTCACATGCACTGTATTTATGTGTTTGCAGTAGGACATCAGGTACCACGGGATATGAGATAAAGGCTGGAAGAGTACAAGTTGTTGCATCATTAACTCCAGTAAGCGATTGCCTGCCCGGCTTGCTTTCCTTTCATATCCTCTGCTTGAGTCCTAATGTGCTTTTCCACTGAATGGAGTCACCTACGATAGTAAAATAATGACTGTGAAATAAAAGAGATTAGGTCTTAAAGGTCAGAAGGTCAAAGAAATGAATTCTGGTGTTGCGCGGCTGTTATTCCTGAAAGGTGATAACCTGTGAAATTGTCGACGCTGGTTAGGATCATATTTACAAAGGCAACAATGGGGTTTTAATGGCGCAGCGCTCGGCTTTGTTTGGGCTTGTCAAACACGTCTTTGTTGCTGGGGGAGTGTGTTTGCACTGAACGTGTTTGATGTTGTGGAAAATGCTCAAAATCCCCAGCACAAGCTGCTTTTAAATTGACATTGATGTTTTTACAATAATAGCACGAGACTCTTTACTTTGTTTGCTTTGGTAAAAGGGCAGCGGCAGTGTGGGGATTGCTCCAGAGACGAGGGCTTTCACGGGCCCCGTCACTTCGTCCGTCTCTCTTCATCTCGCGCCGTCTCCTCTCGTGTCACCCACTCATCCCTTCCCTCCTTTCCGTCTTGAACGAGGTAGAGCTGTTGCCCACTCGCTCTGTGTCCCACATAATCCCGCTTTCGTCACTGCCGCCTCGTCACTGCATCCATTCCTACTCAACATCTCACGACAGTGTTCTCTATTTCTGTTTCATTTATTTCAAAGCGCCCCTTCTCACATGTCTGCTCCACATAGCAATCACAGCCTAACGTCTTCTCGCTTCTTCTTTTTTTTTTTTTTTAATTTTTAAAAAAAAATTTTTTTATTGCTCCTCTCTTGTCTTCTCGTCGCCGTCTCTGTTTCCCCCCGGGGGATGACGATGGATCGCGCTTACAGTTGGTACTGATAACAGCTGCACTCGTAACACTCTTTCGTATCACTGCTGTTTTGTGCAACGTCTCAACGCAGCGTGTGCTAAGAGTGCATTGCTCCTCATCCCGGCGCCCTGTTGTTGGCGTTGTAAAAACTATTCAGTTCCAAGCTCACGCTGTCTACATTCTGCTGGGTTTTTCCGAATTTTGCAAAGTTTTTCCTTTATTGCTCTGTTATCTCCCAATATCTCTAAATTTACACTGTTCGGGCAAACACTAAAACATAGATATAACTTCACGCGGTGTCAGAAACACTCTTGACTTTATGTTCCTCTATTTAACGGCGTCGTCGTTAGAGTCTTGGCTTTAATTTCAGCGTTTATGTAAAGTTTCTGTCGTGTGCAACGCGTTCCCTCTTTACGTTTTATGGTAGCGACACACTTTTAATTGCCTGTATGCCCATAAAGCAAAACTAATCTTATGTTTATTGGTCTTCCCGCGCGCGCGTCTCAATATTCCAGAGGATCAAAGCCATTCAAAATGCTGCCATTCGTATAATATGAAGCTTTGATTGCGCCGACGTACAAAGCCACATTCTCCCCCTCTCCCCGGCTCTGTCCGAGCCTTGATGCGAGCGGTAATTATGCAGGTTAGAGGACACTTTTTTCCATTAAGCTTCTCTCCAGCAGCAACTCTTCAGTAGCTTGATTGCACTGTAATGACAGGGAACTAATTAGCATGACAAGTATTGTTTCCAGTGATTGGCTAGAGACTTAAGAGTTGTCATTACAATATTCTGCATCTCAGAGATTGTTTTTTGTTGGGGGTTTTTTCCTTGTGCATCAGTCAGTTTTGATATGAACATTTGTGTTCAGGAAAAAGAGGTTAATCCACTGAGGGGAGTTTTTGTTTTTGAAATTCGGCCCGCTAACCCTCTTCTGAAAGCGAGCAAGCAAACATCACCTCACAATAATAATTAGTCTTTGGGGGAATCAAAGGAGTGAAAGAGCAGATTAATATACTTGTCAGACTGGAATCTGTGGTGTAACGGAGTGGAAATCACCCCGAAACGTTTTGACCCTGAAATTCCTATCAAGTACAAATATCTTAAATGATCAAGAAATAAAAAGTTGCAGCAGGCAGTGGAACACTTGTATGTCCCGCTAATTTATTTGCAGACAGAGTTTTTTTTTTTGGTTTTAGCTCCGTCCTTGCTTCACGTCACAGAATATAAAATGGCATCCTACAGCCATCCAACATTTCTGCTTTGCTTTACTCTCTATTGTCAGGATCATTCCTCCAGCTCTTTGTTTAGTGTAAGATGAATGGCAGCAGCTTCAAATAATAAATCTTTGTTTTATTATTCTGGTGGAGGTTTTGTGTCTGATGCATACATCAAAATTACAAATATGTCTAAGAAACTTATTTTGTTCTGAAAGAAAGTCTGAAGGCAGGTTTGTTTGCAGATATGCTACAATGCAAATAACTATTGAGTAACGATCCTTTACTTTAGCAGATTATGTATGAGGATTTACTATGACTACGGTTTGACATTATTTTCTCTTAATAAATTTTGTTCAAGTAAAAAAATGGAGTTGATTTTTCAAATATCTCTGTTATTATTTTTTTTTATTAGAGGCATTTAATGTGGTGAACCACTTCAGGTGATCAGGATTACTACGCAGTTGTAGAAACATGTCTACATTAAGGATATTTTCTAGATTT
The DNA here is from genome assembly GCF_963383615.2 of Lipophrys pholis. Classification (NCBI taxonomy): domain Eukaryota; kingdom Metazoa; phylum Chordata; class Actinopteri; order Blenniiformes; family Blenniidae; genus Lipophrys; species Lipophrys pholis. The sequence continues at coordinate 13,334,954 of NC_137638.1, forward strand.
GGATTTTTTGATCAGAATATGAACTAACCAACTATAGCTTGTGCTCCAGCTACATGGGACTGAATGTTTTATGCCTTTGAAGATGTAAATAGTAAAATAGAAATGTACTGTGATCTGCACGTAGGAAAGCGCTCAGAACTCAGGCAAAATGTCGAAATTGCATTTTTTTTTTATTATTATTAAAATTTCATGTTTCTCTATGGTGTGTGGTATATTGTTCTGTGATACACTTAAACATTTATAGTAAAAACACACAAAATCGTGAAACTATAAATCAAATGCTGGGTCCTAGTAGGGATACTCACATAAATCAATCTCCTTTCAGTAACAGCAATGCATGAATCCAGCAGCACATCCAGCCAACATCCTACAACCCACACATCAGCGGTTTGAACGTCATCGGCAAAACAATCACATTAGAGTTTGTAAAGAAATTGACTGGCTTGGCATCACTGAGGTGTGAGGTGTAATGTTTGAGACGGCATGTGTAGGTGCGAGAAAGAAAGTTTAAATGGTTCATATGGCATGACGGCTCACCATTAACCCGTCGTCTGAACCCAGACCGTTCACAGAGGAACAATAGTAGGAGGGAAGAACAAACACTACCCTGTAGAAAACCCCAAATCATCTGTAGCAGAGCACGTAGCAGTGGAATAATATCTGTCTTTTAAAAATTCACACTCTGTTTTTATTTTTTTCCTGTTACAAATATGCAAACAAACTGAGGAACAGCCAGATTTGTTTCTGTTACAGTGCAGACTAATTAAATCCAGCCTTTATTTGCTGCTGTTACTGTCAGCCTCCCTGTATTTGTTTAGGAGTAGAGTGTGAAATGGAGATGTTCATGTCATGTAAATAAGAGCTGTTTTCCCCCAAAACAGAAGAGAAAAAAAAAAAACGTTGACAGAATGTCTTTTCATTATGCTTCTTTGTAAAAAATTCCATTGAACCAAATGGTTCCTCGTGTGAGTGCGTGACACATTGGTGATCTGTTGTCTTTCTCCCGCAGCGCTCACACGGATACACATCCTCGGCGAAGTCTAATTCTTTGCACTCTGTTATTTCCCCGGTTGTGCTGCAGTTGGCCCTGGAGGACCCGGTGCACAGCGTTTCTCTCCAGCAGTACGTCTACGAGAAGCTGAAGTTGCAGCAGGCCCTGATTGGCGACCAGGGCTTCGGGGTCCTGATGGAGACCGTGGACACGGAGCTCGTCAGGCAGCTCCAGGAGTTCCTGCAAGGCCTCTGAATCAGCCGCAGTCCTTCACTACCTTACACACACACACACACATCTTTGCCTAATGCTCCCCTCTAACCCTGTTTTTGAAGTTGTACTGGAGAGGTGAACCATCCCCCGACCTGTCAACTCCTGATTCGAACCTTCCCAACCTTTACCCATGCTATGCCTTATCTATAATCAAATCTAGCCTTGTTGACTGTCCACAGCTAAACACCCCATGTCCCCCCCCCCCCCCCCCCCTTATCTCTTCTTATTTTTTTGGTCTAAAGATTCAAGTGGGTGCTTGAAAATGTCTAAAGTTTTGCAACACTTTGAACCCACCCATATGAAAACAAGCCCACACTGTAGAGCTTCCACTCAATTCTCCTAGTCTCTTCACTTTTTGTGGTTTCAATGTAAATTAGGTAGAAGATTTATAATTGAAAAGAAAAAAGAAAAAAAGAACATGGTATGATTGTTGGGGAGAGTTTGGGAGTACGGAGCAAAAATCCTCTGCAGGTGCCAGAGCAGGAACCTCGGGACTATTTTCTATGGAGAAGCGTGCAGACGTAGCAGAAACACGGATAAACCAAACCTGAAGGACCTAAAGCAGTGTTTACAGAATCTATTCTTAAAACGTTTAAAAAAAAAAAAAGAAAAGAAATGTAATGTAATTTTGTATGTATGTAAAGTATGAATGATATTCTGCATGACGATGTTTTGATTTTAGTTTGTTTTTACTTCATTTTGTTTTCTTTTGTTTTTTTAAATATATAATTTTGTCATAAACAGAGGTCAAGTTAAAGTAACTACTGAGATAACGACGAAGCGTTTATTTTTTTTTTGTTTATTTTTTTCTTTTGAGCTCAATGAGAGGGGAGTTTTCTTAGTTTTTTTTAATGTAAAAGAGGGATTTTAACATGGCTGATTTGAACGAGTGCTGAACCACATTTATATGTATATACATACTGCTGCTAACTGATGCTGTGTCGGAGCACTTTAATAACCAAAAACTGTTTCACGTGTATTTTTTATTATATTTTTTTGTCATGTCCTCACATCAGTATGCTTACACCCGGGAGACGCAAGGCCTTGGAGCTGTGCAGCAGGATTGTGCAAACGAGGCTGCATGAAGACCCTCCTTTTGAATTGTTGCCATGCGTCACTCGTCAGTGCGACCTTACAGACCCATCACGTGTTGTCTGGCGATTTCCGTCAAAGTCAAAATGCATCGTTCTTTTTCCACATTGGTGAAGATTTTAAAATATAGGCGCTTCTCAAAAGGTTAGAATACAATGGAAATATAATGATTTTTCTTTATTGTTCAAAACTAATTAAGAGTTCTCTTTGTTGAATGATTTCAAGCTTTTATTTTGTTTTGTGCATCAGGCTTATAAATCAGAGTGTCTATTTGTCCGGTCTCTTCGTTACAAAAGGTCACCACAGCAAGTGATTGTGACTTTTCATGGCAGATGCACTTCCCGTCGTAGCTGGGAATCGAACCAGAGTATCTTAGTTTCATCAAACTTTTCAAAACGTGTCACGATTGTAACTGAAAGCCAGTGTTATGACTAATCAAATGTGGGGGGAAAAAATCAATTGTACTCAAACTTTTTGTGATGCACCTGTTTTTGATTTGACCAGATGTATTTTTATTTTTTCTTTTCATTACAGATGTTGGTGAGTATTGGCTCTCAAGTTTCTTTGCAGTTGCATGTGAGGTGTTTGCTGCCAAATAGGTCTCAAAAGAGTCTGTGTTTTATTTTGAAACCACCGTTTACTTTGGGTCTGAGATGAAAAGCGTGCGTGCCCGCACCCTGCCTTTTCCTATTTTTCCTCTGAGGAATTTTGGATTAACATGGTTTCCTTGCGAACGTTCGGTTTGGCGTGGGAAGGAGAAGCTCCTGCCACTCGCTCCTTTGACACTGTGATAGAGTTGAGTAGCAGTCAGATTTTACAGCCTTATGCTTTGAGCCTTATCTCTCCTTAAATACACAATACCTTTTTACAGTTGAGTTCACTTCTTGACTACAGTGTAAAATTACTTTACTTGAATCTCGTTAATGACGGCAATCGTGACGTTGTGGAAAGTACATGCAGTGGACGGTTTTGTGTGATGACGCATCTGATTTTGTTTTGATTTGAAAGAAACCCTTGTTTGCTTTTTCCAAAGCCTTCAATAAATTGCAGTTATCAGCCAGAAAAGTTTCCCCGTGTATATTTTGCAGATGCACGAGGTATGCAGCTGAGAACAGCGGTCCTGCTGAGCTCTTGATATTGCTTCTGATAGTATATTTTCTGCTGTCTGATTCCATTGGGTGTATTTATTTGAAGCAGATCAGACACGGTGGCCCTGGCTCGGCTATCAAGTTTAATAACTTGCAGGTAAAGCGGGTGGACTTCAAGGCACCACAAGGTTGCACCATCAGTGACGTAAACCATGGTGGCAGAGGGAAGAAGGAAGGGAGGAGCGCCTCGCCACAGTAAAAAGAGAAATATGGTGGTAAGCAGGGAGTGTACTCTGGAGAATATAGCGATACACAACCTCTGATTGGATATTCTGTGAATTGGATCGAGAGAAAAATCATAGAGAAACAAGGTTTATATTATAGAAAAAAACCCATTGGAATGATTTATGGGATAAGATAACCATAGAGGATTAATTGTCTCTTAATGGAGAAACAATACACACTGGCACAGCGTGTGTGAGGCTCTGTAGTACTTGATACTAACTACGTACGTCCCCTGGGCAAGGCAGTGTACTTAAAGATACTGAAAGAGACAACCAATATATCTTAAAAATCCAGTTTTTGGGGATTGTGGAATGAAGCTGTCCGACCTGGAGAAAACTTGTGCAGGCACATGAAGAACCTGCAGACTGAAAGTTTAGCCCTTATATATATATATATATATATATATATATATTTTTTTTTTTGCGATTGTTTCACAATGCTCGGACACATTCTATTAGTCATTTGGAGATCAGAGTCAAAGCTGCAGTTTGAATGAATTTGGCACGAGCGCTTCATGCATTGAATCACCGTTATGTAATTTCTAAACGTTGTAAGCTGTCAAGCTCGACTGTTTTATAGCTGTATCCAATCTGCAAAACAATACTGCTTTCTCCATGTACCACAAAGGAAAAATCTATAATCCTGCAGCTCTCCACAAATGTTGCAGCAATAACCAAGTACAAAACCTTCAATGCTTACTTATGTATTGTAACAATAGCGCTGTTGATTGAGTATAGACTATGTAATGGAAACAAATCTAAGATACTTTTCAACACACCTTCTACTACTACTCCTAACTTTCCATACGAGCAGCTTTTTCTCGCCAAAGGACAAGGAAACAAAGGCAGTGGCAGGCAGCATCGACCCATTTGTCTTAATTGCTGAAGAATAAATGTACTTCTGGCAACCGGTCACTCGAGTGGCTTATAGACTGCACAGGGATGATTAAGGATTCTGCTGGAGTCTTCACTTCCAGGGCTGGCTTTTCTTCCTCAGCAGCGCTATAAATCCAACGGACTCATTCATTCTTCTTTCTTCCTCCCACTTCTCTTTCATCCTATTACACTCGCTACCAGTGTAGTTTCTTGAGAGACTGACGGAAACCTCAGATAGGCTATCATGAAGAGTTAAGTTAATTCTCCTCTGATATGCATGAGGTTTAGCTCTATCTATTAATAATTTGCATTTGTTATTGGATTAGTTTCAGATTACCATAAGAAATAGTGTTTAATTATTATTTGTAAGACACCTACAACTTATGTAGATTTATTTTTGAATAAATTAATAAAGCTTGTTTGTTTTTCAATGTAGTCAGCAGGGTTTTGTTTTTTTTAACTACTACTACATTAGATCCCCCCCCAAGCCCACCTCTCACAATGTATGTGCTTCATCACATGTTGAATGTCAGACTTTCGTCTGTTTTTCACATAGGAAAATCAGCTCCTCGGATCTGTGGAAAAATGGGAACTCTTTCTGGGTAGTGATTTATTTAGTTCTTTATATGGAGTAGGCAGCTGGTGTTCACTTGTAGATTTGGCTAAAACTAACTGACATTTCGGGTTGTCTCCATTGCACTTATAATAAAGTTAAATATAAAAATATCCGTGAAACCCTCCACTCTTTCCTGCTGCTGCGCCCCAACGTGAAACTCTCCCATCTCACACTTTGAAAGCCGCTGTGGAAAACAAAGACATCTATAGCAAAGTACTGAAACATGTCGAAGCAGTCATTTTGCTTTTTGAATTTCCCTTTCAAAATCAAAGCCAAACAAAATTCGGCATTCACCAAACAAATAAACAAATACTGTAAAACTCTTCAAATGGGCCACTAAATCGGTTGAGGACTGAGGAAATGAAGATTAAGTCTAATTTTAGGTCTATTTCTATTTGCTGTCTTGCAGGAAGGAAGCCCTCAAAACCAGATCCACTCTCACATCTGTTCGATAGATATGAAGCTACAGTTAGTATCTGTAGACACTTGAAAAGCTGGATGGGGCAGGGGCAAACTGCTTGGCTCTCTCTACAAAATATAAAAAAAACCTACATGCCATGTTCATATCAATTAACCAGTAGAAATCAATACTAGATTTCCCCAAACTCTCAGAAATAGACATACGTTGAGCACAACTTCATAATAAATGCTGTTCTCTTTGTAAGACCTTGTTTTCTTGCCGAGCAACAGCAGACATACATCATTCAAGTCTCACAGATTAATGTTGTTGTTCTTTTGTTCTGCTACAAGCTGAAAGTTTATCAATGCTGATTACAAAGGCTCGACACGTTAACAAAACATCAGCTCTCAAAGTCACTGAGTCTTTGCACCGTTCACACTTCTAGTGTGGCTCAATACTCTTGACTGAAATAAAAAAAATAAAACGTGTTTCTTTTGTATTCCTTTTCCCAGTCAAGCTGACATTACAGCTAATAACTTTTTTTTTTTTTGAGATTTGCACAGAACATAACAGGCAGGATTGTAGGACAGTCATAATAAACAGCAGTTCTGTCGCAAAGCAATATTTCACATTTTTCTAACCCACCCTATACTATTCAGCTGCTTGTATTGCATAGCTGAGAGTCTTTACATCACTTTAATCAGCTTTCTACCCTCAAATGTTTGAACAGTTTTGTTCACACCTTCACAAATCAGCTATGCCGTTTCTTCAAACTCTGACAAGTATAAACTAGACCATTGGATATTCAACATGTCATCCACTGTAGTTATAATATAGTCGTAATGCGCCAATGATTCCACCATAGTAGGACTGATATCAAATAATTAAACAAAAGATTTTGTTTGGAGAAACACTTGGATATCATCGCCACAAACCCCAAATAATTAAAAGTTTTAAAACTAAACTTTAGAAGATTGGAGCTCAGCCGCCTCGTCATCGTCTTATTAATACTCCTGACTGCAGCTCTGAGCGGTTCTCCAGCCGCATGGAGGAAAACTAGACGGACCCACTGCAGGTGACGAGGGTGAGCAGAGCTCATCATAACCAGACCACGACCCTCCCCCTCTCAGAGGCATTTACACTGATGTACTACAGAGTAGGGCAAGCTTTATTTCACAGGATGAAACCCACCCAGGAGATCACCTGCTCTCCCTCTTTTTCTTTTCTTTTTTTAATAACACCTTCAACATTAAATAATCTCACAGATAATAATACATCTGTGTATGTGTCTCTCTTCGTGCATACGCCGTTGCCTGATCGTGTCGTTCGTAGTGCACGCCGGCCTTTTGCGGCAGTGACGTGTCTGGACAACGTGTGTGAGAGAGCCTCTACGTCTCTGTCTATTGATTCCGATTGAAAGTGGCAGTTATCATCCGCCTGTGGAAGCCGGTAATTAAAACCTGAAGTTCTCGGCATTTGTGATCATTACATGTCTATAGAATGTGCCTTTCAAGTAAGTTTATTACTTCTGCTGATACTGATACGTCGATGTCCCTCGGTGCTGCTCTGCATGCATTTATGTGTGTGTGTGTGTGTGTGTGTGTGTGTGTGTGTGTGTGTGTGTGTGTGTGTGTGTGTGTGTGTGTGTGTGTGTGTGTGTGTGTGTGTGTGTGTGTGTGTGTGTGTGTGTGTGTGTGTGTGTGTGTGTTCAAATGTCTTGCTGGCATTCGTCACTAAAGATTGTTACGAGAATGCGAAGCCTTCTGATTGAAGTGTCACACCTTTGTCCACTGATTAATGAGTTTTATGGACTCAACGTGACAGTTTCATGGAGGCTATGAACAATAAACTCCTCAAGTTATTCTTACTCGAGGCAAACTGCAGTGACATTGGAATGATTACTGTACACAACAATGGCCCGGTGTGAGGAGTGTAACTGAAAGATAACTGACCGACAATGCCAGTAAAAGGCCTCATTCTTACATTTCCCACAGAGTTGCTTGAAGCTCAGCGTGAAGACCGACTGGAGAGTTATTTTTCATCCAAATCCACTCTGAGTAGGAAACACACCTGCGCCCTTCTGAATGACCACAAGTGTGCTGGTATGATAATAAGCAGCGGCAGATCATTGCAATCTTTAGACAGCAGAAAGCATTTGTGCGAATACCAACTAAAATTCAGTCGCAGGTCAATGAAGGATTGTTTTACAGGGTTCATAGTATTGCGAAATTTGGCTCACAAAAACATGGATCAGCCGTAATAAGTCTTCAAATGTCTATATTGTTTTCAAAGTTGATGTTTTAGAAGCCGAAAAATAAGGCTTAGGAGTCTCACGGCAAAATTTGTAATGACTAGATGACTGGGTCTCCACAACTGCAGTTGTTGTGGGTTGTAAACAATCAACAGCGACCGGTTTGTATTGAAAAAACGAAAAAAAAAAAATAAATCTTCCAGGGAAGGAAAAGTGGTGAAACGATGCCAAAGTCATGGGCGGCCAGTGATGCATGAGGGGATTGAAGGGCCAAGCCAATGGGTAAATGAGCTACTGTCGCTCAAACTGCTGCTTTAGGAAATGCCTGTTCAAAATGGAAGGAGCCAAAGAACACAGTACAGTTTGTTGCATATGGACTGCATGAGCAGGGACCTACACAACATCGTTCCAGTGGCTTTAATGTTATGGCTGATCAGTGTATGTGCACAGTGCTTACACACAAACAATCCTTCCAGTATTTTCATCTCTGGACAATCAGATAGGAGCCAAATTAGAGTGTGTGTTACTGGAGTGTGACAGATATCTGCGTTTAGATGCATGCAGTAATGGCAGTCATTTATTTATTAATTTCTGGATTAGAGCAGATGTTTGAACAGCCTCAATCAGGATATACCTTGTGGTTTTGCGTTGTGTTCTGTCACACAGCCCCAGTATGTTTGTCATACAGCGGCTGCCCTCAGTCATGAACACCATTACAGCTGTCGCCATCGCTCCTCACAAGGGTAGATCCATTTCTACTGTCGAAAAGCTTTTTCCTATACTGCTCGGCAAATCTGTCTTTATGATAGCAATGCACTATGCAGCAGGTCCACCTGGCTCTTAAAGGAAATGGCGGTACAGCACTTTAATTGATTTATCTGACATTGCCATCTAAACATACCCTTTGATTATTTAAGCGATAAAGTACAGCTTGTACGGGTCTCGTGTGAGAGGACTGAGCCCAGACTGTCCACCTCTAAAATATATATATATATATATATATATATATATATATATATATATATATATATATATATATATATATATATATATATATATATATATATTATTATTTTTTTTTTTTTGTTGTTTTTTTTTTCATTTTAAATTTTTTTGTATTTTCAGAAATTGTGAGTGAAGTAGGATCAAGCCAACACTAGAAATACCCTTTGTATCAATGCAGACATAGGGTTAGGGTGTGATATTTAGGTCTATTAAATGTGTTTTTACCACAATTGGACGCTTTCTTAACAGTAGAAATAGTAAAAATAATTATTATAAATTTAATTATTATAAAAAAAAATTATAAAAAAAAAGAAAAAGGGAAGCTATTACACAGTTTCTGTCAATGTAGAGAGAAAACTAAAGAAACAGAGCCGCCTTCCTTCTCATTGTGAGTCCGTATACATTATGCTGCAGGCTTCTGGAGGTGCAGCCAATACTAATCACGCAGGTGAGCCCTCCAATGTCCCTGCTGTAATAATGTAGTCCTGCTTCTTTCTCCTTTCTGGTTATGGGGGGGGGGTTAAAAGAACTGCAGCACACTCTCATTGTTTTCCCCAATTTGTCACCAAAATGTGGCCCATCAGCTGTGTGTCACTCACAGTCTCCTAAACAAGTCAGATATTGATAATGAGTCACAGTATTTCTTTTCCAGCATGCTGACTCCATTGGTTGAGGCTCCATTGATCACTGTTGCACTTTGAAAAGCTACGTGTGTTTGCTATTTAATTATCATTTAATTTATCACCTTGAGGGTTAAAATAGATATTGGACGATATGCAAAGGTCTTCCGGACACTGGACACAGGTTATACGTGAAATTGATCACTGTATTGATCACCTGTGAGTGCCAAAGGGTTCCAGTGACCTTTTAGTATTGCTCATTTCTATCCGACTGACTGATATGTTCCTGAGTACAAACCAAAATCCACAATCAATTTTCTGTCAGATAGTCCTACTTAATTTCTGTCCTATTTTTGAGCACCAGAGGAAATCTCTGCTTCGAGCACAATCATCTCTTTCTTTTGTCCTCATGTCACACTGTGACGTGCCGTAATGGCTCCTGTTACACAGCTTTCACTGGACTAAATTAGATATCGACAAAATAGTCAGTGGACGTTAGCTGTGACAAGTCAACCTATTGGATAATGAAAGTTTTTTATGTAAGTGTTTGCTGTAGTGCCAAAATTAACATAATGAACATTTGAGGATAAGAAAACTGAACTCAGCATGCAAAAGCAACCTGCAGTTTTAATCTGAAGGGGAAAACACTTCAATAGTTGTTGGTGCATTTGTTTTCAGAGTTAAATTACGATTTTTGTCATCATTTTATGGAATCCAGTGATTCGAGAGAAACATTCACTTTTGTAAAATACACACTACACTGCAATGCACCCAAGCGCCCTTACTTTAATTGCCAATCTGTACAGGAAGCCACAAACACATCAACAAAATACTCCTGCAGCCATTGTTACTGCTTCTGTCCACATTATATTTTATGTCTCTCCATAGTAATGCGATTTGTGCACCACGCCCATCCCAAAATTCTGATCAGTGTCATTTAGTAAAACGAGCTTCTGTGGCTGTGTTCCATTCTCTTATTTCAATCACCAATAATGTAACTTCAAAGCACAGCAGAGAGCTGATTGATTTACAGTGGCAATTCTGGGAGTACAAACTTTTGCTTTTGCTAATCTTTTCCCTGGTAGCATTGGCAGAAATACAGCAAACACAGCCTGCTTCCACTATTGAGTGAAACATCACACATGTGTGAGTGGACTGACCAAACCTGCGCTTCCTGCAGAGCATCATGGGCACTCACATATTGAAGTGTTGCATCTTATTCTAACAAGATGTGCAAAATGAATGTTACTTCAATGCATGAGAAATTATTGCATGTATCCGGGAGGAGGAGTAGGAGGTGATGGTTGTGGTGGTGTGTGTGTGTGTGTGTGTGTGTGTGTGTGTGTGTGTGTGTGTGTGTGTGTGTGTGTGTGGAGGGGGTCCTTTTGGTGGAATGTGATGGAAGCATTTTTGTTTCTCCTGCATGACAAGTGAAGCCAAGAAGGTGTTCATTTAAAGAAACTCTCGTCCAAAACATCAAGAGAACAAGAGCTGGATGTTATCACCATTTGGAAGAGTGCTTCAGTGTGAAAGCTTGCGTCACATGCCAATGCTACAGCTGACACGCCGCAACATCAAAAATGAGCGAATTGAACATTATCCTCTCTGCTGTAAAGGGTTCACTCAACTTTTCCCTCTGAGCCACTGAATGCATGAGTGCCTTACCTTAAGTAGGAATTTATTTAAGTTCCTTCCCCACATATAGATGCATCGGATTCCCAGCAGTATCGTATTGTCCTCGACATGATAGTGTAAATAGACGGAATTCCGGAAGAGAAACAATCCAAAAATAAATCTGGCCTAATCCCTTAAAATGTCTGGAAAGGAAATCATTGATAAGCAGTAGCCATAAAGCAAAGTCGATAAGGGCTCTATCTAAAAAGACGGCAACGGCCTCTTATCAGAGGTATTATAAAACTAAAATGTCCTCTTATCAGTTATTCTCTGTTTAATAGCACTCAGTGCAAGGTGAACAAAGAAAGTAAAAAAAAAACAGCCACAGAAAAGAGGGTCGTCTTAAGAGACTAACTGTGCCTGCCTGGTCTGTTGAGCATATGTGTGCTCATGTAAATTCAGGACTGAGTAGCAATTATTAAAACGAGGAATTAGGACTAAAGGCACTCAAATTAGGAGGGCATAAAAAGAAGATTTCAGGGAAATAATAGTCCTGAATGTTAAATTGAGGAAGGAGTTACTGTTCAAAACATCGCTCTGACATGGAATTTAGGTATCAATTCATTATTTCCAGATAAGCTTGTTCAAACTTCATCCTCTTCTTCGTCATCTTCTCTACCACTTTATCCAACTAAGAGTTGCAGGGAGCTGGAGCTGAGTGAGTCCGTCACAGAACAAATGCAGACAAACAACCATATACGATAATCTTTAAACTGAAAGACACCAGTTACCCCAAACACATGTTTTAGGACTGTTGGCGGAAACCAGGCTACCCAGAAACACAGGGAACATGCAAACTCGATACAGAAATGTAAACAGACTCGAACCACCCAATCATTCCCCTCCAACAAACTTGGTTATTTTTGCACCACTCTGATAGATATTTACCTGTGCAAACTGGAAACAACCCACCACATCTGCAGTTTATGAAGATGCTCCTACCGAATCGTCGACCCATCACAGGTTTACGCTGGCCGAACTCATGAACATTCCTACATTGGACCATTTGAACTGTTTCTAAAAAAAATGTACTACCTGGATAAAATGTTCAAACTGTCGCTGCCTAATAATCCCACTGACAGGTGGCCAAGGTAAAAAGTGTTTTACTTGTCAGAAGGCACGTGAAGGAGTAAAGGCTGAGTGTTTGATTGGTCAAAATGTTATGGTTGTTTCAGTTTGCACTATCCAAAATATCATTTTGACCTATAATAATGATAATAATAATAATAATAATAATTAGAAGAAGAAGAAGAATAATCATCATCATCATCATCATCATCATCTTGGAGTGGTCAAATTGTTATGTCTAGCTGTATTTGAGAGCAACAACAAACAAAGGTTCTGTCATCTAAATGGAAGTAACGCACGCACGCACGAAAAGCACGCGCACACGCTCGCACGCACGCACGCACACACACACACACACACACACACACACACACACACACACACACACTCACAGAGTCTGAATCGAGTCTTATTTTAGTTATAATGGTGGCAGAACCATCAAAACTCGATCAGTGTTTATACAAGCTTTTGTGTTTGGATACAGACATTGGCAGCAGACTGCCATCTCTCCTCCAGTATTCCCAATCCATGTTTACACCAACAGGGAAATTTCCCCTGAGCATTTCGTTATACACAGGTCTTTGAGACAGACACACTGGAGCGTCTTATGCCGCCTGATGAATTTGAATCCAGAAATCCTTTTTCTAGTTGAATCGATACCTCAGACAATGCCCTCACACGAATTGAATGCTACAAACTTCTCTAAAGGTATGTTGGTGTGGTCTGCGCTGGATTGGATTATACTACAGACGTGTTCTGGTTATTTTGTCCACCCAGGGTGGAGAACGTGCGGCTCAGCCGCTGAGAGATAATCTGCTTTTTAGTTACGCTCGGCTGCTGTGTGGCGTTGAGTGGGAGACTTTCCAGAGGCGGCGTTTGTGATCAAAATGTGGCTTCACGTTTCACCTCGACATCAGCTAATGTGTTGATGGCGATTAGCCCAACAACATCCACCAAAACCCGGCGATGAAACAGCGACTGGTTAATTTCACGGCACCTAATGGAATGAAGCTGTTAACTCGCAGCGAAGTGCAGCAGCCGCACTGCCTGGGAGTTTTTGTTTGATATGCCTGGTGATAATCACGCTGTCAGCCTCTTGACAGATGTTTGACAGAGTAGTTACAGGTTCACTGAAGTACCTGTATCTGGAGTGCGTGCTCAGAGAGCAGAGTGAGTAGAGTGTGAAATCACCGGTGCACACACACACACTAACTCACGCACACACGCTCGCCATGTCCTCCTGTTTGTACAGCTCTTCGACCCTTCTATTGTTGCTCATTCTCTGTCTCTCTCTGCTGGTGGCTGATTAATATTGGATTGAAAAGCTGTCATTATTTTCCCAACCAGGAGAAAAAGATTATAAGGTTGAGTACATTAATTTTTATGCATGCATTTCTCTGTGGAAGCACAACCCACATTTCCTGTGTGCGCTGACAGGAACAGTGTGGGAGAATCAGCGTATTACCACCGGTGTCTAATCACTGCAACATGACAAGGGGAATATGTTCACAGTGGCGTAACAGCTCACATTGTCACCTCCTTTTATACAGGAAACAGCACACTAACCATCCAATTTTCCCCTCACTAAAGTGAATGGCCCTCTAAAAAATGCAGGCTGCTGCCAGCTCCCACACGTCGGCTGGAGTACTCCCACCATGGCGAGGAATCTCAACGAGAGATTTATCAGTGCCCCGGAGGTCCAGACACCTTGCTGGATTACTTGATTGCCTGTGGTTTCAATTTCGCATTAGAAAGGATTTACAAGTAGAGGATGGGATTTGATATGCAACAGCGTTTGCTTATGATAATATTGCGCCGTATGAAGTCTGTTTGATGCACATGTCATGCTGTGGAGATGTCACTGCACTTGAATGTATTTGCGCCACGATGATTTCTTATTTCCTGCTCTGACGGAAATATTGGCGTGGTTTACCAAATGATGTGCAGAGCCCTACTAAGTTAAGGCGGCATTCTTCCAAATACATTTCATGTTCAATTACACTGCAGCATAGGATTATTTAGGTATTTGGGGGCATTCAGTTGAAGACATATTTATCTCCTCTCAGGGCAAATTTTTGGGTGTCATCTTAAACAGCACTCCGTCATTCCAAATGCCCCCAACCATAAAATCAACTGGTCTGCTCATGTCTGTCAACATCAACTACCTTTGTCCCGTACTCTTACCAAGCAGCATCAGCACCACATTGGTCCCCGACATGGTCACGTCCCGTCTGGAGCATTATAACTGGCTTCTTTCTATCCCGCTTCCCAAATTCAATAAACTCCAACTGGTTCAAAATGCTGCAGCTGGGATCATTACCAGAACACCATCCATCCATCACAGTAACTCCAAAATCTATACGAGCTTCCAATTCAACAACACCTCCACTTTAAAATTCTTCTTTCCACATTCAAGGCCTTCTGTAATCTCGTGGACATCCTGCACATCACCTCACCCTGCCTCCACTCTCAGCATCACTGTCCAGAATGCATGAACACCATGTGGTCTTCAGCCACGCTGCTCCCCTTTAAATCCCACCTCTGAATCTGTATTTTTAAACAAGCATACTCACACTGAAAGTTGTCCGACCTCCTGGAAACTTCCATCCATCCGTCTTTTATACTGCTTTATCCCGTTCAGGGTTTCGCCTTGCTGGAGTCAATCTAAATAGGGGTGAAAGCAGGATACATCTGAGACAAGTCATCAGTCTATCACAGGATCGGGGTGTGAAGCGATATATCAACCCCCTCTGGTCTCTGGTTTATGCTGCTCCCCTGCTGCTGAATCTTGTTTTTAGTGACTAAAGCTTTTCGTTTCTTCTCCCAACAGATCTGACGAAAACACATGCAATGCATGTTAAAGTCAGTAAAGCAGTGCCTTTGTCTCTCGTGCAATGAAAATGAGTTTTATGCATTTAACTGTAAGCCCATTCTCATGCTGCGCACAGTGTGTCTCACACTGAGGAGTAAAATGTTGTTGCACGCTCGACTGTATTTTTACACAAAAAATTATTATTGTCAACTTTTAACCCACAGATAAGAAAAGACATGATTTCATTGTATTATATTTTAGTAAAATATCAAGCAGTAAAGTTTGTCCTTTGTTAAAATGAAAAGTTTTACCCTTTACTGTATTGTTGTGTTTTCTTTCAAATCTGCCTTGATAAGAAAGTGTCTTGTGTTTATTTATCCTGATTTTTGAGTTGATCTTAATCTGCTCGCGTCCATTTTCTCTTGTGTATTGGATTTCGATTAACTGCTATGTGTTCAGTTATTGTGATGGTTGTTCAACCAGACTCTTATGGAAGCAGAAGTAAACCCATTAAGTGGGAAACAATCTGAGCCCGAACACGCGACCACATGAAGACATTGTTATTTTTACTGTTTCGTGTTCGTTCTTTTTTTCCAAACGGTCTTTTTCTGTTAAAATCCATAGAGGATTAGTTGAAGTTTGAAGTTATTTTTGATCTGTAAGTACAAGCAAAACTAGCAAAACTCAGTAACATGAATTCAAATAAATGAGAATGTACATGTGGCCGTTCAGGCCGCAGAGTTAAAGTCCTTTGTACACTACAGTCTTTGTATACATGTTACAAGGTTGCAGACAAACTTTTTTTTAATCACATGTCATTTTGTGTTTGGTTATGAAGTAATAAATATTCTATTTGATATACATCAATGTTTTTCAATCATCCCTGTAATAACAGCATTGCTGATTGCTTTAGGCTCTAGGGTGAGGACCTTCTGCTTCTGCATTTATCCAACCTGAGTTTTTATCGTATCTGTGAGATTCAGTAGCTTGGTAGGCAGAAGGAAAAATAAGGTTTCATTATCCTCCTAACTTATTCATCTTAGTGGTCAGACTGGACTTTAAAGTGAAAACATCTCATGTGCAGTGCTGATTGACACTAAACTAATGCACCACTATCCATCACATGCACAACCAGAAACCAACTTTCCGTTTGGTCAGCTATACACTAATTATTTTTAATTTTAGCATTTTCTGCTCTGTATACTGAACAATAGGAGGTAATAGAATAAAATGGCATCGGAAACAGTTAAAAAAGACCCCAAAAAATCAAACCAAACTTTTTCTTTTTGTATTAAACAAAACCATGAATCTGGGACTGCTGTTAAGTTCATAGACTTTCCTCGATGTGAAATCGTGGAGGTTGTACTATTGTAGCTGTCCCCCCCAGAGGAAGTGCACTTGTCGTATTTCAGAAAGTGGAGATGGAGAAACATTTTTTCTTTTCACTACATCTTCCAGCAGACTCCTTCTGGAAAGATTTCTCAGATTTCTGTCATGACCCAATTGTCTTAACCTTGCAGCATTCAACTTTGTTTTAAGGTATAACAGTACAAAGAAATAAAGCTGATATGCCAAGATGAAATGTGCTCTGGGCAATTCAATGACACGAACGGTGCTTTTGACATTTACTACAGTGTTGCAGCAAATCTTATCGAGGAAAGTACAACAGTTATCTGTCACTACTTAATTTGCTTGTGCTAACTTGTACTTTTAAAGGATTTTTTTGGGGGGGAAATTCCTGCTCATCCATGTGTTGCGTATGGATAGGATTTTTCTTTTTCTTTTTCCTACCCAGCTACTGCACTCCTTTGCCCTCCTTGCCGTTGCCCTCCTTATCCCTCCGCGCCACTGCTTTATATTTTGACAGTAGCAACATTCATTTTGCCAACTTCCCTCAGCCGCCCACCTGCTCCCAAAGTGTGAGCGACACTTTTAGAGGATTACTGCAGTGAAATTTCTTGCAGGCAGGTGCAGGCAAAAACTACAACTAAGAGAACTTTGATCCTTTATCCTGCTCAATTAGCAGCTTTAAGTCCTTTATATGATTACATTGTCAGTGGAAGAATTCATTATTGCACCTTAAACTCTCTCCTTTCTACTACTGACAGGTGTTGGGGGGGGGGGGGGGGTAGACGGGGGGCTGAAAGGATTTGACAGTGCTCTGCAAAGTCAGATTAGAAGGCAAAGAAAGTTGTTAGGCGGGGAGTTCATTGACAGTCATCTGTGATTCTGTGGTGCGATGCGAGCGGAGGAAGGAGGGCCGAGATAGGAGGAGAGGCAGTCTCCGAAATGAATACATTAAAAAGCTGAAGTGCTCTGATGAAAGTTGTCAGAAGCTATGAAATACATAACAATGAACAGCGCAGTGGCAGCAGCGCTTGGTTCTGCTTATCATAACAGATCTGTAAACAAAGGCAAGGTGACTGCCTAATGGCGCAGCATTTATGTGAGTCGTCTTTTTTTGACTGATAAGAGCATATAGAGCATATATTTCTACACTTTTCAAAGCGGTGCAGTTGACCCTCCATTGCAATTTTATTGAGAATAAATGTGTTTTTCTGCCTATAAATGCACTTAAACTCCTTCATGTTGATCTGCAGGCATATGAATATCAGCCCAGGTGCCTACAGAAGCTTAATGTGCACGTGACTCCTGGTATTAGTGTCGCTGATGCAGGTGACTATAGGAAAGGCACACAGGACTCAATACCAAGTAAACACACATGCGGACACAGAAATAAAACATCCTGCTCTGGTCCTGCACCCTGTTTTCTCAGGCACACATAAATCCCTCCATCAACATTGTCCTCTGATATATAAAGGCTCATGCACAGTCGACTGATAACAGCAGTAAGAGTCTTTCTTGTGCCTCATGGGTCACATCAGCTTTAACAGATTTAAAGAACAATCACAAATTAAGTCTTTGAAGAAGATGTCTGGCCACGGGAATGCATGCCAAGCTTTTTCACCCATTTATTGTCTTTTTCTCTGTGTATGACATTTGTGTTTACTTGATGTTCCACCTTGTTACAGAGCCTATTGTCTCGTGATTTACTATTCATTCAAATATTACTATTAGAATGTAAGTGTGGCTACACTTATTAAGTAAATGTTCACATGGGCTCAGGGATGCTGATGCTTTGGTTTGCATACACATGCACACGCTCGTGCGCGTGTCAGCGTAAACCTGGTGTGAAAATTGATATTGATATTGAACTAGGCCTCTTTTGACGGAGTAGGCATCAAGGGGAAGGGAAATTTTCCATCATCATGCTTCACAGGAGTGGAGATAATTGTTTGCCTTCCTTTATATTCAATACACCTATACAGGATGGTGCACGCGCTCAGATAAACATGCACATGCTGAATACAAATATACTGGAAATGTGAGCCCAGGCTTTCTAAGATTGTGCTACAATGGTCAAATTTGCACAGCATGCAGCTTTAGAGTGGGAAACCGGACAGTGATTGGTGGGTAGATATCCTATTGGAACAATCCATTTGACATTGAGAGCTGCAGACCGCTGCATCTTTCTCCCCCAATACTCCAAAGAACTAAAAAAAACAACTCTATAGTGGGATAACTACAGAGCCTGTAGCTTGTAAAAAGCATGCAATATCGTGACCTACTCTTCATGCATTGCCAGTGTGTAGCCTGTAACAGCTTGGCCCAATCAAGACAAAATGAAACTGACAGCAAAGATTAAAAATACAAAACCACTCAGCATTTCACATATATAACTACTTAAAGTTCTTCTGCTTTGCAGCAGTGAAACTTTCTCCACACCTGGAGAGTTTTTATTATGTATTTTACAATCCTGTGTCCAGAGGTTTTTCCTTGTTTCTGCAGCCCTCACTTCTTCAGATGAAAATAACACAGATAGGATACACACTTAGTATGTATTTGGTAGATTTTCCTGGATACTTATGTTTCCCTACATCTATTATACAGTGCATATTTATAATGGTTGATTGTGCACAAAAGCGAACAATAATCAGTTTACATAAGCAGGGGGTTGGAAAGAGAACGGATGCGCGAATCGTCAAGGGATTTGAGATGAATCATTGGTTAATATTAGCTGGACCGGTATTTTCTGCTGTCCTATAGATACATTATTTCTCCTTTGGGATTTTTCTGTGACAATAACCCTTTATTCTATCCGAGGATAGAGACAAAATTATGAGAATGGCAGGTTGAGAGTATGCACACATGGCGGCTTTATTAATGCAGAGATAAACAGGGTGTTGTTCTGAGGTAATGAATATGGCCGTTTAAAGGAAATGTTGTCTCATAATCTATTCATTTCATAATGCTTTTCACTTTCCCTGCAATTATGGTGTTGCAAGCACTGGCTCTACCTTTACTGATTATGCTCCTCCTGAAATGTTTTTGCAGTATGACTTCTGGTTGTGCACTATGTAGTTCTAAACCAGTGTAGAAGATTTATGGATTGAAATAATATTATATATTTTAAAATGGGAGGTTGTTTTGTTGAAAGAACAAATTCCCAGTACGGTTTATGTGTTCGACTTTTGCAACCCATTCTGTTGAAGTACAGCGCAGACATGAGGAGATAAATATGAAAATGAAATGGGGGTTTGTAAAAATACTTAAAATAAGTACATTGAGCTGAAGAGCAACCCTCATCCTAAAAATTTAAAAAAGAGCCTTTATTGAGATTATACTAATAATGGCACAAATCGATAGGACTTTTTTTTAAATTTCATTTTTATAATTATTCTTTCTTTGGCCTGTGATTTGATCTCAGCTAACAATACGCAACAGCATGTTTTAAGCGTTGACAATTACAGCTGTAGTCAATTTACAGTCACTAATCAACTTCAAATGTTTTACTAATGTTAGGAAACTGGAGTACCAATGATAGTGTAGCTTGTGCACCCCCTGAAGGAACATGCAAACTCCGCACAGAAAGACTTCCAATCGAAATAGAGATATTTTTAGCACAAAACTTAGTCTGATTACTTATTGCTTTATTTCCCTTCACTAACATCTGCTTAAGTAACACTGTGTTATCAGGAGTCTTTCATTTCTTTCAAACAATCTGTGTTGAGGCGCATTGATACATTTAGTATGATAATAATCAATACATTTAGTTCTTTAATCTTCTGCTCAACATTTAATAGAGCAAATTTACAATGAAGCTGATCCAAGCTGGTAGTGAAGGTAATTATTTTTAAAAGCATTTTTTTATTTCTGGTTTGCGGCTAACCCCAAAAAGCTTTTACAGAAATATTCATATATTTTTGATTAGTGTAATGTGTTAAAACGTTAGAATAAAAACAGCATTTAAAGAGTTAAAATGGCAAACAGTTTTCTTTACCCTTGGAGTTGTTACTTGACATTTGTCTCACCTTGCGGATTTACAAATGACACAGATTTGTTATCATGTGCTCACAATGCTCATTTAAAGAAAAAAAAAACTAAAAAAAGAAACTGGAGCTATTTTGAAACTTGTAATGTGTCTTCTTAATGATACCCCTCTTTGATTTCCACTAAATTAATCTGCCACCTTAGGCAATGAATGTCAATCAGAAAAATGAAACCTTTCCCGTGTCCTGTGAGCTCTGCAGGATATGTGTTTGACACTGCTGTGACTTTTTAGGAGCCAGAAAATGCTGAGCTCAACTTTTCCAGAGGTCCTGCATTAGCACATTAATATCTTTTTCATTACATCTGATAGAACTTTTCTGATTTCATCCTAAAACTGTCATTACCTGTTTGATTTCTGGGAAAGTGTACCTACAGGGCAGCAATACACTGCGGCTAATGGAACACTAAAACTTCTATACCGTACAGCTTTTTGAAAGAAATTTGGCTTTTAATATGTCACCAAAAACAATTCCAGGCAAACCATTCATCACTAATATTGATTCGTGGCAAAACTTTCATTAAGTTTGGTCCCAAAGGCAGTGGGTCTTAAAGTTTGTTTTTTTTTTCTTCCGATAAATGCCTCCTGAAATATGTTTTACTTGTAATGTTTCACAGTGGTAGAAAATAGACTTTATACAGAGGTACAACAGAGTGTAGTGCCATCAGTCTATGGGTTGATTAAAAAAAAAAAGAAAAACGGGGGAAAAAAAACTTTGTAACCGGAAAACAGTTTGAAACTATCGCTGAAATCAGACTCAAAGATATCATTATAGTATAGTTTTCACTCATTTCCTTTGACTTATATGACAGATCATATACATTGAAAATGACTCCAAATTTTATATGTGGATTAATCTTTAAAAAATTTAAATCCTCACATGTTTTAAGCGAATGAGATCAACCCCAGTTTACTCTGGAATACCCACAGGGATACAAGAGTAACACTGCCATGCAGATTTATACATCCATTCATCTTCCATTTTAAATCCACATGGGGTTCCTGTAGCCGTTTGGAGATCAAAGAACTCCTGACATTCATGTCTCCCCCAACATCCGCCAGCTTCTCTGGGGGGATCCCCTTACCGCTCTCAGATCCAATCCAAAAGATTAAATTTCTCCGACGGGTCCTGGGATGAGCCCAGTGCCTCCTCCCAGTTGGCCATGATTGGTACATTTCATATGGGAGGCAACAAGGGGTCACACTTATCAAATGACTAAATTGCCTTAACTGGCTCCCCTGCATGAGTCCAGTCATCTCATTTTTTGGGGGGTCATGAAGGTGAAGTTGGGGGTACAGCTCAACTCCGTCTTCACCACAACTGACAGTTACATGGCCTCCATGACTGCAGTTGTCGCGGCTGATTTCGTGATGCCTTCTCCCATGGTGCAGATTTTCCTTCTGCAACCAACCCAGTTCCAACCCTTCAAGCCTGCCAATAATCCATCAGCTGGGGTCTCTTGAGCCATTCAGGCTATGAAGGCCTTTTTTTTTTCTCCCCAGCTAGACAGCTTCCTGGACTACTGGAGTTCTCTGTGTTTTTGGGTCATGCTGCTGCTGCTGCTGGACACGACACGACTCTGGATCCCAGCTACTCCTAAACCTCTTCTGCAAAGGAGGTATTTTATATTTAATTTTTTAAATCAACTTCTATTACATGTCCCCAATATCTTTCAGTATGTTTGCGCTCACAATCCAGCACAGAAGTCCATCAACTCACTGTTCTGGCTCATATTGGGTGGGCTGTTCATCACAATCACCAGGTTACATTGCCAATGTCAGTGTTGAAGTTTCCAAACAAGACTGTAGTTTGTTGACAGATAAATAGTTTGCAACAGTTATGCTTCTGCTTTTTCCCAGTAAAGATTGTTCTATGATGATGATTTTTGTCTCCATCACATTTATGATAGCATCTGTTTTTAATTGTGTTTCAGAAACCAAACAAATAATTTCACTCTCTATATATTTAATTTTATCTCCATTTCCTAAAATTGAACGGAAAGAATCACCTTGGCACGCAGACATTTCATATTGTTGCTCTTCCCCTGAAGCTCTCTGATGACCCCCAAGAGAAGATTCAGGATTTTAAACTCTGATGTGAAAGTACATATTCGACTAAAATGGTAATACCTGCAGATTATGTTTCATTGAATATGGTGATTTAAAAAAAAGAAAAAAACAACAACATTTGACTAGAAATCCTAATTGTGCCTTTACATCTTGTCTAATGACACTCGTGCTATATCATCTGTTTCAAGATGAGTCCTCCATTCAGAGGCAGGTAACCATTTCTTGTGAGGAAGAACACCATGACTTTAACCACAAGAAGCCCTTTCATCATTAACTGTGAAATCTCAGTTCATTAGCTGATCCTCTCTGGAGATTGACTGTTGCTTTAGTTAGACAGAGATCAGAGTGGGCTTAAGCCGCATGAGGTGTACGTCGCATCGCATTAGGAAGGTGTTGAGAGTGAGAGGAGAGGCCTTGAAAGTCCAGTCTGTCTGTGTTTACTCCTCATCGTCTTTCTCCAGTCTGAAGAGGCCACCTGAGTCATGCGCAGGCATCTCATCATCTTCACAGTCATCACGCTGATGGTAATAGAGACGCTGACCCTGTCATTATGATTATTAACATATAGTCGAGGCATGAGTCCATCTTGTTTCCCCATGCACTGCACTCCCTCTGAACCGCCGTCTGATTGCTGAGTGGAGCGGTTCGCTATCAAAGCACTGAGCAGGATTTTAAACAGCAAAGACTCACACCTTCAGCTGACCTTCAGCGAGAGGACAAAGCATCTTTCCTTGTTGATGATCGAAGCATTGGTTCACAATCATTTTAGCTGGATGCAATTCCAGCAGACATTGTAACGACTGTCTGATAGATGGTGGCACACTGTTGTACATCACAGGCAGTGCTCCATCACCTTTAGACAGTGAACGCTTTCCTGGTGCGTCGCTGTGCTCGTACGGCTGTATGGTGCAGCCCGAGTGATGAAGTGTCCCATTATTTTAGTCAAAGAGGCGGCCATTACAGTCAAGAGATTCGGGCATAGTAATGATATTTGAAAATGTGTGTAGCGTTGATGGCAAATATGATAGTAATGAGTGCAGATTGTAGGCTCAGGCGTTTCTGTGAACTTCGCAGAGCGACGTAGTAATAGACAGTTTCAGGAACTTTCCAGATAAACATGCTGACAGTGCTCATCTGTCTCTCGCGGTCTCAGGAACCTGCAGTCGTTTATTATCAGTGATGCATGGTGTGCCCCTCTGATGCACTGTTCATTCGTAATGTGTTGGTATGTGTGAGTGTGAAAGGGTTTTCAGACCGAGGCACTGGGTTTTAATCCATCTGAACCCGACATACCTAACCCCATAGATGCAGACACAAACAGATGCACGGCTGTGTTTTCCCCACTTCTGGGAACTTCATATTGACTTTGATTCCTTTCACAGCCAATTCACTACCAACCGTATGGAAAACTTGTTTTATCCTAAGCCTTATTTTAACCCGCCACCCTCTTAAATTATTGAAACTATAAATCTCAACAGATTACTTAAACTTTCTTAAACCATCTCAGCCCTGCACAAAACTACCAACCATTCAATCAGTTTGAAATGCCAGGTCTAGCGCTTGATCTTCCAACTGTTATTTATTTAGAAAAATGCACAGAAAATTAATAATTTTCAAATAACATATATAAGGGAGCATAAGGATTTTCTCATCAAATCGACTTTGGAAATGTTCAAGAGAAGCCAAAAATATTTACTATGATGCATTGTTATTTTTTGCGTATTGTGAGATGTAAAATAAATTAAATAATAATAATAATAATAATAATAATAATAATAATAATAATAATAATAATAATAATAATAATAATAATAATCAGCCTCTAACCCCTTAAATACCTTTAAATGCCCTCAGATAAAAGTATTTATTATTTATGATTAAGAAAAGTACCATTGAGTTCAATTCAAACCACATATAACAGACATAAATTTAATCACCCATTCTGTAATTTACTGTTTTGTTTTTTAAAGTAATTATAATATTTGTCATTTTTGCTGTTTTCAACCAAAATCACCCATTTCATTATTACAGGACTAGACAGAAAATCTTCTCCCCAAGGACCCCAAAATATTGTATGTTAAATAGATACATACATACATACATACATACATACATACATACATACATACATACATACATACATACACACATACATAAAATAAACAATTCATATATAATAGAAATTCAATCAAAGAATCAAACTGCCATTTAAAAGGGTTACATCCTGACAATATTGAAATATTTAATGGTGTTGTGCAGTACTGTCCACATATTGTAGACTAGAAATGCAGAAATACACAGTTTTCTTTGAACAGCTATTTCTAGATAAATAATTAGTTGTGAAATAGACATTGTAGAACAAAGAAGATCTTCATCACACCATCACACTCATATTCATTTGTATCTAACAATCTACGGTAATATAAAGTGAATACTTTTAACAGGGTCACAAAAACTGTACAAACAATGGTCTCTATCATCAACGTTTATATGGCTGCTGCATTATTTATAAGTGTTATCCCTGTTTTGCTCTTTTATCTGTCTTAAGAAGGCCAGCACATGGTTCATAAAGTTTAAGTTTTTCCTTGAAAGGGAGACTGAATGTTTGTTAGCTTTTTGACTCCAAAATGACAAAAACCATTGGAACAATTGATTTTTGTCACTTTACCTCCAACACATCTAGAACGTAGCTCTGTATTAATAATGCTGTGTGTGATTTCATGGAAGAATATCCTGGATGGTCAGATGACTTTACCCTCAGCAGCTCCCCGCTGTCTCCCTTATGACACCCCGCTGTCATGTCTGAACATCACCCCTTATGTGTTCCGCACGTGTTTATCTAAAATAAAGAACAACGCTTCAGAGAAACCAAGAAAGGAAACACACACACACACACACACACACACACACACACACACACACACACACACACACACACACACACACACACACACACACACACACACACACACACACACACACACACACACACACACACACACACACACACACACACACACACACACACACACACACACACACACACAGGATGTTGTATATGTATGACATAATCTACATTGGGAACAAAACACAGGCGGTCATTCTACGTGTAACTTCTATTTTGTGTGTTTTCGTGAGACCAGAAAATTTGCTTCTTTTTAAACACATGTATATACAGATGTTTATGTGTGGTCTTCTGTTTGGACATGATATTAAAAGGCTTCAGTCTGCTGAAGGATTATTCCCACCGTTTAACTTTAAACAATCCAGCAGAGCAGAATAATGAAACTTGCTAGAATCCACTGTAAAGCAAAAGTGAACTGCTTCTTTTAGGAAACAGTAATTGTTTATGTCACTTTTGAATCAGAAAAATTGAGTAAAGTCCAGGGACGTTTGTATACTGACTTTGGCTAAATGGATTCAAGAGCTTCAACAACATTTTTTCATTGAACAATTTGTGTTCGGTCATAAGTGTAAACTGACAACTAGGCCAATGGTGTTGCAGGTATCACACAACCCAGTTGGTAATTAAGTAAAAAAATAAATATATAGTAATTTCAAAACATATGTACTTTTTGAAAAAAACTCGAAGGCTCTAAACACACGAAGTTAACAAAACCCAGACAGTTAAAAACAGGCTGGATTGAAATGGAGTAGTGGTTTGTGTTCTCATTGTGAGAAGAACATAGGTTTAAGTCTGGGATCAGATCAGCACCAGCACCCCTGACCCTGAAGACGGTAAAGCAGTTTTGGTTAATAGAATGATGATGTGTCGTAACCTTGCCTCTGATCCAATTAGAGTCCCTGGACCCCGCACGTGGGATTGTTCCCCTTCGCGGGAGTTTTGTGTGTGTCTGTATTGTCCATGTGACATTTCATGCAGGATCTTTGGAGAAATGCAAAAATGTTATAATTTTTTCACAATAAGATTTGGAAATATGAGAGGGTTTGTTGGTTGCTTCAAAAGACACACATGAATAAACTAAAACACATTTGATCAGCCGAGCTGACAAGTCAAACCAACACTTGAGGGTTTCTGCGTAGAGCTGGTTGTGGGATCATGTGTCACAGTGTAAACAGGACAGTCTGATATCTGAATCAGGAAGAATTCAACCAGATTGACACAAAACCATGTAAACATAGCTTCTACAAGTCACACACACACACACACACACACACACACACACACACACACACACACACACACACACACACACACACACACACACACACACACACACACGCCTCCTGATGTCATTTCTCCACTTGGAATAGAATTGTAGTAAGAGAATATTAAAATACTAACTAAATAGAAAAAATATACTATTAAAAGGAAACATTTTTGTGTACATGTCAAGTGGATAAATATAATCCTATTTCTCATAAAGAAGGACTTGCCAGTTAATACAACTGTATTTATATAAAAAAAAAAAGAGGCATAAAAGGGGAGGCAACACAGAAGAGGGCATGTAGACAGAGTTACTGACTTCAGGAGCATGACTCCGAAAAGTGAAAAAATACCAGCGATCATATTAAGAAAAAAATTTATAAAAAATTTAAGCACACAATAAATAAGAAAACAGGCAATAAAAGAAACAATTCAGTCATTTGAGAAATCTTTTAAAATTCAGTTTGGTTTGTTGTTTAGTAGCCTAAGAGTAAATGGAATAAAGGAAAGCGAGTAAAGGGAAGGGACTGTTGGATTTGAAGAAACGATTTGTCCTTGTCAAGTATATATTATACGATCTGCCTGAGGGATAAATTGCCAGATAAAACAGAGTCTGGTTAGTTGATGATTTCATTTGCTGTCACAGCGAGCTGTTACTCCCAAAGGAAACAGGAGTCCCTCTGCTATACTCCAACAATATCAGGGCACTCTTCTCCTGTGCTGTTTAGGTTGCTTTTATCTCACGCAGACGGTCCACCTGCACGTTTGAATACAAAAGTTTGAAGGCTTTCAATATTGCACTGATAAAAGTTCGATTTTCCCGATATAAAATAACTGAGCTTTTTTATATATCTATGCCGCTTGGTAAAGTCCATCCTCCCAGTTGAGATAATTAAAATGAAAATAAACAAAGTATCTGTCTGTAAATGACAAGCAATGTTGTTTGAATTAAATATGAAAGATCAGTAATATATATGCGCCTCACAAAATCAGCACTAATGTTCCTTATGTTCAACTGATCTCTGTAAACTTTCAGCTTGATTACTGCTTTCAGTAAAATAGTCATTTAGGGATTTCGTGAGATTTGACTATAATCCCTAAACATAATGAAAGTATAAAAAATGCTCAGCTACATCTGGAGGCCAAAATACAATGTCAGCCATGAAAAAAGATCCCCCCCCCCCCTGGAAAGCCTCATAGAACAGAGTAGAATAGGTATTTATTATCATTGTTTGAACAATGAGATAGTGTTTGTCAGCTCACTGCTGGCAGTGAGAATTAATAGGATGAAATATATACAAGGGATTATTGCTTCTCAGCCTTGAGGAAGGGATGGGAGTTGGGCTGTTTGAGGGTCGATGCTGTTTTTTTAATATGTTTGTTGAGGTTTTTAAGAATCTGTGATTTCTTCCCGAGGGCATTGGGGAGAACAGTTGCTTTCCATGGTGGGTTCTTTTAAGATACAGTTCATTTCCATCAGCAGGTCTTTGCTTTATGAGTGTTGCTGCTTCCGAGGATCTTTTTGAAAATTGGACTAAAAGCATAGAACACAATCCTAATGGACAGACGAAAGACGGGAAATCCAAGCCACATAACTTGATGATAGTTTCTATTTTGTGGTCTTATGTCGTACAGTTACAGGAGTTTGTTGGATGGTTGTTGTCACATTCATGTGAACCCTGAAAACCTATTTTAATCCTCTGACTGTGTCAGAACTTTCAAGCCTGTCTCCTCGCTCCTTAGTGCCCCCTCAAAAGTAGTTGATAAACTAGATGTGGACCCTGTGCTTGTTCAATGTCTACCTCCAAACCATCCACCCCCCCCCCCCCCCCCCCCCCCCCCCCCCCCAAGTGCTCACAGAATTAAGTGTCCAATATCAGTTTGCATTGCTCATTTATATCCTGAAGACATGTGCAGAATTGAAGTTTGTTCAAACTAAATTAATCATACTTTATAGACCTCAGGGATGTCAGCTCTGATTCGGTGGAGACCACAATGTTCAGTGCAACTTACTACTGTACCCAAGTTTAGAAAGTCGAAGTCGTGCAGTGCAGCTGATAAACTAATAAGACTGATGAAATCACAGTCTGTATGAGGCTTAAGTCCTTCAGATATAACTAGGACTTCAAACCAGAGCAACCGAGTTACAGTGTTATGATCTAATGGTTACAGCTCCTCTGTCAAGCAGACATTCAAACGGGCAAATATGATCAAATCTGTCAATGCTATTCAAAAAGAGAACACCCACTTCCAAAGGTTTGCCTCAGGTACTGTGACAAGACAGTGGTTGTCCACATTTGGCTCACTTCATACTCATTGATTTTTATTTGTTACATTTTTCTAAACTAGCCCTTTTGTATGATCTTCTCTCTTCAGACAGATTCGATGGTGAAGCTGTGATTAGTGGGAGGTATGGTGGATGAGATCTGAACAAAAGCCCCGCAGAGCATTGAGAGCTGTGTGTGAAATTGTCTGTGTGGGTCAGTGCGTGAACTGACCCTGTCAGTCACATTACTACCTTCTGCTTGTTTTACTGAGTGACAGTCTGCGCCGTCGCATGCTCCGAGTGTGTCACACCGGTCCACTGTTAATGTGTTTGCCCGTCCCCTTTGTGCTTAAGCCTGTGCATGTTTTAATCATGCGTATGTCACATAGACTTATCTTGTCTCACATGTATGTGCACCGCCGCCGTTTGGAAGTGATGCTATTTAACCGGGAGGCCCGGCTGACAGACTGACAGACAGAAATGATGTAATGAAAATTGCCATGGACCACCGTTCTTTCTCATCCACAGGATGTACAAGCACACGGTGTCTTATATAGTCTCCAACAAAGTAACTTCAATTTCACCCTTTAAAGAAATCTGAGGTAGAAATTAGAATGTGTACTTCCTGACTTAAAGCACCATTCTGTGTGTGTGTGTGTGTGTGTGTGTGTGTGTAGATATAGATATAGATATAGATATAGATATAGTATTTTTTTATTTTCATTCTACAAACATAATAAACTCCTAATACTTTTCAGATCATGTCTCAATACTTATCTTGGCCACTTGGAAGTTGAAGTACGGTAGATCAATATTTATGACTTGAACTTCACACTAGATACTAATGCACTTATTTTTAAATCAATCAAAATGGAAATAAACTTCAAAACACAAAGTGCATTTAACCAAAGTAGTAATATATCACATCTCTCCAAGTGGAACCATTTACTATTATTTTGAGACAGCATTTCTAACACGTACGTATGAAAAGTGTCACGTTGCCATTACAAATATGCTCCTTAGCTCCCTTGCCTGTAAATTACAGATCATCAGATACAACACGTCATGGGCTTTTTGCTGTTCTGTTCTACCATCAGATAAATGACCTGTCTATTGAATGCAATTTGGAACGATTAGAGCTGTTTATTAGTCACGGGCCCCTGACTGAGGTCCAATAATCAATCAGTTACTTTATAAATCCCACACTCTCAGGGAACATCAATTATACTTCTGATTCCTCATCATTCTCATTTTGGTATTTCACTTAGCTCATAAATCACACATTGGAGGGATGAGTTCACGTCTAGTATCTCAGGAAAGTATTGGGCCACAGCATTATCAATGACCTCCAGCATTAATCATCTGAGTCTCTGTATTGTTGCTCTCAAACGACATTCCCACATTTATAGTCTTGGTGATGGTGCTGGAGAATGAAGTCGACATGTTTCATATCATGGCTGTCAAATGTAAAAACAGGAGGAGATGGAGTTGTGTCCTTACCCACTGCAAAATGATTCAGCAAGGGGGACAAATGACAAAGAAGGAATTTACTATGTTGTTTTTCTCTCAAAGTCAATACTGGTTCTCATTTACTTACCGGGGATTGCAGTTTTAGGCATTTAATAACATGGAGACATCACTGATGCAGCAGTGAATTTGTAAATGCATGCAGTCTGAACATTGTGAAATGTTGCAAATGAAGGACATTGTGTTTTGTTTAGTTTTTTTGACAAAGATGATGAAGATACTGTACTTTTTAAAATGTGCTTTTTTTGATAAAAGATGTCGCACTAAATGCCTCTGTTTTCAAATCTATGCAAATATCTCTGTATTGAAACTAAGGAAACGTTTAGAGGTGTCCAAATCCAATTATTTCTTCCTTTTTGACACACGGCACAAAGCATGATGGGATATTATTTGTTCATACATACATACATACATACATACATACATACATACATACATACATACATACATACATACATACACACATACACACACACACACATATATTCTTTTTAATTTATTTAGGTTTTACACTCTGCATTGGGACTACTTTCCTTTGTATCTACGTCTCTCATATTTGGTGTACTATGCAGATGAACCTTGGTTGGATTCGTGATCTTATTGAGGAGAACTTGATTGGCACACAGAGATGGATTTCCACAAAGAACAATCAAAGGAAATCTTATAAATTATGAAGAAAGCCTCTAGTACCCTCCAGTCCTCAGATTTTTAGACTATAAAGCAGTACGTTTTATTCCAACCTCAGCCATCCCTTTGTGTTCATCCTTATCACTTGCATCCCTGATCTCTGATTTGCAGATGACTCACCCTGCTCTCTGAACCTTTCAGGCTCAACACGTTCAGGTAATCCACGTTTTTTTTTTTAACGCCTCCGGCGCGCATGCAAATGAGCACATTTCTAATTGTACGGCATGACGCGTAATTGTGTGCCTCAAAATGCTGAATGTGTTCATTTCAATCCTTTTAATAAAAGCAAGAGGCAGACCGGGAAACATTTAAGGCACAGATAGAGAAGCATTTTCATCAACAGATATGGATCAAAGAGCAGGTCCTGCTGTTTGAAGCTTGATGCAGTCACTCTTCCTGTTTTAGAAAATTATAGCACACTCTCACTAAAAGCAGTGGCTGAGGGAAGCAGCAGCGATGCCCGGCCCCTCCATCCCTCTCTGCATCGCTGTCTACATGTATCGCTCCACTACAAAGACGCAGCTTTCCTTTCGCATTTTTCCACCCTGGGGGTGATCGAGGAGTGGAGTGGTTTTAGAGAATGACGTAGTTGGAAATTAATCCAGCTCAAAGGAAAAAAATAAACCCACAAAAAACAACAAGTTTCTAATTTGATTGATTTGCTCTGTTTTGGTTTGAATCGCCTGAGTGGCGTGACATCAGCGTGGATGGAGGGGCAGAGCTGAGTGGGACCTCTGGAGTCATAGACTGACTTTTCATAAAAACAAGCTTCCAGTGCAAACACTTGGTACGGAACAAAACACAGAACAAGACACAGAGCCTGTGTTTGAAGCTTGGCACGGTCCCTTTTACATGTTTTAACGGGGCGGGGTGATTGGACAGACACACACACACACACACACACACACACACACACACACACACACACACACACACACACACACACACACACACACACACACACACACACACACACACACACACCATCTCTGCCCGGCTCCCTTAACCCGCTATGCTTTAATCTCTCCACAGTTATAAAAAGGACTTCATGAGGGCAAAAAAATAAAAATAAATAACATCTTGATGTGTTCCACTTTGCTGCAGACACACTGTTGTACAAAATAAAAGAAAGCAGCTTAAGATGAGATGGCAGACTCGTCCTTTCAATGTGTCACCAAGTCCAAACACGAAAGTAGCTTTGGCTTGGCTGAGCTCAAGCCGGCTATTTTAGGATGAAAGATTAGTAAAAATGTTTCAGTGGGTTAAATGTAATGTGTGACTGCCTCTCTCAACACCAGAGGAGTCCAGTGGAACACAAAGCACATGCTAAAGATAGTTCTGTTTCAACATTCAACACATTTTTTACCCGAGTTGGCAAAAGTTCTAAGTTTTAAACCATTGTCTTGTTTAAGGAAAATGTCTTGTGGGCATCTTCATTCTTCTGACTAAAGGAAAAACAATCTTAAGAACAAAATCGGCCTAAATTTGTTGATAATTATATTGGAATTGCTGAAGAGAGCAGATATTCCAAGAGGCTTCGTTGTTAAGATGACCTTGGGAATTCAATCACTTACCGTGTCACTTATATTCTGAAAATAAACTAGAATTAGTGTTTTAATGGTTTACAACAAATCAGCAACTCATTTTTGAGGCCCACAACAATCAAAGCAGACAAAATGAGCTGTCTGAGGAACGCTGGGTGTGAGTATTCACATTTTCTTAAGATACATTCAAATTGTGTGACTAAACTATTATTCTAATTTGCAATTGCTGAGATCTAAAAATATGTAAATTGTCTAATGTCATACCATTTGAATCATAAATAGACCTATTACTTTAGAATGTAAATGCGATACAGCATACACATTTTTAAAGAAACCAAGTCAGCTATTTGTACGCTCTTTAAAATTTAATTTAACGCTGAATAATACATTAAAGTGTACGCTTTCAATTCTCTAACGATATCAAATAGTTTTATATAAGCATGGGTAACCTGGTTTGTGGTGGCACTGGTGCTGATACAGAGAAAATATTATGTTGCCCGATGAGAGCGCCTATAGAAAAAATAAAAGCAGGAGAACAGAATTCGTTTAGGTCCCGATATTGATTACCACATGGAGATGTCTCAGGGTCGGAACAGATTTGTTGCTCATCACCGACTAAATGCAGCTGTTATTTATGTATCAAGGTTGTTGTATCTATAGTAATGCAAATGGTAAACAGGCCTTTTCTTGAGCTAGCATTATAAAAACACAGAGAAAAGAACAATGGCATCACTGATTAAAAAAACGATATGTAAAAAAAAAAAAAGAAGGAATTGCATGGTACGCACTAGTGGAATTGCATCCTTTATCATGTTTTCTGACTTTGATCAATGTCTGATGTGATACCTAAAGTCTTAATTCAGCAACTCTCTGTGGAACATGATGAGACTGCAGTTTTTGTTTTCAATACAATCCAGTTTACATAACTAATGAGCAAAAGTTTTGAATACATAGTTGAAGCAATTGGTAGAATTTTATATAGTGCTTTCCTGGACACTCGAAGACGTTTTACATTGCATTATTCATTCTCTCCATACTCGATGGTGGTAAGCTAAGTATTTAGCCACAGCTGCCCTGGGGTAGACTGACAGAAATTAGGCTGCCGATCTGCACCATCGGCACCACCTCCCACCACCAACCACTCACTCTCACACTGCATTCACCCCCAGGACCCAGTCAAAAGGTTAAATCATGTGCATGTTACTGGAGGGCTGTTGATCTCAAGTATGAGCTTCAAATGTGCTCCAATTTAATAAATCTTGCCCTTTACCAATGCATTTACCCCCAAATTCCTCAGGAAGCCTGGAGGAGAAGGCCTTGCCTGTACTGGATCACAGGTTTATGCTTATTGATGGACACTGGTTAAAGATTTCTGGTTCTTAATCAAAGGCAATAAGATGCTAAATTAACTGATGAACAATTTATGTCATATTTCCACTGTGTGTACTTTCAAATAAACTGACAGATAAACAGTTTAATTTGATTATCGCTGGAATTTGACCGAGTTCTTAAGACCTGGCTTATTTTAATTTGTACTCCTTCAATTTTACTCGGTCACCAAAATCCTGACTGCACTACCCTGACCTGCAAATAATGCAAGTAACTTTCAACCATCCATGCCTTTATCTAATCACGGTCTGCTGGTGGCTGGAGCTGATCCCAGCGTACACTGAGGAAGTCTTCATAACACACAGGATAGATTGCCAGTCCATCACAGGGCAAACAGAAAAGCAAACATACTCACACCTGTACAATTCAAAGTCACCAATTAACGTCAAATGCAATAGAGGAAATTCAAGGACCTGGAGAAAAACCCCAAACTTGGAATTGCACCTGGAAGAGCACAAACCACCACATCATCATGGAGCCCCAATGAGATGGCTTACAACTTTAGTTTAACGTTAATGTAATTGAAATGTATTTCCACAGTTTAATACTTATTACTTTGCGATTTTGTATTGTGCTCGCTCGCGGTCTCATCTCAAATAAGCAAACCCTGTTCTCTCCACTGAAGGGCAGCACTGTAACCAGTTCTCCAGATTGATGCCTCCTGGAGGAGGAGCTCTGACATTAATCCTGTGAGTGATTCAGTCCTTTGGGTGGCAATAAGGCAATATGCACGACTTAAATACATAGGAAATGTTTTCCAGAGGTTTCAGAATAACTATTTTTATCAGCTTACAACCCATATATTGGCTCAGTGAAGAAGTGAAATATTTGCACAGTGTAGCCAAGTGTTTCAACAACTGAAGTGCATTAAGTGTTTTCAATATTGCAATGTGGCATAGTTACTTCTTATTTACCTTTTAAATCACTACACTTGCAGTAACTAATTCCCGTGGGCTCACCACCTGCAGGAAGGTTCATAGTCGGTGCTATGTGATCTGTTTGACAGTGCTCAGACTGCCACCCCCACGACCCAGAAACGGATAAGCGGGAGAAAATGGATGGATGGATGGATGGATGCAGTAACTAAGGGACTGATTCCTCTACACGTACGAGAAACAACTTAAAACATTTTAGTAACTTTAAAAGCACTGGTTGTAATAATGACATGGACAGGATATGGACTCACCGGCAGGGCCCCGGAATCAGAATGATGTATGGTGAATCAAAGTAAAGTTGTAACAAAGTCAAAGATCAACATTAACAAAATTAAATGAATAACTCTAACACTGTGCACACAGCCGTTAACAAACCTGCATATAAAACTCTGAGAACACCACCTTCTTACACGTGAGAAGAGAAAGAAGTAAGGATGGGGAATATCAGCATCGAAAACTACACAAGGGCAGAGAGACAGGACACCTGAAAGAAGAGGAGGAGGTAAGTAATTAAAAAATAATCAATGAGCATGAGAGAGCAAAGATTGGAACACAAAAACACTGAATTGACGTGACAATCACAGGTCTATAGATGAGATCATCTTCTCGTCTTGAGATTGGTGGTTTTAACCCCGTCTCACCCAGTTCATAGAAAATGTCCTTGCCCAAGACATTGAACCCTAAAGTATTCCCGATAGAGTTGAAGCATCATACCTAGCATCTGTCACCACTGTTGTGTAAGTGTAGGAATGAACGCACCAAACAAATGACATCTTTTTGCCAACCCTAACCAATATTTCTCTACTTAATTGTTACTTGAATAAAGTTTTTAACTAATGATCTTTCAGAACTGCATTTAATTTGTCAACTGTTCTTCTATATATTAGTTTGACCCCCCCCCCCCCCCCCCCCCCAACACCACCACCACCACCACCACCACCACCCGTATTTAGGAAATATCTGCAGACAGTCTTCCACTTTCTGTTTGTTGCTTCATGAACTGAGCTCCCTGCAGCTTTTCTTGTTTGACCTCTATTGACCTGTCTTGACTCTTTTCTCTCCATCCCCTCTGATCCTTCCTCCCCGCTACCCAGAAGTATATTTTCTTTCCTCTTTCCTGCTCCACTCTTTTTTTTCTTCTTCACCTTTTCCATTTGCCCTCAAGTGTGAAATGAGAGTGCTTTGAGTTGACTTTGAGAGCAGAGAGGATGAGAGCGAGCGGTCTGTCACAGGAGAATGATCTTAACAGGCCTGTCCACCTCTAAATCCCCAACCTCCTCCGCCCCTCTCCACACCCTCTACACTAGCAGCACACACAACTTGGTTCAGCGGCCACAGAAAATCCTGCAGTGACACAGGAGCCACGGACTGCTTGGTCACTGATCGCAATCAGGCCAACCATCCAGGAGGCTGGAAAGGCCTCCAAACACACTGAGTCATGCATCTAAATGACAATTCCTGATAGAGACCGTGAATAGCATTGCAGTCCCATAAATGTCGCACGAGAATGGTTGTGAATGCACGTGCACATCAAGAACTCCATCAAAACCTCTCTCCATTTTCAAATTGGTTTACCCTCTCGATACAGACAAAAAAAAAACTAAAAAAACAACTCCAATAGCCTC
Organism: Lipophrys pholis; assembly: GCF_963383615.2. Taxonomy (NCBI): domain Eukaryota; kingdom Metazoa; phylum Chordata; class Actinopteri; order Blenniiformes; family Blenniidae; genus Lipophrys; species Lipophrys pholis. Next base: position 13,371,604 of record NC_137638.1, read on the forward strand.
GCACAAAATAACTAGGAGAAGTAATTGGATTTTAAGGGGAAACACATCCCTCCAAGGCTGTCTCTGCAGTGCAGTTTCTGAAGCAGTAATAAATATTGATTCAGAGTGCTGACATAATATGAAAAGTCGTAAGTGGAATAAAGAGGGTTGGCAGTGAAATACAAGGGGACACAGATGTAAACAAGTCAGGTTTGAGTTTAAAACTCGACACCTGTGAAGTTAATGCTCTGGAGCCATATTAATTAAGTGCACATGAGCAGTTTATAACACGCGGCAGTTTTGAACCTGAGTCAGCGGCTCAGGTTCATCAGGTGCGCTGACAAACGCTTATCCACCTCTGACTCACATGCACATACCAAAGTGACACAACAGAGGACTGAGGCATTCCTGTCTTGACAGATACATGATGGTAATGTCAAAAGGCTAATTTGCTTTCAGATGGAAGACATAATAGCAAAAAAAGAAAGGGGGGAAACAGATATATAACTCCAGCTACAGGGCAGAAAAGACAGAAAAAGAGAAACTGAAGAAACGTTCGACCTTTCAAGTGCGTTTCCACATTGACCTTACGTCCATCAATCTGCTGCCATATAGATTTTATGTACTACATGTTCAATAATGCAAGTGGCTGACATTTTGAATGATATTAACCACATAAGACAGGAAAGCTATGTGAGAATATGTTGCAAACAATTGTTTTTCACCTCTTTCTTATGCCATATTGATGTAGAATCAAAAAATCTTTTTTTTTCGGGAGGGACATAAATCATTCAGCAAAAGAAGTGCAAAGAAACATTGTTAATGGTTTGTTTTTGCATGCTTTAATGCAGTTGAGGAGGTACATCTGTCATGACCTTGGCAACTTTCAGTGGATTAGGATTCAGAAAGAGGACTTGTTGACTCAACAAAAGCACCGGTGTGTTACAGCCTATTTGTCACTCGACTGCAGAGGAATGCTAAATGGACTCATGATGGACAGATTCAAATTACATTCCCGAGACTATTTGTATTTTGTCTATATAACCCACATATTTCATCGTCACTCCACTTCACTTTGATAACAAGAGCAATCCTAACCCGCTGTCAGTGGCTGGGTGCAGGTTAACATATACTATGTGGTTCGAAACGGACTAGACATGACATGTTGGTTTCATGGTGACCTTAAATCCGACTGTGGCCATGAAGATGTTCCATCAATGCAACAAATAGCATTCAACCTTAAAAGCCTCTTTGCCTTTTGCCTGCTCACTGTCAGCCAGGTGAAAGAAAAATTATTTGTAGAAGGATATTTGTATAGTACAGATGTCTTGTGTAAACCAAGGCTTGCAGGTGCAGCCACGGAACTGCATCACTAACCTTTAATCCTACCACCCCAATAAGGCCCTGTGAATGCCCAGCCTCACCAACAACAACCCAAAGCTGATACTCCCCCCCCCCTTCTGACTGGTGTTTCTAAGTGTTCTTAGAGCTTTTCGTTTTTCAGCAGGCAGTGAAAAGGGCAAGCTGGCATATCTCAGCTTTCACAGCAACACTTAAGGATCAATCACTGCAGTTAAGATAGGAAGTCAGAGAGACTGTATTGAAAAGTAACTGCGGGCGTTATATTTTTCCATAAAATATCAGTTTTAAATAAAACCAACATTTTTAGACCAAAGAATCTATTTCTAATCAGCTTTCAGTTTTCCTGAAATCTGTCAACCTCTTGGCTCCGTTGAGGGAGCCAGTTTAAAAATACATCTTGTTTTGCTTCTTTCAAACCTGTCTTTGCAGCTTTTCCACCGCACAGTCCCTTCTGATTTTAGAAGGACTTTGATAATCTGAATAATCTGATGAGCTGGGCCTTTGAGCCAGCCGTGAAATTGGGCTATACCAGCTAGTAAATCAGCCAGTAAATCATTTTAACATTGCTGGGAGGGGATGCAACTCCATGGAAACATCTGCTTGTATTACCATCCAGAGCGCTCAGACAGGAGAACAGTCCAAGACAATAAAAATTCTCTGAATAAAAACTGGTTGCAACTTGGTTTGATTTATATGAACTAATTTGATATGAAACATGTTTAATTACCTTAATATTTATTGAGCGAGTTTGACATGAGACAAGTTTCTCAAGTCCAATCAGCGCACTCTGTCAAAGTATACACAACAGTTAAGGGATGCATCATAATGAACTGGTACACCTCAACAGAGGGAACTGTGCCAGTCTTTTCACTCTACAACTTGGTGATGCCGGCAGTTTGTACAGTTTTGTGCAGTGTATTGTTTTCTATCCTGTCCTTTCAATGTGGACCCTGTCTTTACATGCCGTGGTTTTGTCTGGTTACTCCACGTTCCTCCCACATTCATAAATTTATTCAAAAAAGTTTATTTGGTAACTCTAATTCGCCTGTAGATGTGAACGTGAGTGTGTGTGATTGTGGCTTGGTCTTTACTCTGTGATGGACAGGAAATTTAAAAAAAGACATCAATAGTCCATTTTGAAATAGAATTTTAATTACATGTGAAATGGAATAATAATAATAATAATAATAATAATAATAATAATAATAATAATAATAATAATAATAATAATAATTTTGGGATGTTTTCTTGTCTTCATATAATGAGGGAGTAGTCAGTGTTAAAGCTGTTGAATCATGTCCAGAAATTATTTTAATCATCAATCGTCTTTAAGAATAAGACTATTTTGACTATTTTGCATTGAATGCCATCCGAGAAGCAAAACAGTTCTTTCTGTCATTTTCAGAAAACGCTGGCACTGGGGCTCAACTTTTTGAGGGAGGTGGAGGATGCACTGTCTGAGCCTTTGCATTTTCTCTCTGTTCATGTGTAGGTTTCCTCTGGGTTCTCTGGTTTCATCCTACAGTACAAAAACATACTTGTGGTGTTAATTGGTGACACTTGATACTGGCATACATACTCAACTTTAACTTTGAGTGTTTCATGACATGTAGAAAACCTCATACTTTGATGCCAACGGAAACTGATGCTTCACATAGGTACAACAGCACCTGAGCCAATCACCTTTTTCTCTGATGACCTGCTGATTGGATTATTTTATCGCACAAGTGATAATTTACCGCCATTGTGGTAACTTAGGCTAATGTACTTCAGCATGTTTGTGTCCTTCTAAAATACCGTGTGATTTTACTTTATGAATGAGAGTGAGTGAATGACAGCAGTAATAGATTAGGTAGTAGCAGCCCTCCATTGCAAATGTAAAGGGGTCATATTAAACAGTTTTTCAACACTTTCACATCGGTCGCGTTGGTCCACACACATTTTATTTAAAGTTTATTGCCCCAAAATCCAGCTTTTCCTTGATTTACAGCCATTTGAATATACGATCATATGAGCTGCATTCAGAATCTGCTGTGTCTTTTTGAGCTGGACTGTCTCTGCCCACACATGCCCAGAGGAGGACGCACTTCCTCTCATGGTCCTATGTGCCAGAGCAAAATTACCTAATTGTGGGAGGGTCAAAGGGAGGGTCTACCTTGATTGGGATTGGTTAAACCCCCGATGACACTATATAGGGGTTGATTTCTGATTGGCTTGTTGGAGCACACACTTTTAAAATAATTGAAACAAGCCAGGGAGATTTCTTTTCACTTCTGGGGTATCATTGCCAGGTATAGGGATGCACATTACTGTTGGAGAACCAATAAAAAGTGAATATGGGTAATATGACTCCTTAAAGTGGATCAATAGTTTCCAGAAACTTCCAATGCCTTTTATTGTTTCATGAAGACTTGCAAATGCCACCATGGTGTCGGTATAGTAACACAGAAACTGTGATCAAAAGAAAGTTAAACTGATGACTATTAAAAAAAAACAAAAAAAAAAAAAACACTCCTGCGACATTATTATTGGTGACAATGACGTTTCAAAATACAACTGGGAAAAGTTACTTTTCCATCACCTGCCATACCATTGATTGTTTCTTCTTTTGAGTTCAGACTGTCCAAAGCAGTTCACTGGCTGTACTGTACGAATCGACCAAATTCTCTGCCAGGAATAACACTGTGAATTGGGGATGTGCTGTCCTCGTTTCTCTAACAGTATGCATTTGCTTTAACATCCTTGGGCTACATGTGCAATAAAGTAATATCTGCCTTTTCCTCTGTCTTTCTTTTGCAGAAATGCTGTAGAGAAGATATGATATGACATGGTTTTGGAGCCAGGAGTAAAAAAAGTAATCCAAGATTACAGGCAAGAGAAAAGGAAAAGATGACTGACTCATGGATAAGATAGGAAAAACCTTGCTAGGGAGGCATGCATATAGTGAATATTGAGAGACAGAAAGCTAAAAAGGACTGGATATAAAAATGGATGGAATATTGAATGTAATCTTCTGGTGAAAGGAGATGGAAGAAACAAAGTGTGATGTGTGGAAATGTAAACTGAGTATATGGTGGGTCTAATTTCATGTTTATGGGACTGTGAGCTGTTATTACATATGTATATTCAGTCTATTTACTGTGCAGTATGTAGGCGTACCTCACATGTGTATACAAGGCATTACATGGCCTAAATATGTACTGTAGTGTATAATCAAGCATCTCGGTGTATGAACATCATAGTTTTGAAACAGCAGAAAAGACCCTTATCCTATGTTTTTCACTGATTTATTCTGTTAGTGCCACCTCCTTATATCTCCCTTCTGAATACAGATTACAGCTTATTGCCCTTTCAGGCTGACATTGCAGGTCACACATGAAAAGAAAGTAGATATGTAATCACAGACTAAAGAAGCGAGTACATTATGAATAATACTTAGCAGGGACTAAAATGTGAAGATCGAAAAATGGAACACTTGTTTTAATTTACCCACTTTTAAAAAAAAAAAATCTGCGTCGAGTGTATGAATTATGAATACATTAGCTTCGATAAAAGTGCAGAGATGCTATCTGGAGAACAACTGTATGTACTTCAAATGTATAGAATGCTCAGCGGAAAATACCCAAGGGCTCTCTGGAGGACTGAGCTTCCTACTTTCTGCTGTACAGTTTCTCATCAAAGGCAAGTTGAGATTTATGTAAGTCATAGACATAGATCACCTCTCTTGACTGTTATTTATATGCCCGCTTGTAAACACACAGTGGTGTGCAGGTGTACCCTTTTGCGGATGTGATGTGTGCAGAATTCCCATAGTGAGTCGTTTGAAATGTGTCTCTCCAGACCAGAATACATCTAAGGATACAGACCTCTGTTCACTGTTAAAACGGGTTTATGTATGTGGACTTCAATTCAACCCTTGGATTTGAAGAATGTGCTGAAATATTTACCATATGTTTATAGCCATGCTGGATAAAGATGTCACCACGTGCGTAGAAATCAGAACACATCCTGTGTGACATGTTTAGCACACAAACTGTACTCAAACCGTTTTATGTTTACTGGAAGATGTCAAAACAAGGAGGTGGGGGAATCATATTTTTGCCTGCATGAAAGTTGATTCACAGCAGGCGTCCTGATGAAGCTGCATCTGGAGCAGATGGTTGGCTGCATGTGTTCATGGCTGTGCCAGTCTATACAAGTGCAATTCAAATAGACATACTACAAGTGCATGTACAGGCCATGGATTAAACATCAAAGCGGCAGGATTAACGCACATCATTGGTCCACTCGGTGCAATCAGAGCGATAACTGCAGCCAGCACTTCAGGGTTAGATATACTCATTTTTACTGCAATTCATGTTCTTTTTTTTTGCCTGCATTAGCATGTTAGTGGGATCTCATGCATTATTCATTCATCAGACTAACTGTAAGGAAACTGACGTGGATACGCCTTTTTGTTAGAAAAAACAGAACAGAACAGTCCTTTTCTTTCTTTCTTTTTTCTTTCACCAGTTTATTTACTGTCTCTTCCGTGGGTTTTGAAAGACATTTTTCCCTCCCATAGTGCAGGCAGGCCCTCCAACAATATTAACTTCCCCCTTGAGTATTTGTCTTTTAAATGAGAAATCAGTGAAGACTAATTGGAAGAAAACAAAACAATTATTAAGATAACACGGCAAATTGCTGAAAAATAAACTGAAAAGATAAAGCAACATTGGTACAGAAAGTTTATTTATTTTTAGAAATTGAATCAGGGAGAACAAAGAAAATAAACAAGTTCAGTGATTGATTGTTGTGATTATTTGGTTGATAGAAACCTGAATGAGAAACAGCAGACAGATTACCTGTCAGATATATAAAATCTTTTTTCTATATTTGTCAGAAACATGGAATGACCTTTCAAAGCCTATCTTTAATAATACTGATCTGTACCACCAACCACATAAGTGATGTTTATTTATTCATATGCTTATCTATACCCATATACACTCCCCTTCAACACTGTCCACAGTAGTCCTGCATCAGTCGGGGCATCACCGCAAGCAGCCTGTCTGTTTGGCATCGGATCTCAAAGTCAAAGAGACCCCAAGCCTCTGAGAGGTATGCAAGCTTAACAGTTCTGTTTTGGAGCTGCAAGCAAATGCCATAGTCTGAAACAGGTCTATGCCTAAAGAAATGTAATCATTTCACTCACTGTGACACAAGTGCGTATGGGCTGATTGGTTCGGCACCAGTATAGAAAGCCATACAATGGCACCCATGCAAATGAATTACTATTGATGAACAAATGGAAATAAGCTGGATGTCAATACCAAATGAAGCAGCCCTTTAAGAATACATGTACATTTTTTACAGTGTGTTGAAACAAAAGTCCTCATTGCTATGAAACATTTTTCCAAATCTATGCTTCAATATTTTGAAATTCAATCTGTGCAATTTTCTTTTTCTTGAACACATGCAACACACTTTGTGCCACACACTCACAATCTCTGGACCCCTTCCGCTCTCCGGACTACTCCTCGTTATCCAGCCATAAACCTCCTGACTGTCACCGTTTATTACCATGCCGTTTGTCATGACTTGAGCAGTTATTGCCCATGTTGAAATATCTACTGTGTCTGTACAGCCCAGTGAAGCTCATATCTGATCAGACCTTGTGCTATATGATGCTTTTCAGCCAGAAAAATATGAGGTGCCCAACACTTCTGATTTATTCTGCAAGTCTCATTCCACTCTGCAAAGTGTCTAAACAGCGTACAATATATCACACTCCACAGCTTGAAATACCATACAGGCCCTGCCACTTATACTGATGCCTGATGCCCTGCCCCCACTCTCTAACCACGTTAAACCTAAACCCGTGAGGGGGTCTCAGCACCAGAGGAGATGTTGACATCCCACACAGAATAACATTTGGACAAACTGTGCTGTCCATAAGGGGAGGTCAGTTTTGGAACAGCCTGCCGACAGATATAAGAGAATGCCCAACTTACGTCTCTTTTAAAAAAACAACTTAAATATTATCTTAAAGTAAATCAATCCTGCACTCATTTTACATAAATGTAATTTGTATAGTCTTTATATTGTGTTTTAATATTGTGTTTCATATTCCTTTATACATTGTATTGCTCGTGTGACCTGCCTCGGGACTACGTATGCAAATAAACAATTCTGCTATAATCTGGCACATTTACAATTTTTGTACAATTTATATTTGTATATGATTGTTCATTAATGTGCATTGTCCTGATCAAATAAATGAATAGATTTAGGTTGATCTAACTTTGACATGTGCAAGCAGAAAGTCACCACCACGGATTCTGGTTCTACCAAAGTTTTCAACCTGGTTAAACTGTTTATAGTTTTGTTTTTCTTTTGAAAGTTGCCCATGCTCACTCATTTTTTTCTGTATATTCTTTTTTTTTTTTAATGCTGTGAGAGAGCTATGTTATAATTGGTGCTGCTTAAATAAGGTCAATTTAAATCTATATTTGATAAATCACCACAAATAACACATTCTGTATTATTGAAACACTTTTGGTGCGGGGATTCATTTTTGAAAATAACACTCAATTGGCGAGAAGAAAGTCTCTTGTCAAGTATAGAGAAGAAACTAAATATTGCTTGCCTATGTTGTCTTAAGTGAAATTATTAAGGAAGACTGTACGTCAGGTGTGTTGTTCTGTTTTGAAAAGGCATCAAATCTTTGGACAAACTCTTGTGATGATTTGGTGAAGTAATGTCCTCTCAAAAGGTTTGGAGTGCTGGAATGATGCTGTGTCTCATGTGCTTGAATGTATTTAGGTATTCTGTGAATACAGAGGGCTACGTGCAAATGTAGTTTAAGCAGGTGGCCTGATGGCTGATACAGTTTCTTTCTTTTCCTCTCTACAACTGTACTCACGTCACCCCTGACTCATCTCTCCTCTCATGGTCAAGTGGGGCAACCTCATGCATTTCACATTCGTTTTTGTGTTTTCATTATGTAATCTGTTTATGGATTCTTTTCTTTCATTTTGTCTAGGTTTTCTCCACAAAACAGTTTTTTTTAATTTTAGAGACTTCATAACATATTTGTTAAGTATGTATCGAAAATCATTTTGGTTCTGAAAAGCTCTTCAGGAAACTCAAATGCAATTCATACTTCATCTTGAACTTTACCAAAGATCAACATCTATCTCCTGGTTGTAATGAGATTGCACCCCCCCATGGACTATGAATTATTTCTGAGAGTTTTCTGTTCCCATGATAAGAAAATGCCAGCGCAGCTTTTACGGGAGCAACATTGCAATCACATTTTCCAATGCTAAAGTGAAAATGTCAAGAATATTCAATGTTGATTTGCCCCGTGGCACTTAGTGTTCAGCGGAGGCTCATTATTATGTGTATATACAGCAATGTAAAACTCATCCATGTAGCACTGGTATATGTACCTCTTGCAAAAAACACATTCTGACATCACATGACAGCCTAATGAGGCTCAAGCAAGCTGATGACTCATGTTGCCTTTCCGAGAGATCAATTTAACATGAGGCGTGAAAAGGCTATCAAATAAGTCTATACCTGTAGTAGTGCAGATGAGGGTGTGAGAGCATTATTCCTGCTTCCTCTTTTATCTTGAAATACAAAGGAGAAACATGATTTATCACATGAACATAAATGTCAATATTTACTGCAAATTTATCTATAGTTACAATCTAGTTTTAATATGGGACCTTTTAGTTGCAGCTATTATTTAATTCCTTTGTGTGATAGCGATTGATTTTACTCAGATGCAATGTGACTTATAATACTATAAAACCTAATCAATCCAGTTATTTAAGCACAGGATCATTTTAAGACAACTTAATACAACATAATTTTATTTAATAATTTTTAAGTGTATGCAAGATTTAATATATTTCATTCAAACATATTTATGCAGTATCACATTATTTCAGCAAATTGCTTCATGTATTATTTATGTAATTTTCTATCCCAGGTCGAGAAACCTAATTTTCTCACTATTACATACATTTTCACAAGGGACAGAGTAACAGCAACATTAATTTTTTTTTTTTTCCCCAGCTGGTCATATAAATCCGCTTTTCTTGCTCCCACTAGTTCCACTTGTGGTTCTCACGGGGATCATAGACTATTAGCCAGCTCACTGTCCTCTTACTGTATATTCAGTGCCCAATAGTTGCATCATATTTCCAGCAGGACTGGAAGAAAAAAACCCATTTGAAAAAAAATGTTATTAAATTTTTTTTTTTTAATGTGTCTCTTTAAACAACTCCCTGCTAAATTGGGCTTGCGAAAGAAAGCACCAGTCCAAAATTAAAAAGTTCGAAGCTATAATAAATCAAAACAAAGAGCTTAAAGAGCCTCACACATCTCACAGAGCAGCAGAGATCTACACAGTCAGAACTGTCTCCACATTAAAACATCATTAAATCCATTGTCAATATAATATCTCTGATTAGTGCTGCTTCAGGAAAAAAGGCATTTATCTAAAAATAAACTGCCTCATGTTGTTGTGCCGACTGTGTAATACGATTTGTTGTCTATTTGGGCTGGTTGAGAGAATTTGCTTAAGTTCCTGCCAATCGTGCCTGAAACCACAGAGTTTGTAAAAGTCACATAAAGCTGCTGCTGCATGATCCTCTGGCTGCTTTTGCTGTGATATAAAGATAAATTAGTTATCCTTTCTTCTTCTGGGCTGTAGGTCTGACTGAATTTCTCAGAAAACAGTCATTTCAAGCTGAGCAATTGTGTTTATGTAACTGCATTGAACCTCTTGAGGTGAACGCTTGTGGCCTGAAGCCGGCAACATTGTGGCTGAATAAGGTGACCCGGACCCCTTCTCCACCTGTCTGATAAATGGCTTCAGCCCAATTCCCTTGCTTTGCTTTATTATGTCGTCACCTGTCTTTGATGTCATCAGGTAATTGCTCCTTTTAGAACTCGAAAAGGGCCACTCGGCGCTCCTGGGATGGAAGAGTATCCATGGTGATAATGTTTGTTATTCCACACTGCCAACAACTGTTTATTGTACTGTGGATGAGGAGAGGGCTTTTGAATGGTGACACTGCACATCTGGCCACACAGAAAAAAAGGAAAAGAGAAAGAGAGATGGGCAGAGAGAAATAGAAAGAAAGAAATGGTGAGGGGCAAACAGCGAGTGGGAGATGAGAGGCGAACCAGAAAGATCATGTGTGTGTTGTTGGGCTTGTTATGGGGAAAGAGAGAGGCATGCACTTAAATGGATTGCCACTGTTCGGGGATGGACAGGAAGCTCGGCAGGTGCTGTGCAAGAAAAATAAATCTCTACGATTTTCATTCCTGCGTTAACAAAAGATCTTTATGTGAAGAGAATTGATCCGAACAAGGCAGGAAATATATTGATATCCTTCTTGGCCTGCCACACGGAGGATCACAATCTCTGTAGGCTGCCAATACATATTACAGTCACATGTCTTTCTGAGGGAACATGCATTATCTACCACGGTTCTCTTGTACTTGGTTACACTCCGGCTTCAGATACCCTTTTTCTCATATACTGTATCGTTATTTCACTCTTGGTCCCATCGTTCCCCTCTCCTCTTCTCCTGTATGAGACTTGATGACTGAGCTAAGCTCCACCATACAGTATGTCAAAGCATTTTAAATTACAATCTTCTCCACACTCCAGTGAAACAATGAAATTGGCCATCCTACATTTTACAGTTATTACCAAATGGATATAGCCAAATGCAATTATGGACCAAAATGCATTGCTTCGAGCTAAGGTTCGACTTCAAGTGGCGGTTGTACTCGTTTTATTTTATCTTGAAAAGGGGATGAGGACCATGCAAATGATTGAATGCGGAAGCACAGAACTCTCATGAAGCGGCGGAGCCCAGAATAATCAGGACAATAAACAAATTAGTATTTTGTGAAGCTGTTTTTTTTGTCCTTCCACCAAACAATCTCCTAAAAAGAAACATCTGCAGCTCTGTCTTGAGCGGAAGAGGAATTACTCATCTCTTGGAAATGTTGCCTGCAGTTCACTGTTCAATTTTTAATTTTTGCGATGGAGATGTTACATAGTGATAGAAAGATGCTCCTTGGAGAAAATGTCCTTCTATTTTCTGACAATCCAAAATACTGCTTGAGCACCAAACAGCTATATCAATACAAAATACAGTAAGTTAGCCCACTTGAACATATCGCAACTGGCAACATGTTGATGAAAATATGAAATAAACAAAACATGTATACAATGTATACAGCATCCCAAATCAGAAGCCCGTAGAGGCAAAAACACACCATCTATCCATTCAGTGTCAGCAATGTCTATCGTTAATATGAAAATAAAAGGGAGAGAAATTAACAGCTCACCTCTCCAAGGAATGTTCCGTAAAAGGGGGAGAGCGAACAGCACAGAAATTCATTAACAGCCAGAGTGGGACATACCAAACAAAGGGAATAACTCAAGCATGAAACATTTTTGTATCATGACTGTGTGTGAATGTCAGGCTGGTTATTAACATTCCTTACGTCACATGATAAGTGAAACAAAGATAAAATATATGGAACAATGCTCTTGACCCTGTTACAAGAACATATCAATAATGCACCGACACACACACACACACACACACACACACACACTTGTCAGAGAAAAATACTTTAAAGAAGTAGATGTACAGATTACATATTTGCAGTAAACAAGTTGGAACCCATATCGTGTGAAATTGCTTCCTGTCTAAAGCCATCTTCGAATGATCTCCTCACATCACGCTTGTTGTTGTGTATGCTGAGCCATTATTTCAGTAGACCTGCAACGTTTTCTCTGGAGTCTGGAGCTCCAGTCACTTCCCCACACAGCATCCTAATGACAAGAGAGAGAAAGTCAGGAGAATAAAGGAGAGTCGAGGGGGAAAATGCAGAAAGAAACACAAAAGTTCGAGAGATTTGGTAAAATAGAGAGGAACGGGCCTGTTTATAAACTCGATGCCACAAACTGGTCTTCCTTGCAACTCAAGTTCACGTAACTCCTTCTCTCTGGACTTGAATGAAATGCTAAAGTTTTGTTTTCTGATTGAAGGGAATGTTCATGACTGTAACATCTTGGAAACACATTGGCCACAATGGACCATGAAAACAACATCAATGCTATAGTTGACGTTCGTGTCACAAGTCTCCAGAACTTTAGCTGGACAGTAGAAAATATTTTTTTTCTTGAAACATACAACCTCCTTTGGAGTTCTGTTGTTTCAGTTTTAGGATGACCAATACAGTGGTGATTAGTTAGTCCCTGTTTTCCTTCATAGTTCCTTGTTTGATATATTTTCTATTCACCTACTTTTCTCATTCCTCTGCCACTTGGTCTTGTGCTGCTCCCTGATGATACAAGCCATGTCTCCTGACATTCTTGTTATGTTTGTGTATAAACCTCAGTCCCTCCTTGTGACCTTGTCAGCTTGTCTGTTAGTCTCATCTGTTTAGTCCTGGTTAGTTCACGTTTATCCTCATTTGTGTTTCCCAACATGTTCAGTCTCCAGTTAGAGTCCTGTCCTATTTCCCTCCTTTTGACAGATCTGCTGGTTTATAGATATAAATCACCTCAACTAAGCCTTTTTCCATTTGCCCCTTGAACGACGAGATGATTTCAGTGTCAACAACATGTGATTTATATCAGTTTCAAACTAGGAACCCCCCTTGCATTATGGATGGGGGATTGCAAAAGACCACTCCAGTAAAGACCGACGTGTTTTGAAGATAGATTTAAAGTCATCACAGAGTAAAACCTGGCAGTGTTTCATAGTGACCGTTTCAATTCTCATGGCAATATGAAGGACAAAGAACCCTCGTCATATACTGTATAATGAAACCTCTCCTATCAAATCCCCCATCTCCCAGACCAACCAAAGATAGAATCTTCTCAGAGTGTTGATCTTGAGGAGATCAGGAAGTACAGTATCTTAAGCTACAGGATCGCCTTGATGTACACACTCGTGTTTTTTCAGCTGTCACCTCCTGTGAGAGCAAGACATGCCTGTTTCATGACAAACCATGTTTTTATAAATTAGCTGTCATTCTATCTTCAGTAATTTCACCTATGTGTTTGACTCTTCAGTGTCAGAGATGTCCTGCATGTTTGTCCATCCTGAACAACGATTTTCTTTTTTATTTATAGCTTTATAGTTCTATTCCCCATTTTAAAAGAAAGATTTAAAAAAAAGGAAAAAGCATGTTGCAACAAAGTTGGAATAAATTCCAGAATACCTGACAATAGATAAATGGGTCACATTAAAAATATATTTTAAAATTCTGGGCCACAGAACTGACTCGATTTCAGACACAGCAGAGAATAGTGGAGCAAAATAGGACAAAGTAAGTAATAGAGTGAAAAGAATTGTAATGAAGTACTGCAAACTGACCATGGGCTAGAAGAGAATTACAAGTGGGAAAAAGAGAGTAAGTGAATGATAATGAAAGGGTAATAGAGCCTGAGGGCATGAAAGGAAGGGGGAAGACAGGTTAAAGAAGAAAGTATTTACAAAGAAGTCAGAATAAAGCGTCTTGAGTTATTTGCAGCCACATGTCCGTTTTTCTTTTTCAGAGAGTGCATGTGTGCTTGTGTTAGCGTACAGTAAGAAAGCCTGCAAGCCTTTTAAAATCCCATCCACCCAGGTTTCCAATATATTGAAGTCTCCCTCTCCCCACAGAGTTTCACACAGTCATTTCTCTTTTGTCATTTGGTGAGGCTGGGTTTTGTGCAGTGCATTGTTCACACATCTCTGCTAATCCTGGTGTAGTCCCGGTGGATTAGGGCAGACGATTCCACCCCGGTCTTAGGCCTCAACTTTATTGATAATCAGTGTTGTTTGGGAGGGGAGAAAATGTTCTGGCTTAGCGGGAAAAGAATCAGATATGATTTCACTGTCTGCTGCCTTCCTCCATTTTTCCTATAACTTGTCAGTTTTCAGCTTCCAGACTACACTTTTTGTGTGATATTTGTAAAAAGTCACATTTTCCCTTTCACAGGACAATATGACATGTGAGGGCAGATGAGAGCAGCTTTACATAAAAGGAAGTCAATCAGGGACTGTATGGTGATCCCAATTCTGTTCACCTCAAATTATCAGTGAAAAAGCAGGTCGTCATTATTCATATTTCATCAAACAGCATATTTATCCACTTCAGACTTTTTCCTCTGTCTATGCTTTCCATTCTTATTCCACACAGAGAAGGGATCCTTGCTATAAGCATGTTACTACAGTCTCTGTCAGGAAATAAAAATCCATCTCTCAGCCAAAGGAAACATATGACCTCGAAATATAAAAGTGTCACTTCTCGGATTTACTGACATTTAGCAACAAAATGAGTTTGAGTTTAATATATTGGTTCATCTGATCCAAGCCTTTAACGGATATGGAGGGTTTGAAAAACAACTGGAGTCACATCAACCATTTTTGTTGCAGGACATAAACACAGAAATGTTGGAAATGCAATTAAATCTGTGTCCTACAACGTTGCCATTGCAGCATTATGTGACATGTATGGTGAAACTGCCTCTACTGTGTAATTATTCAAATGTGGCTTCACCAGATTAGTGTTCATGGATCAACAGTTTAGCCATAGAACCATGTATGGTGCCCTTCAACCAAAAAGAGTTTAACCACATGTCAAGAGCGTCCCGTCATTTTTTTATTGCATAAGTGCAAATGCATAGGTTTGACAATGATGGTACTGGTACTGTAAAAATAGTCCCCCAGGTCCCTGCATTACTGTGACATTTTTTACAAGACAACCCCAATCTTCCCAATACATTCATAAAGTCATTATTTAACCTCATCTCATGATCTGCTCTCTCATCTGTGATCTGAATTACGACATGGGCCGGTTTGCTTTTGTCACGTGACAAAAAAAGACGTATTTTAATGTGTTAACAGCAAGAAAAACAATGTCTGGCTTAGTTGAGTATTGCCATTGTTATCATTCTACTTTTAGAATACAGACAAATGGGTTCCAAAATTTAATGCGAGGAAATAGTTTGTATTGTAGATGAAAAAAAACTGACAAAATACTCAGTGAAAATACAATACGTTTGATTTCTGGTGGCTAGTTTCTGTTCTGACGTGCTTCTTTGATGCTTTACCCACAAAAATATCATGACAAAACAAATTGAAATCATGATTTCTGTAAAAAAAAAAATTAAAATATGCGTATCCCCTCACACGTCTTCAAAAAGTACAGAGCTTGTTCTCTACAATTGAAAGTGAATATCTTTCAGACATTTTTATGGTTGAAATTAAATTTCCTCTTAAATATGCTCATGACCCTTTTTCCGAGCTTCTTTTAGCACCTCCTCATGATAACTGACAGCTTTAGTTGGGTTTATCTCTCCCTCCCTCTTATCCTCTGCCGTTATTTTCCTCAGGCATTCTGAATTAAGAGTGCAGCTCCACATTTTACAGCATTCTGGAACTGAATCTTTCCTCTTACAGTATGCAACCCAATGGCCACCACATTCATGGCTAGATGGCACAGTGTCAAGGTCTGAATCTTAGCGGGTCAGTTGATTGGCCCCCGTCACTTTGTATGGTGTGTATAGCTGCACTTCATGCTCCAAGCTGATCGGGGCTGAGCATGTGTTAGATTTAAAACAGCACCCTTGAGACGGACACATGAGCATTAGCCCGCCAGCTGTCAGCGGGCCTGACAACATGAAATGCAAATCATGTGTGTCAACAGAAATTCTAATATAATCACTGGCGTTGTGCACGCATCACTTATGCAAACATGCGAAACCTCATGCAAACACGCAAACTGTTGAATCAGCATACATGCCCAATGAACCTCCTCAGAGGACTTCAATATATTTTGGAGCAGTTTTTAAGAGTAAGGATCGTAATAATATACAGATTTTTTGCTGACTTTGCAATCGTTGACAGTCTGCATAATTAATAGGAGCTAAGACAAGCATATATTATCTATCCCGGCTGCAGTATCATTTCATTTTTTTAATTTACTGAACAGGAACTAGTTTTGTGCGTCTCAATTCTCCTTGTTCATATTTATTTATTATGATGGTTTAAATATATACCGATGATTAATGTTCTTTAACTAAATAAACAGATCAATTTATCATAGTGTTTTTTTGAAAATGTTAAATGAAAATGAAAAAAATGTCAGGTGGTACCACCCATTTTCATAATGATACACCAAATGTTTACCAAACATGCTTCCCAACAAGAACTAAGCCGGTAAATCCATCCATCCATTCACCTTCTATACTACATGTTCAAGCTGACATTTTCAAAAAAGTTTCCTGATTGCTGCAGAAGAACTGATTGGAAATGGCTGCTTGCTGGGAGAACAGCGGTTGTCACGGACCAATAAGCAGACGGCAGTGTTGAAGCTCCTCCCCCTCATATCCGGCACATTGTGCCTGGTACCCCAAGTGGAGGGGTAGCGAGAAATGGTTACCAATGGTACCGGTTGGTAATGGTTCTGAGTCAGTGGAAACGCACAACAACCGGTTCCGACCTGACCCGTACCGGCACCAAGGGGCACTGTGGAAACCGGACTATAGTCACCCCTACAGACAATCTAGAGTCACCGATTAACCTGAAATGCATGTTTTTGGACTGCGGGAGGAAACTGGAGTACCCAGAGAAACCCCGGAGGGAGAAAATACAGACTCCTCTCAGAAAGGCCCAAAGCCTGGACTTGAATCAGGGTTATGAGACAAAGTTGGTAACAACAACAGTACCATGCAGACTGCAATTCTTTGCCCACCTTAATGACTTCCAGCTCACTCTGTCTATCTAAATGTGTGTTTCTTTCAGCGGCATCTGAAGGGCCTCTCAACATTCAAGACAAGAGGTCATGTAAGTGGGACCACAGCTTAGAAAAATCTAATAAGATCGAAAGGGCCATGGTTTCTGCCGGCCAGGCAGCATTTGGGTGCTGCTCTTCAATGTCCTGCTTTTTGTTTTTTTGGATGTTAAGTGGGAAGTCTATGAAGCTAGACATTCAGGAGCACTGTTACTGGTTTGGGATTAAAAAAGGTGAAAGAAGGAAATAGGGGAAATACAAACAAAAGAGAGAGAAAAAGAGATGAGGGAGAAGTTGAGCAAAGATGACATAAATGGAAATATAATGAGGGTTATGGGTTATGTGGACAGATTCCGGCGCTCGTCACACACATCTATGTCAGTGACTTTGTATTTAAATTCATTGAAATTCATGTTGATTTCATGGTTATTGATTCTATAAAAGCAAGAATCTAAATCCCGGTGGAGGAAACACCTGCAAATTACATACAAAGAAAAGAAGAATACTGATCAGCATGCCTTCACAGAATTACCAAGGACCTCTGCCAACTGTGAAGAAACCTCTGAGTAGATTCAGAACACACTAAGCTTTTCCACGTCCTACCTGGGAAACCCTCAGGGTTATGTGCCAGATGAATTCACATCTCGGTTGGGTGAATAGTACACACTTGTGCCGCCGGGAATGTTTATTGTTCCTCTTATATATGGTCCCTCTATATATTCCTTGTGTAACACTATGGTGTGTTTGTGTCTTCTAACTCATCTTTCTTTGTACAAATGACCATGCATGGCTTCCCACAGAGGTTTGTCTATCCGTGCAGTCTGTCCGTTGTTAAATAGTGTGGTCAGAGCACAATAAGATAAGCCCCTGGCCACTGTTAGCACTGCATGTACCTAATTGGCCTCAGTTATTGGCTCGGGTTGCAAATGATGAAGTGTCAGTGAGCTCTTATCCTTTAGGCACACGGAATTGGAGCTGCACTATGACAGAAACTAATGGATACACTTTGACATGGGTACTTCGGCTCATCTCCCGAATCATTAGTCGACAGTACATGGATTGAAAGAGTGCGCACACACACATTGCAAATTGTTACAGAAATGTACACTATAGACACAGTCTGTTTACCCATGTATGGCAATCTGGTGTATTCATATAAACACCCCCGGGCTATCTGCCTATGTCCAAACACATTTAGATGACCAAATAAAAACTCAACTGAGCAAAACATGCGGTTTACACAGCGTGTTAGTAGAAGCATCACATACGTTTTTTCTTTTTTTGCCATGCTTGAGGGAGGATTGTCTCCACATGTGCACACTGCTTCAGTATTTCTCATCTGAACCATCAAGGTTTTTTTAGCTTAGCCTTTAGCCTGGAGCCCCCTCTCCTTACACAAGCCCCATACTGAGAAGTTCTCCGACTGGTAACTAATTTGGGAAATTGTGTAGCGGCCTGAATTTAAAGCTCCATTTTTATAGTGAATAGATGATTGATCCATCAAAAATCTCTCAATGTTTTTCCCCTCTTTTCATGAATCTGTATTACTTGGGTTCTCTTTTACTAACATGTAGGCACACATGACTCTATTGTTGCATCGACCTGCTTTAACTTGTGAACAAATCCATCACATGGCATTAAGTAGATAAAGTGGCACTGTTTAGTCAGACAGACAGACAGACAGACAGACGGACAGCAGTAACAGTAATTGCAATGAAGCTCTTGCCATCTATTATTCACCCTGCCATCCCTGAGTTCTTTCCGCACAGAGTACATGCGAAGATTGAAATAACAAACCTCTGTTGCATAATAAACCACAGCAAGAGCCACTCCAGATATGACTGGCTGCATATGAAAATGGGTCTGAAATATGTGTGAAAGCTCATGGGGTCTGTCCTGTTGGGTTGGAGGTTTGTTTTTGCAAGTTAGGATGTTTATTTCACTGGCTCGGAGCCACATCGAATCAGGGATTTGTTCACGCAGAGAATTGTTTCATGGTATTTGGTGAAGTTATGCATATCATCATTCATTTATTCAACTGGACATATGGCAATATTTATCCTGATATCTATCCTGCCTGGTTTCTTTGGCCTGAAGTCTCATTTTCATCTTTAATCTGAGACAGTTGTTGAAAAACCCTGTTTAGTGTGAAAAAACACTTTATCTTTCCAGCAGTTGTAGGCAACAGAAATGCTGCTCAGTAAATTACTCAATCACTCAGCTAACTTGCGTCACAAAACAGAAATAAGGGTTTTACAGCAAGGCTCAATTAGTTGAAAATCAGAGTGTCACTGGGGCTTAGGGGAATAAGCATGTTTTGTTTGTTTCTGTGTTTGAATGTTTGTGTACGTGCATGTGGGGTTATTTTTTGTTTGTTTTTTGGTATTTGTAAGTTCCCAATTAATGAGCACATCTTCTGTCACTGTCAGTATCTTTGTGGCAATTAAATCAACATGACAGAACTGCTCAGAGGTTGTCTCAGAAGACACAAAGCAGCAATCGTGGGGATGATGTTGTTATTAAAGATCTATGAAGCAGCCATAAAACCATTGCTACTGGAGGCGTAGACATGCAACTGCCAAAAATCATGCAAGCCGAGCGGTGGATTCGAGGTTACTCGGAAACATGAAGGAAATTAAATACTGAGAAAAAAGATTGTATGAGACCTTGTCTCTGAAGTAAAAACCTGACATGTTAAGTTATTTATACTCAGACTGTGAACATATTTACAGGACACATGGTGTGATGCTGTGAAAATGCATTGCAAGAATTGGCACCAGATGAGAGGAAAACAGAGGGAGCTATTTTTGTGTGAAAGAGTTCATTTTAAGGCAATAGATCTTACTCTTGGCAAAGTGTTTTAGTGCTGACAGGCTCTGGAAATGATGCAATAAGCCAAGAGATGTTTCCTCTCCAAGATCTCCTTTTCTTTCCTTCTGTCGCTCACTCTCTGTTGCTTCCTCTGTCTTCCAGTGCCATTAACAAGGTGCCAGAGGCGGCACAGTCCAAATTGACACCTATATTAACTTGGTCTTATGAGGGAATCACAGCTACTGCAGCACTCACCAACACCACGTTGTTATTTTCCACAATTAATTGTAAAGTCTGACAGACAGTGAAGGAATTGTTGATGCAAGGGGTCTATATGGGTCTATAACAATAAACATACTCACTGATAATAATAATAATAATAATAATAATAATAATAATAATAATAATAATAATAATAATAATAATAATAATAATAATAATAATAATAATAATAATAATAAAGGATAGTGATTCCACAGAGTGGGGCAACAATCAGCCACCTGTTCAATGTGGATTATATCAAGCTGTACACCAAGAATGAGTGAGAAATCCTCTCGCTGGTCCACACCACCACAGGCTTCTACAGTATTGACACAGGCATGTCATTCGGGTTAGACAGGTGTGGTCAGATGGCATCAAAGTGAGGCAGGATGACCAGAACTGAAGTTGTCGAAGTAGTGAGTGGAGTAGTAGTGATAGATGTGGCAGTACCAGCTGACAGAAATACCAAGAGTTGAAGGAACAGCTGGAAGAGAAGAGGAGGATTATAGCTGATGTGGTTCCTGTAGTTGTAGGAGCACATGCTACATTCAAACTGCACACAGAAAGATCTCCAAGACTGGAATTGAACCAGGGTATTCTCACAATAAGGCAAGAGTGCAAACTACTTCTCCATCTTGCACTCTGGGTTTTAAAGTTAATTCCGTTCAAAGGCTGTGGCAATTATTTCCCGAAATGGATAAAAAACAGAACTCTGAGCGTGGGTTTTCTCCAGGGAGTCTTGTTTCTTTTCACAGTCCAGAAATATGTATCTGAAGTTAACTGGTTACTGATATTTGTCCCTGAATGTGAATATGACTGTCTGTCTCTCTCTGTGACCTGAAGTTGCATGAATTGGTAGAGTATCGGCAGGGTGGATGGATCGATCAGTGGATGAATGAATTGTTTCCTCAGTGATGTGATGGCTACCTGTCTATGGAGCACACTGAGAGTCATATTTTGAACATGTGCACTGGTGAGGAATTTGAAAGCTGGTTTCTCACAGAGATATTGAGCATGTAAAAAGGCATATATAGGGTTGTACTTGCTTGACAGGTCTCGCTATTGATTTCTCAGCCCACCCTTCCCTCCTACTGTTGTTCATATCTGAAGACAAATGTAATTTTCATGAGGCAGATGACAGGTTGATGGTGAGCTGTAAAGCCATGTGAACCATTTCAACTTTCTTTCAAAACACCGACACATGGTGTCTCCCGGATTACACCTCACACTTCAGTGATGCCAAGTCAGTCAATTCAATCACAAACTCTAATGCGATTGTTTTGCTGATGATGTTCAAATCGCTGATGTGGATGTGTGGGTTGGATGATTTTGGCTGGATGTGCCGCTGGATCATCATTACTTAAAAGAGATTTTAATTTTCCTAAAGCTGGGATTTTCAACCTTCTCTCCCAAATACCGCCCATTTGCTTTTTCATCAAGTCATTTTAGTTTACTTCTTCTGATTGTGTTCAGTTAATGTTTCTTGCACTGAAACCTTAAACGATTGTTTTAGAATTTAGCTATAACAATAAACTATCATCACCGTTAATGACCTGAAAAGATGTGACTTCTCTAGTATTTCTTCAGCTGGAAACTCACCCTCAGGCAAACACACACACACACACACACACACACACACACACACACACACACACACACACACACACACACACACACACACACACACACACACACACACACACACACACACACACACACACACACACACACACACACACACACACACACACACACACACACACACACACACACACACTTCCAGTGGCAGGGTAATTTTCCGCAACCAAACTCACTGCCGGGCTTGTTTTGTTTAGAGTGGCCTTTATTCAGCGATCGTGTTGAGCAGTGTTTGGTCCTCCTTGTCTGCATCTGTCTGCTGACTTCCCACCACAACACTTTAGCCAAGTGACACTGAACAATCCTCCGAGAGAAAAGAAGACAATAATAGATAAAAAAAAAAAAAAGAAAGTTTAATGGATTCAATTGAAGTGCAGTGTAGCAAGTGTTTTACTCTTGATGGTGGGATTATTGCGGAGGTGTTTCCAAAGATCTCTGAAGCTGAGGTGTAGCGTTCCTCACCAGCTGTTATACGAACAGCAGCGGTGGGGTGCAACGCTTCGTCTCTGTCATGCACTCAAACTGTTTGTAAAAGCAGCAAGTGGCAGAATGGACACTTTGTTTACTTTTACTGTTTTGGGTCTATTTGTCCTTAAATACCAGTTTCCATCACAGTGATGGGTTTGTGTGAGAGGTTTTTGTGCGAGCGAGTAGGCCTCTATCCATCAACATTTGTACGACACTGGGGAACAGAAATGACGCATCTGTTTGCAAGTAACCTCTGCAGTAAAAAATAAGCACATCTAAAAATCACCCAAACCCTCATTTCTCCATGTCAGAAGGAGTTTTGCAGCGCTCTTTCCTCGCTGCCTCTCTTTTCAGGCCTCGATGGGGAGACAGCGCCTCCGGTGTGTGGTGAGCTGTGGGCTGTGATATCCCTGAAAAAAAACTGACAGATCAAAAAGACCCTCAAGTAGGAGGGGGCGAAGCAGAAACATGTGTTGTGCTGAATGTTCAGTCACATCTATTTCTCTCTTACTTCCTCTTAGATTCAGCCCGTTTCATCTCGCCTTTCACTTTGCGACCTTTTTCTCCCGTCTCTAATTTATCGTGTGTTTTCTTGGTATGATTTTCTTCATGGTTTCCTTCAGTATTCCTGTCTGCTCATCCACATTCCTCACTTTGATTTCACCATATAATCTTTCCTTTCACGCCAATGACATGCACATTTAACACTGCGCTCGCAAAATTAAACACAGATTACAATTACCTTCATTAATTTTCATTGTAATGTAAAAGAACTAAGCTTGATTAATTTTAACTGTTATGAGATGAATTGTCATCAAAAATGTGTGGCTGTATTTTGTATAAAAGCAGAAATATTATATCAATGAAAATCAAATGTATGCAACAAATTCAGAACTTACAAAAGTATGAGAGATTTCTATTTGATGTCTGGCAGTCTTAACCACTGTTTTCTTTGTTTCTATTCACCCGATCATTCCAAAGGAAATTTGCAGAAAGTTGCTTCAATTAACTTTTCCGTGATGCTAGACTCTATTAACAAGTTGTCTTTTTTAATGATGAAGCACAATTGTTTAAAGTCAACTTTATTCAAATGGTAATCCATTTGTTGCATTGAACAACTGCTATCCATTCATCTTCTATGCTGCTTCATCCTGTTCAGGGTGGCTGGGAGAAGGAGGAGTCGGTCCCAGCTAACTATGGGCTCGGGCAGGGTACACCTGGACAAGTTGCCAGTTCATCACGGGGCATCACTGGGCAACAGAAATTACTTTAATTGCCTCCTTCGTATATACAGTCTTGTCTGTGTGTACAAAGTTATATTGTTCTTGTGGACATAAAGTGGCATAATAGTTTCATTCGTACTTAAAATCTGCTGTTTGACCTGCAATTTTGTGATTGTTGAAACATTATAAAAGAAAATGTTTCATTGGATGTGACCTTGAGGCCACCAAAGGCCACTGAAGAGAAGAATAAGACACAAAAAGTGATGAATGTAATGGCGAAGACTCTGTTGAACTGCACAGTCAGACCAGCAAATCTGAACAAATACATTCTATTAGATCCTAAACCTTGAAGTATACATACTTTATTGCTAGTTTGTGTTGCAGGCAGTTTCTGGTATGCTGTTATTAAAAACCAAGATCCTATGATGCCAGTACCTTTTCGGGTGCCAGCTTTTGTTTAATATTGACCAGTACAATCAATTTCAAAGTAGCACAGCGAAGAAAGCAGAAATTATGCAGCCAAATTAAATGTCACTTTAAAATGACAAAGTTTCCTTCAGAATAACTGTAATTTCCTGTGTTACCTTTTCCATACAACATCTATAAATATTTAATATGTCCTGCTGATAAAGGAAAAAACACAAGCACTCTGACACATAATACTGTAAAGCCTTCCCCATATCAGACCAAAGGTCCTTTACGTCCAGCAGAATCTGTCAGATTTCACACCTTAAGGCCAAAAGACAATGCGTCTGCCATTGTCTTTAATCTGTATGTTAATGGAATAATATTCTTTCGTAATCCTCTGACGTTGCCAGGTTGGAGGGAAATCTGCTGCATTATGACACACAGCACCAACCTCCCTAAAGTACATTTGAGAATCCTAGAATGAGTAGGATTAAACAACGTAGTGCTACAATCTAATTACATATATTACAACATAGTTCAAAAAAGGTCAGCTGCTTTGTAATCCTGCCTATCAGGATGAATATGTAATGATTTTAATGGTCTTTACACAGAGTATGACTCTCAACTGAGCATTGTACTGGATTTTGTTCAGTACTCTATGGGCTTCCCCGAGCATGTCACAAGTTCAGACCTTGACCGAGAGGTCACGGTTATGGGATTCACTTCCCATGAAGTGTTTTGACCACTGTGATGTGGTACTAGCCCACCACTGAGTGACTAGATGACGTGAGAAATCCGAAAGCGTGGAGAGATGGAGAGATGGAGAGTTTTTCATAACTTCCTCTCTCCACCTCAGTTTTTTTCCACAGTTAAATTTGAACTCTCAATGACTTGAAAACATTGCTGCTTTGCAGACTGCGAATTGTTCCGTTCACAAGGTTTTTGTATTATTTCAGTTATGCCATTGTAAGTGCTTATCAGGGCTGCAACAATCAAGTAACTGTTTTTGGGTGAATACATCTGATTTCTGCCATAATCAAAAAAACTAAAAGCACTACATTCCTGCATGAACGAGGCTTTAGAACTTGATCAATTGGTAATTAAAAGAATACACAATACATACAGTATATGCAGTATTCATTGTGTTTTCCCCTCAAGTGTGGATAATGTTACATACTATAATGAGCACTGGGGAGTACTGAATTCACATCAGTTTTCATCACGACATTGCTTGAGACAGAAACTGCAAAGGGTATTGACAGTGCCATCTGTGGATGTCTGCTCCCAGGTCACAGCTGTTGACAAAAGGGTGATGGAGCTATTGCTATTAGAGCTTCCACACTGTGCAAAACTCCATCTGCTAAACTCAAAGACAAGGCAAAGACAACAACTACTAACATCTCGAATATTTATAAATGATTTGTTAATTATTTATAAATAAAATGTATTTATTTTATTTCTTCTGTCTGTTTCATGTATTTCAACTGCAATATGCTTTTCCTTGTTATATTGCAGTAAACAACTGAAAACTATATAAGCTTTATTATTATTATTATTATTATTATTATTATTATTATTATTATTATTATTATTAATAACAATGAGTGATTAGTCATCCTATATATAATCCAAACCATAAATATTCTCAAACACAGGCATTTATTAACTATGAAAAGACTATAAACTGATTTCTTTATGGGATGAAAAAACTGTATTGGAAGATGGAACTGTATAACAGTAGAAGTCAAATAAAGATTATCCTTGAATCTCAATGTATTTTAAGATAAAAATAATTCTTACCAAAGTAACAAATGGAAAGAAAGCAAACTGTTTTTAAGAGCTCATGGAGCATGTGTTTCTGTGAGTATCACACCACTTTCTTGACTGGAAGTGTTTGTGTGCCACAGGTGTCATCTCTAAATTGCCATCCTGCTTCTCACATCCCTGCCTGTCCTCAGCCGGCCTGTCTGACACCCTGAGTGACCCATAATGCTTTGGGCTTGATATGTTGCCATACGAATGAGTCAGATAGCCACCCATCTTATGAGGCGGGGAGGGCTCACTGGGGGCTTCTGCTTGAAAGTTGGTTTCCTCCTCCTTCCTCTTCTAATGTTTTGACAGCTTGTATCATTTTAGCTGCTGTAAATTTTTTTGTCTCAAATTTGTTTGGGAGCAAGTCGTGCAGTAATTATTATGTTTATATTTGCTCTCTTTTCAGAGCAACCCTATCTTATCATGAGTACATGTGCAAAATTGAACAGAATGATTTGATGCTAATTATGTAATAAGCTGTCTCTCCAACTCAGATTTTTTAATTTTTTTTTACAAATGCTCTAAAAAAAAAGGTAACTTTTTTGATATGTCCTTTTTTTGTTTTATTTTCTTTCGCATGCTGTTGATTGTGTGTTTCTCACATAAAAAATAATAAAGAAAAGCCCATCTCTTTTTACTTTCAACTCTGAAGTGGGTCAGATGATAGATAGTTGGCTTTGTTCAATACCTATTGTCTGCAATATTTCAAATACCCAGCACTGATAACCTGGTTTTCCCCCATCATCATCATCATCATCATCATCATCATCATCATCATCATCATCATCGTCCTCTTCTTCTTGTTCTTGTGCAGCCTGCCAAAGCAAACTGATAAGTTTTCTCAACATTAGTAATGTCCCATCCCTCATAATCCATATGAAGAAAAAAGTGAGACTGTGATCATTCAAAATTAGGCCTGCTCATTTCTTTACTCTTTTTTTTTTTTTTTTTTTCTAAACAAAAAAGATGGACTCATATTTCTTAATGACAAACTTGGATTGCTTTTATTGTTCTGGTGCTACAAAGCTCGTGACATGGGACAGAAAACCCTTCGTGCCTCGTGATAAAATGCATTGAATCAGCACATGACACGTTTTGCATGGCAATACAAGAATGGCTGCCTTCGCATATAGGCTATATACTGTAGCTACAACACTGATTAAACATGAGCTTGTACATTAAGAGCGAAAGTGTTTTGTCTGGTCTCATTTCGTCGATGGTTTTATTTTTACACTATCTTGGAGCACACGCTCTGAAAGAGACTGTCCCTGAATCAACTTCTGTGTATTGTTTTTTTTTTTTTTTTTTTTGCTGTACAATACAGCCAGTGGACATTTTACTGCTGCTTGGTTTGTCCACTTTTAAGTTTGTAGTTTTTCATTGCGTGGTTTAGGGTCTGTGGAATTTACATTTAATGATCTTCTTGAAAGCATTTTGGAAGTCTTTGTTGAAGTAGGCATATATGATGGGGTTAAGGAGAGAGTTGGAGTAGCCCAGCCAGTTTATGACAGCGCCCAGCCAGTCGGGCATGTAGCAGCTTTCTGCACAGAAAGGCAGCACAAGAGCGACGATGAAAAAAGGCAGCCAGCAGAAGATGAAAGTTCCCATGATGATCCCGAGTGTTTTCACCGTTTTACGCTCCCTGGCCAGTGCAAGCTTCCTCTTAGCTCCCGAGTTCTTGTCGTTCATATTTTCATAACCTTGTGAGGAAGACTGCGGAGTGTTGGGCAGAGGCAGGTGCGTCTTTGAGTTGCTGATAACTTCTATGATCTCCAGCGACTCGCCCTCGTCTCCATGCTTCACCGCTCCGTTTACGCACGGAGAACTGGATTTCGACTCGTCGCTGCGCTTCCAGCCCTTCTCGACGGCTTCCCCGTTGGTTTTTTTGTGAAAGATGGCCGGGGACACGGTCAAGCTCTTCTCTGACGTCTTTGTCTTCTCGGTTTTCTTCACCGTCTTCCGAATCCGAAACCGAGCCGCCCTGAATATACGCCCGTACAGGACCAACATCAGAATGAGAGGGATGTAAAAAGCCCCAAACGTGGAGTAAATCGTGTAGCCTGGGTCCTGGCTGATCATGCAGGCGTCTGGATTCGCCCTGTCTTCATCGCTTCTCCAGCCTAACATAGGCGGAATAGAGATGGAGAAACCAATTAGCCAAGTCACGCTGATCAAGATCGCAGCTCTCCTTGGTGTCCGTTTATTTACATAGTCAATAGGGTCTGTTATGGCCCAGTACCTGTCCAAGGCAATTGCGCACAGATGTAGGATGGATGATGTGCAACACAGTACATCCAAAGAGATGAATAGATCACAAATCTCCTGCCCCAAAGTCCACTTATTTAAAACCTGGTAGAGGGCTGCCATTGGCAGAACCAGCACTGATACCATGAGGTCTGTCACTGCCAGGGATCCGATCAGATAGTTCGCCACATTCTGGAGAGATCTCTCCAAGGCGATCGCCGCCACGACGCATGCATTGCCAAATATGGAGCAGAGGATGAGGGCCCCCAGGAGCAGAGAGGTGATAATCTGGTAACTTAGCGCCAGATCTGGCAGAGACCCAGACCCCGTGCCATTCTCACCCCGGTCCCAGTCCGCAACTACGTCCACTCCGCCAGGGTAACCGCTGGTTGTGTTGCTGTCGTTGCCGCTTGTAGTTATAAAATCCATAGTGCGCGGCCACACTGGGAGCGCAACTTTCCCAAAACAGTGGGGTAAAAGCAACTGTACAAACAGGCAGGAGGCAGTCAGCCCGTCAGACTCCTGCGGCTGTGCGTTTTACCTTGTCCATCGGAGTTACCGAGTTCGTGCCGTCGCTCTCAGGACGCATGACGCAGACGTGTGTGAGTGTGTGTGGGGGGGTTTGTGTGTGTTGTAGCCCATGAGTGTTGACAGTCGGGTGCACTCACTGGTATTGCGAATCATCTGAGCTTGGTGACGCCGTGAATTCATTTATACCAACTGGTTTTGGTACGTCAGACCGGGAGGAGGTCGCCCTGGAGTTTTGTGCCTTCGCTCTTCTTGTTGCGCCGCTTTTCACTGCAAACAGCTGGTGAGAGTGCAGCGCACCACTTGCTTATGTCTTATACTTAATTTTACCCTTTTGGAATCACCGACCAGCTCCTTTTAAGAACTTTTTTTCAGTTTAACCTTCTCGTCAGGAGTAGTGTGACAGCAGGGACGAACTCTTGTGGGCGGATTTATTTTAAAAATACAAACATTTTGCATAGACAAACAGGGCGAATTGGTTTTCAGGCTGTTGGAATTTAAGCTTTTAACCGAACAAAGATTGAAAAAAAGAAGTTTAAAATTACTTTTGTTTTGAGACAATTTTATTCCAACCAATTTGTTTTTATCAGGTAAATATTCTCAGTGGAATCAGGACAAAGGCAGAGTCTTTACGGGTGCAGCTTTGTGCTTTGAACCAAGATTGAGAGAAAGGAGAAAATGCCCTGAGCGCTGAAAGCGAAAGGTAATTTCAGGACCAAGGACAGCTTCTCCGCAGTCCAGGAAGGATTACTGCTGCCATCTGCTGTCAACTGCCAGCATAACAAACCGCAGAGGCAGTTCAAACGCTTGCCTTTAGCTTAGTGCGCTCCGGAGGAACACGGTGGGAACAAAATGAGGACCGATATTGTGAGGAAGCTCGAGACATTCAGTGCATTTGCCCAAAGTTAATTTGATTAATCTAATATTACCACTAAAAAGTAAAGACATGAACACATTGATGGTTTAAGGGCGTATATGAGAAGTGTTTGTAGGGGGTGGGGGGTTGGGGGTTGGGGTTGTTTATTGCAAGGATGAAGTGTGGACCTTGTAGAGAAAGAGGACCAGAATCATTCCAACAAATAATAACCAGAATTATAACAGCAACAAATCTGCTCCACTATTATAATTATGACTTCACTGTTGTCAGGAAAGGCCCTTATAAACATTAAAACCCATAAACCTGATCATTAAAATGATGGATTGATATTTTGGCATAGTCCTATGAAGAGAAAACAATAAATGTAAGTGTAAAAGATATGGTGAAAATAATATAGTTAATTCAAAATAGAAAACTGGATCCAAATATTGGCAGTCCGATAACCTGCTCTGTCTGTTTATGTGCCAAAGTATGTTTGGGCAAGACAATGAACCTTTATACGCTTCTCCCAGTGGTCGCTGCCGTTGGTGTTTGAGTGCACACAAATGCTGAAAGGGAGAATCCAGACCTTGGCCCTTTCTGTGTTGAGATTACATTTTCTTCTTGTGTGCTTGTATATTTTTTTCCCCTGTGTGTTAAAGATGTGTCCCACAGTCTGAAAATATGTGCATTTGGCTAATTAGTAACTCTAATTTGGCCATTGCCATGTCTGTGTTTGTAATGGCCTGTCTTTGTTTATTTAACCTGCTTTTCTGTATCGTTGCTGGGAACAACTCCAGCTCCCCCCAAAAACCTTTGAGTAGATCAATGTAATATTTTACATTATCCCTAACCATTTTTCCCACTTCGGAATATGTGCAATTGGGACATTTTGACAATCCAGGTGCTGGTTGCTTGCAGACATGAATGTGTTTTGTGAGGGGATGTTCATGATTCTGATAGTGATGTGGGCAGCACTTACGTGCATATATAATCCCTGTAAATGTTTGTTGCTCGTGATGCAAGCTGAAAGGTAATACGCAGATCCACAAGAGTCAGACCAGTACCATCATATGTATCATGCATGATGCTTCCTTTGTGCAAGGACATTAAATGAAGACTCACAGCCAAATACAATCTTTTTCCCAATAATGGGAAACTTCACTCTAAAAAGTCATTGTCATTAAACATTACCATATCTTTTGCTCATGCACAAGATTATTCAAACAATCAATAGCTCCGATGTGCCATTGTGTAGGTATTAATGACGGGTTTCAAGTTGAATTAATGATATTGTGATGTGGCAGATAACCAACATTGTGCAGCTTTGATGGCTGAGAAAATGTTTTTACTTCACTTCATAGTGAAAGTCTAGCCAATAACCTTCAGCTAGAATCAATTCATCAATTCACATCTTGATCCAAACCTGAAGAAAAACCTCACACCACACACACACACACACACACACACACACACACACACACACACACACACACACACACACACACACACACACACACACACACACACACACACACACACACATACACACACACACACACACACTCCCTCCCATCCATCCAGCCATCCATCTGCTTTATCCAACTTCATTGGGTCGAAGCGGTTTATGAACCACTGAGTGAAAAAAGCTGACGCAATGGTAGTGTACATGAGCTAAAAAGGTGGCTCTGGCTTTTTCACCTTATTTTAGTGAGTTCAGTGCCTGCATAGTGGTGTATTTTCTATAGGGCACACGGGACAATAGAGAGGCCACAAACAGTGCACCTATTGTGATGGGCTCACTGCAGGGACTTTGTCTGTGTCAACAGTGTGGAATGCCCCAGGGGGGCTGACAAGGGCAGGATAGTCCAGGCTAGAGAGCTGAGCTGCTCACCTCCTGTGCAGTGGAACAGTATTTCTAGCTCCTAAAAATATAACCTAAATCTATACATTCAGAAGAGCTGGGGACTGAAAGGAAACTGAGGGAGACATGATGGAAGGAATACCAGGCTAGCTGGCTGCTCTGCTGACAACTGAAGGGCTTGAAAGTGCTGTCATGAGTGGCCACGTGGGAGCTTCCTGTGTGAATGTCTCGAGTAGCGTTGGAGGTGGTGGAATCGAGGAAGGCAGTGAAGAAAACTTTAACAATGAAACTCACTCTGTGTGCTCAAAGGTCGTGGCACCACGGCAGAGGAGCGCTGATCCATCGGGAGAGGGAAGATCGAGCAATGGGGAGCAAGTGGTGAGGCCTGGCCAAGCGGGGAGAAAAGCTTACAGGAAGACCAGCTGTGAGGGAAACAGAGGACAATGGAGGGAGAGGAATCAAGAAAGGGATGAGGAGAGACTGAGTGTTGAACACATGAGAGGCTGGGAAAGAAGAAAACGGCAACAAAAAACAGAACGCTCTGTTACAAGTGGAGAGGGAAGCTGGGAAAGAGGAGGTGCTGAAAGTTTGACCAGCAGCGCTTCTAACATGCAGCTCTTTGGAGAAGGGTCAAACATCTTACAAGGAGGACACACACGTCAAAGACCTCAGAATATAAGCTCTACATGGACCTCCACTTCTCACTCTCAGTCTTTTCGGCCTGCTGTCCAAGTCAGATCCACACCGCACTTTCCTCCAAAACACTCATCCAGACCAGCTGCAGGAGATCGACCACACTACTCAATCAGTTCAGTCAGACAGCCTGATGCATTCCGGGCTGAGGTGCGATCAGGAGCGGCAACTGGACGGCCATCGCATGGTCAGACACACATACCACCACTCATCTTCTCAGAGCCTGAAGAGGAAGAAGGAGAGGATGAGGAGTATGAGGAGAATGAGGACGATGAGGACGATGGCAACGAAGGCCACAGTGGGGTGATGGAGGTGATGTGTCAAACCATACCCCCGGCAGTCATGGCACCTTGTGCTGTCTTTGGGGAGAGGAGGTTGAGAAAAAGAGAGAAGAATAGGATCAAAAGCTTGAAGAGGAGGCAGAGGAGAAGAGAGAAATGGAGGCAAAGTCAGCAACAAGAGAGCAGACAGGTAAATGTTGGTGCCCTAATTTTGCTTCTTGCGTTTTAACATTGTGTTCCTATCATATATTTCACTTATGTGCTACAAGAACAAAAACAAAGCGAGTGAGACTTTCTGCGTTTGTCCTGTTTTCCAAATGATGTCTTAAAATGATGGTTCCATAATGTCATCACAGTGTCACTCGGTGATGAAGTATTGAAGTACTGTGTTTAATATGTGGCCACTAACAAACTTGTAGAACGATGTGGTAATGTTTACAAACAAGCTGAGCATCAGTGATCATCCAGCAGTGTCTTTGTGATAAACAGGAAAAACTAGAGTCTACAGTGGGGCAGATAGTGGCACTGCAAACTGCAATGTTTTTTTTCCTATGTCTTATGAGATGTGACCAGGCACTCAAGCTTTAAATTGCTTTAATCGATCCACTTAAAAGTCTATTTATATTTATAATGGAACGTTGATGCAAATCTTAAAACAGAAGCAAGTGAAAGCTGTGAGGAACAACACAACAAGTAGTCAGACCTAAATATTGCTCCACAGCATCTACTTTTCCTTGTGTTAATTCACACAACTTTTTCGAAAGCAGCATTTGACTAAATGTGTGTCCGTGTACATTAATTTCATGTGGACCCTGACTGTCGACAGTCATAGTAGCACCCAGCTCATTTCAATAGCCATTGTGTGTGCAGTTTAAAGTGGGGTTGCATCTGAATTAGTTGCATGATGAGGCTTGGGCAGAGAGCCCTTCACATCTAACCAGACAATGGAGCAGTTTCTCCTCTGATTGGTTGCTGCGGATCTGCAGTCACGTTGATAGACTGAAATGATTCTGTCTGATGTAACACGGAAAGATAAATAGAAATAGTTAGTTTCAGATCGTCATTTTCACAATTATTTGTCTTTATTGCAATATTATTGAAATATTCCTCACACCTGTTCACTGTGGTCAAACGGTTCATATTTGGCTTTGTTGTGAATACACAATCTGGTAACAGATATAGTTCTATTATTACATGCAGGCACCAGTGGCACTAGTCAATGACTAGCTTGGGGGCGAGGTAGATGACTTTGCTTTACCCAACTTCATAACCAAATGTTTTTAACATTTTTTGTACATGATTAACCAGTTAATTACCAACATTGACAAGGGCCGAAGTTGTATATAAATCCATTCGGCGCTAATGTCAGCATACGCATGAACACAAATAAAGTGAGGGCCCACCACTCCCTTCAAGCCTGGACTCCTCGCAGCTTCAGCCCCCTGAAGCACCACCAAAGGGCCTAGAATTGTGTTGTTTGTGAACTGAAAAAAACCCTAAAAAAAACATTCATTGATATTATTTTTAAGCAAAGTTCACCTTCACGTTCTGGTAACAACAACAACAACAACACACACACACACACACACACACACACACACACACACACACACACACACACACACACACACACACACACACACACACACACACACACACACACACACACACACACACACACACACACACACACACACACACACACACACACACTCCGTTATTTTCCAGTAGAAAGAGACCGTTTTGCTTTTCCGTACTCAGTACTATGCCATCCAGTACTTTGTGCATCTATTATACATTGACCCAAACCACAGGAAACTATTGCATCATTAGTGATGGAGACAGCAATTAGTGGCTTGTGCAGATTATGTTCCAGTTATGTTGAGTGCTATAATTGAAAAGCTAATGTGGCTGCTATCTGGAGTTCTTTATGGACATCATGAGCATTGTCTACATTGCCATTGTAAAAATGCCTCGCTCAGGTTAGTTTGTTGGGCTGCTCTGAGACTCATTGGTTTTGAGTGGATGCAGTTTTGAGTGGCAAATTCGAAGACTAATCTAAGATTGAGTTGGCTTTATGTGAGTCAACTTTACTTGGATCAATAGTTTAATTAGAGTGTTTTCGGTAATTATGTAAACATTTACCACTGTAACCAAGACAAAGCTGCCTTGCTACAGTGCATGCCGCCAAGGGAGAGCCTCGATGTTCGTGATTACACAGGAACTATGTCCTCTGTGTTCTCTCTTCTGTGTTAATGACACACCTTGGGAGGCAGGGCTTGTGTGACAGGGTAGTCCCTGGAGCTCCCCCTTGGTGAGAAAGTGGTAATTACTCTGGAAACACCCCGAGGCATCTCCAGCTCTGGCGCTTTAGACACCGATCCTCAGGGGTCCTCTCACACCTGTCTGAGGAAGAGGTACAGGACATGAGGAGGCCCAGATACTGTTCTCTGTACATCCTCTGCTATAAATTATTGCTGTGATAAGACATGGAAGAAAAGCATTGATTTAGAGAAATTAGCAAACATGTGGCAGTAAATGTTTTGTGCTCTAACAAATAAAGGGTAACAAGGTTTTTTTAGGGCAATTTTATCAATTTTATAGGTACAAAATGTTTGCAATTTCTTATGTAATTGTGAATAACCTTTAAGGTGTGCTACATGGGAATAAAAATTAAAAACAGCCAAAATAGTCAATCCTGAAATACAAGTCTTTTTACTTTCTGTAACGTAAATGACATTTGAAAGACGGGCAACACAGACAGTCTTTGTGCTTTACTGTGAGATTTGAGAAAATGTAGGGAGGCAAGCATTACACTGAACTGAACTCACACCTGACACCCTCATGTCCTCACACATATTATTGTGCTGATATAGTGGGCGTAGAGGAGGCTTACGCTCATCAAATATGATGGAAAAGAGAAGAGAATTTTAAACAAAACCGCTAAAGAAGACATTTTCACCTATACCTATGTATTTATTTCCAGCTGTGCACAGATAAGCCGTGTTGATAATGTTTGGTTTGTATCTTATGTGTGAGGGCTCAGAATTGTGTGTTTGTGTCTTTGATATTGCTATGTGATTTACACCAAGTTATTGACACACCTATTTAAGAATTCAATTCAACTTTATTTTTCTAGCACCAAATGCAACACAGTCATTTCTTGCTGCTCTTTACAGAGAGAAACCCAACAAATCCACAAGAGGGTCACACCAAGTGGAAATGATTAAGTCATTTAAAATCTTTGCAGAACTTTAAAAACAACTACATGGACAACTACATGGACTCATAATTGAGTCCTTAGATGCATGGATATATTAATATTCATCAACATGAAGTAATAAAAAAGTCATTTCTCACACATGCCGACATCAGCTTTTAACAAGCTGCTTGATTTGTCTTAACTCAGAAGTGCCTCTTCTACTTGTGCCTTCTCTTCACACCCAGAGTTCAACAGGAAACCCATCAAGCAGCAGCAGCAGCAGCAGCAGTAGCAGCAGCAGCAGCAGTGAGGACGAGGAGGCCCAGAGCAGCAGGGACAAAGAGGGTTACATCTGCGCTGTGTGCTTGGACGTGTACTTCAGTCCTTACATGTGCCAGCCCTGCAGCCACATTTTCTGTGAACCCTGTCTGAGGACCCTGGCTAAGAACAGCCCCACAAACACCCCCTGCCCCCTGTGCAGAACAATCATCACACACGTGTTCTTCCAGAAAGGTAAGCTGATCTGGAAATGTATTTAAAGAATATCATACTGGAACAGTAGTGCAGTAATATATGCTTATCACATCCATTCACACTATTGCTTAGAATACTAGAAACTAAAAATGCAATATAAATGTCCTGATACAATTCATCCACTGGTTGATTGATTGATTGATTGATTGATTGATTGATTGATTGATTGATTGATTGATTGTTTGATTTATTTATTTGTTTTATCAAATGTTCACCTGTACCCTACCTACCCACCAATTGAGTGGTTTCCATTTCTTCCTCTAGAGTAGACTGAAGAAAGTGTCTTATGACCCTGGATTAGGGGTCAGATGGAGCTTAACCCCTTATAGTACACTCACAAAAATGTTTGAAAATTGAAATTCCAACCCGTGGGACCTCAAATATTACCACTTATTTAAATCTCAAAAGTATGGGGATCTCATCGCACATGTTGTTCAGACTGTGGGGGGAAACCAGAGTTACCCAGATGAAACTCATCTGTGTGTGTGTGTGTGTGTGTGTGTGTGTGTGTGTGTGTGTGTGTGTGTGTGTGTGTGTGTGTGTGTGTGTGTGTGTGTGTGTGTGTGTGTGTGTGTGTGCGCGTGTGTGTGTGTGTGTGTGACTGTCAGCCTTTGTGTGATGGACTGGTGAGCTCTCCAGGGCGTATGCTCTCTTCACCCAAAGTCTGCAGTGATGATCTTCTCCTATCCGCCACATCAGTTAGATAAAAAGTGACACGCAATGAATGGACGGATGTAACAATGGTGTAGACATAAGCTTGAATGTATCTCATTTTTCAGTTATTTCTTACTTTTGTTCATTGTGACACAGATGACATCCGAGCTGCAGATTGTAGGGAGGGCCCAGCTGTAGATGTCCCACAGGGAGCACGGTAGATCTTTAGCTTGGCTCCGACCAGATGAGTCACCCACACAGAGAAGACAGAATCAAACACGATTCCAACACTTGCCCTGTTGTGCTTCCTGAAGGGAATACCAAAGTAACATTTCTTTAGGGTGGAAAGTGTGCAACAATGAGATAAGAATGGACATTTTGGATGTTTGATTTTTCTAACAATATCATACCATTTGTTATATTGCACATACCTGACTTCTGTAAAGTGACAAAAGCTTTTTTTTTTTTTAATAATGTAACCTCATGATGATTGCAAAGTGATTACATACAAAGTAGTCTGATTCGGACACATTTATGAATAAGTAATGATCCTCTGTGATTCATGCTGACCTGCTTGGAGATGTATGTGGCAGGAAGTGAGTGGCTGGGATGTGCTGGTTCTGAGGACTGTAGAAACACCGAGGGCTCTTGTTAATGATTAGATGACAAGATTAGATTCTTGTGTTGATTACCAAAGCCAAGGTCACTCTGATGCAGAACAAGGAGAAAAATGGACACACCAAGTGATGCTGCATGTACTGTTTTTGAATACACTCAGCAAATCAAACCTTTTCTGTCCGGCCCATTAAGAGGTGAATGTGAGTAATGTGTTCACTTCAGATGGAATTACATTTGTGTCTTTGTCTTTCTTACAGATCTGAACCAGACAGCGAGGACATTCTTCCCAAAGGAATATCTTTCCAGGAAACAGAACTTCCAGAAAGCGAGTTGTGCCAAGTGGCCTCTCCCGAGCTGCAGAAAACTCTTCCGCATCTTTGGAGGCAAGTTTGTAATTCCCCATTCGTGGGATCAGAAGTCGGACAAATATCCAGCTGCTCAGAAAAAAACGCATTTTGAGTCTAAAGCGCTGCTCAGTTTGTTTCTCTTGTTGGAGGAGTGAGAAAAGCATCTCAAAGCATCAAGAGGATTAAGTATATTAAAAACAATCCTTCAATTTCGTTGTAAACTGAAGAGAAATACAGGACTCTGCACAGGCCACTTTGTTTGTATTTGCTGTGTAACTCTTGGATAAAAGGCTGAGATAAATAATCCCACCCACCCAAAACATGTTGCACTATTCACAAAGCGACTTCATCAGTGGAGTTAACAAATGTTTCTTTTTTTTTCTTTCTTCAAAAACATTTCCTCTCCTTTCAGAAGAGTCTGTGGGGTAGTGGGTAGTGGTTAGCGCTCTCAGTGTGATTATCCCAGCTTCTAGTCCGGGTTTGGCTTGGATGTCTTCAAGCTGTGTGGGTTTGTTTTCCAAGTGCTCCAATTTCCTGCCACTGTGAGGTTAATTGATGTCTTTAAATTGCCCTTGTGTAAGAGTCTGGGTTTTTTTTCTGTGTTTTCTCTGTGATGGACTAAGTGTGGCTTCAATTATCCTCAACTGTGATTTAAATGTTGGCCAACTCAAGATCGATTGTAAAAACTAAAAGTCAAAGCTCAATATAGTTACTTGAGCATCTACAGAATGATTCTATAGCTACAATCCAATATCAAAATGTGTGTTAGTTACAATAAAACACAGTATGTGTATTGTACACTCCTGCAGGTATCAGTAAATTACCAACAGATCTCTGAAGCATGAGAATAGATGTCTGACACGTCCTCTGTCACTTTTTCAATGGGACAAATGTCAATGTAGTTGAGAGTACTTCATATTCATTTAAAATAGGCAGAAAGAGTAGACCTATTTCCGTAAATTCATTGAAAACCACTGGCTACAACAACCAAATGAATAACAAGCGGATTTGTCATTCCAATCAGGCTTCCAGAGGCAGTCCAGCCCCATCGCTCGACGCCAGTTCCCCCACGGAGGAGGCTACCGCCTGGATGCCATCGACTTCGAGGATGACTCTCGAGGCTGGCGATTTGACATGGACATGGTTATCATCTACATTTACTCAGTCAACTGGGTCATTGGCTTCTTTATTTTCTGCTTTATTTGCTATCTCTTCTTCCCTTCACTTTGAGAGTCTTGGCGGTAACAAAGACGGCGAGGAAGAGGAGGATATGTTTGAGAGTATAGTTAGGAACTGATGGTCAACAAGAGGGCAGGCAAGTGTAAATACAGTAGAGTGGAAACTAAGCTGTGGGGTTCAGCAAGAAGTCCGTGAGTGAATTTCAAGCAGTTAGGATGGCATTGTGGAGAGGAAAACACAAGTGTGCCAGCTTGTTGTTTCTCATTAATAAAACATTGAAATGGGGGAAAATTCATGTAGGGGGATGTTTGGGAATCCAATGGTCTCTGTTCTCTGCTCAGATGTAATGTAGACGGCATCCTGCTCCTGTACGAACAGGAGCTGATATGACTCCTTACAGATTATTTCACTGGAGACATAAAAGTTACTGCTACTTGACCTGTGAAAGAACCATCTCAAATGTACGGTTGGAATGTCAATTAAAATGATGGAATTGGCAAAAGAAAAAAAGAGCAATTTGTTACTGTGTGTCAATGTGCATGAATGATTTAAGTTAAATATTGCATCTTGAACCCAGACCACAAAGGTTTGCATTTCACAGTCATGGTCATTGTCCAGCATAGAAGACAATTGTTGAGAATTTTAACCAGAGTGAAGAAACAACAACTAATGAAGCTTTCTGTGTGGACATTAACTTTAGAGTGTCACTTTATCAGGTCTGAACTGATGAAGCCTTTTGGATGAGAAGTGAAATATCTTCAAAACTTTAATCAAGTCCAGTAACATATTACATACATTAATAAACAAAATTAAAGAAAAAAAAAACACATTTCTGCCATTCTTTCAATATTTTCAGATGTTTTCATGAAAGCTGTACAGTTTGCCATTTCCTTATCAATAACGCCTTCTGTATTGGTACTTACAAATTGATTATAGCATATTTTGCACATTTTTAGAAGGATGTATCATGTTTTGTTCTCTAGCAAAGTGACAGTGTTTTGTGTGAAATAAATTGTATTTTCTGTCAAATAAAATTCACACAGATACATACAGGTCTGTGTATGTGGGTTTTAAAATGAATACTATTTCAGCCATTCTTTAACTTTGGTGCTGAACTTGTGCAATCTAGTTAACCATGTTCTGGTTATTTATGTAATTTATTTAATATAATAAACTTATTTTAAGCATAAACTCTCAACAATAATTGTGAAACAGGTATAGTTCAAGTGGTTAAATTATATATTAATATCAGAAGTTTGTTATCGGCCACACTCTTGATAAGAACTAAACTATTTGTATCTTTTTAAACACAATTCTTCTATTTTCTTTTCTATTCAGGACACTCGACTAAGCTCAGTTAGGTAAAGTGCATTGCCAGTTTGGCAGTGTAATGACCTCTGTCCATGACAACAACCGGGACAACCGGTTTTGTCATGATGCTAGGGTAGAAACACTAACTAAAGTAGAAAGTAGCATACCTCCACTGACTTTATTTGAGTTTCCTCTGTGTGGAAAAATAGAACAAAAAACCTTGGATACTCCTGGATGGAGACCGGACAATGATCTCTGTCAGAGTTGCCATAATGAGAGTTGCAATGTTGCTGCAAAAAAACAGCAAGAGGAAAGTATTAATTGAAATCAAGAGTGCATTTTCCATCAATTTATCTTATTTGTCTGCAAAAAAATATATGTACAACCTTTTTTGAAATTAGCATTATCGGGAGCTCGAGCCTATCCTAGGAAATACTGAGTCAAGATCAGATACTAACACTCTGAATAGGCCTTTAGAAGCTTTGAAGAGAAAATCATTCAGACACATAAGCCTAATTTATCAGGCAAGTGACAATATTCAGAATATTATATATGCTGAAAATATGACACCAATAATTTAATATTTTTATCATGCATATGTTTTTATATCTTTAAAAATGTGTGTGCACTATAATAACTCAAATGCTTTCAGTTTTGATAGCCCAGCTCCATTAATCTTTGATACTGCTTTATCCAGCTCAGGGTTGCAGGGAGCTACAGCCAATCATAACAGTTTATATATGAAAGCAGGTTACAGTGTGGAAAGATCACAAAACTATCTCAAGGTTAACACACAGAGTTAGTCATTCACATACACATTCACACCTGGGAGCAAATTAGAATCATCAAATGTATTTTTTTATATATATTTTTTTTTGTGCTGTGGGAGAAAATCAGAGCACCTGGAGAATATGACATTCAAAAAGGAAGACAACCAACACAGGCTCAAACTTGGTATGTTCTTGCTGTGAGGCAAGAGCACTAATACATTTTCTATATTGTGACCTATGATAATTAGTTACTTTTGTCATTGGGAAAATTAAACTATTATTGAAGTCATGTATTAACCTGTATTAGTAAAAACTACTTTGCATTGCCATGTACCTGCGGG
This sequence comes from Lipophrys pholis, assembly GCF_963383615.2. Lineage (NCBI taxonomy): Eukaryota > Metazoa > Chordata > Actinopteri > Blenniiformes > Blenniidae > Lipophrys > Lipophrys pholis. The sequence goes on from NC_137638.1 coordinate 13,412,798, forward strand.
TCCTTAAAAGTTTAAATAGTATAGTTTAGAGAAATGACATGTTGGGAGATACGATGATCTGTTCTTCCAAAGAATTGGTGGTGGGGGTAGGTGTATTGACCCCCTGGCCCCCATTGATTTTCCCCTCTGGGTGAAAGTCACTAATAGCATTTCTATCACATAAACTCCCCAAAATTAAAACATAAAGTGGTAAAAATAACCTCCCAAATCCTTAAACTCTAATTATGACAACCTACATGCAAAGATAAATAAATAAATACCAAAAGGCAGAGCTAAAAATTGTTTTATCCACAAACGTTTGAAATTTGCTCATTTCACCATTCAATATCTTTATAGAAATATGGAAAATGCTTTATTGTGACTGAAGACTATAAAGAAAGTGTCTTGTAGTCCACGTTTTACACGTTTGGGAGTTCGCACCTTAGGGCGGCGGTAGGTGGATGAGTCCTATTAGTATTCCCATCCTTTGGGTGCAGCAGTGTTTGCAGCCACAGAGCCACGTCAGGCCTGTGTACTGCCCCTCTACTGCCTCTCCAAGGTTAGAGACAAGCCCGCCCGTCGAGCTCCAGACACTCTGCGGTCCCAATCCAAACCGAGATACTACATTCAAGTTTTTTGGTTTTGTTAGCTTTTTTTTCAGGATCGTTTTTTTTTTTTTTTCCCTCAGACTCTTAAAGTGAAGGTGTGGACTCGGGAAGCCGTCAGTGTGCGCTGTGTCGGCTTTATTTCTCATCTATAGGTGGTGGTACGTCTACAGATCGTTATCGGCCGTCTTATTGGCACTTCATGGGAACGCGCAGTCACACAAAAAAAATGGGCGCATTTGGAGAGCATCCGTGAGTGCAATCGTTTCCTCTTGACATCGGTGCGTCAGGAAAGACACCTCCGCTACAGCTGGAGTCCGGGTTGGGTGTGAAGTCTTCACTGTGCACCGTGTGCTGCTGGAGTGAAGGTGACTTGCACCCGACGCAGTCGAGGCAATGCGGAGAGGAGTCACGGGCGCTCATCCGGTACTTCTCCTGCGCTCTCAGGCTCGTCTGGGAAAATATCTGCTCCCTCTCCCACATTAGAGGGAAAGAAAACGGGAGGGATAGACGGAGCGACACCAGTAAATCGAGGTGCAGCCCAGCCAGCAGTGAGCGAAGGTGAAGTGAGCGTAAACAGAGGAGAGGATAAGGTGAACCGTCACTGAGGTGCAGGGTGGTGAGGCAGGAAGAGAGAAAGTGGCGGAGTTTGGAGGGGGGATAACACCGAATCGTTCTGTCCTAGGGCTGTTTTAATAGTGGATGTGTATGCATGAGTTCTGCATCGAATGGGCGCAAAAACCGCCCCAGATCCGCCGGGAACATCTTCCAGATCGGCAAGCCTCCTTACCGAGACCCACAGAGGAGGGAGAGCACCGAAAGTACCCGCAAAGCCCAGCGCGCCGTGGCCGACTGCAGAATGGTAGGTTTGCGGCACGTCAATGCTTGCATGGTGCCTCTGATTAGGATTGCTGTATGTTATGATCCCAACCTTTTCTTTGTTCCAGGACCATCAACTATCCCGTGCATGCGGAGGGTGCACGGACCGCAGCTGTTAATAGCTGCAAAAAAAAAAAAGAAGAAAAAAAAAGACTGTAACCCGGTCTGGCAGCCTAAAAATAGCTATATGCATTTGCATTGCTTTGTCGGCAGTGAAGCCAAACACCTTGGCGTGCAGATTGACTGTGATTTGCATTTTTTTTTTTTTTTTGAGAGAGAGAGAGAGGAAAGCTGCTGGTGATTTGGGTTTATTTGAAAATAGATTGCAAGATTATCTCCGGAGATGTTCGTGATCATGGAGTCATCATGCAGATGTCCTGTGTTTTGACTCTGTCAGGAATGATATAGCCTGTTTCACCCTGTCATACATCACTGATCGACATGGAACCTCGCTGTTCGTTTACAGGACTACGGCAGAATGCAGGAGTTGCACACAACCAGAAAAAAAAAAAGAATTAGTCGTGCCCCAAAAAGAAGCTTGGGCAGACAAGCAATTTCAATGAACCTACCAATCAGTTCATTAGTCGTGCACTGTGTTTTATTTAATGGCGCTCAGATATAATTGTGACTGCATATGTGCAAAGCTGCAGTTTTTACACACCGCCGGTACTGATGCATGCCATCATGCACATGCACAAGACACATTATGGATCCCCTTGTGTAGAGAAAAGTAAGGCTGGGTATGATAAGGTGACGAGCCAGGCTGAGGACAGAAACTGCTGCAGTCATCAAGCCAAACTTATGCGTTACATTCGTGTGATAAGTTCATTTGGGCCCTAACTCCTTTGTGGGTGACTTCTTTCTTTCTTTCTTTCTTTCTTTCTTTCTTTCTTTCTTTCTTTCTTTCTTTCTTTCTTTCTTTCTTAAACAGATCGTTCAAGAATTCAATACACTAGTGGCTCTGTACCGTGAGCTGGTCATCTCCATTGGAGAAATCACCGTGGACTGTCCTTCCTTACGGGCCGAAATGCTGAAGACCCGAACTAAAGGCTGCGAGATGGCCCGAGCGGCGCACCACAGCCTCTCCTTGATATCTGGGTGAGTTGGCACAGACGCTGTCCATGGTCCTGAAATAAGATCCTTCTCACACAAACCCGCACCCAAACGGGGCGCTGTGCAACACTGCAGCGCCCCAGGTTGCAAAGTGGCTAATTTTACCACAGAAAATCTCTCATTTGCATAAGTATCTCAGTTTCATCCTCTTCTATGGCTTTTGTAAGCCCACTTCTTCAGTCCTCGAAGAAAGCATCCAAGTTCTAAAGTGGGGCAAAGTGTGCGTGGAAGAAGAAAACACAGACAGTGGGATGAGCTTTTTCAAAACATGTCTAATTTGCAAATTTTGCTTTGAGAGCGTTGCCAGGACGCAAACCCAATAACTCTAAGTGATCACGTGCCATTAGCTGAGGCTAAAGTATTAATGCACCAAGTGGAATGGGACTGTGAGGCATCCCAGGATGAATATCGGCGATAAAAGTACCAATGTGGAGCAAATTACGTTTTGTTTATTTCTGCTTGTCATGCATTGTGAGAGTGGCTGTGACTATGTTTTTTGTTTGTTTGTTTGTTTGTTTGTTTGTTTGTTTTAGTGTGTTGTGTCTTTGTTATGGTCGTTTAAACGTTTGGATACTTGCAAGCTTTTCAGCAAAGCAATATTTTTTTTTTTACTTTTCGTTTGAGTGGGATTTGTGCAACAATCCAGGTATTTATTTTAATTTCTTTCAGAGAGAACAATTTCAAGATGAAACAATCCATGTCGAGTAGTTATTTTTGGAGTTGTTGAATCAGAGTATATACTTCAGTGCTGAAATTCCATTACAAGTGAATTGTTAGTAATTAGAGATCTGTTGTAAGAGCTCTACTGCTATGACTTTGCCCATTACATCCAGTCTATATTTGACTGCTTTGATGACATTCGATAAAGGTCAAAGAGAGGATTTGGAACTTGAAGTTTTCTGGATGTCAAAGTTACTTAGAAACAATTGGATGGACTGAAACCAGGGGCAAGGAAGATTTTGGAGGATGTCTGCAGCTCCATGCCACAGCCAAAGCAGTTTTGGAACTGTAACAGGATCAGGTTTACATAGTTGTATGCAGCGGTGCAAAAAGTACTAAATGTTTGTTCTTAATTAGAACTACTGCATTTATTTATATTTATTCCATGCATTTACCTGTATAAGATATTCAGAAATACACATCTAGGCAAACAATAAGCAGATGCAGCTGCACAGTAGACATAAAGCAGGAGTTTTCTGTTGAAAGAATAAAGTGATTGACTAGAAAAATGCAAGTCAAATGTTCTGAGTTTTTTATTGAAACTGTGGGATCAATCAGGAGCAACTAATGGCTTTAAAAGCAGCTGACATGGTGTGAATTCTACAACAGTAGGAAACAAATTGCAACCTTGTGGAAAAGAAATGTATAAAGCACAAATACCTTGAAACACTACTCAAGTACAATAGTGTATTTAATCCCTTCAACTTCTAACTACAACGACTTTCAATTTTCCTTCCACATATTTACAAACACATCAGACATTTTCCAGCTCTTTGAATGAACTTGTAGTAAAACTACACATTTTTTTGAGTTATTTGTGCTCAGCTCTTTAATCTGTTTCTTGACTCAATAACTGTTCCTCCTGCTGCGGGATATTAACAATACATATACTTCACTGCTTGTTACATGCATGACAAAATCTCTACATTTAACATATAAAGGGTTGTAGCTGCATGTGCGTGACACTTACTGTTAAAGCCCGAAAACACGTCTACTCCAAGCTTCCTGTCACGTGGGATGAATGAGTCACACACTAATTTAATAGGCGCAGATTCTTTTTATAAACAGCCTTTTAAGAACCTATTACTGAAGTCGTTGGATAAATAATGAAGTATATTGATGTGTATTTTTGTCCTGTACTATTCCTCTTTTAGCATATGGCTCATAATCACACGCAGAGATACAGTTACACATGTCTCCCCAAGAGAGTGAGTGCTTTATAGTCCTGAATATCCTGCTGCTGTTAAATGGAAATGTTACAGCTGCTTTAGACACAACTCAAGGTTCTGGCTGATAACAACAGCAACGTCACTGTCATAATCATCCTCAGCATATACGCTCTAAACATGGGTCTCTAAAAGCTGTCCAGACCATTCCGGCATCTGCACCCACAAGTGGGGATGCAGAGTCTGAATCAGATGGCATAGATCATCTTCTTCGATTAAATAAAGTCAGCACGTCTGAATGATGCAAGGCCTCTCCGACGTGTTACAGGAAAGCTTACAAACAGCCGTGCTTTAGCAACAGCACCATAAACGACAAAAGAATAGTGACGAGAGGCTCGCTTTTGCAGGAGAATTCAATAGTGGGAGAAACATTTGTATCGGGTGCAAGTTTCACGCTTTCAGTTGTTGTAAATGTTCCCAAATGATATCACACCTCAGATAAACAAACAATAAACAATAACAAAATTCTACTCAATTCAATCTTTACAAAAAATTATTTTTATCATATACAGTACTTAGCCAACTCCCAAAACTCAAAAAAAAGACAAGGATAATTTTACTAACTCCTAACATTTGAGCACGAAAGGAATTGAAAATAATATGTAGTTATTGAATTTTGTTGTTTGAAGTCCAGTGGATGCATGTTGGTTTGATAAACTTGATTTTAACAACCCAGAGACCACCTTTCATTCACATATTGAGCATATTTGTCATCAAATTGGAAGCATTAGGTCATAATTTGGCTTTATGCTACTTATAACATTTCTGTGGCCCGAAACATTATCAAAGCTGTCTGTCTCTGGTTAAAGTCTTTTAAGCGGAGCTGGTGACGGTTTTCTTCAACACATACATCCTAAATAACTAGAGAACTTCACACGGACACTTCCAAAAACAATTATGCAGTAAAAATAGCATCATTTATTTATTTTTTTCTAATTAAAACTACTCTTTTGTATCTGTGTGAATCTCCTAATTGATTATATTTCCCAGCAAGCCTCTAACCTTGTTCACAATGTGCCATTTCAGGCCAGAGGATGGGGAGATCCACCCTGAGATTTGTAGGCTCTTCATCCAGCTGCAGTGCTGTTTAGAGATGTACATCACCGAGATGCTCAAATCTGTCTGCTTGCTGGGATCCCTGCAGCTCCACAGGAAAGGTTAATACACTGTTAACCCTTTGGATTGCTCACATTCAGCATGCGTTTGTCTCATTCTGTTGTTTGAGCTGCACTACTTCAACAATATCTCCAGTCCGATCAATAAACCATTAAATGTGAACACATCTAAACTTGTGCATTTTGTTCCCCTGTGAAATTTAATTTACAAGGATTGTGTTTGCATTTTTCTCTCATGTTTAAACATGCCTTGCAATTTCACACAATTAAAGTTTCCTCCCTTCGTGTCCTTCAGGTAAGGAATCATGTGGCCCCTCTGGAGCTGACAGTAAAACTGACGAGAGCTCGGACATCCCCATCCTGGAGGACACGTCTTCCTCCCCCACCGACTGTCCTCAGCTCTGCTGGCTGGTGGCCAATGACATAGAAAACATAGAAAAGTAGGTGGACAAAATGTGCATTGTGTTGCGTGTTCGTTATCGTGCCAAAGATTTGTCAAGCTCGTCATTTTGTCAAAGGGAGAATCAAGTGTTGGACGCAAGTGAGAGTTTTCTCAGCTTTTGTGCCTTTACAATCCGATTTTACAAGATGGAAAATATAACTTTTGTTATGTTTTCATCAAAAAACATTCTTCAAAATTAAACACTATAATATATTTAGGATATTTGAACAATGACCACACAGAAATGATCCCATAATAGTGTCACAGTTAAAGATTTGGTTATTACGACCATAAACAATCAAATACACATTTCCAAGTTTAGATCGTTGTTTGCTGTAAAACAACCTGTAAACACTAAATTGTTTTGTTTTTTTTCTCCGAATTGTCAGAAGATTGCATTCAAATAACTCTTGGTACTCTGTATTTTTGGAGTCCCATAGCGTATTGTACTGTACTCTTGGCTCATTAGTCAAGTTTTGACCTTGTGGGGATCATTGTCTTAATACATATAGGAAAGTCTCCAGTGCTGGTCATAGAAACTCACAGTGGCGACCTCTGCTGACCCAGCTGAAAACAAAAAGTAATGCATTTTAATTTAGAGGCTTATTTTTCACAATTATTTTCTTATTTCTAACTTAATAACTACATTTTTCTTTTCTTTTTTTTTGATGTTGCTAGAATCATGTAGTGATTTGTTCCTTTTTTTCTATTGGGATTAAATGCTATGTAACACACAATACATGTGTTTAGATGTTAAATGTTGTTCCAGAACAGTTCACAATGTATTTGTGGAGATGAGCACAATTAGTACAATATTGGATACAATATGAATACCTAAGTTTGTTAAGCGTATGGTGAGTATTCTTCAAAAACCTGTGTGCTTGCGTGTACCCAAGTGCGGTAGAACCTCGAGCGACACGCCGATAAATCCTCGTGTGTGTGTCTGCAGGGATATGAGGGAGATGAAGAACCTTCTCAGTAAACTCAGGGAGACAATGCCTTTACCACTGAAGAACCAAGGTAAGAGACCAAATGGTCCCACCCGCGTACGGAAGCTCCCGTAACGCCACATATGACTTAGCCGTGGTGTCCGTGTGTCCGTGTGCCCAGATGACAGCAGTTTGCTGAACCTGACTCCCTACCCGCTTGTCCGACAGAGGAAGAGGCGGTTCTTCGGGCTCTGTTGCCTGGTAACCAGCTAAGGTCCCCGCCTTGGTGGGTCAGAGGCGGCAACAAAGACACCATTACCTACTGTCCTTCACCACTTGTGTCTCCCACCAATCTATTACTGCCATTTTCCAATAAATCGTCTCTTTCTCTTTTTTTTAAAGGCTGCCCATTTTCTATTTTTATTTTGTAATACAAAGAATTGTAACTGCAATGTAATGAAAACAAAAGTCATGAACATATATTTTAAGATATTTTGCAACAGATTTGCCATTTTTTGGGTAAATGAAATCAGATATCTGCTTGTCTAAAGGTCATCTGAAAATGTGTCAATGTTCACAAGGTTGTGCGATTGCAATGAGGATTCATGTTTTTAAAAAAAAAAAAAAAGGGAATATCAATGTCTGTTTTGTCAGAAATAATGTGTTAACTTATGACCAGATGCCATTCGAATATTTGAGGATGGCGCTTGCAAAGGCAAAGTTACACCTTGGTTTGTCTAAGCTGAAATGACAGGCTTGTGCAGAATACGTTTGTTGTGTATTACAGTCTTTGTTTTCTGTTTCTTGCTGTGTTCCTTCTTAATGTACTTAATTTAGTCTTCCATAAACCAAGAACCTGTACCCAACTTTAACTTTCCAGCTTCAAAATGGAATATATGATACAATACTCAAAAGAAAACTTCTTTGCACACAATATCTATCTATGAATCAAGACATTAGACTTGTAAATACACATACTCTTTACGCAATGCTCTCTGAATTATTTTCAAAGCTGGAGGTGGTTAGTAAAGAATCTGTCTGTTGGTATAAGCAGAGCTCTCTACTGTATATGAGGCAGCCGTGTCAACAGAGAGCCTCTAGTATGAGTCTTGCTTTTTAAGGATAGCGATCAGTGTTTATGGCATGGTGAAGGTACAGTAGTCAATGCTGATATAGGTCATTTTACATTGTTAATAAAACTTTTGTTATTGAAACGTATCGATCTTTGTGATTGTCTTGTATGCAGGACACTGAAGTGTCCACTGGGAGGAGACAAACGCCAAATAGAGACAAAACAGTGAACCTGTCAGTGTTTTAGCAGTTTGAACAATTAGTTTAACAATGCCTCAAATGTTCCCAAAACCAAATCTGGAAATGTTCATTAGAAAATATAAGTTAAAGTGTGCAGATCATCCAACACCTGTACATGATTGAGAGACAATCACGATGAAACTACAAAATGTTCTCATTTCAGGCTTGGGGCCCCAATGGTATGGATTTTGCATGTCCTGCATGTCCGTCTGTGGGCTGTCTCAAAAATGAGCATTTGAAGCTAAATACTGTATCAAAATTACCCTTAGGTGTGAATCTTAGTGTTTGTGGCTGTCTGTCTCACTGTGTTTCACCCTTTGATGGACTGGCGACCTGTCCTGAATGTACCTACCTTCACCGACAGTCAGCTGGGATTAGTTCCACTGACCATTGACCCTGAATTGGATCAACCGGTATAGAAGATGGATATTATCATAGGGCTGCATTTTATTAGTGAGCAACTGTCACCTCACAGCAAGAAGAGTTTGAGTTTGTGCCTGTGAGTTTTCTCCAGCTCCAGCTCAAAGTCTTGAACGTGAGGTGAGTTGTAGTTTTAAAATTGGCTGTAGGTGTAAGTGTGGGTTTGTGTGACTGTCTTATTTCTTTGTGTTTGCCTGGGGATGGGATGGTGATCTACTCATTGTGCATCCTTCTTTCATTATAGAGCAAAAAGTAACATGCCAAATTGTACTTTGTCTCTCAAATTAGAAAACCTTTGTCTATTTGTGTACTGTCCAGTGTGTGTGTGTGTGTGTGTGTGTGTGTGTGTGTGTGTGTGTGTGTGTGTGTGTGTGTGTGTGTGTGTGTGTGTGTCTGGCGAGCAGCGTGTGCAACATGTGAAATTGAGCAACACATCTGGTAACAATAATATTTAGACGCATGCATGTACGCAATCACCCACGCGCGTGCGCGCGGGCGCACACACACACACACACACACACACACACACACACACACACACACACACACACACACACACAAACACACACACACACACACACACACACACACACACACACACACGGTTTTCTTCCAGGAACATTTTCTGCGCCACAGTCTGACCGTTGTTCTCCAGCACTTCTCTCGACATGAAGAACGTGAAGGTAAGTATGGAACAGAAATTTCAAACACATTTATTAGCCACTTCACGAAGTTTGGGATAATTGATTTGATTACTGCAAAACAGTGGCATTTGCTCTCTGTCTCTACCCCCCCCCCCTCTCTCTCTCTCTCCCTCTCTCTTTCTCTCTCTTTCTCACTTTTTCTCTCTCAGTGTTAATTTTGACCATAACAATGTCTTCTCTTCTCAGAACAACAAACAACTTAGAAAGACAGTCCTGCCATGGCTGTTTTTCTTGTTCATCACCGCTGGGTAAATCTGTTTTCTTCACTGCATCAAATCCACGATGACATATGTGTTGTCCGGATTTGTTTACCCAGTGTTAATGGTCTTAGATTCTTCCTGAATTTGAATTTCCTTTTCAAGGTTTTGTGACGAGAGGGTCCATTGCCGGTGGCGGTCTTATGGTGCTTGGTCTGAGTGTGATGGTTGCACCAAATTACAGGTCAAATGACCTATCTATCTATCTATCTATCTATCTATCTATCTATCTATCTATCTATCTATCTATCTATCTATCTATCTATCTATCTATCTATCTATCTATCTATCTATCTATCTGTCTGTCTGTCTGTCTTTTTGTCAGTCTGTCTATTTTTCTCAATATCACAAGCAAAAATCGTTTATAAAAATGTTAAAGAAATAATACATTTTTGCCACTTCTTTGCAACCAGAAGCTCAGTAGCAACAATAATTTCTCCTAGTCAGACTTACTTTGCAGATGCGTTCTTCGGCCAGATAATGAGTGAACAGCATCACTTTTCACTGCAGCGTCCAGGTAGAGGAGTGACTTGCTGTAATTTAGTCTTTTGTAAATGTTTGCCTCCCACCACACTGTTCTCACCTCAACCTGAGAGTATGTTACATATTTGACTTCCAAAGGACATGCATTATGTTTATGTCACTATGGGCTGGTCAGGCAAACAGAGGGTTAAAGTCATAAAAAGTATTCTAGCAATAGTTTCAGTCATTTAAGTACATTTTACTTAAATGTGTCCACAACCTCTTTCCCTGCATTTTGCCTTCATGTCCTCAATTTCTTTGAAGTAGTGTGTATTGACTGTAATGTGTTTTTGTTTTGAACGGGATGTGGACGTGATGTTTTCTTCTGATAACTGATTTAACAGTTTTAATGTACTAGGCTATGGGTCTACGATTAGGTAAATCTATTATGTTGTTTATCCTTAAAAACCAGCAACAACCCACAAAGTACCATGAGAACTGCTCCATACTGTCTGTTTCTTTCAAGTTGATAGAGATCAAGTAACATGTTACAGACTAGAACCCGAGCCATAGCTGTCTTCGCTCAGTTTGGGGGGAACCGCTGTGGTGGAGGGCACAGTGAGACCAGGTCTTGTGAGACCACCAGAGGTTGTCCTTTAGAAGACGGTTGTGGAGGCTGGTTCCGCTGTGTATCAGGTAAGAAATTAAATTGTCTTCTCCTTTGTGGTCATATCAAGTCCATCAAACAATACCTCATGTGTGTATATACTGTATGTGGGGTTTTTTTTTTTCACTCCCAGGAAAGTGTATTAGCCAGTCTCTGGTGTGTAATGGAGATCAGGACTGTGAAGGTGATATGCAAGATGAAGTCTTCTGCCAAGATAGAAAACACAGTGTCTGTACAGGATCTGTTCTGCCACCAAATATTGAACTTCTTGGACTCGGGTAAGCAAGTCTTGACAATGAATCTGTTAACATCTGCATGCACGTATATGTCCAGACTTGGAGATGTTTAATCGTTTCTGTAGGTTTGATGTGGTGACTGAGAAGAGGAGAGCCAGTGTGATCAATACAAAGAGCTTCGGGGGCCAGTGTCGCCACATCTTCAGCGGCGTGCACAAACAGATGTACCGTTTGCCCCTCAGCACCACCCAGTTCAACTTTTTGGTCAGTGCAGTTTTGTATTATCAGTGCATACGGTGTAATCCAAATTGAGCATTTACTAACATCTTTGAGGATTTTAAATATTTTTGGTCTGTTAAATCCCACTTTGGCTACATGAATTCACTTCTTTTTGACTTTTCATTATTGTATTCCCACCATTTACAACACATTAGTGCCATCAGACGGACAAATCCAAATTCAAGTTATGTAACTAAGCTTTAACTCAAGTGAACAAAACATTGAGATTGTGCTAATACAATATTTCTTTTTACATATCCCCCCAGGTTTACGCAATACATGAAGTTACTAACTTTCTCAAACCTGTCATTCTCAGGTAAAAGCTCAGAATGACTTCAGTGATGAGATGTTTACCAGTGAGTGGCACTATGCAAAGGATATTGTGAACAGGGAAAAAGTGTCTGGGACCACGACAGGATTCAACAACTATGACTTCCATCAGAGACATGACAGAACTCAGGTGTGTGAAAAAAATGTGGTTTCTGTGGCTTCGGTATCCAATCAGACTTCTTTTTGTGAAAGAAAATCTAAACAGAAAGTGGTCTTTTTTCTCTTTCCTGTAGACCCAGAGGCTTCTAGTATTGAACAATGACATTGAGGTAGCTCAATTCCAGAGTCACTCTCCTCAATATCTCCCAATATCTGAGGACTTGTGGAAGGCTCTCATCAAGCTCCCATCTATCTACGACTATTCAGCCTACCGGAGAGTTTTAGAAAGGTTTGGGACACACTACCTCTCTGAAGGAAGCCTTGGGGGCTCCTTCAAAGTCATCACAAGTCTGGATGAAGAAAGTGAACAAAAGACAGGTGCAGATTTTTCTTCTTTTTTTTTTTTACATGTGAGCACTTTATGGTAAAGGCCCACTGAGAGACTCAAATATTGTCAATAGAAAGAGGAGATTTATAAATGTAAATTAAGATTAGAAGGTATAGATATATGTCTCGTTAACAAAATTATTACAGTTTTTCTTAATGTGAGTTTAAAAAATGCATTTAAACAATTGCAGTTCAACGTTTACAGTGTAATTACAAATTGAAACAGATTTGATACACACACAACTTTTTTTCGATGTGTTTTTGAATGGAAAGTGAGTTTGTTATACCAAAATACCAGAGTAAAACAGTGCTGGAATAGCTGACGCTGATATGATATCAATATTTCTTACATAAGATTAATGTGTTCTACGTTTAGGCATGAAGCTATTAAGTGCAGGGTTTGTCTTTTCCTGAATATATCTCCCACATGATGTTGAGGCCGAGACTTTACTTTCCCACACTCTTTGTGTTTTGGGCCACACATTGTTGTACTGGCATCATTTTGCCTCACAGACCCCTCACAATGGTTCTGGACTCTGTTTTGGGACATTCTTTGTGGAGTTTGCATGTTCTATGGGTATTTCTTGTGTACTCCAGTTTCCTGCTACAGTCCAAAATTACCTGAGATGAAATGGTGACCATAAAATTGTCAGTAGGCGTGAAAGTACTGTATGTGACTGTGTTTTCCCTGTGATGGACTGGCTGGGATCGATTCCAGTCGAGGAACACAGTAGTGTAGAAAATGAATGGATATTTCCATTTTAAGCATCCAAAAAGCCTGATGTGTGATTGTTTTTGTAATCAGCAACCTTCAACTTGCATGCTAACATATGACTGCATGGGGTATTTTTGCAGGCATAGTGAATAATACTATGAATGATGATATATAGAATACTTCCTGGCACAACACAAAATAATGCATTTGAAAATGTTATAAGTCTCTTCTATGTTGCAAAAAATGTTAACCTAAAATTGATAAATAGAATCTTAACAAAATAAGCACATGTGGTATTTGACAAATTAAAAATACAATAAAAGTAATTGTATCGATGTGCACATCACAGGAAGCTACAGAACAAATTGAAAATGCTGCCTCACATTCGTTTCTAGCTCTGACATTTGTTTTCTCTTTGTTTTCAAGTCACGGAAAGCCATGAGTCTAATGAATGTGTACGGACCAAACGTTGGATTCTAATATTCCCCATCACTCATGTGGATTGTAGGAAAAGTCAAAGTCAGCGCGGGTATTCTAACAGTAAGTCATGCATGTAATTATACATATCTAGCAGCAGCTGTACAGCCTTTGCATCGTTCATCACCTCTGTAAACCTTTCTTTTGGGGAAAAAGGTCATTCCATGAACAACGTTGTGACCAAAGTAGATGTGGAGGGAGGGGGCATCTCACATATTGCCGGTCTGAAGACCATGCAGCTCAGTAATGTGGAAAAAAACTGGGAAATGTACTCAAACTGGGCTGAGTCTGTTGGATCGTTTCCAGGGGTCATAAAACAAAAGGTTAGGGGGGAAAAAAAGATTTCTTTTAACTATTAAAAAAACCCAAACAAACATCAGAATACACCTCAGCATCTCATCCTCATCAGATAATAAATTTCTCTTGAAATCCACCAGCTGCGGCCGCTGTCAGAACTGGTAAAAGAGGTTCAGTGTGCCGGAGTGAAGAAGCTCTACTTGCGCCGAGCCATAGACCAGTACCGCTCTGAGAACGACCCCTGTCACTGCCGGCCGTGCAGGAACAATGGCATCGCTATCATGAACGGAGACGAATGCAAATGCATCTGCAAGCCCAACACGTCAGGACTGGCCTGTGAGCAGGGATTTGAGGCGGTAGGTCAACAAGGTAGGTCTGTTCCTACTTTTTACAGGTATGATGTCCTGTTTAGTGAAACTTTACAAGAGAGTTTTATTTTCATTTTTATTTATGTATTAAATTGTTTTTTTGTCGGGGCTGGTACTCAGAGAAAGTAAAAGTTCAACACAGCCCTGTGTATGACAAGCACAGGGCTCAGAACAGAAAAGTTTTGTTGGCCAGCAGGTTTGAGACAGAAAGCAAAGTGCAAACTGCATTACTATTTAGACTCCCGATTTTGATTTAATGGGTGGCTAATAAGATGTTCACCATCAGTACTATCAGCAGTTTGGCTGTTCAGACTGGAAGTCTCATCTGTAAAATGATCCTCCATTTCTGTAGTTTTTATTTTCTTTCTATCTTTCTGCTCATTGAGGCGTGATTGATGGTCGTTGGACCTGCTGGTCTGAATGGTCATCGTGCCACGAGGGTCGAAGGTCACGAAGTCGATCTTGCTCTAATCCGACCCCACTGAGTGGAGGACAACACTGTATTGGGGAATCTGTTGAGACATCTGGCTGTGAAGACCAGGAACTGCAATACCTCCAGTCAGAACAAGCTTAAGCTTTATTCTGCATGTGTTTGGTGTGATTTCCGTAACGGCCACAACCAGTGAGAGGATGATTCACATATGTTGTTTTTACAGAATCATGGAACCTCAGTGCTTTGACCAAACTCTTGCAGCACCTCCAGCGTGTGGACCCCCACCTGCTTTGATCAATGGCTACGTCCTGGTAAAAACAGAACGGGGAATAGCATTGACACAGTGTTCTTTGCAAAGTCAAAACCGATGCTGTTTCTTTTGATTCAAGTTTTATTCACCCCTATACTGATAAGTTATGTCATTTGGGAAACATAAAAATGCTGAAAGCATTCAATTAAAACTGTTCTATTTGTTTTTTTTTATCACTCCTTCGTAGGATCCGAAAGACGTTTATTATGTGGGTAGCAAAGTCGAGTACACCTGCACTAATGCTTTCCATCTAATCGGTCACACCATCATTGAATGCACTTCTGATCTGACCTGGTCTGCCAGCCCTGGACTGTGCACCGGTGAGTTCATACAACCAAAGGAAAATATTTCTGATCACAGTGAGTTATGTGGCTGCATTGTGAAGCCAGTTTTTCCCTCCCATAGTTTCAAAGTGCACAATTGAGTCCCTCGCTGATGGTGTCACAGTCACTCCTTCAATTCAGGCGTATGGCATAGGAGAGTTTGTTACCTTTTCCTGCCCGGAGGGTAGAGAGCTGCAAGGCGAAGCAACAAGTATTTGTGATCCGAGTCTTCATTTTTCTCCAGACCCAGCAGGTGTCACATGCAGCCAAGGTAAATTTCCCTTCTAGGCTCATACAAACAAGACTGACAGAGTCAGATTATAGTCATTCTTCTCATTCAGGGTTTCAAATCTGTAACAAATGTGAAAGACTGGTATATTTGTATCCCACAGTAAGAACAGCAAATCTCAGTCCTACCTTGGTTCAATGTAAACTGTGGGAAAAGTCGTCCAGAGGAAGATGTGTTTGTAGAATGCCCTTTGAGTGCAGGTTTGGTTCCTCCTTCAATCACTTCTTAGCTGATTTGATTATTATTCTTGTACTTGTGGTTCTTGTCTTTGGTGCTGATGGTGTATGTATTTTTGAATTTCTTTGTGATCAGTTCCTCCTTGGAGTTCTGTGCCACAGCTCCTGTGAATGGAAAGTCAGTTGTTCTGAATGCATGCAAAATGCACGCACTGCAGTGTATGGGTAAGGACTACATCATCGCAGAGGACAGCGCCTGCACGTGGCCCCAGCAAAACGCAAGAAGCTGCGCAAACTGTCACATATGGGAGACCTGTGATGGTAGGGAAAAACGATGTTACAACAAAGTATGATGTCTCCTATTTGTAGCTGTCTATCCTGAGCTTTTACCTCTTTCTCTTGCAGATGGAACTAAAGACTGCCGCTGTAAAGACTTCCCAGATTGCTCGAGCCCCGGATTAGATGTGTGTGTCCGTGTTGGGGAGGATGACAATGCTGGCAACCAGACCATGAGTGAATGTGAAGCAGGACTTCGACAATGTAAAGGAGAAAAGGTAGCAGTTGTGGGTATCCTACCCTGCACTTCCTGAGGATTCAAATGGTCCATCTACCAATAGACCTCTCATATTCATTTACTTTTCTCATAAAGGTGCATCTAAAAAAGAAAAAAGAAAAAAAGAATTCAATGGAAAAGTTCATTTACCCAATGATTATTTTGAAAATTAACACTTCCATATATTTCAAATTTGTTATGAAACGTGCCAATCCTTTTTTGATTTATTTTTCATGGCATTAGCTTATAAATGATGGAAATCATTTTAAGAACTTCAATTATAGCTTATTCGTTTATGTTTTTAGTGTAGAAATACCTGACAAAACAATTAAATATTCAATGATATGACATATTTTGGTTGCACCTGTATAATTCTTTTCAATTACTCAATTTATCTTTCTGTAGAATAGCTTTTCTTAACACACTTAATGAGCACATTGTTTTGGATCTGTAAAAGCCAAAACAAACTATATAAAAATGTCAAATAAAAAGCAGAACACAAGTTATGTTTACTTCTCTTTTTCTTTATATTATAATATGAATATAAAATATAAATATAAAGATTGAAGTATATATATATATAAAATATAAATATAAAGATTGAAGTATATATATACAGTATATATATATATATATATATATATATATACACACACTTCAATTAATGATGTGAAGGAACTGCCATCATAATTAGGCACTGTCAACGATATAGACAAGTATCCCAGACACAGCATGATGTGGCTTGACTTGTTTTCATAATATACCACAAAAACTGGGGTTTTCATCTGGAGGAATTTATCCTCTGGCTTTCTGTCATCTCAAAGTGTGTGTGTGTGTGTGTGTGTGTGTGTGTGTGTGTGTGTGTGTGTGTGTGTGTGTGTGTGTGTGTGTGTGTGTGTGTGTGTGTGTGTGTGTGTGTGTGTGTGCGTGTGCGTGGGTGTGTGCGTGTGTGCGTGGGTGGCTGGCTGGCTGGCTGGCTGTGTGGAAGGAAATAAATTTTTCCTGAGAACTTTGGCCAAACCCTCCCAGACCATCATTCTGAAAGTGAAAGTAAATCTTGCTCTCAGAGGCAAAAACAGTCTGATCTTTCTCAAAGTGCACATTTACATTTTTCATTGCAGGAAATTCTGGAAAACCACAGGTATTGCAGAAAGCAAGTGGTGCTAACATACATTAAATATATGGCCTGCCCAGTGTGGCATTGCATTTGACTGATGTTACAGGTCTAAAGATATTCATCAGGGGTTAAGCTTTTTTCAATCTTGGACTGGAATCCCTGAATGTGGTTATCTTTGTATTTACCAAGAATACAGCTCTGCACAATTTCTACCCATTGTCCTTCAAAGCATCGATTGTTCTTGTCCAATCCAACATTAAAGTCAACCCTGGTGTTTTCTTGATGTGTATGAAGCTTTGTATTGATCCTTAAGTGTGTTTAATGTATACCCTTTGGCAGCATCTGGTGCAGAAAATGTCAAGGTTGTAGGGATGTCACCCACCTGATGATGTAAAATATAAAACAGCACAGGATAAAGGATTACATTTCATCCGTTTTTCTTTACCTGCTGTGACATGAATCTCCTTGACATCATATATGTTCATCCATACAATCGGGTATGTGCCCTTCCAGCTAAAAGTCTTTTCATTTTCTTTTTTTTAATAACTCCAAAGGCACCACCAGCAACAATGACCACTGATTTGTAATGCCATACTTTAATCACTGGATGGCGCCAAAGATCTGAGAACCGTCCCCTGTTCATACCTTGAAATAGGATATAAGATTGAGCACATTATTTGGAGTCAACAACAATTGCTTTAAGTTTTCCCCACATTCAGAGAAAAGGCAGTTATAGGAACATCCACTGAAATTAGCTGTGTTACTCTCGGGAGACGTCTTCCTGGAGACCTTTGCATGTGTGATTTGGGTCTCCCACAAATCATTGTCATACATCTGCTGTCACGA
Organism: Lipophrys pholis; assembly: GCF_963383615.2. Lineage (NCBI taxonomy): Eukaryota > Metazoa > Chordata > Actinopteri > Blenniiformes > Blenniidae > Lipophrys > Lipophrys pholis. The sequence continues at coordinate 13,430,862 of NC_137638.1, forward strand.
CCAGTGGAAAGAGTCAAGCTGTGTATCCATCACATACTGGCAGCTCAAGATGGCATACTGATGCACAGAAATGTGTTTCAGCTGGTGTAGGGCACTCAAGGTTGTGCTGTGGAGCACTGATTTCTGTAGCCTATGATTTCTAAAAAAAAATAACCTGTAGAGGATTCTTTCCAAATTTATGAATACGAAACTATTTGTGCACACAATCCTATATTTTCATTCACTGAAAACGATCCTTTCTTGAAATGACCTTGAAACCAGCAAAAACCATTTTGTTGAAAAATTACCTCTAAAAGCATCACAAGGTGACCTCTGGTCACATGACAAATTTCAGCAAATCAAAACCTCAGTCATGCATTATTCACAGACTTCAGAGAAGAAGTGAAAAAATCGAATGGAAAAGTGATTTTTCTTTTTTTTTCTTTTCTATTTGCTCTTGCTGCATTGACCACCCGATGCTAAATGACTCAGCTACAGTGCAGCAGCAAGCCAAGTCTCAGCACCTCCGGCTTGAATAACAGTTGGCTCAGACAATAGACCACCAGACCATGCCCTCAATTAGTTCTGCTTGTGTGGGTCTCATGATGTTCAGAGGGTCATCTTTGACCGCCATCTGCCCTGAAGTTTGGTCTCACTGAGAGTGACGTCTGTGATGCTGAGAACAATAGCGGCAGTGCAGATTTTGATGTATAGTCGCCCGCAACACTTTACCATTTCACATCCAAAAGGCCTGGCCTGCAACATGCTGCAGGGTATGAATGGTGAAATTTTAACGTCATTAAAACTAACCTTTACAAAATAAAGAGTCAATTCCACATAAATAATCAGCTTAAGATGAGAAGACTACCAATTATAAGAAGTATCTGTTCCATTTTCTATGGGTTGCCACCATTTCCACAAATGTTTGAAGTAAACTGTTCAACGTGAACAAAATCTAAAGCTGTATGAGATAACTTGCAACTGGTGTCTCAAATAAATTGTAGTTCAGGGTCTACATATCAACTGAAACGAACCAGTGAAATTATAGATTCCAAAATCGATAAATATCAATGACTCCTAAATCTTCTTATTGTTTTCATGCATAAACATACAAAATAATGTTATTTTATGCACTTTATTTGGCATTTTTTAAGCTATAGAATCGCAGTCTGGAATGGCACAATGTCTTCTTGATGTGTGTCTTCAGCCTCATGTTGGTGAAAACCTGTTGCCGTATTTCTGCAGCTTTTAGCATGAATGTTTCCACCAACTCAACCTTCAAGGCGTGGCTTTAATGTTTATGCAATTTTACGACCAACTGAAGTAACTTTGACCACTGCCTCCCTGAGCCAACCCTTCAGTTCTGGATGTGGTGCATTATGTTTTCTTCTCGTTATGAAAGAGATTTTAGGAACGACAGTCAATGTTTTGTTGCTCTTATTGATATCTAATCACACTTTACAGATGAACTGCTGTTCCCTCCTCTATCGCCTAACACATAATCTAACTGGGTTGTGACCGGCTGGAGCGGATCTCAGCTGACAAATTAGCAAAGACAATTTGAAATTAATTGGTGAAGCCAGACGCTCCGGTTTCATCCCACAGCCCACTGTCAGAAAGTGGGAGTGGGTGAAATCTCATGCAACCCTCCAGAAAGAAAAAACCCGAAACAGAACTGTCTTTGGGTCCAAAGTAGCTTTCCAGGAAATCGATTAAACGGTTTCAAAATCTATAAATGTACATCACTGAAGGTTTTCAAGCAAACATGCAGAACTCAACACAACACCAGAAGAATAGTTAAAAAAAAAAAAAAAAGAAAACACATTAAGTTACTCATGACAACCGGAAGGAGCAACAACACTGCTGCAATAAACAGCTCTTATTGGAGGTTTGTTACCATTTATCACGGGCAGAATGAAAGGTCGAGAGCTCCACAGCTCTTTCCATTTCGAACACTAAGCCTAATCAATGACAAAGGTCGATTTAGACGAACAAAGAACTCCAGTCACTGTAAATGTGTTATTAATTAAATAATAGTAATATGTTACTGTTATTGCTAAAAGTAGTGGCATTAAAGTAACTAGTAATTCTCTGATGCTAATGGTACTCCCTTAATGTCTGGGCATTTCTGCCCCATGTTCTTTTTCTCTGTGTCTCCTGCCTCCCCTTTGGTCTTTTCCTGAGGACATGTCTGTATTACTGCAAGAATCATTAAACGTCTTCACTTCAGTCTCTTTGTACACACTCCTTTGTGTTTCTTTACAATCCAGTCTCTTGTTTGTGTAGTTTTTATTTTACAAGGTGAAGTCCTTGTGGCAAACTTGCACTGTTTTAAATTACATACGTATTTCACTCATTGTATTATTATCGACTGTTTGTTCGCCAATTTTCGGCCTCTGTTCGTGTACCTTCATGAGTAGACGCAGGAGTGGCTGGTGAAATGACTCTTCCACCTCCGCACACTCCAAACTTTTTTAAAACTGTGCATCTCACTACTGCCCCTCTTTAAACTGTCTGAATGCCATCATCCATCTCTACCTCCCACACCTCTACCTCCTCTTCATCTGTGTGCCTGCTTGTGTGTGCGTGACAGAAAGAGACAGACAGAGACGAGCATGAGCTCACTCTCAAGCACACAGCAGCAGCATTTTTTTTTTTTTAATCTTCAGCATGCATATATATATATATATATATATATATATATATATATATATATATATATATATATAAACAGATATATTTATTTGTTTAAATTTTAAAAAAATATGTGGATTCATATTTTGGCACTTAAAGCATTATTGACCACCAAGTCCACTGAACGCAAAGCAAGTCCCCGCAGGCAAGAAAATGTAAAGACTCCTCCCTTTATGTGAAAAAGAATCATCTACGAGAAATAAAAAGTGCCTTTTCCTTCCCCGACCCAATGTAATGAGCAATCAAAGCACTTCATACCCATCTCGACAGTTAAGCTGTTGTTAACACCGTAACGCTGCTACTGTACTGAGCACCTTCCAGAAGAGAACGATGCCGATTGCCAAAAAACAGCGACTTCATTCAGGCAGCGAAGCTGTGCTGATAAGTGTAAAACAGCCTTAATATGATGACTTGTTGCATTACTTACATGCTTAGATTGCAAGATTCCCACAACTCAAGTGGTACCTATAAAGGTGCAGCAGTGAAAGATTCACTCCCCCAAGCAAACACGTGAAGAGTGCGCTTTGCTGGTTTCCTTTTCGTGAGCAACACCTGGCTGCAGAATGGCAGATGCTGATTTACAAAACACTGTCTCAGTAAGGTCACCCTGGGTGCTGCTGCCCACCCACCTTCATCCTCATCACCCTGGAAACAGGAAGATTTTTAGGATGCTCCTCTACACAGATAGGGAAAGAAAAACGGATCATGTAAAAGCTGAACATCAACATTGGACCGAGAGCGCTGCCGCTTGCTGATTGAATTAGTTAATAGTTTTGATTCTCTCAATCAAGAACCTCAGCGATTAAGCAAGCGGTGGCGAGGCAGAACCCGTTGAGGGAGTTGTACTTCGGTCCGCGAAAGTTTTATTTGACTGGCCATTTTCCACTTAGAACAGAGTCACTTTTATTTGAACAAATGATTTTTGAATTTTACAACAGCAAAGGACTCTCATTTTTCACAGCAGAACAGAAATGCAATGACAACAGTTTGGATCAGGGGGAGACACAAATGTCTTTACAACACAATTTGCAAGCATTTCTAGGTCTGCTCGTGTGTGGGTGTCATTCATGATTTGTATTAGGTAGGCGCAGTGCAACAATTAAAAAATACATAATGTTTGATATCCGTCTTGAAGGGAGGGGAAATTTGAAGCTGATATGCACACATGCTTGAGTGCAGAAAAAACATAAAGTTATGCACAAGCCGCCTGGTGGGCTCTCGTGTTGGTGTTCATGCACAATAAATGAAGTACCACTGAGTTTGAACAAGAGTAGTTTGGCTACTCAGAGTACAAGTTAAGAAAACCCTAATGACTCTTAGTTACAATTGAAATAATTTACAATTTGTCGACAGTATACAGAATACAGAATGTAGAAACTTTGCACAATATATTAAATGTTTCAACATGAAACCACACAAAAGTGGAAAGAAGTAAAATAGAAGCATATAATAGAAACATTTCTTGCTAGTTGAAATCAGTCGCTCAAATGAAGCTTTATTTTTTTCAGGAATGGCACTGTTACTCCTCACGAGACACATACATTCACCACATCCAAAGAAGAGAGCTTCCTGTTTTTGGCTTTACATTACCAAAGTTGATAAAAATGTCCCAGCAGAATACATTCTTTGCAGAAAATAATCAGACAGTGTATGAATGTCTGATGACAACGGAATGTATTTTCATGCATAATATGTAAAACCTTGCAGTGCAAATAATTCAGTTTGTCAACGTGTGTTATTTCAGTGTATCTGTGCATCTTGGAATAATTCAATGAAATGCCCTAAACTTCTTTTTCCAGGTCCAAGCCGTTATTCAGCCAAGGTAAGCGCCAGAGAGCTACAGCTTGACCCTAACCAACCATTTATTGTGTCAAAGTGCTGCTGTCACATTAAAACCTCTTGACACTGAATTATGATGTTTAGCCTTTTTCTATCTTCAAATGAAGTAGGCCTCTGATCGCAGTGTTAGGCAGCTTTACCTCCTGTTATTATGAACAACACAACTCAGTTATATATGTCATGGTGACTCATGTACACTATATGAGTGCAGTATATGCACACACACACACACACACACACACACACACACACACACACACACACACACACACACACACACACACACACACACACACACACACACACACACACACACACACACACACACACACACACACACACACACACACACACAAAGGCACACACATACACAAACACACAAGGGGCAAACAACCAGCAATGCAACGACAGACTGTGGATATACTCTTGCACCCAGAAATATAATATTTTTGTATTTGGCTGTCACGACTCAGCACCCACCAGATCATACAATAACCGTGTCAGGCAGGATTTCTAACCGTCACCAATAAATAGTTACATTGACTGCATTTCCACCAGATACTTGCTGCTTAGATTCAATTTTTAAATTATTGTTGAGTGCAGATGCACAGAGCCGAATTGGCACATTTTCCTGACTGGCCAAGCTGCAATCTTGTTCTCTCTTACTCTGTGGGTTTGAATGAGGGAATCAGTGGCTTTTCTAAGTAAATCCATTTATTATTGATGTCCAGTAAACGCCTTTACTGGAAACACTTCCCGTATGAATACTATCATAAGAGATATCAATCAGTTAGAAACAAAGATTGATTCATTTATTGTATCACTATGTTTTAAATAAATTGTGCATTCAAGCTGCTGGAGACATTTTGTTTTAAACGGATGTAGAAACCAAAAAATACATGCAGTGATCAGATCAGGAATGCATATTGTTAGAACTTGGACAGATTTTCATAAACAAGACATAGACTGCTAGTTACTAACACTAGCCTACAACTTCAGTAACACAGACTTTAATTTTTAAAAACAAACCTCTGGAGAAACAAAACCTGTTACAACAACTAGAATACCAAGATTGATGTAGCAGTACATTTAGCAGAGAGTTGATATGCTCTGAGTAACCTACCTACCCCTCCCTGGTGACATGGTAAGTCTAAAAACAGTGGACAAAGCAGATTATTTTACAGCATGAGGAATAAATAAAAAAACAAAACAAAACAAAAAAACGGTATTTGTTTTAAAGAAAAACCAACATGAACAACATGAGCATTTCCATCCTCCAAACCAGATAAAGAAACCAAGGAAATCTTGTTCTCATGGTGCTCCAACCAAACATCAGCATTGTGTCTTCCAGTCGCAACTCGCCTGTCAACCGCGTTTCATCTCGCAATTCACTATAGCCCTAAATAAAGTGAAAGGAGCAATGCAGCTCCTCTCTTTAAATAAATGCCAAAGAGAAAAAAGTGAGGGCACACACCCAACCACTTGTGGTAGGAGCGGGGACTGCGCTCCCTGACCGCCCGTCGGCTCTCAGGTGGCGTCATCGTCATCGTCTTCATCCAGGTGATAGTTGAGGGTGATGACGGCGCTGATAAACTCTCCGAGCTCTACGAAATCTGCCGTGATGATGTTGATGCCACTTTCCCCTGGTCTTTGTGATCGGATCCACTGCATCATGCCCGGCAATGCCCTTGGAGGATGCACAGAGAACATCACGTCAGGGGGATGGAGCTCGGAGGAAGAATATAGACGGCGAGGGGAAATAATGATTCACGGATGGCTGGTTTAGCGCAGAGAGGGGCACACTGTGATAAAAGATCTCTGTGACACAGCGTGTGACGTCTGCAAGCCAAACACCAGCTGTGAGAAGGACACACTGAACACACACTGGACATGTTCGTATAAGCCAAGCGCCAGGGGGAGGGTGTTACTCCTGCAGATGCTTCGACCAGATTTCTGCACGAGAAAATTCTACCAGTTGTCTCCTCCACACGGCTGCTTTCTCGTGGCGCTGAGGCCTACGCTGGCAGCCCGTGTGGCAAAGCGAATGGAGTGAATTCTGAAGGATGTCTACATCAAAGTAACCAAATGCCTGGTGAGAATAGCTGATAGCTGGAATTATCACATGAATAATTCATGCAAAGAAAATGGGTGGTTTGCTTCTGAGGCTTTTAACAAACTGGTGACATAAAGAGGGAGTGAAATACACACAGAGCTGCGAGTAAATCAAGAAAAAAACTGATCCTGTACCAAAAACTGAAATGGAAAAGGGAGATGAGTTGCATCTCTATTGGTTTGTGGCAACTGTTTAGGAAAAGAACCCTCAACATGGCCTGTAATGCAGAGCCTATATGGCTCCGATTGTTTTAAAATGGGCCAGCGACAGTGACTTGCGTTCAAGAGTGTGTGTGTGTATGCATGTGTGTTGCAGGTACACGCGCCCATTAGTTTCCGGGCGTATTTAGGTGGGAATCATGTCTCTCCTGAGGCGCCTGACTGCTGAGGTGCTGCTATAATTGCATGTCTGTGAACACAGCGAGTGCCACCAATTGTGCTAATCCTGCATCTTTTCCAGGCCTTTAATAGACTGCATTTCAATTCAAGCTAAAGCTTCTTTTTTTTTGCTTTATACTTTACATCTCAAACAACACGCACACACACACACACACACACACACACGCACACGCACACGCACACGCACACGCACACGCACACACACACACACACACAGAGGTATACATACCTTTCTGTGATCGTCTCTCTCAGTCCGCTAGCCACTCCTTTCATCACCGTACTGGCTTTTGGGGTCAGAACCACCTGGGAGACAAAGAACGTCCCCTTCCTCCTACAGGAAACAATTTATAATTTGTTGGACAATTACATGAGGTTCTTTTACTCCTTTGCTGTGAAGAATGTGCAAATGAACTTTATTTTGTATTTATCTAAAAGCCAATGACATGATTAAGCAGAGGAGATGATCCTGTAATGAATCACATAAGTTAAAGCCTTTCAAACTCCAATCATCATGGCATCTATTTTTGAAGCTAGTCAAAGTCAGTGGTCGTACACTTCATTAGGATAATGAGAATATAACTTGCGGATAAAACATGACAGGGTACCCAGTTTTTGCTGCCATAAATACACTGACTGACCTGCGGTCCGTGACGGATGACTGGAGAAACTGAACCAGCTTTTCTGGGTCAGTCGTGTTGGCCCATGGAGCGGGCATCATCTGGCCTGGCCACAGAAAGGGTACCTCCAGGGCCATGGGGTGGTGGTAGAAGACAAGCACCTGGTACTCCTTCTCCCACAGATACTGCAGAGTCACCTGAGTATTAAAGGGTAACAATCAGGGAAACCAGAAGCTGAAGGTAGGAATAATAGAACATTTCTTTTACATAAGGTTTATGTGTATGCTTATGAAAGATAAATAAGTACGTTTAATTTTCCTTCCCCATATAACGGATATTATAATGCTGTCTAAATAACTATATTTCCAATATATCTCACTATATTACTAGAACAGAAGGATTAATTAGGTTTTAACCACATTAAATGTATATAGCAATGAATTAAAAGATGCTGCCAAAAATCTTATGTAGATATAGGTTTTTGTGTATAGTTGCAGTCTATAGTTTCGACAAAAGCATGTTTCTATGGTTACATCCTTTCAGAAAGATTCTGTTGGAAGACTCCAGCTAACAAAATAAATAAAGAAAAACAACATCCCTTAGTCATTAAAGTGAGCAGCCAAGTACAGTAATGGTGTGCAGAGAGGTCAAACCTTTCGATCCCAACCCCTGCGGGCTGCGGCTGCATGGGCTCTGAATCTGAAAACTGACGACCCCTATACCTCAACTCTTTTAATGTTCACTCTCTCACATGAGCAGGTTTACTTTGTGGCAAGGACCTCAGAGCTGCACACATTTTCTTAAAATAGAGCAAACAGCCGCTGAAGAGAACTGGTAGAGTGTGGAGAGGAGAGTAAGTCTGAGAGCAATGAGAAAGTGAAAAAGAAGGAGATTAAATTCCGATTCAATATCAATACCAGGCATGTTTCCTTTCAGAAACTATGCATCAAGCTATGTTTCCCACCGCATGAAATATGAGACTTTACTATCACTCGGGAAACTCAAAGTCTCCATTACGTTTGTCCTCTTCCCCTCACTTAATCCTCAGTCAGCTGCAGCACCTGTCAGGAGTGGGAGTGGGAATTTTACGCTTGACTCCTTCCTGCAGGTTCGTCACGCCGAGGGAGAAGGTAGAGATGGGAGAAGGGGTGGATGGTGCAAGAATAAATCAAAACAGCAGTCATGTCATTCCACTGATGTTTATCTGTTGTTCTGTATGCAATGATGTTGGCAGGTCACCCACCAGCTACAGCCTGTCGAGCCCAGACCTAGTCCAATAAGGAAAATGTCAAGAATGAGTCATTAATCCTTAATGGCATTCATTGAAGTACTTGGAAATGGAGACTTCCATCACTCCAGAGCTTTTAAAGAATATTTTAAGACTTACTTTTTGAGTCACTTAAAAAAAGGCTCAACTAAAGGTTATTTATATTTGTAATAAGAATTAGTTGGAGAGTGCAAAAATGGATCAAAATTATAATGTATTTCACAACTTGCTATCGACAAAAAGTCTAAACACACTTAAATGTTCACTAATCCTAATCACCACATTGTGCTGGTGTCCTGCAGAAAGAAAAATGGTGTGTTCTCTAATTTTTATTAACTGATCATTTTTAAAGAAAGAAGAAAAATCTGGAATTGAACATATTTTGCTACTTGCCTTATAAAGGGGTATAAAAGAGGGTTCAGCTTGAGGTAATTACCAACTAAATAACAATCTACTGAAACTCTGACAGAAATTCACAAGATCTGGACTGAAAAAAAAAATGTTTTTTACATCTACTGCACCTTCAACTATTTATTCTGATTATTTCCAGCTCGGGCATTTGAAGTCGTGGCTACATGTTCAGACTGAGGGCATACCAAATACATAAACCGTGCTGGTGATATGTATTTTGCAAACAGCAGTTCTCGTCCTCCTGCCTCCATCCAGTTTCTTAAACTAAAACTTTCGGGCCAAGCAACTCATCGATTACATGCATCATATCCTTTCTCAGATAAAAAATAAAGTACAATTAAATGCAGGAATTATTACAATGTGTTATTTCTTCCTGTAATAAATTAATAATAACATGTTAAAGTCTCAAATTACTACCAATCATGACAATACCATGACAATAATCTCAAACAGAGTAAGTCTAGCCAGTAACGTTATCATCCAAGCTCAAAAGTATCTGATAACTTGAAGACCTGACCGGGGGCCCACCTACAATCCACCCCTGTATAGTATTTGTACTTCACTTGATCAACAGCCATACCACGTTACCCTAAGTTGATAAAGGAGGTTACACCTGCTCAGGTTATGATTTGAATGGTACTTATGCCTTATGTTTGTCATCCTCAGTAGTACAGGGATTATTGGAGATTGATCCACATGTGACATTCAACAACCAGTTTAACAATATTTCATCAAAATGGTGCAAATTATAACAAATGCAAGGTCAAATATAATGTTCCAACTTCCCACATGGAAAAAAACAAGCCTGCTGATTCTGACTGGTGTCATGGTGTCTCCATGTGTGTCTCATTGGTTATCATTTCCGGCTTTTACTTAGTCTGCATTGTTTTGTTTTTTTGGCCTTCATCCATTGAATCGATCCTTCCAACTATTGATCAAAGTGTGAGATTCTTCTTCAATTCCTCAAGTCTCTTCCATTTCGGTAGTTTCTGACTACCTAGCAAATTGGATTTGTTTGTTGTTGTTTCCCTAATTTCTGTTTACCAAACCCAGTTTTCAGTAAACCCTCTTTCCCATTTTCACACCTTATCTTCTGCATTTGGGTAAAGTCGCATCTTTTCAAGTCATTTTTTTCAAGGCAGAGCAGACAGAGCAGAGTCTGATCACTCCCAGCAAAGACTGTCTTCTGTGCAAAAGGGCATGTTCAGCATGGAAGAACTGAACTATGATTAGGGAGGCGATAACCATCATTCTGCATCGCAAGTGATCAAAACACAGAAGGACTGTCGAGCAAGGCAGAGAAACTAATAATTAGCAAAATGTCCTCAAACAGACACCGAAAAGGTCTAATTTCAGAATTATTAGTGGAAAAAATAAGCAACTGAATAATAGTAAGTACAATTTATTTGTGGCTGATTCTATCCAACGTTAAAAGTGAAGTGTATTTTGTACCTCTTGAGCAAAAACAACCGGGCAGAGTTTGTCTCCAAACACTTCCTTTAACATGGCGACCAGTTTTTCATGGTGTAGGTTCTGCACGCCGTAGAAATGGTTGAAGTCCAGGAACACAACCTCTCTGGCATGAGCTGACAGGAAGCTACTGATCTGTTCCAGACCTTCTCTGACCTACAAAACAGAAAGATCAGTGAGGAGAACCATACTATTCTTTATGGCCATGATGTAAAGGCAGGACACACAAAGGAAATTTATCAATTTTGCCACATTTACATTTATTGTCTGTAACATTCTGATATCTTTAATAGCTTCTTCCACCAAGACATCCATCTTTGTTCTTATGGGGACTCAGAGGTCCATTCAATCAATCCACGGCGAAACAAGCAAATGAGCACAGAGATGGTTTTTGTGCAAACACAACCTGATGCACATGAAATCCTCATTTAAGCACTCCTGATTGTACGTGATCAGTGGTGGAACTAGACTTTTATAAAGACTTTTATAATAGGAGTGGCCAAAGGGTGGCAACAGCTTTATCAGGAGTCCATAAATTAAAAGAGGGAAATTTTCTGTAGAAAAGGCTTTTTCTGTAACTTGGCAACTTTTTTCTTTTGAATCTGCACACACGCACACATACACACTCAAAAGCCGATCAACACTAAGTGGCTTCGCTATTTTAGACCTTCACAATAGCAAACAAGCTACATGGACATTAAAATAACCTGTGAGCATTCATTCAAATTTATTTGAAGCTTTACTATGAACTTGGTGGATTAAAATGCTTTAATAAACTTACTAACTATAAGTGGCACCATATTACCAAATAATCTAATCTAGGGGTACATTACTTCATGCTAATGTTGGGTTATATCCTTCCATCACATTAGCCAACCCACACAGTTCAACTATTGTAAACAAGATCTCTTCTTTTGTACATGTGCATTGGCAAGTAATGGCAACGAATTGAGATTAGTTTAAAGCTATTTGGGAAACCACTTAAATACAGACTGATGTATTTAAACTGGATTCACAACAAATACCCACTTGATTTACTCTGTATTTTTCAATTACTTTGATTATGTATCTTGCAAAGCAAACATCAATACCCTGTCCATCTGATCAGATTTCACAGATGGTCTGCACTAACCCAATCACTCCTCAATATCCACCTCTGAGTGTGATGTTATTTTTAGATGATCACCCTTAAAATACGTGCAAATCTATAAGCAAACAATATAGCACACTTTAGACAGGATCTAGATAAACAAGGCCCTTTGCATCTGAAATCTTTGAGGGACCTCGCTCAACTAATCTGAACGTTCAAGTACCAATGCCACACTCACTGAAATGCACAAACATCACGTAGCAACCACAAGTATTACTCAATATTCAAAAGCCATCAAAACTCTTAAGTTCTCTGCTGACCGTGGCACTGAAGAGTCCGTGGGCGAAAAACAGCTCATTGTCGGGGTCACGGGGCTTGGTAGAGATGCGCAGGTCAAAGAAGCGGATCCCAGCCTCCAGTTGGCTGATGAAGTTCATAGTTTGCGTTGCCAACCACTTCCTCATTAGCTTCTTGGCTACAGTGCCGAAAACAGAAACAAAGTTCTGCACCGTCTCCGGCTGCTCAGGGCCCACTGGAGACGCCTCATCGATGTAGAAACTGAAGGAATCATGTGAGCCTAAGGAAGACAAAACAACATGAGAGTCTTTGTGCAGGAGAGGACGACTACCTGCAGTCTTGCTGGTGCCAGACAGCTATTGGATCTTCAGACTTAATTCACCAGCTCCTAGAAACATGAGAAGAAAAGAGGCAAGTCTCTGTGTGCACCGAGAGTCATATTTTTAGGTTAGGACAAAGTCTCCAAAACTAAACACTGCTGTGCTCATAATTTTACATTTTCTCACCTTCCAAGCACATTACTAATGCAATCACTTGTTTCTTTCCTGTTTATACACCTCCGGTTAATGTTTCATCTTGAAAAACCGCAGCCTGACGAGGAAACTCTTGACAAAAGGTCTCGCCAAAGAAAGTATTTGGCCTTCATCAGCAGATGAAGTTTCTCCGTTGTCATGGAAACTTTTTACTTGTTACGGAAGAGCTGAGGCAGGAAAAAGATGCATGTGGAAGGAGTCTGACTTTGTGTTGTGAATTAGACAGATGAATGAAGGCATATAATTATGCTCTTCCACAAATGGAATATGTTTGGTTGAGTGCTATCAATGACTTAAGTGTACCATTCTCAACCCAAGAGGACTCATGCTGAACATATGCTGCAGGATTTCAGCTAATTGTCCCATGCATCCTTTAAATAACCTGCAAATATTACTTATTATCAATTCCTGTTCCATATTTCAATTCTTGAACAAGAATGTTTGTTGGAGCGCCGGGTGATGCATTTGCAAACATCTCCTCAAAATTGTGAAATCACAGTTGAGTCCTCAGCATTTCAATTTGTTGTTTTCAAACCACCCTGAGAGATGCTCACTACTTTTTCTAGTCTAATTGTTCATTCCCATTAATAGTATTGCTCAAGGTTGCCTTCTCCATTAATTTCATTCCTAATAAACCCAACGAAATGGAAATATAATGCTGGTTGTCAGTATCCGATAAACTTTTAAATTGCCAATTTTGTTTTTGCAAAGTGCAAATAGAATCATAGATGTCATTATTATTAAGTTTAATAATGTGTAGTGTAGTTTTGAAGCATGGTCCACAGATCAGGGAGCATTTTGCTGAGATAGTTCAAAACCTCGGCAAGTAAAAACTTTCATCTAAATGGAGTGATGATTTCCATTATGCATCTTCATGAGGTATTTTTTTGCATTAAAATGAAACTGAGAATACAAAATACTAAAATGTAAAGGTCTGTCAATAGACTGACGCATTCCTCGGTGACACTTTGGATGGAACTGACGGTGAATGCTGGTATTTAGATATGAAGGTCATATGTTCATCCACTTGGGAGAAGGGGAACATGCACACCCGGTATGCACAAATCAGTTCCTGCTGCTCTTGTCGCTGCAGTCGCTCCTGACTTTCCATCACATGCCACCGTTTCTAAAATAGATCAACACGTCCAACTTCCACCAGCAAAAACGTGGTGACCTGAAGTGACCTTCAGCTATCTGTTCCCCAGTGCCCGGTCTTCACATGCGGCACACAGAATGACCATAAGCAGGATAGACAGCTGAATCCCGGGGCAGGGCAGACAACTGTATCACCACTGGCTGAGCCACAATACCAGGGTCACAGCGTAACGGAGCGTGACCTTAACCAGCCGCAGCAGCATGTCTAGAGAAATCGTTTATATTTGGCTTTGATTGTTACGCAATCAAAGATCACAGAAATAAAGTCATTACCTCTAGCTATCCACTGACCAAATAATGTATTTCATCCACATTTTACTTTCTCAATTAGTTTATGAAATCTATGAATATGGTCAAAAATACACATTTTGTCAAGGCAGCATCAATGTCCTCAGTTCGTCATAAAATCCTATATCCGTGGATGTAGGTAGTATTAATCCCCGGTTGTACATGTGAGATTGTGTAAATAAATAAATAGATAAATAAATGTTACTTGGATATTTATCATTTATAGTTATATTATCAGTAAAGGTGCAGCTAATATGAATAAAGTCTAGCAGTTCCACGGGACTGTGTAATGGAAGGTTTAATGATCGCTAATGACTTTGGGGAAACTAATAAAGCTTGTTGGTGCATTACTAAATGAAAAAGGCATCACGCTAAACTTGTATGACCAGAAGCCGTGGGTTACTCTGTTATTGCTTTGCTGAGGAAAGAGCCTCAACTCTGAAGGGTCAAGCATGTTGCTATGAGTGCACAACTCCTGCCGGAGACGCAGTGCAGAGACGTGGAGACTGCAATCAAACACAATCAGGCATCTGCGCCTGGGCTGATGGGAAAATGATTAATTACTGTTTATGTTGTGAAATAATTTGCTCCACCTCAGAGCTGTGCCTCAAGGGCAACATTTTCATTTGGAAATGTGAGGAGACATTTTAATTGTTCAGCCGTGGCAAACATGTACTCTTAAATCGAGCTGCTTTTTCTACAGGAACCGCAAATGGCTTTCATTAAAACAATCTTATAGCATATGTTTGATTCTCTTGTTGCGATCTTAGAATTAGATAAAGTAGAGTACCTAAAGAATGGCTGCAGGTTTGGGTGCATTTTTACCCCAAATACAACTAGAATACACTCAGATACATGTATATCATGCAGAACACGAGAAGTTGATCTCAGTTAACAAAAGCTTACCAATGTTATAATTCTGGATTTGAACATATGACATGATATGAGATGAGAGTACTAACCACTACTCTGTGTAGAAGAGGAGAAAATGGATGGATGGATGGATGGATGGATGGACATAGAGAGGAACAGCTAAAGATGTGTACAGGTGACATGGTGAGGCAAGGTTTTGTTGGTTAACTAGAGAACATTTGTCACTCAGAACTGTGAGATAAGAGTCCCTTCAAACAATCGTCTGCTTTGGTGCAGAATTAAAAAAAAAAGAGAAATAGTCATACATAATTGTTTGAAAGCTCCAGGGAGCCACTAGGAAGGGGCTAGAGAGCCATTTGCAGCCCCAGTGTCACGTTTGCAGAACCGCGGTGAACTCTGGGAACACATTTCCCTCTGACGACATAACAACATGTCAGGTATATGAAGAAAGGAGTATGTGACTGAAAGTGGGGAGTGATTCATTGAGGTGGAAAAAAAGAAAAAGAAAAAAAGATTAAAGCTGAAAGTAGGTGAGACAGAACGATCCACTTATGATGATGACGACAACAACAATGTGGACGATGGTGATGGGTGATGACTTTTACCTTAGAGAATTGACCTGCATTATCTGAGTCACTCTCCCTGGATGAGAGCATGCAGAGAGGACCGCGGGTGACTTAGATCCTGTTTGTGACTAAACAAAGCTCACAGAGACTATTTCAGATCTATTTTAGGAGGAAAGGAGAGGAGGGGAGAGGAGAGGAGTGGAGAGGAAAGGAGAAGAGAGGAGAGGTTTCGACGAGTCTGAATTAGTTGACTTTTTCTCTCAAGATAAATACCCTTCTGCGTGGAAACTCAATGAAGTGCTCGTGCTGAGGTAAAGCGAAGCCGTAGAAAATGCACACTGATCCATTTCTTCCATTTTTTAAGCTCTTTTGACTTACCTAAGCAACTTACAAGATTAAAAAGTTTGCAAGTGGATTAAGGAGCATTTCTTTTTTTTACCACGAGTATGATTATACTATGCTAATATAAAGGCTGCTCTGGAACTGAGAATTCAGTGGATTGGTGTTTGAGGATTACGAGTGTTACTGTGTACATTTATAAGCTTTTAATAGGCAGGATGTATACCTGATCAAACACAGAGGCTGAACTGATTTGGTTGGAATGATGGATGCATGTCCCAAACAGGAAATAGCTATACCTCCTAAGATAGATATGACTTCTCTCTCTACGTCCCTTCACCAAACAATTTCCTTCTTCATTTGTTCTGAGCATTATATTATCCGGTTTCAATGGCTTTTAGCGGGCTGATTTCCTGCCCTTCAAATATCTCTCTGCACTAGCCGTGTTTATTCTGGCATCTGATCCCGTTCACCCTCCTTGTACTGAGGCTCAAGAGATAGCACACAAATCCAGAGAGGAAGCAGAGGGCGAGATTTACAGAGGAAAGCCGTAGATTGCCCTTTTTCTATATCAGGAGGGAATCGCCAAGACTTAGAGATGCCACTTCTCTGCAATGGATTTGTTTCCATTGCCTGGAAGGCAATTTTAGCCTAATGCAACTCAAACATTTCCCAAGTGTACACTATTTATCTTTTTACCTAAAGCCTCAAGCTTTTAGAGGTAGCCATTCAAAAGGTCAAGAACAACTCCCCTGAGTTTTTCGTATTATGTGAAAACTGGACTGACTGACACCCAATCATTTTATGACATCCAGCAGTTGGTCAGCTTTAAATAGTGTCAAACACAATATTTCCCTGAGAGCAACTTTAACAGGCTCAGCCACTTCTGATTCAAGATTTAAATATAAAATAAGCATACATTTTTTTTCCTTATGTTAGATATATTGAATAATGTTGGCAGGTACTGATCGTACCTTAGCCAAACTGCCACAATATCATTATCAACTTATCAGCAAACTGTAAAATCTAATTTTGATTTTCATTTAGAATGCAAAAGTAGATAATGATTTTTATGTTGTTTTGTTTATCCTATATGTGACTGGCAAACACTGTGTCATAAACAATAATTCATTAAAGAACTAGATCCGTCTGAGTATGTCGAGAACTGTATCTTAAATCATTAAACATTTAAAAAGCACAGAGATGTTATGTGGATTCTTCCTTTGCTTTCAGCAGGGATTCAGGGTCTTCCCATGAATATTTTCCCTGGTGAAAGAATGACCGGAGCATTGCTAATTACCAAAGACTAATACAGTGATAACCAGAGTATATTTACATCTAATCACGATGTACACCTGCATGACACGGACTGCTTCAAATTGACTGTAGCTCCAAACCAAACATGTTGAAAATCCTTTTTGAATGACCGTGACAGTGATTATGACATTTTTCTCCTCCCGCCATTGGAGCTTGATCACGGTGACAAAACCACAGAGAAACAGATTAACAACATGTCTGGCAGCGCACCGTTGCAGACTGTCTCCGTCAGGAAAACGCACAGCCGGCCGTCTGCGGTACACACCTCGCAGATCTAACAATAGCTACAGGAGACCAGCCCACCATGTCCCCCACTGATCAGCTTAGGGGAGAAGAAAATGGCAACCTCACTCTATTTAACCCCGCCTTCCCTTTTCTTTGAATGACCCCCCCCCCCCCCCCCCCCCCCCACACACACACACACACCTTGACTCGGCTATATATTCTTGCTCGTCTCTAATTTACATCCCTTCGTCATTTTTCCCAGTACGCCATCAAGGAGAACTGTTGAAGGTCATTTGGCATGAATAGGTCGGCATATAGGTCTACAGCAGCACGTGTGGTGGATACAGACATTACCATCTGTCCATCCATCCATCCATCCATCCATCCATCCATCCATCCATCCATCCATCCATCCATGGGGCAATTTACTGGGAATATTGGATGGATATACCTACTTTAAGGTCCAGTCAGTCAGTTTTTATCTTGGAACAAATTTATCTCACCTTCACATTACCTTTCGGCAGGACCAAAACACATCAAATAAATGTCTTAAGATCTGAGAAAAACCAATCCGTCACCTCTCACACATTGAAGGTGAACCTCCATATTAAGCTTGCAGGCGCACTGGGTCCAATCAAAGCCAATAAACGGTAGAAGGTCAAACAGGTCACCACTTTGTCGCAGGGCCAACACAGGGAGACACATAATCACAGACACACACATTAATTAACCGAACATGCCTTTTGATTATGGAAAGAAAGTAGAGAAAAATTCTTGCATGCAAATGGGGAATATACAAGCTGCACACGGAAAAGATGTGAGTTAGATAGATAGATAGATAGATAGATAGATAGATGGATAGATAGATAGATAGATAGATAGATAGATAGATAGATAGATAGATAGATAGATAGATAGATAGATAGATAGATAGATAGATAGATAGATAGATCAACTTTATTGTCATTCTGACAATTACATCAGGGATGCACTGCAGAACGAAATTTCGTTCGATTCAGGATCAACAATAAAACAAACATACAATACCTGAGATAAAATGACTTAAAAATCCCTGACATAAAATAAGTTGCCAAAAATGCAGTGCAAGAATAAATAGATGGAAATAAGTTGAAACTGAATAATAAATAAGGATAGAAGTATAGAATATACCGATAGAAGTCTATGATGAGTGTATGCTTGAGTTTTACTGCTGGTCAATATTGCATCGTGGTGATCTTTGTGTATAAGCGCGATTTTGTTGTTTGCCCTTGGAGCCACAGCCGGCAGGGGCGCCGCCATCTTCATTCACGCACTTTCTGCTTAGTTTATTTTGATAAATTTGTTGAAAAAGCCTACTCCATGTTATAAACTGTTGCCAGGTAATACGATGATAGTTATTTTATTGATGGATGTCACCTGGTCCAGTCCTGAATGCTGTGTACCTTTAAGAATGCAGCAGGATTAAAGAAATATCTTTACTTTTGGTATTGAGTCATGAGTCACAGAATAATGAGAAGCTGCTGTTCATACCTCTTAAATTACTCTGAACAAAAAAACACACTGGTCAACCGTTATATTCAATCATCAGAAAATCCCACCTCAGTTTAGCTGCACTTGTTAACCTCTTTTAAACTGCTGTTATACAAGGCTCTTGAAAAATGTTTATTTTTAAAGCTCTTCTTTTTCGTGCAGGCAAATTTCACTCTGGCTTCACAACAGCATTAAGTCAGATCTCCTCTGGGTGACAAATGATTCACTGGTGTCTCTGGATTCTGAAAATCAGGCAATTAATTCAGTGGATGTGCCACTTTGACAAAGCTGATGATTGTGTTTTTCTGTTGGATGGTTTCAGCCATGTTATCGGCATCTTTTGAATAATTGACAAGACAAAAAATGTTTCCGTCTGGATTTGTGCCTTTAGCTTTTTAAATTCTGAGTGACTCCAAAATGGTAATTTTCCACTTTATGACTACTGGTAAACCAAACTAAATTCATATTCATATCCTTTCAATTGTTTTTAAGCATTTAATGAATAGGCACCATTGTTATTTGTTTGAAAATCTCATCAATCTTTTGCCCAACACATTCAATTTGTTTTACTCTTCGATAACAGACCAAAAGTTAACAGAGCATGACTAAATAACAAACTTTAAGACTGACCTCTGTAATATATATTCAACTAGGCTTATTACGGTTTCTTTTTGAGTGTTAATGGTCTAATTTTATAAATTCATTGAGAATCTTGATAATAAACACTCACTTTCAATATTTGCCCCAAGATGCGCATGGGCCCTGACTTTCTCATATCTTATGTTGATTAAACAAGTTGTAATAGTTTTAATAGTTTTCTGACATGTGATCATCATTTTTTTGACAAACTCAAGCAGGCAGTCTTGTGTTAATATAATCTTTGGCCCAAACTAGGAGGCAGGAGCCCAAATAGAGGTTTAAAACATACCATCAGATCCCTCTCAGTGATGAACTGATGTGATCACTTTTTGACCTACTAACCTATTTTGAGAGTTTCATTGGAAAATGAATCTCATTTAATTTCCACTCTTCATTGTCGACACAATCAATGCACACGTGAGCCAAGCTATTTACTCATCCAACAGTTTTTGATGCAACTGAGTTTACCCAGTCAACCACATGAATACCAGTTTACAATGGTTCACAGTTGGTGTCAAACTCCAGATCAAATGTAACTGCATCTCCAGTATGGCAGGAAAATACATGTCAGGAGCTATCTTGCAATTCTGAGAATGTCATAAGAAGCCGATGCGGAATTTTACATTTTTATACAAATTACTGCATGAGCTAATGTAACAAATAGTCATAACATGAAAATCTCCATCGACAATCCAGCTTTTGTACTTCCTTTATCAAAACTAAGACTGTAGAGGACTGATTATTTGCCAACAGTGAGCTTAGGGCAAAGTACATACTGGAAATATCACCAGACCGTTGCAGGGCTACACACACACACGCACACGCACACACACACGCACACACACACACCTAGAGGCATTTTAGAGTCACCAGTAAACAAACAAATCTTTGAAATGTTGGAGGAAAATCTAAATACCAGAGAGAGAAAGTCCAGACAGGCACAAAAAGAATGTTAACTTTGCATCATCCAGCAAGTTAAAACCATGAACCTTGCTCGACATAAGCACTACAGGACTTAATTGAAATAAAATGACTACTAAGCATACTGTACATCGCAGTATTTAAAGGAGAGATGAAGCTTCAAAAGGAAAAGAAATTGTTGTCACTTGTTGTTTTTGTTGTTTTTTTGTTGTTTTTTTCTCTGTTCCAGTTTCTTTCCAGCTTTAACAAAGACTTAAAGCTGCATTCAAAAATGAGACAAAAGAATGTGATATGAGTCGCTCCTCTGAAAGAAATCAGACATACAATCAAGCATGAACACACGGTCGATGCTAAAATGGGCTGACAAAATCCCCGGGATGCTAGAATTTATCCAGGCAAACATTGTGCCAAATTTGTTCTCACAAACAGAAGAAAGTGCACAGACTTGGTGCATGTTTCCAAAATCTGTATCCAGATTGAGGATAGACTAGCGACTGAACTGCAGCGCCAGTAAGAACTGATGATCTCTAATTAGAAGGGACAGAGCATGATCCCATGCTGTCTTGGCATAGATGAGCTTAACACGGCATATTCCACGTGATTCAGCAAAATCGCAGGCACGAGGTAATACGCTATGCTGTATCTGTCTTCGGTGATGGTTGAACAAATCAATGATGAATCTGGTGACTCTTGGCATCATTCTGGTCAGAATTGGTGAAGTGCCACGCCTCATTGGACATCAAACACTCATCCATCTGCATCTGAAATGCCATCATTCCATGCCAACCATAAACACAGCAGGTATTTGCAGTTCAACAAGAGGGTGACTGGCAGGGGACAAGTGCAAAACTGAGACAGAGCAAGCGGGGAAAGGGAGCACAAGGGATTAGAAATTCAAGAGAATGAAGACTGAAAGCTCTGTGTGGAGGTGTGATAATGGCTAAGCTGCAATATGGAATTAACTGGCTGCTAATAAGCCATTCCATCAGTCAGATCAGTGGTGGGCTTTACTACCAACATTTCCAATTTGAATGGAGCTGAGGAGACCTGCGCACTGATTGGCTGAAGGTCCAACAGCTCATCTTGTATGAAGAGGGCTGTGATCATCAGAAGCGCAGACAGAACCCATCCCACTCACCGTCTCCTCTCCCCCTGTGGCCACTACCCTTGTGCGAACGCCGAAAGTCAAACACAAAACAGAGCAGCATGGTTCAAATGCTTTGAGTGCATTGCCTCCTTTTAAATCAGATTTTTGTCGGGTGAACAAGCAAGTCATCTGGGAATTATTTATGAGCTCTGGAGAGAGCGCACCATCAGACCAGCGAGGCTCATCTGTTCAAAATGCATGCCACTTCTTGTTGCGCAACAGGTCTTAGCCTTTGTTCTGAAGAGGCACAGTGAGAGCAACAAGCTTTTTTTTTTTTTTTTTTTTAAAAAAAGGTTTCCAGTAGTTGCCCTGCGTGTAAAACTAAAAATCAGTTTGCAAAGCTGTGACGCGCACATCACGCCAAACTAACAATCCGTGTGTGCGTATTTCCCGTCTCCTCGTCGTAGCCATACGCAGCGCGCACGGGTGAAAACGACATGAGCATCCTCTTTCTCCCGGTTCGCATTGGAGTAAACGCAAAGAAACACCTACCGGGAATCGCCAGGCTGGTGAGCGGGATGGTGTGCATGCTCTGCGGTAAACTCGCCATCCAATCCACGAACCGCAGGTCGCTTCTCCCGTGAGACGATGCCATGCTGCCAACTCGCACAACGATCCGTTCTCCCGGACCGGTGCCTGCGCCAACCTGGAGAGTGCGCGCGCTCCCCTCTCTAGTCTTTCCCTTCTCTCTCACACATACACACACACACACACACACACACACACACACACACACACACACACACACACACACACACACACACACACACACACACACACACACACACACACACACACACACACACACACACACACAAACTTTCTCTCTCTTTCACACAAACACTCACACTACTGAGTCTGCCCACACACCCCCCGAGCAGCTCACATCGGCGGGCAACACGATAATGTAAATGCTGTCGGATGGATCCAAATATGGCAACAATGGTTAGGTAGTTGCCCAATAACATGATGTCTGGCTGAAAAAACTAAAAACAAAACACGGACACAGGTACATCATTGATTAATACAATGGTCTATGTGGTTATAGCAACATGTAGAATAATCCATAATTGCAACTTTGAGCTTTATTACACTCTTGTTAGAATACCTCAGTGGATCCATGCGAAAACATGAGTTCACCTCATAAATCTCCAGCCACAACAAAAGTTATGATTATCAAAGAGGGCTAATATTTAAGCATGAAGGTTTACAGCGGAGGTGAAAACCTGATTCTCAACCAACCAGAGAGCTCATGTTTGAGTTCATGTACTGACAGGATTGAGTCACACTGATGTGATTCATTACAGTTGCAATTCACGACACTGAGAAAGAATCACTGGCATATTCAGTGTGTTGATAATCAGCGGGCAGGCCACCTAAAACGTGAATCATTTTGACAAAAAGGCCACATTGGAATAAAGATACGGAATAATCCAGCACAGTGGAGGTTTTTCATGGTATGGACCAAAGTGCTTTGCTGAACATGGTGGTTATTGCTGTGTCAAGATATGATTTTTGACATTTTCGCTTCTAGTTCTTCCATAATGAGGCTATGTGTCACAGGAGGAAAGGTTGGGAGGCTATTATTAGACATTCAAATTGGAGTGAAACCATGATTCACAATCAGAAATAAAATTAAGGGTTGTGGCATTAAATATGTAAACAAGACTGTCTGCCCTGAGATGCAATATCCATCACTCCTCTTAAAATACAGATGTTCAATTAAATTGTTCATTTTTAACAACTTTCAAACACCTTCGTGCTACATTTCATGAGCTTTTGGCAAAAAGGTAAAGAGTTATTGGTGAGTTTTTTTAAAGCTTGTTAAGCCACAGTGTACACCGAGTTCATGGCTTTTCATTGGCAGATCTGGAGAATTTTTAGAGGGGTCACATGGTGCTCTTTTACTCATGCTCCATTTGGACTTTTTGATTTTTAATTCAAGTGTTTGTCTTCCTTAATCTTGCTTTGGTCAAGGCTTTCTTTCAAAAAACAGGAGGCATTTGGCTTGTTTTTCCATCGTGAGCATTAAAGTAGGGTTGGGCACGTTTCCCTCAGCTAAATTGTTCTTTTCAACATCTGCTGCTTCAAAACAATTCCCAATAAACATGTAACACTTATTTCAGTCGTTTCAGCTAAAAAAACTAAAGAAACACAGAAATATAATAAAAGTGAAATGAAGACCTTCATTTCAGACTCAAATTACTTTCAGGCTTGTTTTATTTTGACTGATTATTTCCAGAAAAAAAGCGTCCTCTTTCTTAAATTACTTTATTGCTGCATTCGAGTACAAGTATGAGAACTAGGTTACAAAATGTAGGCTTATAGGGTGGCACTCTGGATTGAGTCACGAAGCGATGTACCAGACAACAGCCGGTGGCAAAAGCCCTCTGTCACTTTCTTTCATTTTTCTGCTTGATGATCCAACACGGTTGATCTTCTTGGACCTAAAGGCCCAGCAGCCACATTCTGCAGTTATGTAAGAGCCCTCAGGTAATGGCAGTGCCTCTCTACTCAAGTGGACAAATCACATCAAGAATGTCAATGTACATCCAGGACGCATATACAAAAAGCTGTAACCTGTTAATGTGTCGGAAACTATTAACCTCACAGCAGTCCTTCAGGTCGATCAAGATGCGATTTGATTAATAATTTCAACACACAGGTGGACTCCTGATTTTAAAAGTGCTCTCATGCAGAATCACACCAATTAATCAGAGGGAACAATGAAATTCAACACATTTTCCCGATGCAGGCCAGGTTGTATTTTATTTACATACAAACTCGGGGAACAGCAAATGTCAGTAAAAAAAAAAAAAAGAGTAAGGCTTCATATTTTTCGTGATCGGAATACACAGCCTGCCAATCAACTGTGAAATATAGGAGGCTGACAGATAAAGAGCCAGGTTGTCATGGCTGAGGTGATTATTGCAAACAGTCTGAGCCAGAAAGACAAGTCAACATCTCCTTCATTTTCCATATGCAAAAAAAACACAATGATGTATTGCATCAGATGTGTAATGCAAAAAAAACAAACCAAAGAAAACAACCCTTTTGTTGATGTTTACGCACATTTTATATTATAATGAATGGGGAATCATTTGAATTACAGTATACATTTTAATCATATTTTATTAATTCCACTATGGGAAATTTCTTTGCTGAATCGATCCATTGGCGGGCAGCCACAGTACGGAGCTCGGCGAAGCGGGTGGGGGTCAGGGGTTTTGCTCAGGGTGCATGTCTATTGGACGTTCATGTTTTCTGATTTAACACATTTCAGCTATAATTTATAGTAACTCATTCAACTAACAGGAAAAATGATTCAAGAGATTTGTTTTACATTTGTTCAGCTGCATCGTACAATAGCTTATTAATCCTACAGTACAGTACAGATTAAAGAGAGATTCTATGTCGAGTGTGACATAAAAATTAAAAAAAGTTAAGCTTTACCTTAGGGATTTAGAAAAGAAAATTATAAATAGTTCAAGATGAAATGTAACTTATTATTTGGTGAAAGCTGCACAAATGATGTAGAAATTAACTTAATGGTGTGACAACTAATGTCAAGATCACAAAATAAGATGAACCATGTACAATGGCTTCAAAAAAACACATTAAAAGTCACTGAAAACAACTTTTCCCTTATCTTCAAGCTGGCAGGGAAGTCAACCAAGTGCTTGCCTTTTATATGCATTTCGTCCAATCTGAGGCTTTTTTTCTTGAGAAAAAGAACTGAAGCATCAAACACCAACAAACGCATCTCAGTGTCAGTGGAAGCTCTTTTAAATCTGTTGCATGGATCTCAGGTTAGGAGACACCTACAACGCGGGAGAAAGGAAAGGGAGGTCATTCTTGGAAGTAAAAATTTTAAATATGCAATGCAGTGCCGAGTTGAGAAACCGTTCCATTACTCACCGCAAACTCTGTGCCCGTGCATGCCTTGATATCCTCAGGAGTGAGCCCCTCCCATACTTCTATCAGAGTCAGGCCTTTTGTCTTATCCACATCAAACACAGCCTGGTGGACGGGAAAGAGGGACGAGACGGAGGGTGGGAGGGAAAAACGACAGTACGTTAAAAGTGTGAGTGACGGACCAAAACACTAAAATGACGAGAGCCAACATTTCTGCGATAGATGCATTTGAGCCCCGCGGTGTGTGTGGTCACTGGGTCGCAGACAAGAATGTGAGTGCCCCCCCCGCCCCCAAAAAGCTAGCTGTGCCAAGAAGAGTGCCAGAGTACCACTCAAGTGTCTATATAGCAGATGACAAAATAGCCACAGTTGTGAGCGACACAGTCAGGAAGGTCCTACGAGAGTAGTCCTCCAATCTCAGAGGCTGCACCATTACGAAAGACTGAGCAGCTCTATTTTATACTGTAGCCTTGCTTTGAACGGTTCAAACATAACTAGAACCATACTATTTAGAATAATGAACCAGCAATGTGAAAGTTCAACATTAATGGAGAATGATTCACTGTCAGTCTGTTGACTTCACACAAACGTAGCATGAGGCAGATTCACCTTCAACGTTGTGCTGCTGGGACTTCGAGCATAGTCAGATTTTTTAAATGCATCTCTCATGGACAATCAATCAGCCAGCTATCACTCATATTTTAAATAGCCCCGTGACTTTCTGGAGTTACTCTGGCACTCTCTATACATGCGATCACACTTCTCTACAGCCTGCATGGGCACTGCAGGGGGCGGTTGCGAATACACACACGTGCGCAAGCGAAATTGATAAATCCGTCTTCGAGCTCACAGAGGAGCTTATGCTTCAATATTTCGAGCACGCTCAGGTTTCGGCACAAGAATGCTTAGAAATGAGGCCAGTGGAGGTTTCCATAGTAGAAATACTGGGTCGTGTTTGTTTAAAGGCATCTGCATCAATGGAAACAAAAACAAACAAAAAAAACAATCACAAAAGCTGGACAAAAATCTTCAAAGATCTTTAATGCTGTTCTCGCAAACGAAACATCAATCAGACAAACCATCCTTCTGGAGTACCATCAGGCAACAGCACTGCTATCACCCTTGGAAGCTTTTATTATGAGCCAATTCAATTTTTTTTTATTACATGAACAATTTATGTAACGCTCTTGTTTTAGCTCAAATCCTCCTCTTGCTTGGATTCCTGTACATTTCATGAATAATTACAATTAGTCATGCAATGCTCCTCTTTTTTTTTCTTTGCTCTGGCTCAGTTAAGGTGAGTTTTTAGCATCAATGTGTCTGAAGTCCATCTCTCTACAACACAACTTGGGCCGAGGGGAGCAAAAAGAAAACTTTAACACCTCATCTGCGCATTTTCTTTTTTAATTAATTCAAGCATGTATTTTCAGATCTCACCATTATTGGCACTGCTTCATTTTGTTAATTTTTTGGTTTTTGTTTGTTGCATAATCTGCTCTATATCTTCAGAAATAAAAGGATTTGTACCAAACTCATATCATCAGGATCTTTTCATTGGAGGGCTGGAGTAATTAAACAAAGAGAACAGTTTTTCCAACTTACAAATTGTAATTTCAAAGAAGAAACAGAGTAAAACACCACGTGCAGCAATAACGCCACCCTTCTTTAATGTTTGGTTTGACAGCTTTTGGCAGCGATGAAAGCCTCCAAATGTTTCTTGTCGCCATCGATAAGCTTCTTGCACTTCTCAGCTGATATTTTAGTTTGAAACGGTTGTTTATCGTTTACTTTTTTGTATGAAACACGAGTTCTCAATAGAAAAAAGATCTTTCACTGGATTCATTTTTTTTCAAGATATATTCCACATTCATTTCCACTTAAACTTCATGGGTGCAGATTCTGTCGCAAATCAAATTGCTCTTGCAAAACTTAAGAACATTATCGCATATTACAAGTCCGCCTAATGTTGTGCAGCTGCAATAAGAACTTAATTGAGTGTAAAAAACAGACAAAGTCTTTGTTAGAAATATTGGTAAATCAAGCCATTTTTGAATGAAGGCCAAATAGTATGTTGAGCGTTTCGACCATCTTTGGTATCATTTAGTGAAGTTTTTATGTCAAAAAAAGGAAAAAAAGAAGCTTGATGGCGTCAAACTGAAATGACTGCTCGTGTTTGGCAATGCAACAAACCTAAACACTTTCATTCATAATTATTCAACTTTAATGAATTCTGATTTCTTTTGTTGAAATGCTCACCTTTTCACTACCAAGAAACCACTGCTCTTATGCATCTCCATTATTCATTCAACAATTTACAGAAAATTCATTTTCTTGAATTCACATACAAGTTGAGGCATTTCCTTCTTGATGCAGGTTTGCACAGCTTTCAAAGCCACCAGAGCATGCCATTATTCCCTAATTATGCAGACAATGCAGAACTATTTCATAACGACAGCCCTGTTTGCTCCTCTCAGCAGGGCCTGAGAGGCTCCGCCACAGTCACATCCAGCCAAAGCCTGTCAGGACTCACAGCTCATTAGAACCACAGAGGCAGCGACAGGGCAGGAGGCAGATATCTCACTCCAATAGAGCAAGACAGATGGAATGTCACAAGGAACAAGGGTGTGTGGATAGCACCAACTCTGACATGCATCTCTAATTGTGACACGTGTCATGAGTGATTAAGGGAAATTAGGAATTTGTCAAAATGTGCCAGAGGTGTCGGATTTAGATGCGACCACAGTGCACAAACACGGTGAGCGTAAGGGTATGTCGACATGAGGGGGGAAAAAAAAAAAAGTCTGTGTGACTCTGCTTCACGGTTCACAGCATCTTGATACTAACGGTTAAAAAAAGAAAAACAAAAAAAAAAAAAGAAAGCACTCACCCAGACCATTAACCATTCGCTGACCTCATTTCTACCATCCACACTTCAATAATGACAGAAAAACAAACTGCGCCTCCATTTCCAAAGCAGCCTTTTGTTGAGCGAGCGTTGAGTCACCTTTCTTCACAGTTCTCAAAGCCGCCACCACCATTAACCAGATTGATGAAAGTTAGTCAGTGTGAAGCTGGTAGTCTGCCTCATGTGCCTGTCTGGCGAGACGTCATGAAACAACAAGGGGCGACCATCTCACAGCCAACTGGATGTTCGAGACAAAAGCGAACGCGAGAAAGTGATAAGCGAACAAATTAGCATTTGACCTTCCGACGCACAAAACAAAAGCAGAACCAGATTCTTGTCAGTGCATTCTGGCAAACAAAGGCTGGATTTGAAGATGAGTGAACACAAAAGCTCATACAAAGTCCATAAAATTTAATTTTGTGGCTGGAGTAATAATTGCTATCAAAGATATCGCTGTCATTATGGAAAATGCCAAAGCCGTTGCTTTTCTGGACTCTTTATGAAAATTGAATAATTCAAGACTCATTTGGCTTTATGTGTGAATAAATGGGTGAATATCTTTTTTTTTTTTACCAGAGGGAATAATTCTTGAAATATTTTCAGCCACTAAAGCATCAGGAGCCAGAGAGGAGATGCGATTTTCTCACTGAAAATGTCATATAAATGCACACACATAGACAAACACACATTCAGTCAATCATCAAGTAGAAAATGCTACAAGTGAGCCAACCTGTAAATGGCACAAATACAGTTAAAAGTACTGGCAGCAAGCAGTATAACATGATTTTACCATATAGAGGAGCCGAGCAGAGAGGCAGCCTGAGGCAACAGGTTTCAGTCTCAAATCATAACACTACTGAGGACAACACTTACAACCCCCCCCCCCCCCCCCCCCGGCCACCGTGAGTCAAGGAGCATGTTGCAGTTGTGAGAATACATTGCATAGTGTCACCATATGTACATGTCACTGTGTGGAATTTAAAAAATATGTGTGTGTGTGTGTGTGTGGCTTCACAGTGGGCTAGTGAATGGCTCTCGCTCCTCACAGCAAGAATTTCTTTTGTGGGTGGAGTTTTCATTTTCTCCTTGCGTGCCCTGGGTTTTTCTTTCAGTAGTTCAGCTTCTTCAGAGTCCAAAAAATGTGTGCTTGAGGTTAATTGGTGGCTCTGAACTTTCCACTGCTGTGAACGCGAGTGTGTGTGATTGTCTGTCCCAGTGTGTTTCCCCCGTGATGGACTGGCAACATGACCAGTGTGCACTCTGCCTTCGCCCTGAATCAGCTTCCATGTCCAGCGATCCTGAATTGGATAAAGAGGTATTAAAGAAAGATGGGATCTTGTGTATGTTCCATTGTGGCTAAAATATGGCTTATATGAGAGTTGTAAATCTGTGCATCCTGTTTTGGCATACAGGGCTGTACATTTTAAGGCCTCCAAAGCATTGGGCAATCCAAGCTCATCATCACTGAACAGATGCACTTCAATAGTTCATGTACCAAAACGTGATAGTCGCTTTCAAATAACTTGCACCATTTTTGACATAATTACGTGAAATGTAAATTTTGTTTAGGTGATACAAAGGTCTCTGACATATGACTACCGTCAACAAATGTGTCTACTAGCGAGTTCTCTATGATTAAAGTTACTATTTGTTAATTGAATAAAACTTAACCTCTTAAGACCCGAACCCAGATCTAGACAAATCAAAATCATGTCCACATATGTGGACACCAGGTCCGAGGAGTCATTAAAATAGAACATGAACCCACTGATTGTTCTCTGAAGTATATGAGGTTCTTACATTGCCCCAAATTTTCCTTCACTGACCAAATTCGGTTTCTCAGTCTGTAGTAAGCCCCTAAATTAATATTGAGTAAAAAGCAAAAATATTGAGCTGTCTTTCTTTTACAGTAGGTGACCCGGTTAAAGCATGACTTGACTCGGTGCAGACACAATACTAAATGGACGAACTGTCAGTGTCAAGAAAGAAGGCATGAGGACATATAAAGCAGGCTCTGAGACTATATCTACTGCAGACTGACATCTTTTTTTTTTTTCCCACCAATTTAAAATTACAAAATTAAGTAGCTAATACTCCAACTCTCCCTTCTCTTAGAAGCTTATTTTGTCTTTCAGTGAAGCTGCATAAGAAATGAGCATGTTGTAAATTACCTAGTTTAACATTTATTAACTGTTGGATTGCATCCCTTCACAATTAAAAGGAAAAAAACACTTTGCTGATGACACTCCAATTTAAATCTGTATTTTATCTCTGTATTGGACAGCAGAAACAGAAGTTCATGTCAATTATAGTTCTTACTGTGCAGTACAGAAGTCAGATTTTCAAAACAACCAACTCACAATGATGACAAGAGGGGACAAAAAGTTGGCTTTCTTAACATCGATGTCAAGAATAAGCTTTTTTCTGAGGTCTGAAATCCGAGACAAAGAAGAATTGTCATTCACATGCCAACTGTTTTGAAAAGTTCTTTTTTTCCCAGATCCAAAATACAAAAGAAGGATGGACATCAATGGCACAGTGTTTTGCATGCAATAAAAACATGTTTGTGAGGCTAATTAGACTTTAATATAGCCGTAGGTGTAAGAGTGGGTATGTGATTGTCTGTTTTTAAGTGTTGGCCCTGTCATAGACTGCCAACTTGTCTAGGCTGTACCCTGCCCTTCATCCAATGTCAGCTGGGAAAGGTTATAGCCCCCGCAGTCTTAGCCTGGACAAAGTGGGTGCAGATGATGGATGAGAAGGCAAATAGCACAAAAATATTTTTAAATTTATTCCAAGCACAACAGACTTGGTATCAGGAGATCAAGCAGGAGGGGGAGTGTGAGAAGGGCTGGAAACTAAACTAAACTTAAACGTTTGTGGTGATTGAATTCAAATTGCAGAAGTAAATAAGGAAAGGGTTCTCTGGGTTCAGTATCTCTGCATATTTTAAAAAGCCCACTGAAACACAAATACCTCCTCTACTTCAACCTTTAGTTACTACTCCAACCATTAACTGAGCTGTAGTCACCATAACGTCTCACTATATGTCATCAACATACATATATTTAGTTGTCTAATTGGTTAACACGTCAACAGGTGTACATGACCCCTGACCCCCTCTGGGCACATAGGACATGTTTGTTGGTAGTGTACAACATGATTTCACAAAACACACAACATACAACAATGCACAGTTGTAATCCTGGCGCAAACATCAGTAATGCTTTAAAAAGAACCAAGTAGAATGGAATCAACAAAGCACATAATAATAGGAAACCCAACCCAGGCCATTAAAATAGTAAAAACACCATAACAGAATGACTAACTAGCCTCCTCTCAGAGATCAACTAACAATTAAATTAGTGTTAAATGAATAAATGCAATTTCTATCCACTGATGCCATTCTGTTGTATCCTGCTAATTTATCACTGTGTGTGTGTGTGT
The DNA here is from genome assembly GCF_963383615.2 of Lipophrys pholis. Taxonomy (NCBI): domain Eukaryota; kingdom Metazoa; phylum Chordata; class Actinopteri; order Blenniiformes; family Blenniidae; genus Lipophrys; species Lipophrys pholis. The sequence continues at coordinate 13,462,837 of NC_137638.1, forward strand.
GTGTGTGTGTGTGTGTGTGTGTGTGTGTGTGTGTGTGTGTGTGTGTGTGTGTGTGTGTGTGTGTGTGTGTGTGTGTGTGTGTGTGTGTAATGTAATGTGATTTGGAAATAAAGATACAAAGCAGAGATGTGTGGCTGGTGGTCTGGCTTCACACTTTATGTGTGGTGACATAAGTGAACTGGTTAACTTGCATAATTAATCAAATAATTAGAGTCAGGACGCATTAGAAATCTATACGTCACCCTATACTGAATGCAAGAGGCAGGTCCTCTGACACATATTCAGTGAGTACTCAACCTTACCATGTGACTGCTGCAAACCTGTTATATTTTTGCACTTATGAATTTAAGAAGATATGCACAGAAGACATTAGTAAAATGGGCGCTAGAGCTTTAGGGTATGAGTGCTTCTCATTTATGGTACTCTTGTTTGCTCCCACAGTCCACAGGAGACATGCTCAATCATAGCTTACTCACTGGCACCGTCCAGCAAACATGAGTGAGCCAAGCAAGTTTATGACTAATGGCTCATCCATCCATTCATGCATGTATCCACTTCTCTTCAAATTTGGATTGAATACAAATTTGACAAATACAAGCAAGAATCATGAAAGCGCACCTTTTCTGTGATGATCCGATCCACACACTGCTTCCCTGTCAAAGGCAGGATGCATTTGTCCAATATCTTGTGTTTTCCTCCCTAAAAGAAAAGGGCAGAGAGACGAAAGGAAAACAATTCTGAGACACTGAAAAATGGCAGTGGCCCAGATAGTGGCCTAATTTTCTCTTTCCTATTTTGATGAAGAAAATTCATCAGGTTAAGTACAGTCGGCGCACAGTACATGCGGCATGTATTCCAGGCGAGTCTGTTTCAGTTTACCTGATGGACATCTTTAAGAAAAACACACAGTCAAATGACCTTCCTACGTTGTCTGAGAAACCCACATCAAACACTCGCTGCCTCATCCCCATCATGAATGAAAACAGGCTTCAGGGCAGTAAATTTATGCTCACCTGCTGCACCATCTGGACTATAACTGGGCGCCAGAGAGAGTCCCATTGGCAAAACGCAGCATGCTTTGTGAATGCTGAACGTTAAGCTGCCATTGCATTGTATCAGTCAGGATTTTGTAAATGTAAACGTATTCAGTTGCAGTATCTACCGCTATTGTCAGAAGGCACGGAACATGTGGGTTTATTAATTTCCCGCTGCAGAAGCGAGCGAACTAACCAGCGCTTCCTGAGCCATCAAGTCCAATTCTAGTCTTGTATTTAAATTAGTTGAGGATGAACAAGCCGGAGGTGGTGCTCTCTGGGTCTGGTAAAGAGGCAATAAGCTTTCCATTAACAAAATGATCCCTAATCAGCCGTAACAGTCACATTCATTTCTGTAGAATGCAGATACACAGAAAACTCTTGAGGGTACAGATGTACTTAAAAAAAAAAAAAAAAAAAGGAACAGAAGACAGTATCTGATCTGGACTCTTGATGATGTTTCTATTTTAGAGGGAATAAAGCGAGCTCAAAGCATTAGCTCACAAAACTGTGCACACACCTTAGCCGAGTGCTCCATGGTCACCACCACCTTGGTTCCAGCACTAGCCACTAAATCCATGGCTCCTCCCATTCCCTTCACCATTTTACCCTGTGGACCAAAAAGACAGGATTTGGTTATTAAAGGCTGGACAGTATTATAAAGACAACGGCCCCATAGTCCAAACCAGAGCATTGTTCAAAATTGAATGTAAAGTTGAATGCAAAATAAGCAATATAAAATCTTAGAAAATATCTTAAAAATATTAGGCCTCGGAGAAAGAGGAAGAAATACCACACTTATTCAAGTAAATCTGCTTCACCAGTAAAAGAAAAGAAAAAGCCTAAAAAGTTCCAAAGCCATTTCATGCCTTTGGTGAGGGAATATATTACCATGTTTTGTGCTCAGTAAAGCCTTATTGTACGTCTTTACTGGAGCAACTCTGAGAATATGTGTTGGTCTCGAGCCCAGGAACATGAGGAAGAGATTATCGTGATCGGTGGCATTAGAAAAATACAGTGAGGTTACAGTAACAGCATCACACAAAGGCTTGAGAATTAATGAGGATTAAAAGGTTCAACCTGAGAAATTCATGTATGCATGAAATCGACTGATTATTCCCAGTGGTCACTAAAACATTTTCCATCAACGGCTAATTGATTAGAGGAGGCATCAGCTTGTCACAGCAAGGGATGTGCATAATGAAATTGTGAAACAACGAAACATTGGCTCCATTAATTGTAAGTTAAGTCTGAACAAAACGCGCTTAAACTTGACTATTTTCTAAGCATCGACAGAGATATTAGGTGCCAGTGACACTCCCAGTAACAGCTTAAGAAGCCAAAAATTTAAATTGAGCTTGCAGATATCAAACCATTTTCCCACATCAAATGTAATCAACACATTTAGAGGTGAGAAAGAAGGTGGATTTATTCTGTAACCAACAAAAGAAGTCCATTTCAGTCCACAACACAGGACAAGTTTGAATTAGGAATGTTTCTTCTGTAGATGGCCACTTTAATAAAAGTCCCTGGCCCTGTGGTATGTGGATTATAAAGAGAAGCAAGGCAAGTATTTCTCAAAATACAAGATAGCTATGCTGTTGGCACCACAAATAAAATAAGATAAAAAATAAAATCATGTGGTAAAAATATCAAGACCAGATCTGTCAAAGCCTGAGCAATTTAAACTAAAGCTATAGGAAGCGCGCTGAACAGGACTGGTGGCGACAGAGAACAGACTTTACCAGCTTGAATCCTGCTCTGGCTGCTGTCTTGTTTTGAAAATCAGGAGTAAGATGGTTGAACTAGGGGCTTTGAAATGTTCCCAATGGTTTTATGAAGAAGTCAAGTGGGAATATTCCTTTAAAAAAAATAAAAAATCAGACTTCAATTTATAAATAAAACAAATAAATGTGTTATTCAATATAAGTCAATATAAAAACAAGATTTTATACCATGGTAAGAGCTTAAAAAGACACTACAAATTGTCTTCAAGTCACACATTGTTCCCCGTAATGAAGGTTTCCAAATAAGGACGGTGAACACACATATATAGCCACAGGGGGAAGGCTGAGTAACCGAATTAGAATCCCATTTCCTCATCAATCATGTGTAGAGCCTGTTTTGCTCTCTGCTCAATAACCAGAGGATATATATGCCAAGTGTGGTGCATCATAAGAATACTGTCTGCCTCTGGGGAGGCCAGCTGGGAAAAGAAGATATCAGCTGAGAGCAGAAGGAAGTTTAGGAGAGGGGAGGTGGGTTAGAGGAACTGTGGAATTAACATAGGCTAAGAATATGAAAGTAGCGCCACCTAATTTAATCTTGTGGAATCCCAACAGAAAGTAAGTTTATCAACATCCTTGAATAAAACCACTGATATCTGTTATTAAAATACTATCCATTCAGACGTTTCATCTTAGAACAGTCTCACCACCGTTCTTTTCATTCAACGCTTTTAATTTAAATCAGAAAGGCTCTTCAGATGACACTCCTAAAGGAAAGTGTGTTCTCTTTCATATGGTCGATGTTAATGCACTTTACGGCAGTCAACGGCCTCGGTAGAGTGAGCATGGACGATAGGAGATAACACTGTTTGATCTAACAGTAGGCAGCCAGGATTTATGGCAACTGTCCGATCCGGACACCTGCTGACACACTTCACCTAACAACAGGGACGTTAATCAAAGTCGGGGTTGAGATCATAACCACACCCGTTTTTAAATGTTGGTCGGGTTAAGATCGATGAAAGAGTCCATGATTTATTGACACGACAAAAATAATTTCTTTATTTATATTCTGCCATGGAGGGCGATGAAACGCTAAGTGGAAGCACACCACAACAAAAGGTCTGCTGTATTTCTAAAGCAACTGAAAATAAATATTAGAACGAGCCTTCGATTTTTTAAAAGGAAAGCTATCTACTCAATAATATGACGCCTTCGGTGTGGCTGTGACGATTTGGGGCAGCAGAAAAGCACAGAGAGCTGGCAGCTCAGCCTGTGCCGGCCCTTGATTACATGCACGCGACATCTGATTGTGGTCAAATGTGTCACTAATGCTCATGACCTTGATAGATGTTAAATAGTCTAATGAAAGAGTGTTGTTGCGGCAACTCAGGCAGGTTGCAGATCGGTAACTCACCGAGCACTGGATGTGACCCATTATGCTTAGAAGATTGGCATTTACATGGCTTCAGACTCACAGCTTTGGAAATTGTTATTTGCAACAGCGTTGATCGTGATTGTTCCAACATCAAGCAATACAATTCTGAGAACATCTATTCTGCTACGGTCTTTTGATCAAAGAAAAATAATGATGGGTTGTTTGCGGCGTGTTTTTTGTGCCTGTGCTCAGTCTGCAAACTCTAATACAACCGCTGTATTGTGGTGTAGTGATTAACACTCAACTCACAATGAGTTTCCCCAGTTGAAGTCTGGGTTGAGGGTACGTAGAGGTTTGTATAGTTTTCCGGTACTAACTGAGTGATTGAGTTTTCTCTGGGTACTGCAGTATCCTCCCAGTCCTAAAACATGTGTTGGAGGTTAACCCTGCCCTCACTTATAGTGAGCTAGATTTGACTCCACCATACAACTGTTAATAAATAGATATAGCGGTATAGAAGATGGTTGGATGGATTTTTGTACTATTTCTCATTCATTCATTTATTTATTCATCTATTCTTCTTGTCGCTTTGACTGATGCAGTCACCCAAAAAACAGCTTAATAAAAAATTCTCCTTGTTAAAAAAAAAAACGAAATGAAAAAAACATGCACCAAACCAAATACAGTATAGATATAAATGTGTATATTAGTCACCACTGTTGCTGTTAGTTCATGGTGGAAATAAATTGGCTTGTATGAATTAAATGTGACCGCAGTCTTACCCAAATGCTTTATTTAAAATGATGGCAAAATTTAAACCCCTTTTGTTATTATTTAGTGACCTAAAAGGCTCCTTTCTATGTATGAGATGGCCCCAATATCTGCGTTGGCCTCCATTGTTTTAAGTTGCTATGCTTTGGCAAACCTCTTCATGTATGACTGTGGCACATAAAGCAATGGGCATATGCAAAATACACAGTAGCATGAAGAAATGGAAGGTTGCCATGGCAATTGACTTCTGACCTGCAGAACCTGCAACAAGTCACTGAACTGGAACTAATTTATTTTCAGAACAATATCCATGGAAAGAAATATCCTCTGCCTCGGACGCTAACAAGGGCAGGGTAATTTAGTCAGCCAATTAACAAAGCTTTGATGATATTAACCTTGCCGGTCTAACTGAGTCCCCACCGGTTTTTAATTTCGTTGACTCTGCGATTGTGTCCATTGCCTGCTGTAATCGTACCACCACAGGGACACTTGGGTACTTGAAACTGTCTATCTGGACGCATTTCATTAGCAGAAACACAAAATTTGAATACACAGTGAGAACCCATCTTTTTAAACTCTACGACCGTTATTCAACTCCTCAAATGCAATCCACGACCACATTCATGCACATTATTTAAGATTAAATTAGTTATTGGTGCAAAATGTGTTTTTATTGTATTGTTCTTGTTATCACAACTCTAGAATGGGGAAGTTATTTTTCCTTTAATATACGGTACGTTTTGCATTTTTACATCCTTATCAATCTCGCCCTTAATAATTATTTCACAGCTCAGACAAATTTTGGGACCAAGGCTGGATGTGGGGCAATACCCTTTCAATACAATGTTGTTGGACCTCTGACACCCATGTGAAATTGTTCGAAAACTGTATAATATCGGACCTTTAACATGCGACAGGAAAGACTTTGACCAGGTCAGCGCTAAAGAAATTCACCAATTGGTATACAAGTAAGGCGTTTTACGTTGAGGGTATGGAACAGTGCAACCCCTAAGGATTTCCAGAGAACTACGCCAAAAGATTCACTTGGTCTCTTTTATATAAAAGTTTGGAAAATCATTCTCAGTTTCTGTCCAACCCTGTCTCTGGTTAACGCATGGCCTTCTGTATTTCTCTAGAACTGTATTTTGAACTCTCCCCTAGTCTCTTCAGGATGTTTTGACTCGAGCTATAAGTTGGGTGAACTGTTTCACCCCGAAGGTGCCATATGTTCCACAAAGTAAGCAATGTACATGCGCTCAGCCTGTGTGTAATGCAAAAGAAAACAACTTACAAAGCTGGCCAACTTCTCCTCTCTTCATTGTTTCCTTTGACCATTTTGAGATCGAGACTTACCACTGCAAGAACACCCCAAATGTGAGCTACAGTTCGGGAAAGGCTCCGACCCAGTCGTCTAGCCATCACAGTTTGGTACAAGTTAAACTTGCTCAAACCCTTTCACTTGCCCATTTTCCCTGCTCCCACCACAGCAACTTCAAGGACAAAATGCAATAACAGGTGTCATGATGAAAAGATAATCAGTATTATTCACATCACCTCTCAGTGGTCATAATCTAATGACTGCTTGGTGCATATTGGAGAATAATGGACAGAAAGCATAAGAAACACCCCTAAAATGATGAGTACTGTATCTCTGACAAAGATTGGGGTTTGCTTGCTTTTTTGTGTTGCCATGACAACCCAACACAATGTTCTCATTTGCAATGCAAGTGTTCGCGTTCCAGTCAGCGGCAGAAACACCACAGAAAATGACCCCCTTCACAATCCAAGAGTTCCCACTTACCAACTGGCATCCAACCCCCCGTCCCTGACAACCTCCACTGTCTAATACAAAAGGCTCTCTATCTAATAACATGGCGACAGACTGCCACAAGCCTTCATTACCCAGACAACTAATGACACGAATACGAGAGGAAGAAGTGACAGGGAGACAACGTGCAACACACTCAAGAGTGACTGTGAAAAATAAATGCTTACAGTGTGTAATTTTGTAAATACAGTGCTGTTTGTTCTTAGTCGTGACATTTAAATATGAATATGAAATTCAGAGGTCTGGAAAACATCCCACAAAAACTAGATGTTTAATGTGTGCACAAGCTTGACTGGGAACTAAAATAAAACTGTGCCGTATGGTCAGATGGACCATGTCTCATTTTATGATACAGCAGAAAACCAAGTGAAGAAATAATACAGTGCTATTAAGCTCCACCTTCATTAATGTTGCCATCAGGCCTGGTTATGATCACTTAAGCTGGTAACTGCATTTTAATACCAAGTAGCTCGAATTACTGCTGCTCTTTAAACTGCAGTTAAACCAAGCCTCTGGGTGATGTGGAATTTACATCCGATGCCTTGATTATTTTCCTTCATCCACAAGGGCGACAACTATCTGAACCAGGGAAACCAGGAAAACCACGACCTGTCAGCTGTTCACTCCAACTTGGAAATGAGCTTTTTGAAAATGAAAAGAGAGAAGTGGACAAGAAAAACATGAATAAATTATCATAATTATAATCATTGTCATCATCCACTCATTACTGAAACCAGTTTGTCATCCTACGCTCTCATGCAATACCCACATAAAAATGCTGATTAACATGTCTTTTTCACAAACAGCCATTTGAGTCACCGTGACAAACAAAAGATGACAATTTCCACAAGAAAAGAAACTAAATAATTTTCACACCTCCATTGCTCAATGGACAAATTTTGTCTTGTACCATGGAAACTTGAGGCATATTTACTGAATTGATTTGGAACGTTTTGATCAACAGACTGGACCTTGAAATCAGTAAAAACAGTGTATCAATAATTTAATATTTTAATCCGGATTGAAGGTTTAATTATTCAACCGTATTAAGCACATTGTTATTACAGCTTGTTCACGCACACATTTCTCCTTTTTTATTGCCTGTTGCTGTGAGTGCCTTCTGAACGTGCTGCATTTAAGCGGCTGTCGGTACAGTTCCACAGCAGCTCTGCATTCAGCTTGCAACTTGGGTTTGTTCTTCACATTATCTGTAGCGGGTGATCTGTACGTGTATCCTTATTTGATCATTCAAATTACATAGCACGATATAAACAGAACTTTCCCCACGGTAACTTGAAAATGGAAACCGTTCTCCTTCAAAGACAGAAACTAGACATTGTTTTCTCTAGTATAAATAATTCTGTCAACCCATATTTACAACACCTATTATACCAATCAGACAGTTTTACTGAAAACCTCATAAACATTTATTTGGCTTTCTTAGTATAATCCATATTAAACTTACCTTCCCACTTAGTTTCTCCTGAAATCTTACAAAATATCAAATGGTGGAACCATAAGCTCCATATGTAACTCTTATGATCCCGAACCAAACACCAAGTGAGGAGTGTTTATATTGAGCGGCTGTGACCGTTTCTTCTTTAGGATGTATTGATCAAGCTCCACCACTGAAATGATAAAATGAGATACCAAATGTGAAACGCTCTCCTTTGTTCCACTACCTTTCTCTCTGAACCTATTGTTTTTACAGATGCTTCAGCATGAGTGGAGATGAAAAACGGGTTTCAAAGCCCTCAACTGGAAAACGTTCATCTGCATTTTGCATATTAAAAGCATTGAAAATCAACATAATCACGCTGAGATTATTGCATCCCCAACTCCTACGTAAAACATTTCCAATTTCATGCTACGCAGCAATCTTTCGATAGTGAATCATTTTCATTATCAGAAATGTGGGAACCATAATTCCCTTCATCCACCCTTTCAAAAGAGGGGATAATGAAGATTGAGGCAAAAGAGAGTACAGAGGTATTTGCGGCTGTTATGCTGTGTTATTTTGCTGTACAAACTGCCCAACAGTTGAATGACCGAAGAAGATTAAGAGTCTGCTGCTCTGTGGAATTCAATGTCTGCATAACATGCTTAATCAAGCGCCTTTTAATTAGCTATTACCACGGACAAACGAGCACCAGTCAAGAGGTGTAGGGTAAAACATTTCAAAAACCACCGTCAACAACATTATCTGTACTACCCAGGGTGAGTTATATTAGAAAGCATGTTTTATTCATAATATTTCATCTTAATGATCTTTACTGTAGCTGTGTTCACTGGGTTGCTTCAGTAAAATGATGCACTGGCTCAGGGAAATTTGCATACACACTTCAGTCAAGCAGAAAGCAGTCGTCTGCCAGCGGGCATTCTGCTTGAGCGCTTCCACAGTCAGTACAGGCGTTAAATGGGTCCTCGACCTATCGCTGAGGAGGACCGGGGCCACTATGGTCTTCGGACCAATTGACCTGATGTAACACCCAGCAATGATGTCGGCCACCCATTACACTGTAGCACTCACAAACACACCCCTCCCGTCAGTTTCAAGTGTGTCCCCGAGCTCTCGGTTAACAACCAAGGCTGCACCTTTATGAATTTATTCAGCAATCCTGTCTTTGGGGATATTCAAAAGGGCATGTTCTCAAAATACAACATTGAAATGGGAAAAAAAAATAAATACAATTACAAATTGACCACTGACCTTTAAGTTCGCATCAAACTTAAAGGAAAATTCAAGAGTAAAGCTGAATAAATGTGAAATCATCTCATCTTACACAGAATAAACAGGAATCAGGAGAACACATGCAACCATTGAACAGGGGCGTAAGAAAATATACTGAAAATACTTCAGTATTATGTCTTGTGATCTTTATACAATTGCAAGTACACAGTTTTTCTTAACATGAAAATATTCATAGGCAGTAGTATATGCTATTATGGATGCAAACGTATGTGTGTAATGAGTTGTTGGCATATGCTATACAAACCTATGTGCCCTCCCCTGAAATTACTAATAGTTTAATTTGACGTCAAGCTTTGAAAAAAGGAGCCATCAATCATTGTTTGGATTAAAAAAAAGAACTTAAACAAAACCTGAAAGTAATTTGAACAGCAAGTTAATCAGCTTCAGTTTGGGGATATTTTATTTGTTATTCGCTTTGTTAAACTGAAACAAATGTCACACTGTGTGATAACTGACGGTGTTAAAATACTGTTGTTAGGGTTTGTTGTTGCACAACAGCAGTGAAGAAGCGTGTGTTAAAGACAACAATGTAACCAGGAGCACACAACCAGCCTAATGACAGTTCAAGTCATGCAACAAAAGTTTGAGGAAGAAATGAATACACTAACTAAACAATCAAAAAGTCTATTTACACTAAGTAATTAAAGTATTGACGAGGGACATCAACCTAAGTGCCAACTCAAGTCAAACTCTTGGTCCCTCTGTTTTGCCTTCCCCTGAAAAAAAAACTCTGTAGCTCCCTCCAATGTTTTCATGGAGACAAATCTATTAGAGCAACTGACAAATCTACAAATATCATGGATAAATCATATTTGGATTGTTTACATCATATTGTTGTATCGACAGCACAAACACAGCAGATCGGAATAGAAGCGATATCGGTGACTGGCATGCTGTACCACATGCTGTGAAGACTAAGCCTATATTGGTTTTCCTAATAACACACGGTCACATTAACTGATGAGTTGATCAATGGAAAAGTAATCTTCAAGAGGATGACATGACCGTCAGTTTGACCTATAAAACACTTCAGTGGATACGTTTGGCCTTTAGGCTAATAGCTCGACAGTTTGAAGATGTCGCTTCACAACAGAAATGAAATTAAGCACGACAAGAAGAACAACAACAGAAAAGAAGAAAAGAAAAAAATTCTATTATCCACTTAATGCAGCTTTTTATCATGCATATTGTAGTGATGTGCTCACCCCCAACACATGGGGGAGAAATAATGGGTTTAGAAAAAACAAACAGGTGCACCAAATGAAATCCAAACTTACTGGGATCATCCAGTTGGCTAAATCTCCATGTTTTGACACCTGCATGGCGCCCAGCATTGTCAAGTTGACGTGACCCCTGAAGAGGATGACACAACAGAGGACGACAGCTGTCAACTACAGAATCAACTAACAAGTCCACTTGTCTAAAAAATAAATATCGTACAGTGGCCACACTTTCTGTGACAAAATAAAAAGCTCACTATCTAAGATCTTAAATAGAAAGCATCATTATCAGATATTGTCCCTAAAAAGTATGATAGATGACATGGTGTGAGGCCACATAGAAACACATGCAAAGACTAAGAAGTTATAAGGCCCATATGAAAGGTATCTAGTGTGTATTTTTAAATAACATGGTACACATGCTGTCATATGTTGAGTCATTCTTCCTCAGCATCTCTCGATGCACTCGCTCATGCACGCGCGCAGCCTCCATTTGGTCCCTGCCAGGGTGACAGGACAGCGCTATTTATGAGCACTATTGAATTTCTACTGGGTGGACAAACAGAAATGATGCTGCAGGGGAGTACGGGTGGGCAATCTTAGTCTGCGGGAAATCAATAAGAACCAAAGACCTTGGGATTATTGACAATGCAGCAGTCAAGTTGTATGGGTGACAGGTGCTATTTGTTATTACCCAGTGGTACAATTTCAGGTTATGTACTGTGGTCAAATTTTGCTTTTAAGGGCAGAAAAAAAAAAATAAAATATATATATATATATATATATATATATATATAAAACAAACACAAAAAACCCCCCGGCAGAACTGTGAGGTGTGTAATGAGAACACTTCCTAATGTATGTCTGCTGTTACAATTCATGCAGTCCACAGCATTGAGAAAGTTATTCTGAAAGGACTTACATGCAAGTCTACAAATGTCAGACATAGCTATCAAGCTATCAGCCAGCAAATACGTTTTTTAAAGCCTGTCTCACAGCCTTACCCCCGGATCATGGCAAATGACTCATCGCTGGAGAAATAGGCAGCCCCTGGGAGCACAGTGACCGTCTCTTTTCCTGAAAGGAGACAAAACATTTAGACTGATTTATCCGAGCAATAAATTTAACCACACAAAATCATTTACGTTGTTATTTTTCTTTTTTTCCTTATAAAGAATGGAGAGAGGGCAAAATAAAGAATAACAATCAGTTTACAAAAGAATTAGAAAAATTCTGTAAAATGATTTATACAGCCTTAAAACATACCTGGATGCAAATATATGATTGATTTTTACAAAGAATGTCTTGTTCACAGTATTAGGCACTAATGAGTAAAGGTTTAAGACATGTTTGAAAGAAAGAGCGCTATTCCATCAAGCAAGAACATCAAGAAGCCATATGACTGGCTCTGGAATTACTCTGCAGCGGAGTACGATAATCTTAATCACACAGCCAATGTCATTACGAAGGGGATTTAGATGAATTATGAGTCCTGGACGTTATGGTATGGCCCATACAGAGCCCTGATATCATCTTCATGGAGTCTGTCTGAGATTACATGCAGAGGCAGAAGAATCTTAGACAGCCTACATCCACTACGCCCTGTTCTGAATAGTGTTTTACACAAACGTCCTTCAGAAAAGTGCCTGCAATTCGCCATAGAAGTACTGATGCTGCTTTGGGAGCAAAGGGTGCCATAGTGACTACTGATTTCTCTTATGTTAAATAACTCTACATTATATCCAGTAATATAAATTGAGTAATAACACTGTTCACTTTTAGAGCATTCCTTCTGTGCAGCATTCGGTCAATCTTTCCTAAACATTTGAAAGCATTGGTCTTGAATTTAATAATCTTGCATGTACATCACAATGGGGAAAAAAAAAAAGTCTTAAAACAAAATGTAGAGGAGCCACAATTGGTTGAGCTTACCGCAGAAACAAAGTGACTCAAAAACCAAGAAATTGCTATGGATAGTTTCTCACTGACATAGATAAATTTTTTCCCCCCTTTTGGCTTCAATTTTATTCAAAGAGAAAATGTACTTGGCATTCACCTGAACACACACAAGGGTTGTGGCCTTATGACACATGAGGTGAATTTTGAAGTAGCAGAAAGTGCACGTGACAATCAGATCCCCTGAGTCATGGGTTCTGCAGTTTACAGTGTTTTCCCAATGATATATTGGTCAATTATAAATGTGCATAATGAATACAGGTCCAAACATTGATGCAATATAAATCTGAGAGAGTAATAGTGAACTGCCACAACATTTGACATGTTTTGAAAGAAATCAGACAGGTCATTGTTTCCCCCATTTAAGATCAGTTAAAATACAAGTCCTACGAATCTGAGCTCAGTTTATCCCCTGTTCGAGTTTTGTAATCTGCATCTGCTTGTAAGCTAGACCACGCTCCTGAAACAAAGCAATGGACGTGGAAAAGCTCCCCTCAGGTAACTCAGTTAGACCAATGACAATATCAATTTTATTTTCTGACCTGTGAATTTATCACCAACAGTTATTGATTATATTGAACCCTCACCTGCATTAATCAAGTCTGCGTCCACTGCGTCCTCGGTAGGGTACGGACCCTATATAAAAGAAGAGCAACACATAGGAATGTGCACAGAAGCAGTCATTCAGCCACACATGCACTCAAACATGTCACTCAGTCTAACCACCAAGGATCGTTCGGGGGTGAGAACACACACAATCACACTTCTCTGATTGGATGAAGCATTGACTTTCTCTGTGTTCAACAAAGGGAGCAAGTCCTTGCATGAAGGGGGAGTGAAGGAAGAAAGAGAGATCAGTGCCTTTCTAAAACTGGCCCTCATAATTAGCAGAAACTTTTACAAATAAGGTCTTAGCATAAGCGCCTGCATCCTACTTATCAACTGATAGGAAATTCCCCCTACGGTAGAAGCAGAAGCAGCAGCAGCAGCTCCATCCGATAAACGGCTCAGCCAGCAAATAATGATCGTGAGAAATAATAATGGGAGAGAATGTGTCAAACTGCCAACAATCTGGTACATAACAAACCAGCACATTTCAAATGAAGGTTGCAACTATGAATGAGACCAAGCTTTTCATCAATCACGTGCTCAGTGCACAAGATTTGGTGCGAAAACATTTCCCAATACTGAAACTTTCAGTTGACCATACAAACAAAGGACAAATGACTGCTTGTCAGCTCATTTTGCAAGTCAAGAGCGCTCAAACCTGAGCCGAAAGAAAGTGAGTGGGGGTCCTACCAGTCCCAAAATCCCATTTTCACTCTGGAGGTGAACGGTGATGTCTGGCTTTATGAAATTGCTGGCCAGCATGGGAATACCAATACCAAGGTTAGCTGATTGACATTGTGTTAAAGAATGGGCAAAAAATAACTGTATACAACACTTCAGAGTCTCCCACGTATCATGTGGTGTCTTTTAAAACCCTATAAGTCAGCACATTATTTTTGTGCGAGCAAACTTAAAAGCCGAGTTGCTGCGAGGAAAAGGCTTGGGTTATAAATATATTTATAAACATGACATTTATGATGCCTCAGACATGCCGCGAGTTGTGATTAGGGTCACAAGTTAAACATACATAAACTCCTTTGAAGCAACAGCTTCTTTAATAACCAATATATAAACATGTAAATGTGAAGGGTGAAAGTATGTTCCACTCTGCAATCAACTGCCACAAAAGCTACTTAAATTAAATATGCGAGTTGTAGGAGAAGCCAAAGTCCAGGTTTCTTTGCTTCGTGACTTTGCCCAAAGGATACCATACATCCCGTCTTCAAACTCCAGAGCAGCTCTTCGAATGATCCTCTCACGGACAATGTCGGAATCCTTCTTTGGTTTGGGCTTCTCTTCCTGGCTTTTCCTCACCGTGCGTTTCTGAAAGAATGCGGAATAATCGAAGTAAAATTTTAAAAAGCAGCTCAAGAGGTCAATTCTGATATGAAGATTAGAGACAATGTTTGAGATTTTGAGGATTATGTTAAAAGACTTAAAAAAAAAAATGGAGGTAATCCATCCACTTCTATTGTTACAGAATACATTATTTATCAATTCTGATCATTTATTAAGAAGCATTCATGTGTAATTCTATACTGGAACTTGAGATATTGCATAGAGTCGATAAATAACGGATTCATCGTGCTATTGTGTGGCTTAACTGTACAATTCCTACACTTGTGATAGCTCTCGCTTGTACCTCAATCCTTTTCTCAAAGCCAGAGCCCTGGACAACCCTGTGGACGTAGATGCTTGGTATGTGGATGTCCTCTGCAGCAAACGTCCCAACATCCACCACCTCCTCCACCTGCACAGAAACAGAGTGGTGATCTCTGCCGTCACCTGTCAAATGTCCTGCAGTTGTTGCGACTGAAGGGTTAGATGGCGGAGCCATGCTACCAGAAAATACCCTCTGCCATTTCAGACATGGCATGAAAGAGGTGAACCGATGAAAATCAGTTACCACACGGTGAGATAATCTCAAGATTTGACCTTGGGGGTTGTTTTTTTTTAATGTCAGAAGGTAATCTTTAAACAACATACAAACAGTGGAGTATGTTACCAGGAGTTAGTGAATTAGATCTCTGCTCTTTAAATATCACCTCACAGGTTTCTCTCTGAATACGGCTACCGTGCTGGCCTTCACATGGAATAGAGAAAAAACTATTTGTGGAAGACGGTGTTACATTTTTTCTTTTAGCAACTCCTCTGAGTCCAGTGGGAGCCATCTGTTTACCTAAAACCAGCCCGGCCTTCTGAAAACACGATAACATCATTTAACATTACCGTGCCCACAGGATGTCGGTTGATCCTGAGATCAAAGGCAGTTGATGGTAAAGGTGCAAAAAGGAGATTGTATTGGTGTTAAGGACAGCCGGGCTAGATGTAACACAAGGGTCAGAAAAGACTTCTTACTTCTACAGGGAAAATACTTGCTAAATATTTCTATATCCAGCAACTTTCCAAAATACTCACATCAAGATTGTCTACCGGGGTTGGCATGAAGGTTGTGTTTACTCCGGCAATTTCAATAAAGTCCACTGTTTTATCCAAGTATATCCTGCTATCACTTGAAATTGCTTTTGTACTTTATATGGCTGCATAAAGAGGACACAGGTCTTCGCTGCCTGCCAAACAGTATTCCTGTGTCTAAGATGGAAGTGCACCGCCTTTGTGTGGAAAGTGTAGACTCGGCGAAGAGGAGTGTACATAAGGGATTATTTCTATCTGACTCACAGAGACAAGGATGGAAATGACTATTGATTCAGGCAGCGTTAGGTCAACATGACACGGATAGAAATCCCACAGGGAACACACCTGCTCCCATCTCCTTAGGTAACATTAGGAACTGTTACAAACTTAGCCTCCACTTGTACAGGGGGTTTAGGGGAAGTTGTACAGCCTGAGTAGGCTTCATGAAACCTCGAAGTCTTTTTTTTTTAGCTTGATCCAGGATTTAAGTGTTTTATGTCAATTTCACATTTACACTGAAAGATAGAGCAATAAAAAGAGTCAAACCAAGCTGAGAAGGGATGCACGACAATCCTTTAAAGATCCGGCTTTTCTTATCAAACACATGAGGTACAGACTCTCTTTCTGAGGGGTTTTCAAGGTGGCTATTGATAAAAATTCAAAAAAGGACAGAGGATGAGATTTATTGCCACATCTCCTGGGACCAAAAGGGGGACTTAACCATGAAAAAACAATTTTCGCCTTCCCCTCTACTGTTGTGTGCATCACTCCTGTGTACCTCAGATAGTAACCTACTTATTCCATTTACATGAGGGGCAAGCAGCCGTTCACGGCAAATTGAATTGAATCTCTTCTTATCTCCACTTCCTCCCTCAGCACTCAGAACTGACTGAGAAGAGTCAATGGCTAAGAGTGGATCCCATCTTAGCGTTGTCATGGATACACAGGCTTTGGTCTCTCGTGAGCTCGGGCCACTATGGTCCATAAAGTGATTTCAGACTCCTTTTCTTGTCCTCTTGAACAGTTTATGGTGAATCTCAGATGCTTGGCGGTGAAAAAAACGAGGCCAATGCGAGGAGAGATTGGTAGCGTCAGAGCGCTGATACAGCCGCCCCACACATTCACCCACATTTTTTCTCTGGGGGCTTGATCTGTCTTTTGTGAGAATGATGATTCCCTTAGACGTCTTCATCAAGGAAGACTACACTCATCACATCATGAAACAGCATCAAAACAGAAGAGGCTGCAGGCAGGGAAATCACAACAAATGTTCAGTGGCATACTGTAAGTTTCAAGACTTAACATGAATGGACCTAATTAACAGTATGAATGTCTTATATTTTTACCTTCGATCAAAAATAATTTGGATAGTAAGCATCCTGACAAATAGGAAAAAAAACAAAAAAAAAACACCTATACTTCAGTTTGTAGATCTATCACACGCACGTGCAGACAAACGTGCTTTTCGCTCTTTTTTTCAATTAGCCTTCCAAAGCTAAGTCACAGCACAATAACAAGCTCATACAATTTAAATGTGCCGTGTACATAAAAAAGCCTTCATTCCTTTCATCTAGGTGATGGATCCCGGCTGCACGAGCCCTCAGATGTAGTTCAGACAGGAGGACGGGGGAAAGATAAAGCATTTTAAATGGAAAAAAAATAAACACAAAAACAATCACTCACACTCAGAATACACACACATGAGAATAACGCAGACACACGCACGCAAATGAGCAGGTGTGTGGAGCGGGCAAACAGCCACACACACATAGACATTGATATTCCAGTATCTGTGGAACGATTTTCACATCAATGAGAGCAGAGTGAGGCATGAAGTGAGCTGGCAGGAGGATAGAGGGAATCAAAGTACCCTCTGGGGATGCAGCGAGCGCATTTTCGAGAGTTTGTGCTTTTTTAGGCTGTGAGCTTTGTCAAATCTTGTTAATCTCAAACTGATTGGGACACAATGCAAACCCAATTCCTCGAATAAACCAGCAGCAGTGATGCACACGCAGTCCTCTATGATTGATAAACAGCGCGGGAAAGGCTTAATCAATATTTACCTGACCAAAATAACACAGCCACGTTTACATTTGAACCACATTCTCACGGAGAACACCAATCCAATCAAATGTGAAAATGATGTAACTGAGCTTATCCTCACAGTTATTGTAAAAGTGGACGCTTGCCATTACATGCGATGCACAAAATAAGTTACATCACACTAAACCGACTCAAAAGCCCTCTGCATAAAACAATTAACTTCAGCTGTCTAAAACTTTGAATAGCACATGCAAACTGTACAGTGATATTTATTATATCAATATATCACATTTTAAACAGATAATTACTCTTTTACTGACAACTTTAAGATCAGGTCACATTATAATACTCACACTTTTTCTTTTACACTATATCTTATGCTGCTACACTACAATTGTAACTTTGTTTTTTAAATAGATGTATTAATCTTTAATGTGTATGTGAGTCTCTTTTACTGTGCACCAACCAGAGGCTCACTTCAGTTTCTTTGTCTGTTCACATACAATGACAACAAAGACATTTAAATCTACTCGGATCTCAGACACCAGCTTGTATCACATGTAAAAGCCTCATAATGCAGACACTGTTTTTGATCCATGAACTGTTAGTATGCCAAGACCACATGAGGGTAATAATTCTTACTTAACAACATTTAACTACTTTATTTAGTCATCATAAATATCCCATAACAACTTTAATTAAATCACTTCACTGGTACTGAGCATCTTGTTCACAAAATATAACAGAATCCAGACGGGGGGTGTAAACGATGAACTCCAAACAGATCCTGCTTTTTTTGGTCAAATGTTTTTTGGAAGTGTAAATTCAGTCTACTGGTGCAGCAAAAAGCTGCAAAAAAAAAGAAAAAAGAAAGCCAAGAAGTCACCTGCCCAGTGCCATGAGAGTGAGATTCCCTGGTTTTGAATGCTTAGATCTCATTTGATGACCCTTATGTTCAAATTCATTTTTTAATCACAAATATAACATCTCTGCAAACTAAACAATTGGGGTTTGTGAAAGCTTTAGCTCGTGAAGCCAACCCGCTTGTTGTGTTCTCCGTGTTTGTATTTTGTTTGGGGTTTGGAGCTTCTGCAACGCAACAGTCAAGAGGTCAGGAGAGAAAGATGAGGTGGCTATGGGCAACAGGGCATGCGGATGACAGCAACACCACACTCTCATTACTGTGTATATTTATAGCCTCTCCATCTTCCTCCCATTGTGTGTGTGTGTGTGTGTGTGTGTGTGTGTGTGTGTGTGTGTGTGTGTGTGTGTGTGTGTGTGTGTGTGTGTGTGTGTGTGTGTGTGTGTGTGTGTGTGTGTGTGTGTGTGTGTGTGTGTGTGTGTGTGTGTGTGTGTGTGTGTGTATGCGGGCATTAAGCCAGGACCAGTTGCCACTTTCAGGGCTCAGCTCAGGCTGCATCCTCTAACCCAGAATACTGACATCACGAGCGATCTGTTTCCTCTCAGTGGATGAATGCCTTGCCTATAGAAGCCTGCAGAGAGACAGGGAATATGGGACACACGACCAATGCAAACCCTGACAGCATTACAAAGACGCAAATACTTCAGCTGACATAGTGTACACTAAAGCGTTCGACATAGAGCTCTCTCCTCACACCTCAAATCGCAGTGATTGCACTTCATACAACACCTAACTCTGCACACAATGTGCTTCGTATTTATAAGATTGGCAGCTGGACAGAAACTTTGAACTTGAATTGAGAAATTGTGCATATGCTCAGGAAATCTGTCCTCCACTTCTACCACCTGCCATCATCACTTATTAACCAACACTGTAATGACCTACGTAGTGGTGTTTAAACCCCGAGCCCTCTGTTGCCAGCTTTGGTTTCACTCACTCGTAAATGTCAGTGTGACACTGGAATCGAGGTGTGTGTCACCCTGACCTATCTACAGACATATACGAGCCAATACGAGCCTGTGTGGTCTGATTGTTGCATCTCAGATGAAGCTTCGCCACATCGTGCAGTTTGAGCTCTCATGTTCACAACTTAAGAGCCTTTCCTAAGCTAAATGCAATTAGTATTTTCACAGGTTGAGCAGCTGCAGTTGGTATAAATGAAGGACAATTTAATGATAATGTAATAAAGCACCTGTATAGCTACAAGCATGCAGAATGTATAAATCCTGTGTTGACAAAAGATATTGCCAGGCAACTTTCACCTCCAAGTAATCTCCATCCTTAATTGCAACTCAAGTGAGGAATGCTTTCTGTCAGAATCATATCCACACAACTGCACTGTACAGGAGTCTCGGACAGGTCTAAAACCACAGCAAAGTAAAAATATCCGTAAAACAGAAAACTAATGCAAATTTTAATTTTTTTAAGTGTTACAATGATGTTGAAATATAGTGAAGTCTGTGTGCTCGCGTCTGGGAAGAATAATGTTTTCCCACTTTTATCTGATGAGCGACTCTTGCTGCTAAACAGTTTTTAGTCCTATTCAAGCTCATTTTTTTGATGATGTCTTGAATGCTTTCGGTTGGTGAAAGGTCTGAATTCCAGGCAGGCTTCTACTGTGAAACCATGCTGTTTTGAAAAATACAGTATGCGGTTTAGTACCGTCAAACTGCGATATGAAAGGAGTTATCTGGACGGGAGGAGATACTGCTCTAAAGCCTTCTGACATCTTTAAATTCCATATGTTAATTTGGACATCACAACAGCTTTCCATTTTGCCTCAGCTCTTTTTAAATGAGCTTCATACCCCAGTAGAGAAAGCAGAGGTTTTAAAACTGTGTTCACACATGGCCTTCAAGCATTAATTTGCAGTTTTTTTTCTTTTCTTTTTAATCGTTCTCACAGATAAAGTTTTCTGGAAGTGTTCAATGCTTTGCTTTACTGAAAAGAATCAATAGAATCTCTTTTTAATTATAAAAAAACAAGCAAATCCTGAGACGCTTCAAAATATTGCAATCCTGCCCAAGGTCCTGAAGATCAACCGTTTCTAATATTAACCTGAAGCCTTGTCCCCTGCGAACCACAATTTCTCTAATATTCTCTTAATCCTTTTATTAACATATGGAGTGTGGATGGTGGGATGTTCCAAACCTTTGTAATGTCCTGTTGAATAATATATTTTTTTCTAAACCACTACAGAACCTATAAAAGTATTTTTGCAGATCAGTGAACCTCTGTCAATCTTTACAGAGACTGCCTTTAAAAAGAAAATCTCGGATGAAGCATAATTTTCCAATCACATCGCTCCTTCATGTTTTCTTGCACAGTAATGTGATGTAATGTGATGTAATGTAAAAATATACATACACAATAACTACTCGCTCACTAAGAATATCAAAACTGAAGGATTTGAGAACCGACATATTAGGGAACATAGTTAATAAAAGAACCACTTAGTTACAAATACTTTGTTAGGTTTAGGGCAACGTGTTGGGTCTTGTTTCCTGATCTTACCTTTATATGTTCTTATGTCAAGTTTTACAGACCAGTGTCCTTTGCCTCAGCTCGTCACTCATGGGAAGGTGCATGTTTTTACTCCACATATGTATAAACCATTGCATATAGAGCACTTCCTTAGTTTAATTAGGAAATAACTGTGATTTCTGGAGGCTTTTAATATTAAACTTACTTATTGTTGTTTAGATTTTCTTTCGGGTCTCTCTTTCATTTCTTGAACAATCCACCTAAATAGATAACACTTATTTCGCCAACAACACCTTGTATTTCTCTTTCCTTTAACAAGGCGAATCAATTCTCTCAAAAGATCAGCTGCTTTTGGTCCAGTCATAACCCTTCGTCTCTCCAAGCCAATCACTGTCAAAGCCGTTTATGCTTCTTACAAAGCTTCAATATATGGCTTCTGAAGACACCTTCTTCTCAACTGCCATTTAAATCAAACGTTAATCCCATCAGTGTGACATTTACTTTACTGAGGATAGTAACATTTAGGCGAAAACACTTTAAGTCTTTTTCCCCCTCATCTGTCCACATTACAGCAATTTAACAATCTCTCTAAACCAGAGGTCTCCAACCTCGGTCCTCCAGAGCCCCTGTCCTGCATGTTTTAGCTCTCTCCCAGTAGCAACACACCTGACTGCAATGAGGGGCTCACTATTGGGCTTTTTCACAAACTTGGTGATGACATCATCATTAGATTCAGGTATGCTGAAGCAGGGAGAGAACGAAAACATGCAGGACAGGGGCTCAGGACCGAGGTTGGAGACCCCTGCAGATCTCACCCCACATTCAAAAAAGAATTGTTGTCACTGTTTTTGAATGGGGGGGATGAAATCTCTTTCGACACTACCGTTTGTTATAATGAGGACTCTATGGTGTAAAACATCTTTTTTAATTCAAATAACACATTTTAGGGTGTGTAAAATATACAGTACAACTCAAAATGACACTATCAAAGAACACACACATTTTGTGTAAAACTAATCTTTTTATATTTTGCTTTTTGTGACATGTCAGACTCTAGGATGATACTCTCACATGAAGACTTGAGTCATGAAACCACAAAGTGTATCCACACTTTTTTACTGGTACTGTATGTTTTATTTACTAGAACAGACAGAACTTGCTTGTAACACTGTTGTGTTTATCTAAAAAGGGCTTGAAAGGGACTCCCCTAATCCTCCCGCTACATTCTTTGCTACAACTTGAAAAGACAAACATGAAAAACATGCACTGCATATCTTAAGCACACAAAAGTGAATTCACAAGCCTTTTTATGCAGGAAATGATGAGGTAAATAAACGATTTTCTACTTAATTGTCATCAATAGCTTGAGTAATGGAGTTAGTGAGGGGTACAAGTAAAACCAACAAGGCATACCAAGTGATGCAAAATAGCATGAAAACTCTTGGCTGGGAAAACTGATTGAAATTCCAGCTGAGAGCAATAGAAGATACAAGACATTCTATCTCCACCACGCAAAGGATTACAGCAGTGGTGTAAGGTGAGATGTGTCATTGCAAGGACCCACATTTGAGATGCCATTTTTTGATTATCATTTTTTTTTATAATAAGTTCTATAAGTTCCTCAGTCGATACTGAAACTGATATTGTCCTTTACAAAATGTGTAAACTGTTTTTGGTGTAACAATAATGAAAAGCCGAAAGGACAAAATCATATTCTGTTTGAGCCCTGAGTATCTATTGGTGTTTTTGTTTCAACACATATTTACGGTGGGAGGCGGATGCTGAAACCCCTCAGGATGAAGGTCATTTATATCCAATTAGACCTCTTTGCCGGTTAAAAGAGCAAAGCATGCTTAAAAATACATTCATGTAATTCTCACATGGCTGGCTGGCTGGCTGGTGGGCTGTGCGTGCACACTTACACCCACACGGCTGCATTTCACTGCAACCAAAACGCAGTTGAGTCATTTACTGTGACTGATAGTTGCTTTGATTCGGTCTCTGGTGCATTGTATCCCACAATGCACCAGGGCCTTTCACTGTACCTGCGATAAGGGAATAACCGGACCAGTCGGATACTGTGCAACGTTGAACAATTGAATAGCACTGCTTGGTTGCTTAGCAACCCTGGCGGGAGCTGGCGATGATCTGGTAATTTTCTTTTGTGTAAATTTGCCTTTGTGTTATCTCGTTTTCTGACACCCCTCCAAACTGTAAGAGTTTAATTTGGTTTTTAAAGAAAATATATGCGTGGAATATGGACACAAGCTGTACCAATGCACAAACTCTGAAAGAGGTGATGACATGCCATCAAAGGTGAATTCATGTATGGATAGGAAGCACCTCCCATGAGGTTACCTTTAATAGAATATGAAAAAACTTGAACATCATGAATGTGGAGCTGGATGGTCATAATTGTAGGGTTTCTGATGCATAATATATAATCATTTGAATTTGCTTCCAACAATTTCTATTACAGACTTTTAAAGGTGTAATTACATATCTACATATCTGTCAGATCCACTGAGATTTAACATATTAAACACATATGTACATTCATTGAGCCATTCAGACATGACGGACGGGTGAGGATATAATATATGCCTTTAAAAAAAATTAAATAATTCAGAGGTTATGGAAGCAACCTCTGGCTGATGTGTTGCCCAACTGTAGGTCCCTGAGCAAAGCAATTAAACCCAACTGCTCAGGGCAATCAGCATGAAGCTGCTGTCAAAACAAATAGGCAGATCACAGGATTTGATGCAGCCAAAACACACTGCTGCAGTAAGTCTTGGCGTAGATCCTTAAAATTCACCCCCCAAAAAAGCTGCAGACTGATTCATCACATCATGCAAAGTTTAAGCACCAACAATTGAAATATCTATTAGGCAGGAGGTTTTCTTTTTTAACTAGACAGTTTTTCCATGTGTGAAGGGGAAACTCGACACAACTTATCACGATACACTTGAACGTGTTAGCGTTCAATTGGTTGTTGAAAGCAATAATGAGAATCGTAGTGATAAGAACATTGTGTGTGTGTGTGTGTGTGTGTGTGTGTGTGTGTGTGTGTGTGTGTGTGTGTGTGTGTGTGTGTGTGTGTGTGTGTGTGTGATCCTCATCTCCCTAACTATAGGACCAATTTCACAGTTGATAAGGGGTTCTCAAAACAATTGTTAATGTAATGTAGACTGATCTAATAATGTTGTGGGTGCCTGCGGCTGCTGTGTAAGCCGCTGCCCTTTGACTGAAACGATTAAAGTGGCTGATATTTTTATAAGAATTTATTTTACCGAAGCTCCCGAATTTGACTTGCCATGACCACAAGGCCCTGGCATTTCCTGCTCTTGGTAACCGTTAATTGCTCCGCGGGTGAACCGTTTCAATTAAGTGCATTTTCGCAGTCCCTGATGAAAGACGGGAAACTGAAGCGATATCTTTGGTCGTGGGTTCAAATGTGCCGTTGTATGTCGTTCATTGAGAAGGAACAGAGTGACTGCTGCTAAAGCTGCAAACAATCAACGGGAATAGATCAGAGAATGACGTAACAACCGCAGAAATACAATTCTCAAAGGCGTATAAGGCAGGCCAACTAAAATATTGTCCGACTTCCATGTGAAGCATTTTGCTTGTGCAACAACAGCTAGATTCTTGGTTTGCTTAACTGTTTTTGTGACGACACCAGCGATGTTTGTAGATGATGGAAAGGCTAATGTTGCCATTCTTGCCAATCGAAGTACGTCGCGCAGTTGTTTCAACCCAATTCAATGGAGAGTCAAACTAAGGATCAAACAAGTAGAAACGCAATAAAAACCTGTCCGAGTTACAGCGTTGCAGGTAATAAAAAGACAACTAAAATTGCGCAGTGTGTCGGCGCTGGAGAAGTATTATAATTGTTAGAGCCACGACAATGTAACGACATTGCAACAAAGCACTTAAACCAATCGTACAAATAACTATTCATTTCATAAAACAACGACTAATAGTCTAATACTGCTTAAGTCTGGTCTCTTAAAGCTGTGTGCGTGGTATTTGATATTTTTACCCTAAAAACATTTCATATGAAAGCAGTTACAAAGTAAGTATGGTACCACTGATATCTGGTGCAAATGTGGTTACAAAGAATATCATCCGTTCAAACATGAAACTAATTATTTAGTATTGGAAATTGTGTGACACTGTTCTAAAGGTTTGTTACATACGGAGCTGAAAGACTAAAAAAACAAAAAACAAAAGTAAAAATATAAAAATGTCATGAACCTGCATTGTAGCAACCAGAGTGATCCTTACTGATGAGAAACAGGCAGATTTATGACTGCGCACACACTAACAAGATAGATCTTCAAGATAAATACATTTTTATGGCCACAATGACTGCTTCATTATCACAGATAAAGGCTTCATAATGGGTATTACAACCTTTGTCTATCATGTTATTGTCACCAATAGCTTATGTCATAGATAATGTTCACATAACCATAATAAAAAAGTACCATAAAATGTGATGCACACACAGTATATATGGAGATTTCAAGAACTTTCAGAAAAAGTACATCTAATGGAGACTTAATCTTCGTTCCCAACAAAAGAAATGTTTTCCTGAGACTGGTTACCTATTTTATAGAATATTTCCTACTCAAATTTGAAAATGATCGTCCGCAGAATTAGGACACCGTTTCAGGTTTAGATTTTAAAAAACATCAGTCTTTTAAAAGTGAGTAAATCAAAATCAATCAATTTGTATTTTTTGTTTTAATTTATTGATTTTTATTATTTAGGTTTTTTTCTTCTTTAATTCTCTGTTTTTGTAATGTTTGCAATGTTCACATTTTGTTCATAAAACAAAATAAAAATGTTATCACAAAAAAACAAAAAACAAAAACCTCAGTCTTTTAAACGTAAGTATATCAAAATCATGATTTGTGTTTTAAAATGAGCCACATACAAATTAAACATTTGGACGTTTTGCAATCAGACTGCTACACGAATCAAAATCACTGCGACGTCACATTGGACAATTTAATTGACGTGTTTTGTCATTCGAATCACAGGGACGAGGCTGAATCTGCCAGTTATACGACATTATATGATGTATTTTACAGCTGGTTGTAACTGTCAAACTACATTTAAACAGACTCATTAGGCCCATAGGCAGAGACGGAGCCCCCGTTCTCTAAAGTAAGAAGAATTTTATCAGGTTGTGTTTTGGAGGAGGTTAATTGATTGATATGTGACGTTAATTCTTTTTGTAAATAGGCCTCATTTCTCCAGGCCACTTGCATAACATTCATGCCGACTATTTACTTGTTGGAAATATCAAACAACAAAAAGTTGAGCTCCTGTTCAGTCGTGTTTATAAGGTTTCTCAGGCCTTGTTCGAAGTGTGCCTGGCACATCATGGAGAGTTTTGATTGGGTGATGTAAATCTCACCTTCAGCTCTTGTTAACCACTTTCTCCTCCTATCATTGCCGCCACTCGCCGCTGTATGGAGGCAGAAATGCCACAAAAAAACTATCTTAGAAATTCACCTGGCTATTGCAAATTGAACAAACTTCCGTTTGTCAGTCAAAGTGAAGGTTGGCTCTGTGAGCTTTTTTACTTTTACATCCTTTGAACTCCCCAAAACGCCTTCAGCACATGTTTCTGGGTGCATGAAGATTGCAGTCGACGGTAGACACAAAATCCCAGCCAATTATATCTGCATTTCGTGTGTCGCTATCACCATTATCATTATCAGTCATGTCACTGCAGTGTATAGCGCAATTCCAGCAGATGTCACACAGACACACTTCTCAGCGGCAGCTCTGCTGAGAGGGCAACTAGTCTCATTATCTCCGTGGAAGGAAACTGGAAAATGACTAATATACCATGGCATTGATTCTCCATAATTCACTGATAGCCAACACTGGCATGGCTTCTATCGTCACACCTCCCTCTGTATTAGGCCTGCTGCCAAGTACTTTAAATATAAGAATCATATATGTAACTGCTGTACATCTAGACACATTTCTGTGATCACGGGAACATAAATTAAGCGCTACACGGTGGCCAGATTAAATTCCCCCTTTTGGTTCTGCAGTTTTATTCACCAGTAGACTACATACTGAGTTCGGCTCCCAGGAAATAATTGAAAATGGGTCCTATATATCCAACTGGGTTTCACTAAACACATTTTCCGTGTTTTATGCTTTTCACACACAGTTTTTCTCCCTGCTGCCTCCTGAATCAAACGGTGTCTATACGGGAGGTGTGAAGCCGTTTGTGTGTTGGAGGGCCAGTGAAGGACACCGAGACAAAAACACTCATACACACAAAGGAAAACCATTTTCATGGTCGGAAACCAGACGCATGACACGAATCGATGCTAGACAGCTGAGAGACAGTTGGAAATCATGACATATGGATCTTAAAACTTCTAAACCATGCATGATATATAGGCTCTACAGGTGCAATCAGGAAAATATGAACTGAATATAAACAGAAGACAACTGTAAGACCTTTGACCTTACACCTGCTGCACATGTTTACTCTTGACCTTGAGTTAAAAAAAAGAAAAAGGAGCAGCATTACCATGTTTGTGGAGAGTTTTTAGATGTGTTGTTGCTTTGCTGGCTTCAGTATGTAACATTGTGTATTGCTATTATGTGAAACTTTGAATCCTGACCCACTTTACCATCGTATTTGCATCATGGTCACTAACTTAGTATCAACACTTTTTTCTACAAAGATTCTTTTACAGATGATTTTTATCCATCCATCCAACTTCTATTTGACTAATTTACTAGGGATGTCTTCCAGGAGAGAAGAAGCTTTTAAAAAATGACAGACTGACATATGTGATATGCAAACTCAACATAGAGTTTTCTTTGTTTCTATAATACTGGCGACTGTAGCTTTTGTGGAAGAAAGATAGCCTACATGTTTGTTTTTTTTGTCATATTACCTATTAATATAAATTTGAAGTACACATCTTTAAGATAGGCACTGAAATGACAAGAATCTGTGGAGAGTTTTCCATTAAATCGTGTAACTGTGTTGATGAGAAGACGTACCTCAACGATGGTAGTTCTGGCTGCTTTGCACATGGGCTGGTTGAAGTTTCTGGCTGTTTTCCTGACAAACATAGGAGTATATTATGATACTGGAACAAAAACGAGAGTTTTGAAAATCCTTAAGAACACACTGCACAAAATAAGACTGCCGCTGTCTTCATAATGGCCTGGATCAGCTCAAGTTTAAAATTTTAGTGGATGACACTGCCCTCGTGTGGAAGAAGAATTCACAACATCTTTTGAATTGGACTTTAATTTGATTTAGGTATAGTCCCAACACCAACATCAAGTCCCAGAATCTGCAATAATCTTCCCATGACTAGATTATAACTGATAAGAATAACAAGTAAATAGAAAATCTGAATTTACATGTTTTAAACCTGTTTTAAATTTTCAGCATGTCACTTTTATTCACGATCACATTAGAATGGAGGAACATTTGAGTCCCGCCAGAGTCAGAATAAAACCACGACTATTGTTTTTCAGAAACTGCAGCAACACGACAAGTCATTCATAAGTGTTTAACACTGTTTTTAAGTTTTTGTGTGAATACCCTCTTTATATCTGATGCCATCTGTGAACCTATAAAGCAACTTTGGTGCCACAAATGCTCCTTCTAAAAGTCTAACCTTACCTTGACTGAATATAAAGTGTACCAAGAAGAAGCTGAAGTATTTACAAGTCTACTACTTTGCTTCAATGATGACAAGTTGTTTCTCACCTGAAAACAATGTTTCCTGCCCTGTCAGCTTTCCATGCCTTGATGAGCGCGTAGTCTCCAGTGATGGCCTTTTCCATGACGTAGTGCCTCCCATTGAACTCTCGTACCTGTGCATGAAGACAGCAGCTTGAGTGGTGACTTTAGTTGGGGATTTTATTGTAAATTGAATTGATTAAAGCAGCAAAACCACATGCTTGTGAACTCTTGGAGAATTGTACATATACAACACTGAGTTCAAACACAAGTCAAGTTGTAATTTTAATATCAAAAACAATGCCGCTTTTTTTACAGAACAACCTGACTTCACACGAAAAACTATTGATTTCAGTTATGCTGTTGGCTGCAACGTCACACCCTGAATTCAAACCGAGGTGGAGCGACCATAAACTTCAAAACACTTAAGCCCCTCAATCAAACGTAGTAAAAAGTTCTCAGGGGAGAAATATCTGCCATGATCTGCAGCAAGGTAGCATTAAAATAGCAAAGCCATTGATGGTTGCAACAACAATGGCACTTTCACCTCTCTTGTTTCACTGGCAATGGCGATACTGCCATCTTTGTTGTACTTGATAGGCGAGCCTCCCTCCTGGATCAGAGTGCCATAGCCGGTGGCTGTGAAGAAGGCTGGAATCCCAGCACCCCCGGCCCTGATCCTCTCTGCAAGAGTACCCTGTGGACAGGAGACACGATTGCTACTCATGTTCACTGTGAATTAAGTGAAATCGATTTTTTTTTTTTGATTGATTTGAAAACCTTTGAACACTTGTATGTTTTTTTTTTGTTGTTTTTTTTTTTTTAAACCAACCTGTGGTGTTAATTCCACCTCCAACTCCCCCGACAGATACTGCCGTTCAAACTCTTGATTCTCTCCAACATAGGAGGAGATCATCCTCTTGATCTGCTTAGTCTGCAGCAGGAGGCCCAGGCCAAAGTTATCCACCCTGAAGAAAACACACACACACAGTATTACGGATGTTTACACATGATTATTGTACTGCAGTACACTCAGAGCAGAAATATGGAGGTCTGTAAGTACTTGTTCTTAAGGTATTGTACTTCAGTAGATTTACAGGCGTTACAGGTTTACCCACATTTCAACACAAATATTTGTACTTTCTACTTCTCATAGTCCCCAAACTGTCTCATTACTTGTGCTAATCTCCCTGGATAACGATGCAGCATAAGGTTCAGAGCATGATGATAAAAGGTAATGAGAGCGAAGGTGCAGAGGGTGATGATATCAAAAGGTTATTTCGTAATATCAACAAGACTGAATGCCAAGACGTCCTGCTTCTGTTTCAACAATGCAAGTGTTCCCCGAGGCAATGCTAATGGTTAAACTTCTGGATCTACAATGACATATATATAATAACATAGCATTACACAAACAAGTTACAACGAGCGTGTATGAACTCCAATACCACCCAAGTTGAAAAAAATATTAATTCTACTTCCCATTTGCTTACTTCAGTACATTTCAGAACTGTATTTTTACTTGTCCTCATCCAAAGCATCTGTACTCCTACTTGAGAAAATAGTGTTTATACTTTTGCATATTCCACTTATTTTACTTCAGCAGTGCCGACAGTGTAGGTGACAAAATTCTGGTGCAGAGATGAGTTATGCTGTAGGATCTATACGTTCAAATTGGTAAATACTTTTAATCCACTACTTAGGCTTTCGTATGATTACTCGAAGTTACAAAATTTCCATCTTATTTTCAGAGGAATGTATGTGTTTTGTATTTTTTACAAAGAATCATTTTCATATGGACTGACCTTCTCCTTTCAGTGCTCATAAAGACTCATTTAGTGTTACTGTTTGACTGCAAAAGGCCTCACTTCCTTCAATCGGTAACTTAGTTAACATCATTATCATTACCATAATCCCCCAGAGAGGTTATTTAGTGCTTAGTGCAGCTCAGCCAATGATCCTGCTGCGGCTCTTTTAATGATTTTAAAACCAAGGCAAAAGACACACATCCACTCTGAGGAACACAATAAGATAGGAATAGTAAAGACCCATCTTCAGAGGACGCTTGACAAACAAAGGTGTGATTTACTGCACAGTCTTTATTTGTTTCACAACCTCCTCAAAGCCAAATGCATATTCCTTTGAGCAAGATAAACTTCAGAGATGGAAAAAAAAAAAAAAGTTACTGAGTCACTATGGTTATGACTCTGAATGTGAAATCAGCAAGCAGATGAAAAGACTCGTTCTGAGAGATAGTCATTCAAAGTCAGACCGTTTTTAGGAGAGGCAAAACTTTATTAAACCTATGAACCAGTTTCAAACTCAAACTGTATTACAGTCTTCTGATACGACATGAAGGCTAAATCGATGTTTTATATCCCTGCAAGGTCGAGGTCACGAGGGAGCTGACAAAAAGGCAAAAGGCAGCAAGAGAGGACAGAAATCAAACACGCACAGACTCATGCAGGCACACACATACACCTGTGGGCAACATGGAGTCACTGAGCACATGGAGAAGAAAAACCTATACGGGTTTAAAAAATAAATAAATGTGAAATGTTAATCACTACACTACTGGGCTCCTATAAAAATCTCATCAACTACAGTCATCCTCATTCATTCCAAATACTGCGATTCGGGTTGTAATACCATTGAGCACATTTTTAATTAATGCCCTACTTCCACCCACTTCCAAAACATGAAACTCGTCCGCCGTCGGTTAATATGACAGCGTGCATCCCAAAATACTCTCCGTCTTTGACGCTGCTCCAACTAATCCAAGCCAAGAGGAAATCTGAGCTTTGCAGGGTTCTTGTTGTTTTCCCGTCCCGAGGCACAAAGACTCACAGGCGACTACTTTGTCCTCAGCTCTAATCTCAGGTCACCTGCCAAGATATGTAGGTCATATCGCTCTCAGAATACCAAAAACAGATGACTACGATAAGGAAGACACACACAAACACTTTTTCGACTCAGTGTTTCTCCCGTATTACCGTTTTAGTAAGACACATTCGTGCGACCGTTTGCAACGCTATGTATCAAAGTGTGTGGGTGTTTCTTTTGAAGCCTAAATCCTCAACGCTCCCTTAATAAGAGCAAATTGCAGCTTTGATGTCAGACGAGTGTTAACCACCTTTTACCGTTTGTACAATAATCTTGCGGCTGCTGATTATGTCGCCCGAGTCTGTTGTTTTGTAGTGCAGAGCTCGGAGGGGAGACGGTTCACTCTTGGCCCAATAATCTGCTCCCGTACAGCTGAATGCGTCTCATCTCGTATTACAGGGCATAAAGAGCCCACTGTGTTGCTGCACCGCGAGGTGAAGTCGCAGAGTATACTTTCAGTTCAGAACGGTTTCATGTTTTTGTATTACAGTACATAAATATAGAAATTAATCTGTGTTTTTAGACGTTGTTAATGTCACAGTCAAATAACACAACGTGAACTACATAACGTCAACTTTTTTTTTTTTCATTCCTTCAGAAGAACACTTGTGTAAATGACCTTGCGACAAGACAACACATCACTTGACTTTTTGGTTAACAATCGGTCAGCCACGCTCGCGCGTGTTCAATCTTGGTTAGGAAGTAGAAACAGTCTTGTTTGTTCAGACCAACTTTTAATCCTGCCAACATGTCAAAACATCAAGCTCATGACATGTTTCGTATGTAAAAGCACATCAAATTCTTTCACGTCCAAAAAAAAAGCAAGAAAACCTGGAATTCAGTTGGGGATCTTTCTGTGCGGAGTGTGCGTGTTCTGCCAGCACAAGTATGGATTCTTTTTTTCCATGTGCTCCGGTTTTTCCCCCACAGTCCATAAATGTGCATTTGAGATAAACTAGCTTCTCTGAATTACCCGTAGGTATGAATGGGAGTGTGTGAGACGGTCTTGAGTTGGACTAAGCAGCATTAAAGACTGATAAGTGGATACATTTTTGAGAATGGCAGTAAATTCTGTGATTTGTGTTTATAATACTGAGTCCTTA
Organism: Lipophrys pholis; assembly: GCF_963383615.2. Lineage (NCBI taxonomy): Eukaryota > Metazoa > Chordata > Actinopteri > Blenniiformes > Blenniidae > Lipophrys > Lipophrys pholis. The sequence goes on from NC_137638.1 coordinate 13,495,706, forward strand.
CAGCCAAACAATACTTTCCACATTGCAAAGCAGCCATTGTAGTGTAAATAGTGTCTTTTTCTTTTAGTACCATCTCGTATCTATCAATGGACAGTGATGTGAGTGATTTATTTAGCTATTCAAAAACAGCCCAGCGCACGAGGGAGAGTTTTCCAGCCTCAGGAATCTTCCCTCTAAAATTAACAGTTACATAACTACTCTGCTCCCCTTTGAGCCCTCCTCCTCCTTTCTCCACTCTACCAGGGAATGTAAATGAAATAAATTGGACAGCTCACTAGTAGGATACACCATATGACACTACAATAATTAGTTTAATCGGTTATACATGTCCCTCCTCTGGCCAATGTGAACTCCAGTAGTTTCTTCCTCTACTCCTGTTGTTGAAATCCAACCCAGATATGTGGCTGTCTTTATCTCTGTGAACTATGGCCGGACATACAGAGAATCTATATAGCACATTACACACAAAACTACACAAAATAAACAAAAACAAACAAGATAAGCCACGGCAGTACATGAAAGGGTTAAACAAATCCTCAGCAACATGAAGCCAATGTTAAAGTTGGGACACTGATGAGAGGGGGCTAAGTCAAGTAAACATTTTGAGTGCAGAATCCCAAGGGTCAAAATTGAATTGTGAGAATACGTTAGTTTCATCATGCCTGCAGCAGCTGACGTCCAATCATGGCTCTCATGTTTCTTTGTTTCGGGTGTGAAGATCAGGCGTCTGTAACCGTCTCAAGTATCAATATTACCATGTACTATGGATTGGATGCCAAACCACTTGTCGTTCCACTGTACTTGTACGTGTGTAACAACAACGTATTTGAATTCCACTCCGAAACAACAAGAGTTTAAAATGACGGACAAAATAAATGTAACATGACAAATAAGTATTAGACATTTCAATTTCAAAGTCTTACACTATTTATAATAATATTCGAAATATAGGAAATGTCAAGAAAATGTTACCTTTGAGGTTTGACTTGATTAAACTTTATTTGATGAGCATTCCACGTTACGCCCAAATATCTGCAAATCATTACCATGAGCACCTCATTGTCGTGTGCCAAAAGGTGGAACCTACACACAACTAACAAACCACCTGACAAGTGAAAGAACAGAGGCAGAATAGAGACAATGCATTTCGGCATGTTTGATTTGGCACAAGTGGGTTTCCTGACTCAAGCCAGCGAACTTCTCGTGACAAGCTTGCTTTCCTGACCTTCAGGCCGCCACAGATGTCATAACAAGTTTAAAAAAGGGCCAGCTGAATACTAAAAGAGTAACAAGGGAGAGAATCATTCACTGAATCCGACTAAATGGAGGCAATAAAACAGAGCTTTTATGTTTGAGTATAAAATATATTGTGCAGTAGAAGTGAATGGCATGTTATTCCCCTAGAGATAGGCGTATATCTGAGTTTTAAATCTGTATTCTTTTCTGTTTCACTAGAAAACAAATGTAAATACGACACATGTCATGTCCCAGTTCTCCGTACACACTTACCCTGCATTGTTACTGACTGCAGTGATGCCGCTAACGCCGGTCTTCAGTAAACTATTGATAAGATTCTCTGGTATTCCACACAATCCAAAACCTGTGGTGGGATTACAGAGAAGGACAGAGAATAAGTGTTGCGACCTTAAAGAAATCGGCGGGAGGAAAGTGAATTGGGTTAACATGGGAGGAAAGCGTCGACCTGTAAATCAGGCCCATCATTGATTTGTGCAGACAGAAAAAATATCACATGATCTTTTCAACTATTGCAAATCGCACAGAAAAACCCAAAGTCCATTAACCTTGGGAAAAAAAAAATCCCCGGGCAACTCTTGCCCCGTGTGTATGAAGTGTCAACACCAGTAACCAGTAAGACCGTCAGTGAGACCATTGTCTGTGCGTCTGTGGAAAATCACAATGTCACTCGGGACTTGACTATAAATAAGAGCGGTGGAATTTGTGCTCGTTCATTGTTGAGGGTGGCAATCGACCAGCATGCTGCAGAGACTTGAAAGTCACTCGTGGTCACAGCAGACGTCTCCACTGTCACACATGACCCGTGCTGGGAAAAACTGACCATACGGTCTTGACTGATGACTGATTACTGTTATTAAAGTAGGAAAATGGTTACATGTACACAAGCTGCAGGCTCTTTATCTTCCTCACCAGGCAAAAATTAAACTGCTGACATTATTATTTGAATAAACTCCAGTTTATCAATCCTATCGTAACTCTGTTCTCCTGAGAGCAAGAGGAGAGATCTCCCGCTGTAACGTGAACTTTTAAACTTTTAACTTGTATCCAGTTCTTGTAACACCCGAGCGTGAAGCTTAACTCCTTTAAACCCGTTTGCCTTTTGCCTTGCGGGTTTGTAGTTTTGTCGAAAGCCTGTCCGTCGTTGTCATCAGCTCATAAATCTGTTTCTGTGAAGAAGCACCAGCATCCACACTATAGAGCATCTTCCTCCAAACTGAGTGATGCAACTTCAGCTGAGCTGAATGAATGAATCAGTCAGTAATCTGACTCACACAGTGCCGACGTCTCAGCTTATGTCATCGAAGAAACAAAACAAAACAAGGCAGCCGAAAATCATTAGAATACCCCATGTGTAAACATTGCATTGCCAAAAGTTGTGTGTATTACCTCCTACAAGGAGAGTGGATCCACTAGGGATATCCTTCACTGCCTCTAAAGGATCCGAGTAAAACTGTGAGCTTCTCTGGCTGGAGGTGGAAAAATAACAGCCGCAGCTCTGTGAGGTGAAAAACAAAAAGAAGACGACATGTCACCGATTAAACTTTAAACATGAAGCAAGCGTGCTTCCAATAAATGAGACTTTATTCTTGAAATGTGATGAGGTGCGACTGGAACTGTGCCGGGAGGGAAGCCAATGTGTTTGTAGAGTTTAAATGGTTGATCCAGTTTATTCTGCGGAAGAAGGAAAAGACAAACATCGCTGCGGAACAAATCCCACAACAAAAGGAGCGGAGAAATGGGGGCATCCACTGCCAAGAGTCCCAAAACAACAGTTCGCTAAGGAGTTTTAAATCACGCAGTAACACTCGACATCAAGACATGCGGTTGGGCTCCCATCCATTTCACATGCAAACTGTGACTTATGAGCGACTGAAAACCACTGGTAGGTATTAAAACCTCAGATTTCACATTGACTCATAGCTACTGAAAGGTACAGAGATTTTTATTTGTTTTAACTATTTTATTGTCTTTGTCCCATTACTCTCTTAACAAATCATATTCTGTTGTTTAATTTGAGGGTCTACAATAAAATCCAATCGCTATAGTGCCTTTATTTGTGAGTTTTCTCTTTTTTATTTTTCATTTTGTTGTCATCTTGTATTGATAACCTTCTCAACGCGTTTAGATTATTATTTTCAATTCAGACATGGACCAGATCGGTAAATAATTTCACATTACTCAAGAAACAAAACACATGTTAGTGGAAACAATATAATAAATACAGATTGCGTGTCTGAAAAAGAGGTAAGAACACATCCGCTCGATGTATTAAGAGTAATTAATAAATTCACCTAAGCATATTGAAAGCATACTTTCAATAACTTATTATATATTCCTTCAGAAATGACAAATGATAGATGTTATCATTATAATACATGATGTCGTTGAAACACGGAGTTGTAGGAAGCGTCATACCAGAACGTGGGACTGCTCACCGACAGCGCATATGGAGGCGTTACACCTGCTCGTCCACATGTGGGTCTTACAAATAAAATCTGGAGTGTGAAAAGCCACTGATCCGCTTCCAAAGATGTTAATCACATTATGCATGAATTAAAAGTTGTCAACAGTTTGCCACGACATGTGTTGATCTGACGTCAGATTGTGCAGCGAGCGTGTAAATGAATATAGTCCAACCTGAACACAACACAAGCAACAAAGAGAGCGAGAGAGAGCGCAACCTTCAGGAGCTGGTGGCTTTATAATAATACTTAATACCCCTCCGGGCGGTCTCGCAGCAAACCCGTTACAACCGTCATCACCGGGAAGTACAAACCTTGCTCAATTGCTGGACCGCGAAGTTTAATTTGGCAGTGCGGGGACCGGGGAGGCTTTTGAAGAGCACACTCTCCACTCTGCACAGGGCTGTGAGGGCCGCCATGTTTTGGAGCCACATCAGAGGCGGATGAGTCTGAGCGGGTGGTGGTAGTGGTAGTGGTGGTGGTGGTGCAGGCTCGAGCCGCCGGTTAACGTCAGAGGACGCAGGCTGAAATGTGGCGAGTGACGGCTCAGCTCCGAACCTGCCTCACATTGGCTGCTGCTGCCTCAGAGGGATGGACCAGTCCTGACTCCTGCTGGAAGCAGAGGCTCGACACACTTACTTCAATTTAACCCTCTCACCACCGCGCCGCCACGTTTTCCGCTGACAGTGACAGCGGTGCTCGACGTGTGGCGCGCGCCTCCTCCAGAGGGCGCCAGAGGACACAAGTTGTAATTACGCACCAAACCAAGCGTCTATTAAATTCAAACTAAGGATCTGAAACTAGCACGAGGAGATTTCTATTTGACTTTTACACTGTCCTAGCATCATTTTTTTCTATACATTTTTGAGAAGTAATCATGATTTAAAGTGATTTGATTTGAATGATTTACAATCAATCAAATATAAATATTTTATTTTATTTTATTTTATTTTATTTTATTTTATTTTATTTTATTTTATTTTATTTTATTTTATTTTATTTTTTATTTGATTTGATTCTAAACAAAAGTGGTGGGTGAAAGCATTCAATTAAAGCACACATTTCATAAGCACATTTGATGAATGTGTAATGGAGATAAAGTTGATCCATTTCCTGTGCAGCACCGCAGGGTGCAGGCGCTAAATACGGACGAGGGCAAGGTGCACCTTTAACAGGACTAACACAGAGAGAGAGAAAAACACACAGACATTCATACTCACACTCACACTCACACCAACAATTAACAATTAACCTCATATTCCTGTTTTTGGACCGGGAGAAAACCAGAGTACCCAGAGGAAATGCACACAACACAGAGAGAACATACAAACTCCACACAGAAAGGCTAGGCTGGTACAGACCTTCTCATGTGAGGCCACTGCACAGCCCCTTTTTGAGAAGCAATCATTTATTTTAAATAATTGTGGGTAAACGCATTAGCTATTTAATTAAAGCACATATTTCACAAGTGAATTTGTTGGACTTGTAATTAAACAAATTAGAATTCCAGCATAGACAATGACATTTTAGAGTGAAACCTTAAGTGTAACAACATTTATGGTACACGTAAAAGTCCACCAGATTTTTAATTAAAATTATGTAACACGAGAAGAGTTATATCTTTTAGTTGGCTATTGTTTATTTGTATGTGTTTGCATACAATGACTTTGACATGGCTGGAACAAACTAATAATAAAGAATATTAACCATTAATTTCAAACTCGGTGTCAGTAGCGCACGCGCGCAGACACTCTGAAAAGACGAGATGACGCTCCATGGGCACGTGAGTAATCCCCGGCTCACGTGACGTATTGGTTTAGTCATGGCCGACGACTACAGGCGACAAGGTTTCGAGTTGGAGAGAAGGATATTCGAGTTAGACATCAAGTGTTCAAGTCTCAGAGCTGAGAAGCAAGGTATCGATGAAACGCCTTCGTTGTTTTTTGCCTCGAGGTGGCTCGTGGCAGCTCGTGCGCAGGATTCATCGGTTTTGACTAGCCGATTAGCACGCGGGCTAACTTATCGGTTAGCTTGAAACCATAACAATCGCTGCTGACTGATGAAACGCTGCACATCAGCAAATTACACTTATCCAAACGATTCGCAGTTTATCCCTACTGTTGCGATGTCGGACATGCCGGTGACTCGCCGAGTGACGGTCCGTTCTTAATTCAGTATTTAGTTTTTTTCGGAGTTGACGGTGAAGGTAGTTTTGCTAACGCTAGCTAAAAAGCTGAATTGTTGACAAGTGTTGAGCTAAGACACGATGCCCTCGTGCAGTCAGCTCGGAGTAGAACGAAAATCCTGAATTTACATCGCTGTATAATTGAGTTGTGCCGCTTGAATTTGTTGTGACATCAAAAGACAAATTCCGTGTCGATACTTATCTCCAGCTTGCTCTCGGTTTAAAAACTGTAGAGAAAGTCGAGGCAGAGCATTTTGGCTGGTGTGCGGTTTATAATATGTCGCTGGCTGTTGGTTGTACTCAGTGATTTGTTAACATGTCGTTTTTCCATAGATGATGACTATTTGCAGAATGCATCTTCCATACTAGACAAGTTGAAAAGCTTTTACAGACAAGGAGGGGAGAGTAGCAACCTTTCCAAGCTCCTTCAGGATTACACACAGGTACTTTACCACATAAAGAATGTATTAAATGTTCACAATATGCATATGATAAAGGTAGATATAAAGATTTCCTTTCTACGTATTTTGCTTGTAAAACCACCGATTGGTAAACGTAATTTGCTGCGTGATACATGGCAAACAACTTAATAACAAAATAGCTGTTTCTTTGTTGTCCTTAACTCTTGTAGAAAACATCTATTTAATCTGTTTAATCAATTTTGGAGCGAAAGTTCAAACCAATAATACAATTTACATACATGCGGTACAGTTAGTATCACCAATCTGTGTTTACAAAGCATTTATTATACTCAAAATGAGGTTCAAATTGCTTTACAAGCTATAGAGAGCCCCTCACACCCACCACAGTAGCAGTACATAGCACGTATTAGTTAGAACATTGATTTGGATTTTTAAAAAAAAGTATTTTGGGTTCTTAACAGTCTGTTAAATATAACCTCTAATGACTCACTTTAATTTTGTGTTTACACCTTCAGGATAATGTGGTCTAGGTTGTCGTAGAGAACAGGTCGCTCGTATTAGTTGCTAAACTATTTGTTGATTAGTCTGCTAATCTAAGTGGAGCTAAAGCGCCAACTGTCTATGGTGTAATGGTGCATATTTGCAATTACCTAGATTACACAAAATAGTAATGACAATAGGACTCACACTACCAACGCTGGGCCTTTGTGTCACATATGACACATATAAAACGATAATCTATAGTGTGAAGGATCATCTGTTTCCTGTTGGTAAATATAAAGATGTAGCGATAAGGTCTCTTCAACACATTTCCCTCTTGTATCCACTATAAATCTGCTCTCAGATGAGCAAAGATTCATAACAAAAATGCGCGTTAGGGAAACAACCTCAGTCAAATCTAAAGTACGTGAGATGATGTGAAGCGGATTTGACATTGATCTAAAGATAAACCAGGATTAATTATATCACATTGCCAGCAATCAAAGTATTAAGTGCGATTGATTTCCTAAAGGTTTTGGCAGAAAGACAATTTAACCTCAGTTGTTTTTTTTTTTTGCAAAATTGTCTGTGTAGCTCTCTCCAACTGTGGTTACCACGTCCTGGTTTAATGACTTATCTAGTTTATAAATTTATAATATACTGCAGAATATAGTGTTGAGCATTAACCTACATTTGTTCCTTATCCTTCAGGTGATTTTAGACATCACTTTTTATGAGGAGAATAAGCTGGTGGATCAAGAATTCCCTGAAGACTGTTCCCCGTTTAAAATCCAGCAGCTGCTCCAAGACCTGACCGAGCCAGAAGTTTTGGCAGCGAGGCTAGCTCCAGCACAAGAGGTACGCATCTGTGTCCAAAAACTGTTCCGTTCTTTTTCCTGTGTGATTTTCAGTCGGGGTTGGGGTTTTTGGGGGAATGTCTCCCTAGTTTGTGGTTTGAAAGCACACATTTGTACATGTGTACCTCCATGCCATGGGTTCAAATGATCATTGCATCACAGTACAGTTAATGATCTGTGACAGGTGCAGTCTGTGTTGGGGCTGGAGCTGTTAGAATGCCTGTACTGGAGACGTGGAGCTCTGCTGTACATGTACTGCCACACCCTTCATCAGCGAAAACAGTGGATCAAGAAGAACAAGGACACATTCCTCAAGGTACCATCCTCTTTTTAGTTTAGTCATTGAACTGAATTTGCTGCAAACAGAAGATTATTTTGCAATAATCTTTTGTTGGCGTATGTTTATATCGGGCCTAATGCACATTTTGACCCAGTGTATTCAGGAGGGCGTGCGCTACCTGATGCGGATGCTGCAGGTTAGAAATTCTGTGAAGCTTAACGACGGGGTCGTGCTTCATGACAGCGCTACCGCCAACTTCCTGTCTGAAGGTGAATAAGCAGTCATTGGGAATTTATAAAACCTATGATATTGCATTGATTTGGCCGTACTCACATTCTACCCATGTTTTTGTTCCAGGCATCTTCTCAGACACACACCTGCTGACAATGATGTACATCGGGGAAATGTGCTTCTGGGCGGTCAAGTACGAAGACTGCAGTGCTGACACTATGGACCGCAAAGAAGATCGCCTTCAGTTTCGGGACATTGGCACACAGATCCTTAATAAATACGTGCTTGCCTGCGAGGGACCTCTGCAGGGCCAGGGCTGGAATACAGAGAATGCCAAGGAAATCCTGAGTATTTTACAGTAAACCAAGCTGCTCTTTTGTTGAAGTTGCCCTCAGGCACAGATCTAAGTTCAGTATTCAAACGTGTCAATCCCAAATAAAAAATGAAACCCAAACTGGGTGTAAAGTTGCGGAAGGTAAAGTGGAGGCATTCGGGGAAGAGATGAGTCTTTGGATCCGTGTCTGCAGGCAACCCATGTCTATGCCAAACGGCTCAGGCCAAAGCAATTGAATGAGAGGTTAGAAAGTATAGGACTAGTGTGAAAAAGAGGCTGCACAGAAGGTTGAGTATTGTTTTGCCCCGTCCTGCTGATAAAGCAGTTATCTTGATTCCAATCCAGAGTGTTGACAGGGGCACTTGTTTTGCTCTAAGAATGTGTTATAATATAACATTAATATGACTATAAAGAGGTTATTAATGAAAATTGACTTTTTTTTTGTTTTGTTTTTAAGATTGTTACAAGTTTAAAGATAATCCAGCTGGAGACAAGACATTGCACAGTAACATTTTATTTATTGTTGCCATTTTGGTATGCTTTTAATATATTAAAATAGCATATACATTATCGGATTGTGTGTATGAAATATACGCACAAGGCAAAGGAAGGCGGTGAAGACCTATTTGACAATGATGTATTCATGATCAGTTTTAAACATGTAATGAAACACTTTTAATTTCCATCTATTGCAAGTTCATTTTTCTTTCTGCCACTTTGGTAACATTGATAGTGTAACTATTAAATGAAAATCTGTGTTGTTTGGACAAAAATAATTTTCTCTTTTTTTTTTTTTATGTCCTTGTTGACAATAAACACGTGCTTTGTTTTAAGAAAAGCAGCGGCGGGTTGGCGTGATTGCGAGAACTACAAAACCCACAATGCTTTGCGTTCGCCACCGATGAGGAAGTGAAACACGGACATGTCGAGTTGTCTGTTGTGATTTCAGTGAGCAACACTTCACTCCTTGTTCGGTTACTTAAATTTAAGTGGAGTAATGGCAGCAAAGATCCAGCAGCTTGAGTCTGTGGTGATCCGAAGTTTGAGGCGGTTCAAAGACCGATATTTTCCAGATAAAGTTGTTCCAGATGACCGGATGCCCACTGAAGACCCAGAACAACAACAACTAATCGGACTTTTGGACTTTTTACCGGTGAGATCTCAATGAGGACGTTTAACATGACTATTGATTTAAAAAAAAAAAAATACTGGACTGTTTATTTTTTTAAATAAAATAAGTCAAGTTGTGCACTTAAATAACACAAGGTGCGTTAAAGAGAGCACGTGAAATAAATAAATTCCTAAGTTCAGTCCCATCTACGCCAAGAGACCAAAAGGTAGAAATGAGTTCATGAGCAAAGTTACTTTAGAAATACAGCTTAATACATGGACAAGCCACGTGACAGAAACAAACTCAGCAAAGTAAGATAGATATGTACATATGAACTCAAGTAAAACTACTGTTACATTGCTTGGATTGTACTAAGTTGTAAGGAGGAGTGTTGTTAAATTACTCGGGTAAATGTACAAGATAATCCTTTTATTGTCCCGCAATGAGGAAATTAGAATGGCTGCAGCAGGTGGAACTGGACAGTAGCAAAGGAGTACCAATAATAAATATTACAATATTTTACATTCTTGGGTGATAATGTATGAAGTATAACATATGTTATTACAAAGCACTCCTCTCAATAATGACTCGAGGTTTGATTGACTTTTTAAGCACGTTTATAGCCAGAAAACATGTTGGTTCAACCCATGTTTCTTGGACAAAATGAAGTAAATTATCTTTAAACAATTGCAGCTACTGTATAATGCAGGTAGTTTCTAAAGGAAATGATTTGCCTAAAAGATGCAGATCAAAAGTATTAAATGTTAAAGCTTTGACAGTCATCGCTCGCTTTGACTTTTAAAATAGTGAGATAGATTACTTAAAGGGAATTGCACTTAAGTAGCAGTAGCGTTGCATAATTAAGAATATGCCTAATAAAGTAGCCAAAATATTTAATTATACTAATATTAGTGTTTGTAATGAGTTAATGAATTAATTCCTGGTGATAACATGCCTGATCGATCAGTGGGAAAACACTGTATTGTCCACTATCTGGTCCTCTGCATCATGTTTCTTCACTCTGGACATGTATTCATGATTGTCCCAGACTTTAAAATAACTTATTTACTAATACTGATTTTTTTTTCTCGATACGCGAATGTTGAAGTGTACTTACTTGGAATTACCTCATAACTAGAATTTTGGGAGTGCAAGATAAGAGAACAAATATTCATCTAAAATTATATATCAACTAAGCAGTGACAGCAAGGACATTTGTGTTTTGTCGATATTTTTATTTTTTTAAATTGAAATAATGCTTCTCAGCGATACATCTCATCGAGTAAGAAGGGGATTTGTTTTCCTGTTTAAATTGTGGTACATTGAAGATGCATTTGCTGGATGACCACCTGAGCCCCGAGTATGCTGGTTCCATAGAAAGACAAAAGAGTCGACCAACAAATTTCTTCATTTTAGTTGTTCTCAAAAAGTATATCATCTTTCCTGAAGGTGGACCTGCAGTTTCTTATCATGACCTTTCTGTCTCCTGCGGATATCTGCCGCCTCGGAGCTACCAGCCACTACTGGAGGGCCATGGTCAGGGATCCTCTACTGTGGAGGTACTTCCTGTTGCGGGACATGCCATACTGGCCCTCCATTGATAATGTGACCATGCCTCGTCTGGAGATGCTGGACACCCCACTAAGCAGTGACGATGAGAGCCCTGATGATATGGAGGGAGACGATAAAAGGATGGACCTTAAGTTTGACTACATGTCAGAGTGGGTATCTTTTTCTCTTGTTCTTCAGCAGTGTCAGCTTGATTTTTGAGCCCTTTTTTTTTTTCTTTCTCTACAGATATCTGAAAGGTTGCCCATCCTGCAGACGACAGTGGCTTCCGTCACGGCCGGCGTATGAAGCCGTGACCTCATTCCTTCAGTCACTGGTGCCCTTGCCTGAACCACGATATGCCATGTTTGGCCCTGGCATGGAGCAACTCGATGTCTCTTTTGTCACGAGGCTGATGCACGCTCCAGATGTGCTTCCTGTGTCGGGAACTCCGCACAGGCAAATAAATGGTGAGGTGACACCGGTGTTTAGTATTCATGAAGCAGGAAACAAATCTCTTGGTTAATGACATTGTAACAAAGCCCTGATTCAAGTCTTGATATTCAACAACTTGAATTAGATTGTTTTATATGAGAATTGTTTCTCGTACTGATGTAAATATTACATATATGCACACTTAATAGATTTGTGTTGGGTTACTTGTCTTCCACTAGGTGGCACTATCAGCCCAGTAGCTCACGTGTTACCTTCACCTAGAAACTGTTGCTCGTCCATTGCTCACCTTTTGTATTCGTTGCAGGTATTGGCTCAGGAATCAGTTACATGTTCGACAACCAACACAAATTCAACATCCTGACTCTTTATTCAACCAACAGGTAATGGGCACATCGCACAGGAACTTACTCAATGACTTTAAATGGTTCATCCATCTTCTGTACCACTATCTACCCATAAAATGCTCCCACATGCACAGGAAGACCATGCAAAACATGGAAAGGTTTTTCACGAGCAGACTCAAATTATCAATGTTATCTGTGTGAGGCGAGAGAGCAAAACACTAAGATATAATGTTGAACCTGCTCGTGATGATGTTTTTGCTGATTTTCCATATTATTTGATCCAAACTGTGTGTCTGTGTGCAGGGCCGAGAGAGAAAGAGCCAGAGAGCAGCAAGTAACCGCCAATAACAAACTTTTCACTATTGAAAGAACGGATGAATCAGGCTGCCCAGTGTACAGCCCTGCTCCTCAGGTCCAACAAGTGTGCCAGGTGGTGGACGGTTTCATTTATGTGGCCAATGCAGAGTCCGGTAAAGGTGTGGTAACACGTTGTGTTTTCTTTGCTGGCCCTCCTCGGACGGTTTTTCACTCATCACTTGTATGTCTTCAACAGGTGACGGGGAGTGTGAGGAAGCCCAGATTCGCGCTGTGCTGAACTGTGCTGGTGGCGCCACGTCCAAACCCCTGCTTGTGCTCTCCTGCGTGTCCAGAGAACAGCCGCAAGCAATCAGCCAGCTGAACAGAGCAGACCAAGGCGGGACCCGGTGTCGAACTCCCTGTGTAGACATGGCAAAGAGACTCGGCCTACCTAAGATCACTAACCGCTGGATGGTAACCGCTTAATATTTGCTCATGTGGAAAAAGGTCAAACCCAATGCATCTGGTGGTTTTTTTTGTTTTTGTTTGTTTCCAACATATGGTTTCTCTTCTAGGTGCAAGATACGGTGGCAGAGTCCCTGTCAGGTCTCCTGGACGGTATTTCCTGGTTGCTGAAATGTTCCGGAGTGAAACTTTATGGGAGCTAGTTCATTAACTCCTTCTGCTGCCAGAATGAATTAAAACCTCAGACCTCGGTGTAATGTCATCTTCACACCAATATGCACTACAGTATTTCCCATGTTAACATACACCGGGCGTGCACCAAAGGTCTCCGGATGGGAACACTGCACTTTGGATTTAATGACCTGGATGAGCAGAAGCGGTCGCTTGATAACAGCAATGCATCTGAAAGATCAAGAATGAAGTTATTTACAGAAATAGCCAAATGAAAGACATACCGTAGTTCAGAGAGTTATACAAACACGTGGATTGCTTCATGAAGCAAACTGATGAACAAGAAGCCAAAATGAATGCTTCATATTGTACATAACAGTAATATTCTCTCAGTCAGTTGAATGTTTTTTGTAGATTTTGGGCTTTGATGAAATTAGTTTATTTGCATATCAGAAGCTGTTTAATTTATTTCTCATTTCATATATGGAATAATACTGGCTATGCATGCTTGCTGAACACTTCCCTGACATTTACAATTACTTATACGTGATTTCAGAATTGCAAGTTTTCTGTATATTTGGAGCAAATTGAAATAAATGAACAGGTGAACTTTTAATTGTGATCTCTTTGATACATATACTTAAAAAATGTGAGAGATATGAGATATTTCTTGTGTGTTCAGTCTAGTTTTTTTTCCTCTGAGATCAACTCTACAATGTAAAGTCGAAACAGAGTCAGACTCGTAAAAGACTTTATGTATCCCAGAGGCGCAGTGAAGAAGACATGCACAGCAGCAAGACGCACGTAAACGTCAGTGTGACATAAAAATTGACATCTATATGTCAGCAAGCATGAAGGAACATTGTCTCAGCCATCAGGGAGCGCAACTCATAATTTGTCCAACAATCGGTGCTTGGCTACCGAGAAGATGCCTTTTTCTAACTCTTTTTCTTTGCATTTTAACGATTGTGTTTGTTTTTTCATAATTTGCTGAATATAAACATGCTTACAGAATCACAGTTTATTAAATTTGCCCTCATCAACACACCTGCAATATGTGAGAGCCCAGTCACGCGGCCTAATGCGGATTAATCCTACAGAGATTTCATCCACAATATCCCAAAATCAGTTAAATCAGATTTACTTGTCATCAGTTTAACCCAATTTTTTTTTTTAAATAACACTCATGTCTGTCTCCTGAAACTGCAGCAATAGAATTCCAGCGCAATTGCAGCAGTTAAATCATTTAATCTTTTATGTGTTTCAGTACGGGGTCCTCTGAAAACGTTTCATATTCAGCGTCCTCGCTGGCAATACGCACATGCTCTACCGCCAACAATGGGATAACTTTTGCAGCATGTACAACATGACAAGATAATGTGTTCCACTGATGCTCTTTTGTTCTTGTCCCCTAGGTAACCACAAATCATTGATAAAAGTGTATGTACCCGGACCATCAAAATGTTCTGAAGTCGCAACTGTCATTTTCATACACGTACAGTTTAGAATAAGACGATGATTACTGCAATTTGGATGCATTAAGCCGAGCTGAATACTGGTGGAGAGGAGAGGGAGAGGCTCTTTTTTTTTTTTTCTTTGTTTGAATTTATTTTTAGCAAAATGATGGAATAGTGAGCCTGTGTGTGCGCGTGAGAGAGAGAGAGAGAGAGAGAGAGAGAGAGAGAGAGAGAGAGAGAGAGAGAGAGAGAGAGAGACCATGCTTACACAAGCTGTCCAACAATTAATCAGGAAAACCACATAAACCATGAGAACCTGTTGTCAGGGCAGGTATGCAGGAAATAAGAGTGTGTACTCCTCTGTCATTACTCTGTGATCCTAATGTAGCCAATGGAGGTAGAACACTGGTGACTGGTGCTGCCTGTATGCATGAACGTGGGAGTTTTGTGGCTGGTCTGAACGTATACAGATATGAATGAGCAGAGCTGATAAACTAACACTGTGGGTATGCAAGTTGAGCAAAGAAAAGTGCATTGTGGAAGCCAGTTTGAGTTTGCACTTTGCAGTCAGGGTGTGTTGCATTTCACTGTTGGAACTTGTCTGGGTTTTCAAGGTTTGTTTATTTAGACTGCAGACTGTGAACCATTAGCACACATCCCTTCGTAATGGTGGTTGGGGGGCTTGGTGGGGGAGGGTCTCATGTCGTGTTTTTCAAAGGGTGAATGAATACCAGACCTCCAGCTGCTTATTGTCCCAGAAAGGGGCCCTGCTGAGATTTTCTGTCATGCAGGAGGAACTATCTACTGACAGCTTACAGACACATGTGGCCTGTAACATTTTGAGACTAGCTGAAGCTGACCATGCAGCTAATAAGATATATATAGAACCACCGGGGCAAATGTTTTGAAAATACTGTGTACATAACAGCAAAAAGAAGGTCAGATATGTCAGAATGTGGAGTCAAACGTCAAAAATGAGATTTCAGCTCGTTCTGATACTAAATAGTGGAAGTGTATGTTGTAGAAAAACAACTATTAGGATACATTTAAAATTGTTATGGGAAAAAAAGCAGCTGAAACAACTTCAAAGATTGACTTGATGCACAAAAAGCCACATAATATTAATTCTTTGTTCTTATTGTTTTAACTTTCCTCAGGTTTTTTTCAAGTCTGTATTGTTCTGTGGTGAAGAAATGAATATGAAATCACTTTAAAAATAATAATCTTACTGGAGCCGGCGATCAGGCATCAATAACTTCCGAACTTAAATACGAAATAGAACAAATAGCATAAAACGAATAGATGCACTCTGAAAAAAAAACCCAAGATGTTAATATGATGAAACAGACTGTATAAACCCTCGAACTGAATGAAATACGTTGTCTTCTACTTGTTCTCTTTTCATATACACAACTGTCTTTCTGCCTCACTCTTTCCTCTTTTCATTAAAGATAAGTCACTCATTTGTATTCTACGGCAACAACCAAGATTAAGGTAGATCTAGAAAAAAAAAAAACATAATTTGCATGATGCATTGGCTGATTAAGCTAAGCGTCCCTCTTAATTGTGTTGTTTTGCACATGGTGGGGCTTTCATGCTGATACTCACTCATCCCATGCAATCTTACCAATTCAGTTCAATTTCCTCCCCTCTTCACTGCATCCATCAGACTTACCTCTTGCTGTCATGTATATGACAGGTTATGGTCATTGGAGTACTGAATGAATAGTGAATTATTTGTGAGTCTCTTTGGGTTTATCAGCAGGTCTATATTAACCGGGAGCACAGTGATCTGTCCTCGCATTTGTTGTTGTTGTTTTTTTTCTCTCTCTGTGCATGTGTGCATGCATGTGTGTGTGTGTGTGTGTGTGTGTGTGTGTGTGTGTGTGTGTGTGTGTGTGTGTGTGTGTGTGTGTGTGTGTGTGTGTGTGTGTGTGTGTGTGTGTGTGTGTGTGTGTGTGTGTGTGTGTGTGTGTGTGTGTGTGTGTGTGTGTGTGTGTGCGCAGGCACATGTTGAAGTGTCCTCCCTGTAGCCAGCTCTTCTCTTTTATCCTAATCCAATAGGCAGCAAGGCGCTGACATAATTGTAGATGGCCACACTTCGATGGGAAACTGCACTAAACGCATTACAGGTGACTTGAGGGGGATGACACAAAGGGCACTCTTACATTATGTGTCAAATAAAATCAGACAGCCAAATACAAAGTACAAGGCTATTGTAAGGCATGCGAGTGCACAAAAACCAATTACAAGAATGCGGTTGTGACTTATGTTGCCTGGAGCAGCTCGGTTAGGTGTGAGACAATCATCCAAAGCAGCAATCAGCTGGGGGGGAACTTGAAACGCCTCTTGGGATGGTCAAACACCAGCAACAGCTGAAATGACATGAGCTATAACACATCACACAGCGTTGTTGGTGTTGTGATGCAAGTATTGACAACACAACAAAGGGTGGAACAAAGGAACACAATTTCAATAATGTGTTATTGTCCAGCAAAATCAAAATGCCCCTGATTAAATCATATTTAGTTTATTTGCATTAAAGCATTGGGAGATAAACTAAATCCTGAAAGTACCAACAATTAACACACTAGACATAATACAGAAGAAAATAAGAAAATAATTCTGACACAAATTCAATAGCGTAAGATAATAAAGCTGAATGTGCAATTCCACATTAATAGACCCCGAAGCAAGCAAAATGTACTAATAAACGTCATCAATCTGATTCAGGCTGTTTTTCTCTGAAGACGCCTTTCGATGGAAAAGCAGTGAGGTTTGGACGTCTCACACACTGAAAAGGAGATTTGTGTTTTGCTTCAGCATTTACATGACTGTGTCCAAAATGCATCACTGCGCATCACTATACCACTATGAACTGAGCAGAACAAAACGAGAGACCTTCAAGAGACAAAGAAGCAGCGACAATAGTCTATAACAGCATCAAGAAAAACAGTGCTGAGGAAAGCATCAGTTTTTTTAATTTTATTAAATCACTTTTTTTCATTTTACTGCTGAGAAAGCTATATGGTCCACAATGTATATTGATTAAGGAGTAACACGTGAAATACTGGTTTGGACACAGCCATTTGTATATGCCTAGAGGCTATGTGCACCGGTCGACACGCCTCAATCATTAATGTTGGATAGATTAGTCGACTGTGCTCCTTATGCTGACATTCAATAAGAATTGTATACTTCATTGTAGATTAAGCAATTAAAATTGTTGTACTTGTAGTCTCCAAATATGGTAAAATTAGCTTAGTACCTTATTGTTTGCTTCTGAATTAGCTGGAGTAGCTCGCTGTGTTTTCTGGCTGTGCAAATGCACAAATCTCATTGACTTTAACGTTAACAAAAATAAATATATAAATCCACCTGAGCAAACTAAAGTGTTTTTTTGTGCCCCCAAGCTCAGACGGAAGCATTAAGGGTGAAGTGCAATTAATTCTTACTGTGTAATAAGAGTTTTCACTTGGAAACGAACAACAAATTGGATCTCCTGATGAGTTCATCCAGTTGCACTTAATTTCATGGTCATTAGAGTGACTTCCAAGACTGCGCTAGGATGCTGTGAAAGTCATAGAGAAAAATTCTTTCATTTGAAAGTGGCTGTTAAAGTATTCAACATACGTCCCATTGACCATGGATATGATACTCCCTGTGTCAGTCCAATGAGCCTCATACAGCCCAATTAGACATTGAGTGGGTCAGATCAGTAAAATGATAGCACATTCAAATTTTGGAAAACTCCAAATGTTGAAATTTTTTTCGGGAAACATTTCATGTGGAAGTTTACATTCTTTGCAATGTCTTTTTTTTTTAAAAAGAAGAAAAATGCTGTAATATCAATATTATGCCTTCCTCATTCATGACTTTCCTCGCAAAATTGTCAAAAATGTTCTTCATCTGCAGCATTTTGCAGCCTTAGATATGAATGCATTTACAAAATCAAGCTCACAGTGTGGCTTTGATCCCAATCCCATCTATAGCTATATCTCTATCTCGGAAACGGCAGTTATTTCATTTTGTTATTATTATTTAGAAAACATTACAGTTACAGTTGCTCCAGTGCATTTAAGATGTTCACTTGAAAGCAGCAGTAGTTATACGTTGACAGAGGCATTTGCTATGTGGGTCAGATGCATTGTCCTGCTGTTACACTTGGTGGTACAGAAAGTCCTCATGATTTCAGGACAAAGGAACTAATTTACTTCACGCCCCCACACTGCTCCAATCAGGGTCTTCTGTCACACAACACACCAATACAAGGACATGCAGGCAATTTATTACCTCCAAACTGTCTGCCAATATTTTTCTCTCTGCTTGCTATTTAAAGCCACAGGTAAGCAAAACAAAGCTCAGTAGACGGTTTTACCTTTGGCTTCAGGCAATACATGGGTTTTTTTTTTTTTATATTGCAACATTAAGACACAAGGCAGTCCAAAGTGCTTTAGAAGAACTTGCAAATGGATTCAAATGAAAAGAACATGAAAAGAGTAAACAAAGTTATTATTACTGAGCAAACTGATCAATAGTATAAAGTACCTGTGAGCCTTGTTAAATATATTTCCATTCCACTTCATTCATCTGTGTTGGTCATCAGTCATAATTTGTACTGCTTATTTTGTATGAGAGGAGTCCTCGGGTCTCATCAAGTGTTTTTAATGCGTACTGCACTGGAAGTAGCTGGAAAAAGCCGAGCCATAACTTGTAGATCTTGTAAACCAGAGGGGGACGAGGATATAAAAATACAAGGACGGCTCAGCTCAATACAAGACAGGCCAATTCCATTTCTTTCCCATTGCGTCACAAATCATGTCAACAGTGCATCGATGCATTAGCAGGAAGAAAAAAAACCTGGGGCTGGGGGAGTACAGACACAACCTCCGTCAGCACCTTTATCAGGGCATTTGTCTGTGTTTGCCTGATTGTAGCGCAGCATGTTAAATAGTACAAATGACACTTGTTGCCTGCATGGTGTCTTTTGCTTCACATAATGTTAGTTTTCAACGGAAAACATTTTTATGGGAGATAGTTTCATTCAATATGAACAGAATAATAATTATTCATGGCCATGATTGCTGGTTTACATTGAGATGTGTGAAGTTAAGTTATAAAAAATTCTCAAACCGTGAAAACCATATAGTGAAAGGTTAAACGACTAAACTGGCAACAACTTCCAAACAAAAGCTTTTAAGAAAATGTAAAACAGCTGTAATTGCTCATGAAATGACTGAATGAGGTGAAAAAAACTAATCTAAAAAGCTAAAAGAGTGAAAATGGCGAAACCAGATTAATTGGCCCAAAAACTAAAACACATGTTTAAAAAGAAACTGTTGAACCAATGGAATCCAAAACTTAGACAAAATACTCAAAGATCTCCCCATAAGTGAATGTACTTGTTGGTACTAGATTATACATCCATGTTTTGTGTTTTATTTGTTCTTTTGTTGTACTCATTTGCCTATGTGTCCATGATTTGTTGTTTCTTACACTAAAATATATACTGTGCATATTGTTACTGAATGTAAACTGTGGAATGAATAAAGAAAATTGACAAGAAGAAAAACAACTTTTTACATCATATAATCTTTGTAGGCTATACAAATGTAAAAGCTGTAATATCTTCAATTTAAAGTTTAAACACATTGTGTGGCTCAAAATTAATTTAATTTACTGGAAAGTGGCACGAAAACAAACCCTGATATGGGGTGTTGACCTGTAGAAGCTACATACTTCTTAATTGACTTGACATTTGGACAAAAAACTAATGAACTGACATGATAAAGAAACCTGTGCAGGGCTTAACCTCATAATTTGCAGGTGCGCATTTTCCTTGTAAGAAGAGGGTTTACAAAGAAAGTATTACTGCAGCCGCCGCGCGCTTTAATAAGGACATTGATTTTGTCTGTAGTGATGGATGCTCCTGCTCTGGATGTACATCGATTAGAAGTGAAATCACGCAAAAAAAACAAAAAAAAAACCTCAAAGTTGACGCACGGTAGAAAGTGCAGCTTTGGGCAGGCTGGGTGTGTTTTGCGCTCACGTGTCAGGGCGGAGCGTCCCTTCCTGGGCTGTGGGGGCCGGTGGATGCAGGGGGTGCCGGGGGGTGAGGGTGCGGGGCGGTCTCTCCCCCCCCCCCCCCGACAGTTGAAACACTGAGCGAGCCTCTCATGGCGTCACTTCTCCAATGGACTCTCCACGTGAGCAGGCTGCAGTTCTCCCAGCCACCACGGCCCGCTGCGAGGATCCAACCTCAGTCATTAACAGAGTGAAACGTGGAGTTTTTTGAGAGGTCTGGAAGCTTTGGACACTTTGAAGTTATTCGTTTTAAACATATTGAAGATGCATTTATTTTTATTTCTCCTCACTGCACTATGTTCAACCTGTTTGACAACCCATCAAAAGTTTATTCAACCTATTTGTGGAGAATAGATTTCAAAAAAACAAACAACACAAGATGAAGTGATTCTTTATTTCAGTGTGGCACGTTTCTAACCTATTTGATATCAATACTGATACCTGATTTAAGATAATAATCAGGATTGTTGACCAAGAAATGAAAATAAATCCGTTTTTTCAACTGTGGTGTTAAGTTACTTTTTAATCACACCCTTTTGCATCGTCAATAGCAGGCATTCAGGTGAGACTCTCTGTAAGTATACTGAATATCTATGATTTAAATCCCCCTTTTCAGATACACCCAGACACTGATCTATGTATATTATTGGGAGTTGTCTATTAGAATAAGTTACCTTTTGACTACAAACACGCAAAAGGTTAGAATATGTCATCAAATTTTCAATTGAAGCATGATTTCCGCAGTAGCAAAGTAGATTATATGATGTTCATTGTAATCTATTATGGGGAAATTACATATTCATTTCACAAAAATGCTAAGACTGCTTCGTTACAGTAACGTAATTCATTACTTCCAGCTCTGGTTACAGTAGTAAGTGGACAGAAACCAGTAATATGACATGTGATTATAAGGAAAAGCTTATGTGCACTGATATATTGTAATAAGATATTTTATTGATTGGTTGATTGATTGATTGATTGATTCATATATAAACTGAAAGTAGTAAAAATAGCATGGGAAATGTATAAAATCATTGCAACTATACATGTTGGTTAAAAAAAACAGCTGGACATTCAAAGTAATATAACACAAAAACAATTGCTCAGTATAACAAAGTATAGTGAAGAATATTCCATGATGATGCATTCATATCTACATACCTAAGTTCAAACTGCATTAAGATGTTTAAGTTGCTGAAACATACATTCAGAGAATATACATGCATGATTAAAAGTATGCACACGGTTATCTTATTGATTGATGAAGTGAGAAGTTGTCCATGTCCATGACAGTTGCTTGGACTTTCTTGCCAGAGACAAAAAGCCGAATCCAGAGTTTGTATGAGCGGCAAGGTGTGAACAGTAGCTGTTGTGAGAGATCGTGGCAGCTCTCAGCCCCTCCGGTGGGTTTCTTTTTGCTGTGGCTGTCCGCTTCAGAGCAGAGTGGATAGTTGGCGAATGAGGGCGCTTCTCCGCCATGTGAACGCTCACTCTCTCTCTCTCTCTCTCTCTCTCACACACACACACACACACACGTACACACTTTATCCGTTTCTGCGGCGTAAAGGGTGTATCTTCCCTCCAAGTCGACCAGATGATGAGCTGAGCTGCAAATAAGTGAAATAATAAAAAAAAATATATATATATATACCTGCAAGAGGAAAGTGCGCACCAGATCGAGAGCGTTGGTGCGGGGATCGTCTCGGCCGGAGACTCGCTCGGAGGAACCGGGCTGCAGAGAGCCAGCAGGACCCCCGTCTGTTGATGTTGACCACCAGATGACCAACTTTTGAAAAGTCGATCTACGCCGTCGTTGATTGCAGCTTTCCGGCTCCGAAACGCGTAACAAGTAAGTTTTGTGTATGATTTTTGAGCAGTTCCAGCTGTGTGTTTGTCCGTTTTACGCAGCGTACGCACGACTCGGAATCTTGAAACTGCAACCCCCCCCCCCCCCCCCCCCTCCCCTCTCTCCACATCGGGCAACTCTGCAAATATTCCCGACTTGTCTGAAACATTTAATGCGATCGGACCTGTGCTTTACACACTGTTCATAAAGACGCGCACGAGAGGTTAAGTCTTTAAATTCCTCTACAACTTGGCTCGAAACGACCAAAGTCTGACGGGTCTGGAGAGGATGAAATGACAGCCGGGGTAGGATTTGACGGCTTTCGAGTCTCAGCAGTCACCCCGGGAAGTTGTCTTCCCCGTAATTTAACGCACGCTATAAAGACGAGCTCGCACAGACCACTGCAACCTGGTTGAAATGAGATGGAACTGCTTTCCATTGGACAGTCTTGTCTGCGACTCTCTCGTTACCGATTGCTCTTGTTAATCACACACGTATGTGGGTCTTCAGGTCGTTTTTCCAACCCGTGTTGCATTGTGTCACGCAGCAGGCAAACCGTAGTAAATGTTTCAGACAAGTCAGGGATATTTACAGTGGGGTGCCTGGTGAGTGACACATGTTGCAGTTTAAAACCTTTGAAGGTATGTACATCTCACAGGAACACAAATCCATTAAACTAGTAGTTACTAGTCACTCGTAGATGGAAAGATAGATAGATAGATAGATAGATCGATAGATAGATTATCCAGTGTTGACCTATTTGGACTGAATACATTTTTAAATACCACCTAGGTTAAGTAAATCATTCCTAATATGGAAAAGTGTTTCGTGCCAACACAAACTAAATAAAAAAAGTCTAATTTCTGCTAACGCCTTGAGCAGTTGGGATATTGTAAAGCTTGCAGGCTTCCTTCTCAGTTTGTTTGCTCTTTATAAGTAAACACTTAATTTGTACTAACTGGTTGAACTCACTGCAATAGAACACCGGAACTGCATTACTGTTAATTAGGGGGCACAGTTACTGCGCCGTGGTGATGCACCGCAGAGGTCCTGCATGTGTTTAAGGTGTTTCTGTATCAACTCACCTGAACGTGTCATCATGAAGCTCTGCAGAAAGCCTGAAAATGATTCAGTACAATCATGCAGGACTTGCATGAGGACACAACTCTGGTGCACATTTCGCCACAATCCAGGGCCTTTTTCAGCTCGGATCTTTAGAGTTTGGTGGCTTGTTTGTTTTGCGAGGTAAGCATTCCCTTTACAAAAAAAAAAAAATGTGTTTTTCCCCCTTTGGTCTTGCTTAACTCACTGTTTTCGCTATCGTACATGTTTCTCTTAATGTCTTCTGTATGCGATGTATCTTTCAAATGTATTATAGTAATCACCAGCAACCTCTCACATTACTGGAGTTATGGACATCATCAACGCCCTTTTGGTTTAAAATTCTGTGACTCAACATTTGTCTGAAAATAGCTATGTTTAATGAGATTTATTTTTGAATCAGTTGCTCAGAACGAGTTCAGAGGAGAATGTGACGACAGACGTCTAATGGCTACAGTTATACAGTTGCACTGACAAGGTAGCTGAAGAGACATTTTAATGGATGAGGCGAGGAGTTTAGTCAGAGACATTAGTTCCATCAGTCTCTGTCTCATTAGTGCTGCACTAAATATATACCATTAAGTACATCTTTATTTTTTGGTACATTTTGATACCTAAACAACACTGTAAAAAAAAAAAAAAAAAAAAAAGTGATATTACACGCGGCTTGTCTTCATAGACGATTATCAGGATGTGGTTGTGCATGTCGGACTTTCAGAGAGAAACGGTATATTTTTGGTAAATAAGAGAAGAATGATATCCATCTATTCCTAATCGAAATCTAAATCATATAGCCTTTAGTCATAGGCCATTGGATATATTGGACTTCCGGTGGCAACCATGTCGACACGGGGAAACACCGCGCTATAAAAGCCAACTAATACCCGGATGTATATGACTCGAAACAGTAAAATGTTGAAAATCCGAACATCTAATGGCTTCTTTTGTTTGATCAGATTATTTGAAGAGCTGCTTCCGACAAAAGTAGTAAAGAAAAACAACTGTTACTTAGTTATAAAAGTGAAAACATTTGATTTGTGGTCCTTCACAGCTATCGGTTGTGCACCCTTGCATGTCCGTACATGCACAAACACAGTTTGGAATTCTACAAAGCAGACATTTTCCACAAAGATCGATTTTCAGATCTCTGCAGCACATATGTTTCTTTTTGGTCTCTGCTGGACTCGGCCTTTTGCTAAAAGTCTTCTGTTCTGATAAATACAGGTTTTCTGCATATACGCACACGTGAGCACGTCCATGCAAACACCTCGTTGTCTCTTCTTTAGATGTACACACACACACACGCTACTATTGCACATATAAGTCGGGCTTGCAGATGTGTGACCTGATCTGTTCCAGTCGAGGCTGCTCCCATGCCAGCGTGCTGACTCTGAGTTTTCCACACTCGCTGAAATAAGAGAGGAGGCATTAGAGCCATCCAGTAGCCATATCTGAAGCGCTTGATAGTGCTCATAAACACACATGCACACATGTTTAAATTCATGTGTACTATGCCTGCACTTAGAGACCCCCCCCCCCACACACACACAAACGCACACGCACACACACACAAAGGGCTTTCAAACTGACAGAAAATTCAGTTTCTCACTATGTCAGAGTTTTGTTTCACTGTGACATACCTCATTTTTGCACATACGTTCCTTCTTGTTTTTACAAGCTGGTATAACAGGTTCCCGTGATGACATATACGGACGTCTTTCTTTAAGGTCTCACAGGTTTTCTACATTGTCGTTAATGTGTCACCTCAAATGGCCTACTACCGTACACATTGGCCTCCTTTACTGGACTCTTTTATGATGGTTTATAGGCACAGTTTTTAATCTTTAACTTGTCGACATGTTCAGTGCTTGTGGGAAGTCGGACAGGTTGGTGTCACTTTCCGTTAAGCCAACAGCTCAAGTATCCTTTTGATGAATTTACTCGTAAAAGCTGCTTTGAGGCATCACACTCACATCCATTTAGCTTTAAATGCCTTGATTATAGTTTATTGCCTTTGGGTACATTTTTACCTCATTGCCTTTGAGAAATAGTAGAGATTTAGTTATATAGGGTTGGAAAGTAATTTAGTGAGTGCTTCAAATAAGTTAACAACCTTGGGAAGGATAGGTTCATATCATTTTTCTTCTTTTGCCCGCTCGGAGCAGCATAAGAGCTGGGATTTTAGTAAAAGCTTTGAGCTTCATGGTATTTGTTGTGATTGAGACTCCAATATATTTAAAGAGAGAGATGAAACAAAGGAATAAAAGACCATGAAGAATGGCTAATAGCAAGAAAGAAGTCAGCAAGCCACCTGAAGCCCTTCATGTTTTTATTTGGGGTTGTACGTTACTGTTGGTCGAGAGATGTGAATGAGACTGCATATAGCTGCAGCCTTACTCCATAAGCTCAGAAATGACTGGGAAAACTTTACAAACGCAGTAGAATTGGATAGAAAAAGTTCCAGTGTGAACGGCAATAGGCTTTATCTGCTAAAAATGATTTGAATCCTATTTGATGGATGACTATGACTAATAAAGGCATAATGTTTAACACATTTGTCTACCGAAAACTGGGATCTCACAGATTACATATTGGTTTGTGTTCTACTCATGAGAAAACAGACATGCATTTGTTTATCGTATGATACGTTGGTAATCCATCCATCCATCCATCCATCCATCCATCCATCCATCCATCCATCCATCCATCTCTTATACAGCTTCATTCAGTTCATGGGTGCTGGAACTGATCCCAACTAACTTGAATAACGCAGGGTTTCTGGGAAAACCAAAACAAACAATCACAGACACCTCAAAGCAAACTGAATTAAGACATAAGACTAAGTCCAGTTGCCTTGAGACGTTTCCTACCTGGACAAAAGTGAATAATATTCACATTCACACCTATCGGGAATTTATAGTGACAAGCTGACCTCCATATACAAGAGTACTAACCACTACAGGGTAAGTAAGTAGACTTAATGGTTTAGTTTAAGTGAGCAGTGTCCACTTATTGTGCAAAGAGAAGGTATGTATAACATCTGATCAATGCCGGCTACACAGTCCTGTCATTTTGGATGTTCTACAAATGAATAAACCTGGACTTGGATGCAGGCTTTCTTTCTGCTCTTAAGAGTTTCAAACAGAAATGTAAGTGACCTCTCACCTCTAACCTCTGTTTCCTTTCGCTTCACCCTCACACCACCACCCAATCGATTGCTTACTTCATCCTCCTCCTCCTCCTCCTCCTCCTCCTCCTCATCCCTTCTTAGCTGTTTTTAAACAAACACTGGTGAATACTACAGATTTGAGGAAACGCAGGACAGGCATAGTGTGTGTGTGTGTGTGTGTGTGTGTGTGTGTGTGTGTGTGTGTGTGTGTGTGTGTGTGTGTGTGTGTGTGTGTGTGTGTGTGTGTGTGTGTGTGTGTGTGTGTGTGTGTGTGTGTGTGTGTGTGTGTGTGTGTGTGTGTGTGTGTGTGTGTGTTTTAGGGCAGAGGTAGTGGGAGGAGAGTTGACCACACAAGCTTGGACTAAATGTTTACCAAGGGACCCCAGAAGGCTCAAGCTGCGCCTCCCTCTTTTCCGATTGGCTTAGACAAGCTCTTCCTGCGACTCTGACAGCCTGTAATTGGTCAAGAGAAGGAAAAGAAATAAGGGACAAACATGCAAGACATGGGGATGAAGAGTTAGCCTTGCCAGGGCTTTCACAGACGCTTTCACATGAAAAATGGGTGGGACTAATGCTGGGATTAACATGAGGCCACATGGTGGACTGAACTGGCTGCCTGGACCTCTTATACATTTCTTTCACTGACCAGACTGCAGAAAATAAGATAATACGGAGGGAAAATGGTGCAATGAACTTACCTTCTCATTGAATAAGTATTACATGTTCGAGATATAACCAGAACAGACATTGCTTAATTGATGTACTTTGTAAAGATTGCTGGCAGTGAAGAAAGTGGAGGGAGTCTGAGGTGATTTGAAGAAAAAAAAAAAAAAGCAAGTGTGGAAAATGAGGATAATTGTACAAGCAGCATTTTAGTGAGACCAGATGATCCTGCTGCTTGACAGCTCTCTGCCATGAATTCTTCTATTGTATAACTTGGCCTTGTATGGCCCCTGGACAGTTGGAATTCATCCACACACACACACACACACACACACACACACACACACACACACACACACACACACACACACACACACACACACACACACACACACACACACACACACACACACACACACACACACTGGGCATTTATACTGAAGGAAAATTTCAGTTGCTCACTACATCAGGGAGTTTTGTTTCACTGTGACAAACCTCAATTTTGCGAATGTGTTCTTTGATCTTCTTACATGCTGGTGCTTCAGTTCTCACTTTTTCTTCAAAAAGTTAACTGCGTAGGCTATGTTTAATTGGCACTGTGGCACAGAGACGGATAATGGCCTCACACAGACATTTTACTTGTCATCATTTCTTGATGTTCTCTGTCTGAACTTTTGCCTTTCAAGAGGCTGAATTTTATAAGATTAACTTGTCAGGCTTCGAGTTATTCTCCTGGCTGGAACATAGAGGCTGAACAAGCAGGCGGTATAGGCATGATTTAGCTGGGATCACATCCGATTCCATCCCCTGATCGAATAGTTGCTCAATACTAATTAGAGTGCTTTCTGTGCACACATTTTTCCCATTAAGATGACAAGAATTATTCCCTGAGCTGAAAACCTCTTCTGTTCAGTTGCTTTCTAACACATCGTGTGGACAATTAATCGGACCAGTCGCGTTTACCCCGCGATACACAGTGAAACACATAATTTACTCAGTCACCTGCCAAGCTCGTGAAAAGTGTTTCGCCCGCTCTCTTTCCAAACTGCTTCCAAAGTCGACATTACAGCTAGCTCTGTTTAACAAACCATCTGGCATGTCAGGTTATCCAGCCTTGTTCAAAATGTGGTCTGAGGTGCCCACATTATTGGTTGCTCAGTAATTCTCAGTGTAAACATGAAAATAGAGATGTCCTCAAATTGTTTCACTCAACCTCAAAACCTGCAAACCATAAGACAGAGAAAAGTGGGATGGGAGAAATCCTCAGTGTTGTAACTTGCTGGAGAGTCCTCAGTCCTCAGACGGCACTAGAACTGGGGGAAATGCAGGCAGGAACATAACCTCCACGTTTAGGGTTGTTGGCTGCTCAGCGAACTTGTGGAGACACAGCTGTAAATAGCCAAGGGTGCGGACTGGAAGTTTGGCCTATATTTAGAGGTCTTAACTGGGGGAACTTGTCCGTCAACAAGATCTTATTGACCCACGGGGACTTTTTTACTTATTTTCTTTTTCCGTCAAGAAAAAGGTTTTTGAGCATTTAACGTCTCGCTCGTCGAGTTCCAAATGATTTGCTCTAAAAATCAGCAAAAAGGAGCTGGATTTGTAAAGATGTGTATTAAAAGAACACGCTCAGTATGCAGGAGGTTACTTAAGGTGAGAAACTGTGAAATATAATTCAACTTAACTTAATACTCTTTTCCTGAGCTCGTCGCGTTTTTTTTATTGCACAGTTTTAGTTTATGGTCTGCAGCCAACACCGTTTTTGTTCACCCTCATCAATCTCATCAACACAGGTTCCAGATGCAGACGAGCAGATCTACTTTCTGCAGGCAGCCTGACCCCAGATGCAGATAATGAGGCACACAATCATATTTCTCTTTTTAGTGAGTCGAAACCAAAAAGAGAACAAAGAGAAGACGAATGTCAAACCTCCCAGGGATCCTTGTGCAACACAACTGTAAATAAACATTGTTTGCAATATTAATTCACTCCAGTTTACTGTTAGCACATGCAGTGCTCGTCAGCACTCTTAATAATATTATTCGTTACTTGTGAATTGGAGATGTGAAATCTTTTTTTCTTTACCATGTATATATGCAAAAGACGTTTTGTATAATTGCATTTAAGAAATGTTCCTTATTGAAAAGTGAATTGTTTCGTCAGTTATTTCTACACTGAAGTATTCTGTATTTAAAGTTGTAATTATGATGAGTTTTCAATTTGATTGAAAAATAGAGGGAAAACGACTGACTTTATGAAATACTCAAATATTTTGAGTTGCTGTATTTCTTTATTTTAATATTTTATCAGCTAAAAGGCTATGGTAACTATCTGTCTCTATTCCATACTGCGTTATTCAACAGCCACCAAGCCAACATGACAAAATACAGTTTGGTAAATCATTTTTAGTAAGAAATGTCAAGCCTGTTTTTAACACTTTCTCTTGGTTCCAGTTTTTGTAAATAAATACATCTATTTAAACCATCCTAAATGTTTCTTGCCATATCAAAAAAGCCTTTTCCGCTGTCTCTCCCCTCAACACCTGCCAGTCTGAAATAAAATACTTGTAAACCTCAAACTACCCAAAACCTAACAGCGACAAACCAGAATTCATCCTAATTGGAACCAAATATGAATTACTATAATACCTCCTCTTTTTCTCTCACCATCACATTAGCAGTCTTGGTGTTGTCCCCAATAGGTCATTGTTTAATTTCCACATCACTATATCACCTTTATTACTATAGTGTGTATTACTAAATACTATCTGGTCTGTGGATTTCCCTATAAATAATTTTATTTGTCCTTCCCCCTCCCCTAAAACAGCTTTTATGTTCTATCTTTCTCACAGCCCCATCAGCTCCCATATATAGATTGTAATTCTCTCCTATTTCAGATTTGTCACAAAAAACTCCAGACGCTTCAAATGGCCCAAAATTGAGCCGCTCATATTATCACCAAAACACCCTCATTCCACCACGTCACCTCAGTCTTACAGCAACACGACTGATTTCTGATTAAAGTCAAACAGACGACATAACTCTTTCTCTGTGCATTGAAGGTCTCATCTGTCAGACAACCTCTACATTATCAGCTCCTACCGTCCCTCAGACCCTCCTCCTCCTCCATCCACCTCACTGTGTCCTCAGTCTGCCCCAGCACCATGGGGATCATAGCGCTCAGCCCCTTGGTTCCCACCAGACATCCACAACATCCACTTCTCTCCCTGTTCAAAACCAGAGTGAAAATTCACCTGTTCTAGACTGCTTCCTCTCTGTGATCACATTACAACCTTGATTCTGTGAGCTCTTTTTTTTATCTGTATAATGTCTATAATGTCTGTTTTGAAAGGTGCTTTTGAATAGAATGTGGTAATGGAAAGCAACTTTTTTTTTTGTATATTGTAAATAATAGGAATAAAACTAAAAACTTCATGTTACATCAGTTTCAGATCCAGTGTAACATTAGAAATATGATTACTTTACTAAAATGCAGAAAGAAAACAGAACACTGTTTTGGTAAATGTATTTATCATTGTGTAAATGAAATTGTGAATTTTTTGTCTGTATTACAATTTTTGGGGATGCACCTGTGCTGTTTAAAATAAGAACTTTGAATGGAATTGTTTCAAATAATGCAGAACTGGTACAAACACAAACATAATCCTTTTAATTTGAAATGCTTCATTTGCAAACTGAGATTTCATATTCACCAGTTGCAAATGAATGGCAACCCAATATCTGCTCACTGGTCAGCAAGACAGAGACAAACACAAGGGACTTCCGATAGTCTGGGAGGTGGTTTTCTTTTTTTTCTTTTTTTTTTTTTTCCACAACGGCACATCATGGAGTTTTTTTCTGATGATAATAATCCCGGTGCCTCTGTCCCGCTCTCATTCTCTCCTCTGTGTCTCTCCAGCGTCATGGCTGTCTGGCTGCCCTGCTCCCGTCCCGTGCTGCTCCTCACTATCTCCTCCCTGGTTTGGACATCCCCTCCAGGATCCGCATTTCTTATTGACGGGGACGACATGATATCAACAGGTAGGTTAAAGTCAGCTTTGCAGCTTTGTGCTGAGATAACTAATCAGGGAGAATAATATGGGATGACGCCTAATCATTGGCCAGACAGTTTATCAGACTGTTTACATGCACGTCGTCAGATATTAACGTGTTTGCGCGCCACATGCTGTTGACACTTGTTATCGCGTCTTATGTCAGACATCAGTTGCAGAAAGCTGTTTGCTTGGATATACATGTGGAAAAGGTTCACTGTTGAGCAAACGTCGTACTTTCCTGATTTGGCTTGTCAAACAGGTTAGTGATCAATCGATCCGGGGTAAATAAATGGCTGGGGAGTCTTTTGTCAAAGTCCAGGGACGGGACGATGCAGGATGTTCAGCCAGCTAATCCAGCTGTCACAGGACCATTTGAAATAATTAGGTGAAAGAATGCTGCGGACAAGGAAACAGGCCCAGAGTTTGAAATAATTTAGCACTTAAAGCCTCAAAGCCAAAACGACATCCAAGATCGCAAATTTCAAAATCAAGAACACTGTGTTTTATTGCATCATTTCTGCAGCACATGGAACTGGACTAAAACAAACTATAATAACCCAACTGGAATTAGAAGTTGTTATATATTGTAGCCTTGGCCTGCAAATGTCTTGTTTACTTTAAGTCTGGGCTACCTGAGAGCAGACGGCACCACGATCGAGGGAAGTTCTCACAACCGAGAAACACCAACGCCAGTGAATGGATTGGTTCTGTTGTTGCCTTTGTCAAAATGCCTCTATCACTCTTTAAGAGAAATAGGTTACTGTCTGTTGTTTGGTGGGTTCAGTGTCTGCATTCCAGAGTTGGAGTTTATGAGGGTTGCGTCTGGAAGATGGATGTGCAGGGATTTTCTTTCAAAAGGTTTTTATTGTTCATGGACCTGCTCCACTTTGCATAACCATGACTGGACTTACTCCAAATTGAAGTTAATGGACTGTGGATTTCAGGCATATGCCTTCTTTCCCCCATCCAAAGTGAACTGGTGGAAAATTCAAGCTGAGATTGGGTTATTTATTTATTTATTTATTCATTTATTTGTGACTTGGGTTTTGGTAAGGGCTGTTGGGGAGACCTTTGATTAATACCTACTACCACCTCCTTGGATTAACTTAAAACATAAACACCACAGAAACAGTTACTTTACTTTCATTTAGGAAATAATCAGTTAGTTTTGGAATAAGCAATGGTTTATATCGTCTATCAAGTAAATATATCAAATTAGTTATTCTAAAATTATGTAACAATTTTTTTTTCTGTCTTTCATTTTTGTTCTCCCCGAATGAGTCCAACATTTGTCCAGATCTATTCAAACGTGTGTGCACTGAATGACACTGAGAGTATTTGGGAACGTGACGAAAGTCATCCTCGAATATACATTTTGGTGAGCCGCTGTCCTGCTCGTGTATTCTTAGGCGCATCTGCTCATTGCTTGAAGGAGCTGAGCCAGACGGCATTAGACAGAGACCTGAGAAAATCTCTAAACCATCGCTGGACGGCTCGTCTGGCTGCTCCCGCACTTGTTTCCAGAGTGGAAAGGACGCTCATTACCTGGAGAAAAGACTGGGGGAATTTTAACTCTGTCATGTGGACTCTTGATTTGCACGTGCACTTTGCACATGAACACCAATTGTCATCCCCCCTGTATTTGCAGTGCTTTGTTTGGTGGTGTCGATCAGGACGCGTCGCGTCAGCGTGGATATTGAAAGCTATTAGGTGGTTTGAATGTTGTTTAAGTTATTTATAGTGCAGCTGACAGCCATGGCTAATTTATCTTCTTCATTTTTGCTGCATAAACATCCACAACATATTGGATACAGCTGACATTTAATGATGTGCAGTGTTCACTGTCCCGATTTAGGATGTGGCCTTAAGCGTTGAGTGTAAATATAATATACATTGTGACATGAGAGAGGATATTTTACACTCACTTATAGGCCGACGCAAAGTACAGAGTTAATGTTTCATAAGCAGTTATGCCATATTGTCTGACATATTGGAACAGGGCAACAGTTTGGCACTTAACCATGATACTTCATTTGTTCTTTGTGTGGGTCCAGTGAAAAACAACTGGAAATATAGCACTGGAATCTGCTGGAGAATGCAAGCTCATCTCGTCTTCTTCTGCCAAGCGTAGATCAAACCCAGTTCTTTCTCTGGTGTGTTTTGTCTGTGGGGAACGTTGCCATTGTTAATAACTACATGTTGACTGATGTTGTGGACTCACACTCAGATTCATTCAATGAATTTGGTCTTGGTTTTGCTTATTGTGGTTCTTTGTGTATCTGCAGCTTTCTGTTCTGAGATTGATGAATGAATCAAGGCTTCAGCAGCCATAATTTGTGAAACAAATCATTTGGCACTTTTTTTTTTAACTGGTTACTTAAAAAAAGTGCAATTAGTGGCTTAAAAATTTCTCACAACCCAATTTTTTTATTCAAATTCAGATCATGTAATCTGCTTTCATTACTTATAAAATTCCAATCTGTTGTTGAGTATACCCACATTGCAAATCTTAATTTGCATTTTTAGAACTAATGAGTTTATTCTCCCAGCCGAGAATTTTCCCGTTACCATTGTGTAAAATGTATTCACTGACTGACTTATTTGTTTTCAAGCTGGGATGTTTCATACAGGTAAATTAATTAGACTAAAGGAACAAAAAACTTTGTGATGTTTTTGGGAGGAGTAGTTGTTAGTTGAACACTTGATAAGCTCAAGGACCAATTAGACATTTCCAAACTGCTCTATTTTATTTTATTTTATTCCGTGCAGATTGTCACAACCTGCTTTAATGTTCTTTTCCCATTTCTCACTCTTTTCTATTCTGGATCTTTCCTCACCTTCCTTCATCAGTCACTTGAAGCAAGTCTCTTGGATAATGTTGGGTAGGGAGATGTGGCGATTGACTGGCCTAAAGCGCCACGGCTTGTGTCGCTTTATGATCCATAGAAATTGTTCTTTTCGTCCTATTCCCATGATGATTTCATGGTGGACACAACTATTAGATGTGCAGCTGTTTTTGTTTTTTTCAAAATCTTTGGGAACATTTGATTTCAAAAGCCTGGATGCAGCGTTCATAGTTTGAATTGAGAGTCCGGCTTTCAAAACCATAGAGGAAAATAGCATCGCTCTGTTGATAGAGCGGTCGTCTCCCAATCGGAACGTTGCAGGTTCAAGTCCCATTTCTACATGCTGAAGTGTCCTTGGGCAAGACACTGAACCCCAAACTGCCTTGGTGAATGCAGTGTGAGAGTGAGTGGTTGGTGGTGGTCGGAGTGGACGATGGCGTAGATTGGCTGCCTCACTTCCTTCAGTCTGCCCCAGAGCAGCTGTGGCTACTTACGTAGGTTACCACCATTCAGTATGGCCGGAGTGAATATTGTAAAGTGCCTTTGAGTGTCCTGTGTATATAAAGCCCATGCATTAGTATTAAGATCAATTTTGCTAGTAAAAGGAGTCATAGTATCTGCGAAAGTTTCCAGTTGTTGTACTTCAGCACAAACTCTTTAAAGTACTCTTTCCAGATCTGTAAAACATCAGATCAAGACATACAAGATCCGTCTTGTCGAGCCAGAGGGAGTTTGGACCAATCTGTTTCTCCCAAAAGAGACTACTTTGATGACAGTAATGAGAAACTGTTTCTTTAAATGGCCCGTCAGCTCATCCTTTTTTTTCTTTTTTTATAAATTCTTGCATTTTCCCAATGTTGTGTCAAGGACACTGTCACAAACTGTCTCGTGTGTGAAAGGTGTGACACTAATCTGGATGAACACACTGTAAACATTAGCATTTGGATTAAGTGATTATGGTTAAAGACCACATTGGCATCCTGATTATAAAGTAATTACTCTCATTATTTTCCTTTGGAAAAGCATCAGTCACGCTATTGTTTTTGTTTCTTTGTTGGAGGTTTTCAAAAAAGCATATGATTAAGAAGGGAACAGAGAAGAAAGCCGGGCATTGTTACTGTTATTTACTCACATTTTAGTGCCTTGAGATGATACAGCAGTACACATTTAATAATATCCCAAAACCAAGTTGAACTTACAAGTACATTGATATCAAAGTTATCACTTGATAGTTGCACATAAAGAGGATTTCATTTCAGCTACCACTTGTTACATATTAAGACGCCTGTAAATATTCCCATGTCAAACAAAAGGGTGTGTGCAGTTAAGTACTTTGTACAAACAGGCCAAGTTTTGAGCTGTGTCTTTACCCTCGGGACTTTTGACTATGCATTAGCGAGCAAACTGAAGTAAAAGCCCGTCTCTTTGGATTGAATTTACCTGTAGATAAGGTTTTCATACCAGCTAATGATAACCCGGGTGAGGTCAATGCGCTAAACATTTCAACGGGTCGACCTTCCCTCAAATGTGAAAATGGTCTCCAGTGAGCGCCGCGGTGCTGTGGCTCTGGACTTCCTCAACAACCGTTAAGACATCGGTAAACACAGAGCGGCCGGTGATAGCGTAAGCAAACACATGCAGCTTGTGCCTTTCTCAAGCTCGACCAACAGCCACGGCACTGGCTCCACATTTAAGATTCTCATTTAAGAAAAAATGGCACATTTATTACGTCAGAAAAGGCGTTTTTGTCATGTTGACTGAGCTTGTTCAAAAATCACTCTGTTGTTGCACAGGAAAGCTTTCCTCAAATTGTCTTTCCGCCGCATTTTTAAGTCTGTTGTCAGGTCAGCCACAGAACAAGCCGAGATTAGATTCTAGGAGATGCTCCTTTATAGTTAAAGGCTCACCAGAGCGGCTATAGGCAGTGTTTGACTCTATCTTTCCCCACACATGTACACACACTCCCCCCCCGCCTCCTGCAGCCTGCCCTGTGTGTCTCAGGAAGACTCACTCCTCAAGCACAGAGATTGATCCAGTTGAGCCGGGCTGTGTTCTTGGCCACAGAGGTGGTAACCAGTGGTAACCGTACAGAGGCTGGGTCTGCCCGTCTTGTACACACAAGCTACGGTTACATCTGCTTCAAAGACGAGCAGTGGGTGTGAGCAGTGAAGCTGGGGCCTCATGTGGGATACTTTGCCTGAAGTTAAACACAATGTTGGAGACGTGAGAAGCAGGCGAAAAGAAATGCATACTGCAGATGGTGGGAGCTGTGGGAGAATACACATTCGGTGGAATTATGTGTAATGGAAAGATTGACGCGAAAATGCTGAATCAACAACGAATGGATCTGAATTGGAAACATTACCTCACTTTGACAGCTGCAAGTTTAATAAAAATAAAAAAAAGAAATTTAAAAATCAATTATAAGCAGCCAAGCTGCCGAACCACTGAAAAAGTAGTGAAAGTCAAGAAAAGAACAAGTTCAGAGCTACTGGTGTGTTTGCAACGCAAACTACAAAATACAACAGTGGTAGCAATTTCAGCCTGAACGTGAAGCCGCAAACATTTGATGACTGGGGTGTTTGTTGAATAGTCAGCCCAGGATCGCTGGGACCTGTCAAGGCGAACAGTGACTGAAGGCAGAGACGCAGTCGCACACACACTACCACTACAGGCAATTTAGGGTCAACGTTTAGCCTGAAATGCATTTGTTTGGACTGTAGGAGGAAACTGCAGTACCTGTTGAGAGAAAACCCACATACACACAGGACACACATACGGATAGCACATAGAAAAGCCCCCAAGCCCAACATAAGGAAACGTGCGTTGAGTTAAAATGTGTGTATTTAATCATTTTTTCTGAACTGGAACCTAGGACTTTCTTGCGACCCCACATGTTCGTAATATAACCTTTTTCTGGGTTATGTTTGTGTAGCTCCTTTACCTACTCTTCTTACATCAGTGAAAGTAATCTTGGTGTGTAATGTTGAAGTGTGACGTTAAAGTATGATGTCCTAAATTTACAGATGCGTCTTGACAGGTTTGATTAGAATATCAGTGAAAATGTAATTGTTTTGGTAATTATTTCCACAGACACAACATACAATGTTTTAAGTGTATTTAAAACTTTAATTGTGAAATTAATGTGACCTAGTTTAAATGAAGGTAACAACATGTGATCTCATAGATTACAATGTTTTCATTTTCCCTGATCAACAAGCCAATTTCAGAAACTATAAAACCCCCAAAAAAGTCTTGAACTCTTTCAGGTGATGTGTAATAATATAAAAATGTGAAGAAAATGGACAGTTTGAAATTAGTTGAAATTGAAATTTAGCTCTTTCATTGTTTTCAAAACTAATGAAATAAATAAAGAAACTGTGGCTACAAAGATGAGTAATTAATAAACCGAATGTAAAATGAAAAAGAAAGTTAAGAATAACATATTAAGAGAGCTCTAAATCAACACATACATGCCATTTCATGCTTGACAGCACAGCTGGTCTGGAGTGATACAAGTGTGTGAGGGGTGAGCCGGTCAATAATGGACATTGGGGAAAGGACGAGGTGTGCTTTCAAAACGAGCAATAAAACTTTTAAAATGAAGCATTAACGCAACGGGCAGTCTGTAACGAGGTGTGTGTGTGTGCGTGTGTGCGTGCGTGCGTGCGCGCGCGTGCGTGCTCGATAAGTCACGTGATGCCTCAAATGATCACTTAAAGAAACAGTACACATGTGGAACTCACAGTCACTTGCATAAGTGTAATAAAAGAAATAATTGCTCATTTAACGAGGGGTATGAGCTGTTAAAGAGTGCTTTTTGCAAACATGATGTCAGGATTGCAGTTGTCAGCAGGAATTCGGTGTAGGCAGACATTCCATAAAAGATACAGGCTCTTTTTCATTCATTTAGTTGAATGAGTGTCGCTTATAACAAACGGCTACAGCGGGGGTTGACTCATAATTTAACCAGAGATCTCACGCCGCAGTGTGAGGACCACACACACACACACACACACACACACACACACACACACACACACACACACACACAGCAGCTGGATGCAACATTACTTTGTCTCAAACCTGTGACAATCTGCTAAAGTCTCACGTCTTTCCAGGTGTCAGGTCTCCAGACTATACGTCAGATGCTCAGCACTCATATATATTTACTCCCACTTGGACATGATACGCTATAACTAAGCCAATTCTGTGGCTTGTCGTGGCATTAGAAGAGATTAACGTCATTAGTTCAAGCTAATAAATTGCTGGGAGCAGAATAAGCTGACGGGGTCACTGCATGGTTAAACACACCAGACTGTGTCAGCTGGACTTCAAAGCTATAAAGATTGTTGGGAATCATGAGGATCAGATGAACTGAGCTCTTGTCATCCAGACCTTCCAAACTTTAAAGGAGAAGAAAAGCCATATGTCCTGTT
Organism: Lipophrys pholis; assembly: GCF_963383615.2. NCBI lineage: Eukaryota > Metazoa > Chordata > Actinopteri > Blenniiformes > Blenniidae > Lipophrys > Lipophrys pholis. Next base: position 13,534,265 of record NC_137638.1, read on the forward strand.
GTGTTACTGGGAGGAAAAGCAGGATGCATTCAAGCAATTGAACAATGGCACTTTGATATTCTTTGTCGGTTCTTGTTTTGAAGGTGTAAGTTTAGTCCATATGTATTTGTGTGCGTCCGCGCACCTACATGTGAAACTGCTCGTGCGTGCAGGCAGTTATTTATATCACCTGTTTACATTCCCTGGTTTGTATCTTGTTGCATTCTCTCACCTTTCTCCCCTTCTCTTCTGGCCCACTTGTTTTCCTTTCTGGCTCGGTCAAATGCCAGAGAGTCCCAAAATCAGTTGTTGGACTCTGTCATTTCTGACTTGTTTTTTTGTTTGGAAACATGTCCCTGAAAGAGAGAAACTGGTCAAATCAAATGGTGAAACAATCTGATCGGAAAGTCAGCTTTAGCCAACGCCCCTGTACTGTCGGCAGGTGCAGAAAGACCAGTGATCTTGGAAATGACTGCTCCCATCCGCTCAAATCTGCATGTTTGTTATTTCTGCAGCACACTAAATCACAAATTTATTATGATTGCAACATTCACAAGTGCAATATCGTCTACTGAACCAAGCGCCCACCGCCTTTGTAGATTGTAGCGGTGAAGATTGTGAAGCAAATGAAGAGAGCACAGTCTGTGATGCCTGAGAGGGTAGAGACCAGCGAGGGAAGTGTGATGGGGGAACTTGTGGCTAAGAGAAACAACCTGTCTGTTATTTGCAAGTATGAATCCAATGCAGAAAGACATTAACATCATATATATAATTAAGTCTTCAATTCATGGTCACCACTGCACACTGCAACACTATCACATGTTCTACTAGTATTGTGCATCCTAATTCAGTATTTGTTTCTTTCAGACCTACGTTTTTCCTTTTATTGATGGTGCCTTTTACCTTTCTTTTGATCTAGATTTTTACCCGTTCTTTGGTGTCTTAACAGTTTTTAGCTAACATATTTTTTTATTAATTGATATTGTTTCTTGGTTTATATAAAAAAAAAAAAATTATAATCCTGTGCTGCATGACTCACTGTAACACCACATTCACTAAGGGGTACAAGTAAAGAAACCTAAATTACCTATTAGCTATTAGTTTCCTTCCTTCAGAAAATCCAACACGTGTTTGAATAGGCATTGTGAAATCATTTTCGGAGTATAATGAAATTCTATTCTGACGGATTGTGCTATTTGCCTATTTTTTAATTTTCTTTGTGTGTGTGTGTGTGTGTGTGTGTGTGTGTGTGTGTGTGTGTGTGTGTGTGTGTGTGTGTGTGTGTGTGTGTGTGTCTTACTCTGAGCACAGTGTCAGTGTGTGCTGCCAGTTTCTCCATCTGGATAACAGAAATACACACACTCGGGGTGACAGAGCTGCAAGAAGCACATATCTGGCACGAGTGTTGTGGTGACAGTCAGAAGTCAGCAGGGAACAGGAGCACAAATGTGAGCACAAGTGAGGTTAGGACCTATGTTCAACATCAGTGCCCGCTGCGTTTGGACATGTAAAACTAGTCAATACGGAAAATTACAGCAAAAAAACGAATCTGCATCGATTGGAGAATAGATATCATCTGTAAGAGTCACAATATATATTAAAAAAAAATTACAATTGACACTCTAACGTGTCTCTGAAGATTAAGTCAAGATCAGCCATCCATCTTCTACATCAGTTTTATCGACCTAAAGGCCGCAGGAGACTTAAGTCAATCCCAGTTGATATTTGGCAAAAAGGCAAGGTACACCATCGATAGGGCAGAGTGGATATTATGACTTTCAGCACTGAAAAAGTACAGACATTTATTGTAGTGATCATCTGTTTAGTCAGAATTTGAGGCTGTGTGTGTCCTGAAGAGATGGTGGACAGTACAAACAAGCTGTTTGGAGTTGCCTGAGCTGCTCTGGATGACAGAAAAATACAGAAATCATGTACTCTTCAGGTAGTTGGGCTGCAACATCATCAAAAGCACATTTGCAGTTTTCTGATGAACCAGTAAATTTGGCTCGACTCAACCCTACTGTTTTGATAATTAGTTCCTTGGTCTTGTGCATTTTTTTTTTTATCACCCCTGTCAAGCTTCCAAACAATGAGCTGATGTTTTAAAAAAGGCTGGCTAGTCAAGGTAAGGTAATAAGCAGAATGTCTTTCAAGACATATGACCAAAGCCGGTTGACCTGATTGGATTTGCTTTGAGATGCCTCCTGGACAAGTGAAAATATGCTGAGCCAAGCAAGCAGAGTCAAATTCAACTGGGGAGATTTGTTTTATCAAAGCCTTACAAAAATGTTTTCTGAAACACATGGACATTGACTTCCCAGGTCAGGGTTCCTCTCTCGTCAATCTCAGTCTATTCCAGCCAGTCCTCTATAGAGAAAACACAGCGAGGCAGACAGTCACGGGCACCTATGACAAATTTAGTTTCAAGAGCATGTTTTTGTAAACCAGAGTAAATTTGAACAGATCCACACATGCGCAGGGGGAACCGTAAACTCCACAGAGAAAGGCCCAGCTCAGTCTAACACACAGCATTCTTACCATGAGATGAGAGTGCTAACCACAACACCACTGGGCTCTCAGTGTAACTGCTAAGAGGACAAACAGTTTAAGATTTGTACGACATGTTCCTATGTTTCTCTGAGTTCATTTGCACGCGGCATGGAATTCTGAGGAACGTCCCTGTCGATGATAGCTTCGGCACAATGAATCACCTTCAGTGCTTGTGAACCTTTTCTGGCAGAACCAGTTTCAAAAGATCAACAATGCCCTACAGTTCCAAACTAGATTTGCTTGTCCTGCATTTAAAAGTCTTTTCAACACGAAACCGATGCTCCTATTTCCATTTCAAAACATGGACAGTCATGGACAATCTATAGTTGAATTCTGTGAGCCTGCAGTTATACTTGGCATGAATACACTCAGGCTTTTACTAAGTTGTGTTATCCTCCTGTGTTTTTCCCCCACCTTTCATCTGTCCATGAAGCAGCTTTGTGAAGCGTGAACGAACTCAACACTAACTTCAATCTGCAAATGAGCTGGAAAAGGTTGTAATTCATAATGCCACAGCCTCATTTCACTCCTCATTACTGGCGAGCCTGTCACAATACGATAACTGATCAATCCTGCTTACAGCTGGTGAGAAAGCCCGGGGCCAGGAAGCTTTCTTTAGCCCTTTTAGTGGATTTTAAATCTTAAGGGCTAGAGCTACCATGGAAGTAGATAACAGTTTGACTATATGGACTTATGAAGACAGGACACACACACACACACACACACACACACACACACTGGGCATTTACATTTACTCACTACATTGGGGAGTTAAATTTTTTTTTACTGTATCTTATGTTTGTAAATATGTATTATTATGTTGTGTGCCTGCCCGGGGACTGCAGATGGAAACCAGCTACTGCTAAAATCTTAAATCTACATGTGCGTGTGCGGTCACAAAATTACTTTTATTTGCAGCTGAAGGCTTTAAATTGCTGATCATGAAATAGCAGCCGACAGGCACAGACAGGATTTACCTTCCCATCGCTTAAACTCTATGATGGACGGTTATATATTGCTACATGTATAAAACTGCGAGCACAGCCCCGAAGAAATTTGGCAGGTAATGAGCCTTTATATATGGTGACATTGCCTCTCAGCTGGCATGCCAGTTACAACTTGAACAATTCCTTTTTGCTATTTCTGTCCTGTTAAAATGACATTGTGGTGAAAAAAGAGACACTGGGGAAAAGAACATGAGTCCTTTGAGGAGTGGCTGCACAGCCTTTCCCCTTTGGCACACTTCGGAGTATAGCTAAAACAAAAATGCAAACAGACCTTTTTTGTAAGAATAGAATTCCCTTTGACCCTCATTATAGAGACAACAGCCTTTGTATTTTTAGGTTTCTTCCCCTCGACTTATATAAACGCTGTCATGTAACTTGATATATAAAACAAAATGTTATAACAAACATCCCAGGTTAGGGAATTATCAACATTTATATGCTGCAGTGAACGCGACGATGCAATATCAGGTCTTTAAAAAAAAGATTACAGAAGGGTTTTTTTCGGGGGTGGGTTTAATTGTGGTTGTGTTGCCCTTTGTCCTTTTGTGTGAAATCTGCAGCCCACATAGTTACTTTAAAACAAGGTGATACCTTAATATCAGCAATCTGTCCCTTTTTAGTTTTAAGTCTTCCTTGCATTCAGTGTCTGAAGAAAACTCTTTGATGGTGGCAGCTGGAATTTGTAGAATGGGGGAGGGAGGCCGAGTTGAAGCAGCAAACCTCTGGGAACCATGACAGAGTGCAAGGGGATGAAGGGAGGTAAGGCGGAAAAGGCACAACTGTGTAGGAATGCAGTGCGTTATGCACCTTCACTGGCATCAAATGGAAACTAAACAAAGTAATCAAAGCTTCCACTTGGGGGAAAGTACAAGTGTTGTAGTGTTTGTGGTTTACTTGTGTTTGTCTTTGTTTTGCAAAGTTGTATGAGTCTTTGAGTAAATCAAATATGAATGCTGTGAGTACATTATTTGTTGTGCTGAAGTAAGCAATGTGAGTTTATGTGGAGATCATTTGTCACGACTCATGGTGAACCCAAAGGCAGACTCGTACAGGTTTATTCAAAAAGTCCAAAGGCGGAGGTGTCCAAAACACAATCCAGAAGTCAAAATCCGGAGTCCAAAAAAGTCCAAAAGTACAGGTAACATGAGAGAAAACACAGAATGGCACAGAATCTCAAAGACATGGTGGTACAATGAAAACCTGACACAGGAGCGAGAGGGGTTTAAATATACAGGAAAGAAGAAGACACAGGTGAGGCATGTGAACACAAGTAGACGCACAGAGGGAAACAACGACGTGAGCAAGGCAGTTGAGTACCAAAATAAAACAGGAAGGACGACAAACAGATAAGACACTCATTCTTTACACAGATGAGCGATAGGACATCATTTTGTATTGTGTTCCTAAACTATGTTAAGAATATGTTCTGCTCTCACCCGTTCTAAATGCTTTGCCTTGTGTTCTGAAGCATGAATATGTTGTGGCTCTGGGCGTGATTTACAATGCAGCCAGTGAGAAGAGGGAACCGGGGGGAGTGTGGGTAGAGCAGAAATCAATGGTACCTTCAGCCGCTTATTTATGGTTGCGCCAAACTCTAGCTCTCTGTGCTCGATGAGAAACTGATCTGCAACAGGAGAGAGAGGGGAGGGACCGATGATGAGGGGTGACAGGGTGCCAAGGGAGATGTGGAAATAGCTGAGCCAGTATTTCACTGTGGGGCAAAGGGGATAGAAATGTACCAAATGTGTGTGATCAACAGGCAGATTTTTAAAGTCCCAATGATTAAAGTCTCACGAAACACAACCCTATGGTCAAATAAGTTGTTTATGTTCCACCTGTATGCACATCTTTCTATTATTTCACTTGGAGCAGAAGCCAATGTCAGATGTCCACACTGTAAGGCAGTCCAATATCCTGCCAGAATGTGTGAGCAGTGTTGCATAATTCATGGTTTCATTAGCTATGTGTAGGTCTGAACCTCTGCCACTGAGGCTATATGGTGTTGATTTATGGGTTAACTGTATGTGCAGTACAGTATGTTGAAAAAAATTTAATCTGCAAGCAACCTGACTCATTTGTCAGCTTGAGTTGCTGCAATATTTTAACTGTAATATTCCATACACTAAAAACATTCATGGTTTCTATATTTGTGTGAATGGACATTGTGTTTTTACTGTGACGTATAATAATCTCCTAAGCTCACAAGCAGCTCATTCGTTAAAAGCCATTCTGTTTTTCAAGGGCTGTTGAACTTGAGTTGTTTTGTCCTGCACCATGTGCTCTCACCCCTTGAGATTTACATTAAGCTGCAGTCCACCTTCTCGGATCTGCTGTGAGAAGGTCACTATGTCGATCTGCAGAGGTCATCGTTTCAGAAGGAATGGGGTTAATTGGAATTGGTTTTTCTCAGTATTGTAGCAGCAAAAATCCAAATCCCTGCAGGGTTGAAAGTTATTAGTAAAGGTTGATTGATTAGCTTAATGCAGTGAGTTTCTTTGTCTGTCGTGTCTCCAACCTTAACCTGTGTCTGACTGTCTTTCAGCTCCCAATGGGCCTCATTTCATTGAGTGCTCTTCGAGGGACCAGGTGACATTCTGCTGTTGGTGGAGTCCAGGCACCTTCCACAACCTGTCCTCCCCCGGAGCACTCAGAGTCTTCTACCTAAAGAAAGAGTGAGTCTAATATCCATATCGTACATTTTGGTCAATGATGGGAAGCTTCAAATAGACAGTCATACAGACTCAGAGTTACTGTGCTGTAACTACCAGCATCAGAAGGTGGTCATGGAGTCCAATAGTTCTGAAAACAACAGGTAACGCCGCTGTAACGCTATTTACACATGACGTCACCAGCTCTGCCACGCAGGCAACTCGGCACAACAAATTGATCAATTAATCTGTCTTCTACCCTTTTGATGATTTTGATTGCGTTTGCTGCATTACTTGAGTTAGAGAAACATCGATTTTAGCCTGGCCACTCAATCAAATGATAAACAAATTGAATAGCAGGCTGTCTATTTGTATGACCTCGTGATCTGCCACTTGACCAACATGTTGGGGAAGCTGCTGTGTGGCCTGTGCATCACTTCATGTGACCTTCATGTGGGCCTTGACATAGAAAGAAACACTACTGTCATTATATAAGCGAAGATTTTCTAAAGTGTTATGCTTTCCTTGATTTGTCCGACTTTCGTTGCTTTTGTTACTCTTTCAGACACCCCACCAGCAAATGGAAGGAGTGTCCTGAGTATAACTATTCAACTAGAGAGTGCTTGTTTGACCGAAACCACACATCCATTTGGGTCACCTACTGCATGCAGCTTCGTGGTCAAGACAACATCACCTATTTCAATGAGGACGACTGTTTCACGGTGGAGAACATTGGTTGGTAGCCAAGATTTGAACACACATTATGATCTTTCACAAGTAGGCCACATTAGATAAAACCCAATAAACATATTGTGTTTTCCACATTCAGAACTTCTAAAAATGGACCGATTGTGACAGAATGCTTCATAAATGTATTCAGACATTTCCCATTATTATTATTCAGAATGTGGAGTACTCATAAATTGGTATTGATAGTGTGATAGCCGGGTTCATCTATCATTCTGCAATCTGGCTCAGGTTAAATTGGATGGAAAAAATGTACATGTAGAATTTGTAGAGGAAACACATACAGTCAAAAGATTGAAAAATCATATTTCATCATGTTGTTTTGGCACAAAATTCATGTGAAATATGAACAGTTTACAAATGACTGTCAATCTCATTTCAATTCATCGTTATTTTTTTTCACGAACTCTTTTCAAAGCCGTCATAACAGATTTATTTCCTCAACTGTTAAGATTAAGTTGGGCATTGTCATGAATATCTTGATTTATTTTAAAACTTCAGGATTGAGTACAATTTTTTTAAACAGCCTTTATACGTGTAGCGCAAGATCAAATAACTTTATTAACAAGGTAACCCCCTCGAGATTTAACATGTCATTTGCGAGGGGGTCCTAAAACAAGCGTCTCAAAATGAAAAAAAAAAAAAAAAAGAAAAGAAAAGAAAAGTGGTAAAATGACAACAAAAACAACAACAATCAAAACACACAACATGCAAACACGACAGTGACTCTCAGCGTTTCTGCATGATCGTACCACAAATTAACATTTTCTGTTGTTTTGACTTCTGATCTTTTGCTTTTCTTCATAGTTCGACCTGATCCACCTGTGTCTCTAAACTGGACCCTGTTGAATTTAAGTCCTTCTGGGCTAAGTTATGATGTCATGGTCAACTGGGAGCCCCCACCCTCTGCAGATGTCCGGGTGGGCTGGATGCGAATTGAGTATGAGATGCAGTACAGAGAGAAAAACACCACAAACTGGGAAGCTGTGAGTTCTGCTCTTTGATTTCCCCACAGCAGTCTTTCATTTTAAGCACATACAGTTAGCCGACTTATAAACTCACATTTTGCACATGCATAAGCTCTCACAGATGACAACATGCATCCACTCTCCTAATAGTACAATTTAGGTAGGTCACAGAGGCAGAGTTTCAAGTTTCCCCTCCCCTCCCCCATAAACTCTTGTGACTAAAATTCAGTATAGCTTTGTTGGCAACCCAGAGCAAGGTCCTCTGAGAAAACACTGCCTCTCTGAAGGAAGTGAAGGGAGGGATCTGTAGGTCAGAGGCCATGGGACCTTGTACAAGCTGATATTCATTACAGCTTGGCAAGCCAGTTTGACGACTTCAGCCTTGGAAACTGTTTTAGACCCTTCCATTATGATAGCATGTTCCGTGTCCAATATATCTGAAATAGCTCCACAATTGTACCTTCAGAAAGGTCACAGTTACATGCATCCAAAAATAAGCATGGACTCCTTGGACCCCCTGCTTTTTCCTCACGTGGCTTTGATGTGTTTCTATCAGGAGCACCACATCATGAAAATCTAAAACTCAATCCGTTTTACTAATCCATCGTCATTTTGTGTCCATAAATTGCAGTTGGCGATTCAGCCTTATACAAAGCAGACAATCTACGGTCTGCACATTGGAAAAGAGTATGAAGTTCACATTCACTCGAAGATGCAGGCCTTCACTAAATTCGGCGAGTTCAGTGAGTCGGTCTTCATTCAGATGGAGGAGACTGTACCGTTAGGTAAGCAAACATTGACAGTTTTGTTCTTTGAAATAAATTTTCTTTAAAAATGTCTGACTTGATATTTTAGGGCAGAAACAACATAAAATCTGTAGTTTTCTTATTAACAATGACAATGATGAAAACTGTGTTGGGTTTTGATTTCTTTTTTCAGTGTCCTCAGCCTCGCTCACGCTGGTTCTTATTTTTGGGATTGCGGGCATCCTCATATTGATCATGCTCATAGTCATCTCTCAGCAGCACAGGTAGGAACAGCCTCAGATTGCAAATGTCAAATGAGCCACTTTGTGTGCCGCGTGTGCCCAAACAGACACACAAGTACTGAAAACTATGAGCACATTACTTACGTCATGTTCTCATATCATTGCAGACTAATGATGGTTCTGTTGCCTCCAGTTCCTGCCCCCAAAATTAAAGGCATCGATTCTGAGCTGTTAAAGGTACGTTCATTGGGAATAATGACTGCTTTATTACTGAATTTTTGAATGAATGGATGCAATTGTTTATGAAGAGTGAATCATGAAAACAACTCATACAATTGTATGAATGTATGAATGTTTTGTACAAACTCCACGAAAAGTAAATAGACAATGAGAGGATGACTACAACATTATTCGGGTTTTGGTTCAGTTCTGTGGGTGTTATATTGTCAGGTGGTGCATTCAAGAGCTTTATAAACACAAACAAATGCCTGATCCTTCAAAAAAAGAAAATAAATCATCATTGGAATAATTAAAACAACAATGCTGCTCTTTCATAACCAGACAAAGGTGAAACACAGTGACATGTTTTTTTTATTCCCACACTATCATATGAATCACTGCAGTATAGTTACATTCATCAAAAAAAAACATTTGCTCAATGTAAACTTTTATATTGTTATCATTATTTGTATTTTATTTGTGTCTTACATTTAGACTGTGTAAGGTTCCTTTTGTGTCTCTGTCAAGTTCACGTTACTGACCTGTTTGTCGCTTCCTGTTTATATTGTGAAGTCCTGTCTTGTCTGCATGTCTGCATCTCTGTTCACTTGTCCTTCCTGTTCACCCCCCCCCCCCCCCCCCCTCTCCATGTGTCTGATTAGTTTTGATGAGTTCCACCTGTGTCTTCCCTAGTGTATTTAAGCCCTTTTCCTCCCACGTCTCAGTGCTCCAACGTCATTGTCGCTTGTCTTTGTGACCCCAGCCTTTTCCCAGTGTTACCTTGTATGCTTCGCCGCGCTTTTTTTTGTCCTGCCTGGACTTTGACTACTCGCCCTTGGATCAGCCCTCTGGTTTTGTACGCCTGGTTTTTGATAAACTCTTTGAATATCTGATCTGTGTCTGAGTTTGCGTTTTTGGGTTCATCTCGATCCGTGACAGACTGTTGTGTGTGTGTGTGTGTGTGTGTGCAGAAGGGAAAGCTGGACGAATTGAACTTCATCCTGAGCGGCGGAGGTGTTGGTGGCCTCCCTCATTACGCCATGGATTTCTACCAAGATGAGCCATGGGTGGAGTTCATCGAGGTGGATGATGAGGATGCAGACAGTGGAGAGAAAGAAGATCACCAGGGATCAGACACACAGAGGCTTCTCGGCCTGCCCCAGCCCATCAGCCATCACATGAATAAAGGGTGTTCCAACGCTATCAGGTAAGGGTGACAAGCCTTTTATCACATGTGACAAGGTAACTTTGCAAACAAATTTCTATTCTTTGACTTTCGTCCTTCCTTCTCCGCTAGCTACCCTGACGAAGATTCAGGCCGGGCCAGCTGTTATGACACAGCCCTGTCTGAGCAAGACTCCCTAATTCTGATGGCCACTCTTCTGCCAGGCCAAACAGAAGATGAAGGCGGCTCCACTGATTTTGTAGAAGCGGCCCCAGCCTTGGAGAGAGGGGAACAGGCTTTTGTCCAAGCTCAACAGACATGGGTCAACACAGACTTTTATGCTCAGGTTAGCAATGTCATGCCATCTGGGGGTGTTGTGCTGTCTCCGGGCCAGCAGCTCAAAATACAAGAAAGCGCTGCAGCTACGGAGGAAAAAACACAAAAGAAGGGAAGAGAGGGTGAAGACAACAAAGAGACTAGAGAGAGGAAGCAAAAAGAGCTGCAGTTTCAGTTGCTAGTAGTAGGTCCAGAGGGAAGCGGCTACACCACAGAGAGTAATGTCCAGCAGATCAGCACTCCGCCTAACTCCCACGTGCCTGGAGATGGATACCAAGCTATACACCCTCAGCCGGTGGAGACCAAGCCTACAGCCGCAACAGAGGATAATCAATCGCCCTACATTCTTCCTGACTCGCCGCAATCCCAGTTCTTTGCCCCTGTTGCAGACTTCACCGTTGTGCAGGAGTTGGACAGTCGTAGTCTGCTCCTTAATCCGCCCCCCAACCAGTCTCCCCCTCCCTGCCTGCCACAGAACCCTCTAAAAGCCCCTATGCCCATAGGTTATATCACCCCAGACCTGCTGGGGAACCTCTCCCCATGAAAATGACAACGCCACTTGACCTTTATATATGGGACTGATTAATCAATAAGTCCCCCTGCAGTCACACTACCTGATTCCTGCTGGAAACCGATTTAGTAAAAAAAAAAAAAAAAGGCAGCACACTGGGTGGGCGAGTGTGCACGAGTATCCGTTTCCACGGGGTGCTGAAATGAAGACGCGAACGGCGACAAGGTGTACTCTCAACATTTCGCATCTGCTTTACCAATTGGTGCGATGCAGATGTTGCAAGATGTAAACATCACAAACTAAACATTCAGTTTGCTCTTTTTGTCTACATCCGTACAGCCACGCTTGACTGTAATGAGTCAAAAAGAAAAAAAGCGGCGTCATGTCAGTGCTGATTTGCCTAAGATTGCCTCGCTTCTCTGACTGCTTGTGTTTAGAGCATTGGCATTGTCGAAGTCGTAATCTTACAGAGCAATGTCGGTCAAAGATTGATGAGGGGAAGACGAGCACACACTATAGTCATGGTCTCATGCTACTTTGAGATTCTTGAGATTCTTACTCACTTCGCCATTTTATATTAGTGCTTCAGCAGAAATATATTTTTTTACAAAGGAAATAAGCCGAACACAATGTTAAACATAGCTATGCAGATGTAACTTGCATTCCTGGCCTCAATATGTCTCAACAAACGCAGTTCATATTTTTATAAATACTTGGCCAAGCTTTGAATAAATCACGTCAAGATGAGTCCCTGTTAACCATATTATGTATTTTTTTGTTCATATTCGTTATGTTGAAAGGCACTCTGGAAAATGAAGGAAATCTCAGAGTAATGTAGATATAATAGAGACAGATGAAAAGGGAAAAACAAATAAACCGTGGCTCATTGCAGTTGAATAAAACAATTGATATTTAAACCTTCAGATTATTGTAAGTATATCCTTTTATTGGCATCATCACTGAGAACGTAAAATCGATTTCACCATTGAAATGTGACTCTTGCAGTAAGAGGTGGAAGTCCTTCACTCACGCCTGCGAGCCACTCAGTAGAACGTGTAGCACCTCTAAGTGCCTTGCTGAAGGGTACATTAATAAGGTTAATTTAGGAGAAGGAAAGGGAATCACACACACATCATGCTATTCAGATAAATCTGATATTACATCCTTCAACAGCGACTCCGTTTACCCTCTGCTCTCACTTGCAATCTGCTTTTAAAACGGAAACTTTAACGGTGTCAAATTAAAATCATGCTTCTCTCGCACAAAGGGGGGCAGTGTTGATTCACGATGTGATCCTTCACAAACTTTCATAGTGTTGGATCCTTATTTTGGTGAGTAGTTGCAGTGGTCCAATTGGTAAAAGGTATAATAATGCTCATCATGTAGAGTACATCACTATGTAGTTGCCAAGAACTTCAGCCATTGTTGTGTAAACTGTTCTTCCAGCTACTTCTCTGAGTGACTTAACACGCCATCATGTGATGCAAAGCTGCATTGCAGGACTAAATAGGTTGTGAAAAGTTGGAAAGCTTTCTGACTTTGGCAGATATACCAGCAACATCCCACAAAATCATCTCCGAGGTGATGTCAGAACTGTTTTTATCTCATTTGGCTTATTATCACAGGTTATATTAATTTACAGTAAACTTAAATATTTAACATTGTACCAATAAGATTAAGCTTTTTTCGTGAGAGTTTGACTTTCTACATACAGTAATGATATTGCAGGGACAGTAACTGGAGTAAGCTGAAAGACTGTGAAAGTAGTGTAATAGATGTAATCAGCCAACACTTTATACGTCTTACTTGCCAAGTACATTGTGCTAACTACATGTGCCTACGACGGTGTTACTGGCTTGCCATTTCTGTGCTGCGGTACTATGCTTATGTGTATAGATTTGAGCATTTATGTATCGCTAAGTAGAAAAAAGTTCTGCTATATGTACAAACACTAATGCACAGACTTAATACCAGAATATGTGCAAAGATTGACACAGTAACACACAAGCATGCACAGACACACAGAATTATTAAGAAAATGCCTTAATCTTGCCTTCTCAGTTATAAAATGATGAGCTGAAAGTCTGTTAAATCACAATGTGCATATTTCCAATCAACCTCATAGAAGCAAACAGACCAAAAATGTTTTTTTTTTGTTGTTTTTTTATGGTCAGTGGAAATATTAAAAACATTTAGTTCCAAGTTGTGCTCTAAAATAAAGCTACTGGTAGACAAGTATTTGGATCTATATCGAGTGTACATCTGCTCCTGAAGAGAAACAAACAAACAAAAAACAAAAACGTGCAGATATAGATTGGGAAATATGTGCACAGTAGTGCATGATTCTCTTCTCATTGTGTTGCGTAAAAAGACTTTTTGGTAAAATAACTACATTTAGGGCATTTTTAGGGAAAAGTTAGGCTTAATTGTTTAGCAGCATTAGCACACAGTTTAAAATGATCCTTGTTTGATTGTAAGTGTAAACTTTTAAAAAATGTGTCCTATTTCTCGTGAGTGTTTGGTCCTTCACATGTGTTTAATCCTTTGAATTGTATTACAAAGACTTGACAATATGCCTGTCACACACACACACACGACAGCATGGCATACTGTGTAAAACAAGCTGCGTCAACAGGCTGATGCAGGTTGTCTCAGATGCATGGTTTGTGACACAACACAGTGTTTTTATTATAATGTGTCCATGATTGAATCATGGGCATTGTTATTGTCCTCAAGCTGGCCTCGAACTGAGTACTTCTCATTACAGGCAAAACATACTTTACAATACAGAAGAAATGCAGCTAGCATTTACATTATGTTGCTTTGGACACATTTTTGGGGATATGCAGGCAAATGCCTCAGACAGAGTAGGTAAGTTGTACGGATAATCCCTTAATAAAGACAGACACAAAGCTAGAGCCATGAAATGACAATTTTTGAAAATGTGAATCTTATAAATGTGTGCCATTCTCTCTCTATCTCTCACTCTCTTTGTCTCTTTGTTCTGTTGTTCCTGCCTGTAGTGCAGATAAAAACCAGCAAGTCCGTGCTGTTGCAGAAATGTCTTAATATATTTGCTAGTGCTATTAAATTACAGTTATATATTTTCATGTTGTTAGTGTTTGTAGTCAAAATATAATGCTGATGCTCGGTACATGTATCCTACGTTCAGCCTTACTGTGGTGTGAAGGGATCAGCCAAGAGAGTGCAACGATCACTGTGTTGTGTAAAATTGTAAATGCTTTGTGATAAAAAAAACCCAACAACAAACAACTTCAAACAGAAGAGGACTGATGTCTATAAATGGTGCATGGTCTGGATAAAATGGGACGCTATGATTTGTTTTAGTTGTTTGTTTCGTGATCTGTAGCAGCACAATCGGACTGTTAGGCTCTCAGACTTTTTTTTTTTTTAACAGTGTTTACTCCCAACCAGAGATCCCCAGAGAGAGAGCCGTCTGTGAATATAAAGGAAAATGACAAAAAAATAATAATAATGGGGAAAAGCACTGTTAATGTTTCAGTTGTGCCACAATGATTGTGAATGTGCGCAAACTGGAAGATGCAACGCAAGCATAATGCTGAGAAACCATCTAAAAAAAAAAGTGAAATAGTGACATCTCTGAAAGTATTTTCAAAGCTTACAGTGAGCTGGATAAAATGGGGGTGTTGTTGGTTTGTTTTTCAAGCTTACTGTATTGATGTTTACGACATTGAGACTCTGAGTTTTTCTCTCTTTTTTGCCATGAGCTTGTTTATGTCATTGTGAGCTTATAAATGTTACAGACACTTTAGAAGAAGCACTTTGCACACACACACACACACACACACACACACACACACACACACACACACACACACACACACACACACACACACACACACACACACGTTTTAAAAAGTACTCAGATTTTGTATTTTCAGACTCAAGTGTGAATTACTTATTACAATATGTGTTACAACATGTGATTATGTTTAATAGCCAGCACAATAATCAAACCACAAAGAACTGAAACTATCAATAAGCTTGTACAAATGTCATGTAGATAGAATGTATTTCACACTAACCGGTTGCTAGAATGATCTATTGTAATGGAGTATTTAATATTTTTTATCAGATTTATGAATAGATAAAGCAAATAGAACTTTTACAAAGTTATATCAAAATATAGGCAGAGTGAAATAGTTTTATTTTAACTATCTTCTCTTGTTTTTTTTTTGTTTTGTTTTTTTCCCCCACTGTGCTTTTCCTGCGTCTCAGTATTGATAAGTGCATTTTGGGTAAAGCTATTTTATAATGATGCGTTCTGGACGTGGGCCTCTTGGTTTTGCATCGTGTCTAGGGTCATAGTAATGTGTCTGGAGGAGATCTGGCTGGAATTTCTCGAGGTTGTCACTCTTTATCAAACAAGGAACAATGAGCCACACTTTTCTCAGCTAGTTAGGGAAATATCTTAATTCTTGACTTGAGTGCAGCAATTGTTAGTCAGGTTTTTTTTTTTTTTTTTTTTTTTTCATGATGTTCTGTGGCGCCACTCTATTTTCCTTCCTGTGTTATTTATTTGTTTATTTAGAGCCCTCAGATCACCCCACCACCTCACCTGACAACCGTAAATTCGGAAGCATCACCAATATGTTCTCCGTTATGTGTCATGCAAGCTCATAAAACTGGAATAAGCCTACATGCTGGATTTAGAAACATTTGCATTGTAGTCTCAAGACTGAAAAACAGTTTGTATTGAACCCAGCAAATCATTATTTTTTATTATTATTGTGCCACAGTCTTATATCTTTGGAGCCTTGTCCTCATGCGTTGGCTGCTGTTTTACTCAGGGCCAAGAACTGTAATGAGCTTTGATGATCTGCTATTGTTCTTTTACCAATTGAACCTTTGTGGTGTTGTATGTGTGATCACTAAGCTCTTGACATGTTACACAATAAATATATGCAGCATTTGGTGTGTCCTGTCCGTCACTTTGTTTTAGAAATACATTGGATTGATCTTAATACTCCCTCTGATCTGTACATTGGAATCGTTATTCCACCCGTTTAGTGCTGATGCACGCGCAATCGAGATTGTGTTATGGATTATTAGTAATTTGCCATGGCATCTTAACATGGACCCCATTTAGCATGAAACTTAATATAGTCTTCATAGACTCTCATTAAGTCACTAACAACGGTGCCATTTAAAGCACACCAGCAGCATGATGTCAGGCAAAGGTCAACTCAGATCAGCACCATGACAGAAGAAAAACAGAAATGAAGAAAAACACACAGCACATTGTGGCGGGTGTTAACGTGCAAATGGTTTTGTGCACATACGCCAGAGTAAAGTGGGAATAGCATGCATGTGCTCCGTGGAGGGAGACTGGGTTGTTTGTGAGCAACACAGAAGAACTTTGTGTGAACGAGTTCACAAGTGTGTTGATTTTCTCGCTGCCCGCTGGTGGAATAATCAGAGAGGAAAGGGCTGCAGAAACAGTTTGAGGAGAAAGCATATTGGACAATTAAGACAGAAGCTGTGTACTGCGCTGCTCTGTGTGGGGCTGATTGAATCAGAGAGACAGCCACTCACAGCTCTTTGTCTCAGGACATTGCAGGTAATTACCCATAAGTCACTGTTCTCCTGTATTGGATCTTCAGCCCAATTACGCCCACACAAGCCGCCCGCCTCAGCTTCATTTATTACCTCCGGTTGCTTGTTGACCTTTTCTGGACACACAGTCCAACGGGCAATACGGCTACATTGCACCGAGCAGAGCAGCAGGTGTTGCACCTTGAGGTTTGAGACAATGTCTCAGTCATTGAGCTGCACATTCACATCATTATGCAGCTGCTGCCATAAAAAACAAAAACAAAGTACAAAGAAAAAGAAAGAGAAAGAGATTAAATGTAAAATAAGTCAATTGTGACTTTATCTCCTCATTTAATATAAGCAAAGAAGTATAGTATTATAAATGTTGTCTGTACAGCATCTGGAATATCATCAAGTTTACCCTTTAACACACAAATGATCATATTTAGTCATTTCCAGCCATTTTCAGCATCTCCTTCAAGTGACATGTTAATATTCAAACAGACACAATGCATAGTGGTAGTAAACCATATTTGGGCAAACAAGACATTGTATAGTGGAATCACTGAACTCAATATGGTGCGTAGTTAATATTTGTCACATGTGAAACAGCACTCTTGTACTCGTGGTTGACAGTTGTGGGTTTGGATTTCGGCTGAACCTTTCTGTGCAGAGTGTTCATGTTCTCCCCGTGCATATACGTTGTCTTTTCTTCTGTGGATGCTCCAGTGTCTTTCAACAGTCTGGAAACATGAATTTGGAATTAATTGCTCACTCATCTGTGACTGTCTGTCTTTTTGTATCTCTGTCCTGTGATGGACGGCCAACCTGTCCAGGGTGTCACCTGTCTTTGCAGATTAACTGGGATCCACGTCCGTGACCTTGAATCAGATGAGACGATATAGAACATACATGATTCCGCAAACCCCTCGGGGGGAAATTACCAAGTATTTGAAGCTGCTTCAGTCAAAGAAACAGTTCAGATTAAACTGAACAGTGACAACTGGGTAATCCTAATCCAAAGGAATTGTCAATCAGCAATTCAAGGTTTGTTTTTGGGTTTTTTTATTGTTTACTCTTGTTTTATCATCAGTTGTCAGGCTAATGAACTAAATTGTTGAACAATGAAACATGTGAAACAATTTCCGGCTAAATAGGATTTAAAAAGAATTTTACATACATTTTTAAGGATGATCTACTGGTGCAATTATTTATTAAATTATTCATTCTTGAAAGCATTCACTTCTATTCTCTTTTCTTAGCAACAGCAAATATTCAAAACACCCAAATGAGCTTGTGGTGCATGTACATATACACAAAAAGAAACATTATTTGGTTCACTGGAAGTAAACCTACAGGAAAAGGTCAAGTTAGTTTAAGAAAAAATCATAAAGGACCGCCAAGGCACCTGTTAAAGTTACATTTACAGTTACAGTTACAGCTCGGCACAGTTATAAAAAAGAAAAGATAGGCCACTCCATATCAGTTCACTATGTACAGGCTCTATCAGTATCATCATAAAAGAGTTGATGTGTGTTGGTGGTTGCATGTGCAGAGCTGTATTGCCATCTGCTGACAGATGTTGAAAAAAGGTTGGAGATCTTTTTTTTCCCCCACCTTCCTACTTGGTTGATATATGCAGGCTTGTAAATGACAACACGGTACAGCTTGTCAATCTCTGTGCATTGTTTTACTTGTGATGGACTGGCGAACTGTCCAGGGTGTACCCCTGCCCTCATTTATACTAAACTGGGATTGGCTTCTTTTTTTTTTTATTTATCACGATAAAAGGTTCCTCTACTTTTCTCCAGTCTTTCACAAGTTTCTCACACACTCTCAACTATCTCTGCGGCTCTCTCTCTATTTTCTACCATATATATTTTTCAATTTTAAGTCTAAATTTTACTCTATGCATTTCTGCAACATATAACTTACCCTGTCAAATACAGAAGTAGTGGAGGCTTTTTGATCTACCGATGATGTGCAAAAAAATAATCCCTAGTGAGCTGACATATTGACCGATCGCTTAAGTAAGGGTTAGTCTTAAGGTTGAGTGAGGCAACGGATCCATGATTTGCGCAGCACAGTCGTCCAGAAACTACGATATAGATCTGGAATAGAAAAGAGTGTCTTTACTGGAATTAAAATTTCAGAAGCTAATTCTGGATAATTCAAATAACGACACTCATGAGAACAATATCCTGTGTTTGTAGGTCATGGTAAGGTACTGTGATCATCTGGGAGGAACTCTGCTGAGTAAAGTCCAATGACTCTGACCTTTATGTTTCCAGAAAAACTCCACAGCTGAACAAAAGTTATTTTTCTCTGTGGTGAGAAGTGATTAGAAAAATTATGTAGCCTGCTGATTTTTTATTTTTTTTGCAGCTTTCACCCCCAAATATCAGCTTCATTGTTACACATATCCATTGGTACATGCTGTTTATGTTTTACAATGTCAATAATGAACACACAAACTCACTAAAGATAAGTAGCACCATCTTTATTTTAATCGTCTTGTTCATCTCTCTCTTGTGTCAGAGTGTCAGCTCAACACAGTTCTCTGTACGTGCATCAGGTATTCAGGGTGATTGTCACCTTCCCACTGAAACCATCATTAAGTACAGAGTGTATTCCAGCGGTTACTCATTCAATGCTTTCATATTTCACTTCATCCCTCACTACTGGGCTACTTTCAAAAAACGCTTTGTATAAATGTATGCAAATTATAAGCTACATAGAAAATGTATGCAATCAAGAAAAAAAAAATAAACCAAAATAAAAAATCCAATAGGAATGCTAAATACTCCATATTTGAAATGTGTGACTTTATTTTTTGTGTGAAAGCCTATTTACTTTACTGTTATGTGCCAAAGAAAGATGATCTATAGCATTTATTACAGACACACATTTGGTCTGGTCTGGTTTTAGATCCTGTTTTTTTTTTTTTTTGCCCAGTGGTGGGCCAGTGCTTCAGGGTTTTTTTTGTTTTGTTTTTTTTAATACTAAGAATAGGCAGCACTAGATAATGCCTATTTTACACTATCAGACTTTTGTTAATATAATTTCTTATTCTTTCCAATGTATCAGTGTTTTTTGCACATTCTTTGTCATTTTCTGAACTCTAAAAGTTTAAAGTGTTAATCGTGTTCTTGAAGGACCCCCTCTTTTCTCTCCTGCCTGACATCAGTCAGACACCACTAGCGCATAGTTTATGTGCCTGCTTTCATAAAGGATGGAGAGAACAAAACAGAAAAGGCCATTGGCGAACATGATGACCACATGCACTGCTGAGAGAGGAGGAAAGGAACCCACTGACGGACATGCTGAGGCAGATAAAACAAGAACTATTCTTCAGTGCGTGCTGAGAACGTGTGATACGCTCGGGCTGATGTTTTTCTTGCCTTGTGTTGTCTCTATCTGTGTTGGGCACCTCTTGTTTATCTACTCCATATGCCGACTGTTGATTGATCTCTCCTCTCTCAGAGTAATACTTGTTGGTAAAAAAGAACGCTGAGCCCCGATGTTGCTGGTTGGTTCTATGTGTGAAGCTGATCTCTGGACCAGCTTACAGCTGCTCTCATGCTCAGCTAGCAACACCTTGGGGTCAGGCTCACTGGGCTGTCTGAGGCTGGTGTCAGGCAGCAGGAGGCAAGCGTCACTGTCAGGTCTCCCTGACATTATCGGCTATGTTGCCTGTCAGTCCGTGTCACCGTCAGGAGGCTGGCAGCGCCTCATCACAGTGTCAGAGACCAACTGGCTGCTCGCTCTCTGCATCGCCAAACAGCCTGCGTCAGTGTCAGCATCAGCTAGTCTTAGGAGAGGCTTCGTTGTCAGAGCCTGCTGCCCTCTGTCAGCTGTACTTTGACTTTCACCTCATCTTTTCGGCAGCTCAAGGCGCACCGGCATCTGCGTGAGCACCCTGTGACATCACCTGCACAGGCTCTGCTTGCTGCATCTGGCCTAAATCTGCACGATGTTGGTCATGTGCCTGTTGCTGAACACCTTGTTGACCATGACCATGTCCATGGTCAGAAGCAGCATCACCATGGCTTCCATGATGATGACCATGGTTGTGATCATGGCCATGACCAAAGCCATGGGAATGAGAACCATGATCGCCATGGTGCCCATTGCCATGACCGTGATGATGTCCATGATGATGACCATGACCATGACCATGACCATGACCATGACCATGACCATGACCATGACCATGATCATGGTTATGTTGGTCTTGATCATGGTTTGCAGGAGAAGCAACATCTGTGTCAGGCTGTGCATCTGCTTTCTCTTTGCACTCCTCTGGGATCTCAGCACTCTGCAAAAAAGAATCAAATTCATAAGATACTGCAGCACAGTACATTGTCTTTTAATGGCTCTCATTGTGATCTATCATCTATCTTTAAAATAAATATCTGCAGAGTTAGATGTGATCTATACCTCATACGCGCACTCGCCACATAAACGCTTGCAATATGTGTCTTTGATTGCACCCTCGATGTGGCCCTGTCCAATGATGGAGTATGGAAGTGAGATTTGGTTGGTGAGACGGCCACACCTGATGGTGGAGAAACAGGTTAATGCGAGGTTAATGACAGATTGGGAACAATGATATGATAATGACAATAGATAAAGGCAAAACAAAACATATAGACCTGATTTCCCTGATATGTGAAAGAAACTCTGGACATAACAAACCTGTCGTAAATGAGAAAGTCATCCTTGTCTCCATTCAGTGCCTGCCAAACATCAGGCTGCTGCTCCTCCTGTTTGTAGAGTGTGATGTTCTCTGAAAGTCTCTGGGCCATCATGGAGTGCAGGCGCTGTGCCTGCTCCCCCTGGTGGTTCACAACCATGTAGACAACATCCTTCAGACCGTCACTCTCCATCTTCTGGCGCAGGCCGTCCATTCTGCTCACATGAGGACAATATCTCAAACATCATTTTCAAAGTAACAAACTTACCAATAGTTCCCCTCTGAAATAGAAAAAAGCATGTTCAGAGGAAGGAACGAGGCTACAGTTGCAATGCTTAAAGTCTAGACCAGGAATGTCAAACATAAGGTCCATCAGCAAAATGTAAAAACTGCAAATATTCTTATGTTGTCACCAAAAAAAACCTGAAACAACTATTCTTTCTCATTTTACTACAGGTGGTCATGCTGTTTGAGTCAAGTATAAGACAGACAGAACACAGCTTTGAAATATAAGCTATTACATTACTGATGCATCAGTGAATGTGGCCCAGTGGCGAATAAAGTAGCATTAAGCAGGCATCCTAAAGACGGAAGAAATTTGGATCTTTCAGAAGATTTACCAATAAAGTTTAAATTAAATTCCAATCATTTCAGAAGCAACTAACTTTGAAGAAAAAAAAAAATTTCACTTTTTTTTTTTTTGCACATGTGATATCAAATGGGATAGTATTTAAACATTCTATTGAAAACAATTTCAACTAATTTGGGTTTTGTATAAATGTAAATGCCAAATTTTTCTTGATCTATTTGTGATTCTTTTTATAACACAAAGGAAAGCATTTGGAGTTATATAAAGGTTCTTGTACAATGATTTTACTACTCCAGCATACTTTAGATCACACTGAGCTGTATTTAGCCTCTGAACTAAAATGAGTTTGACATCCCTGGTCTAGCCTGCTCTAAATGTGACTTGGATGGAGTGTTTTGTTTTTGTTTTTCTTGAGTGGCCGCCAAGGTGGAGGCCTGGTGATTAAAGACGTGCATATACCTGGAAGCCTGCACCAAACAGAACAGTCAGCTGGCCTGGAGAAGGGCCACCACCGTCACCCGGCCCATTGACGCCTGCATGGGATACGCCTCCCCTATCTTCCAGGCTGGAGGCTGCTGACAGCGAGGCCCGCCCCCATCACTCTCTGCCCTGCCCCCATGGAGCAGGCAGAGAGTGAGGAGCAGGCTGAGGCACGCCCACATCTCTGTGGTGCCCTCTCACTGCCCCGATCTGAGGGAGGGGAGAGAGAAATTGAGAGGGGACAGAAAGGGGTGAAAGAGCTGAAAGAAGCTGGCCTGTACACAAAAATGACACGATTGTAATAGAAAGAGTCCATTTTCATAGTCTTCAGAGGAAGTTCCTAACTGGAACTAGTCTTTACTCTGGTTCAGACTGAATACAGAAGTGTGCATTGAACTAATCAGTCGACTACAAGTCACCGATCCCAAATTTAATCTCACTGTTACAGTAAACACAACCAAAAATGGCAGTGTTGAATTTAAATCTACATTTCTGCATTCTGTGACTACAAACATGAAAAGTACAAACATCAAATTATCCTTTTCTTTTTTCTTCCAAAAGTTGGTCACTAACACACTGCATGCACATTTACACTGTTTGCATTTATTGCATTTAGTAGAGCATTTCAGTGTCCTCCACTGAAATATGTGTTTTTATCAGTCTATTTCCCCCACCTTTGCTGTTAAATCCTTCTTACTCACTTTTCGTTCTAAATTATCTAACAAAATGTAGTAAAGTACGTCTCTTACCCCTGGGTTAAAAAGTTTCCTTCCCTTAGTTCAGCTCTTTGTCACTGCAACTCCTGGAACAAAAACAAGCCTCTTCCTCAACTGCTCCCCCCTTTTATACTCCGCCTGTTGTTTTTCTGTCAGGAAGGAGGACAAAGTTCATGCACAGCTGTATGCTGATGCCTGCAGTTCTTTCAAGTTAAAGAAGACACTGTAATGAAATCCCCTCATGTGGAAAGGACACAAACATTTATCAAGGGAAATGTTTAGTACCAACTGGCAGATAGATAAAATTGAACAGGACAATGAAAACAGGAGGAATCATTTGCTTCTGTTGTGAGTGACTTAGGTAGTGGCTAAATCATTGATTTCTTTGTTAAACATCGTGCATTTTGTTGGATCAAGTTTTTCAGTAAGAAACATGGAACAACATTGTGCAAGTCCCTTTTTGCTGAGGGAGGGGAATGAAAAAAGAACATTGGGTGGGACTCTGGTCAGTGTCCAGTAAGCCTCGGATAAACAGCTTGAAAAAAAAGAAAACTAAACTGAACAGGCTCATGCACATGAGACATGCTTTTACCAAGGCAACCTAACATACTTCACCAATAAACACATGACAATGTTACCAAGGTGTTCATGAAGATATAAGACCCCAATAAAACATCTGTATACTGTTTATAGTAGCAAATAATGAAGTAAAGTTTATCATAGAGTAAGAATCTGGGTCAGACACGTAACAACAGAGAGCTGAATGATAAATTGTGTGTTTTAACGTAAAACTAACGTTTTGTGGAAGAACAACCAAAGCTACCAAATACAATTTAAAATTTGAGGGACTTTAATGAATTATTTTGATATATATATATATAATCACGCTTTAGGAATTATTACCCACATCTTGCACATTTAAATATGGAATGACTTCGCATCAAAAAAAAGTAAGACACTGTTCTATTATAGACTTGTTATGTAATAACATTAAAAAAGTCTCAAAGTGCAATTAACCAGACTGTCTGTCTGCAGATATAGGCCATGCAGTTGGGAATACAGAGTGAGATAAGTAAGTTCAAAAGTCATTTCACCTTCAAGATAGTGAGTCAACTCAGAATCGATATGCTTTAAAACTCAAGTGACATAAAGTCTTATCTGATCATAAAATAAGTGCTATCTGTTACGGATGTTCCGACCTGCCCATCTGCTTTTTGTCTCCATGTATAAGTACTGTATATTGCCTGTGTGGAAAGATCTGGGCTGTATTTTGTGTAACGTTGCTGAAGTGACATGTGTTCTGCTCATGGTGTCAGTGCACAGAGTAAATGGGGTTGCCTGCAGCACTTCGTCAGCGCGGTGAGAAATCACAACTTCAGGCAGAGTATCTGTCAGGTCATACAGTAAAGGACAGCATGCGACTTAGAGTTCTCCAAGTTTATTCAATGACCAAGTGTTATTCATTAACAGTCTGGTGTTGAGTTCATGTCCTCTTTCAGGACTGTGTGACCTTGATATGACAGCATAATGTTAGAGATTTGATAGATTGTTTGATAGGAGTTTTGTCAAACTGGCTTCATATGATCAGTGATAAGCTACAAGAGAAGTTCTTCAGGCATTGAGATCATACAATAAAATAAAGGAAAGATAAATGAAACAACTTATCGAAGTAAACGCTATTGGATATTTATGATTTGATCAAACATGACCCGGATTACAGTTGTTCAATTTTGATCATGTAGTATATTTTCATGTTTTTCAGAAAACATTATTTGAATCCCCCCCGGGGATCTGCACCCATGATACCATACATAAGTTATTGCTAATAAATTGAACCCCTGCTTCCAAATTCCCTCTTGTTACAGAGCATTAAGTTTTAGCATCAGCAATAACTCCAAGACTCCAAAGTAATTTACATCTTGATGATATACTTTCCAAGGTGCCTTTAGGAGACTGTACTTAAATGTAAAAGCAATGCCATGAATGAGGATTGAACCCCCACCTATGCAGATCACTTTATCAACATCTATAGTACAGAACTACCCTGACGGTGAGTCACTATAGGGACCTATTTGAGTTTTTCACATTTGATTAAAGTTGAAAGAAAAACAAGTGTGCAAAACAGAAAATGCGACATAGGTATGATCCTTTCAGGACCAAGTAAGTCATCTCAACCAGTATGCTACAGAGACACCTAGAGGCCACAACAGTGTTATGCACAATTTAATTTCTCATTTGTGTAACATATCAATCGAATACTGAAAAAAAATGAAAGGTCGTGGCGTGATCAAGAATCTTTTCCATCTATCTTCTATCCTGGTTATCCTATCGGGGGTCACAGGGTGCTGGAGTCGATCAGAGTGTACTGTGGCCAGGGCAAACACATATAGACAAACAACCAAACACTCCCATTCCCAGTGGCAATTTAGTGTCACCAATTGACATCACATGTCCAAAGATCCAAATACCAGGAGGATAGCCAAACACACACACCGAGAAGATACAAACTCCGCACAGATCAAGGGCCATACTGGAACCCATGACCTTTTTGCTGGGAGGCGAGAGTGCTAACCTCTGGCCCACCGTGTGTCCTCTTAAGAATTCCTCTGCTAGGTGTTTTGGCCGCTACACCAGAGAGCCAGACTGTGGTTGACTGCACGTTTATATTTTTCATTTTCCTAATGGGTAACTGAGCAAAACACATCTTTGAATCTCTGGCTCGCCAGCTGCCTTTAGATCCATTTGTCTTAACAACAATTATATACATCAATATGTAAAGCAAGTGTATACTGAAGCCTCTTTAGGGTTTTCTCCATTGTGTTGAGTGCAGATATGAAAAGTGTTTAAAGAAGGTGCTGCTGAGATTTATATGTTTAAAATAAATTTTGTGAAGTAAAAAGAATAGAACAATTTTTTGCATCTACTGTACAGTTTTATCAACAAAAGAAAAGGTGTCAGTGAAGCAAAGACTGATACTAATTCGAATTCTGACCCATTAAAAACACCCATCTGTCTGTGTTAAGAATTGCTGAAAGCAATAGTAGAATGATTTTATAACATTTACTAGACCTTCCACCCAGTGATGGAATTACACTGTGAACAGTTAAACACAGGACAAATTGCCCACAATGTTATTAGACTGGAAACCCAAACTGAAAATATTTCATATCTAAAACCTGTGGTTTAATTTTAATTAATTAAATATAGTGATGCTGGTTAATATGCGTAGCGCTGACCTACTGTATATTTTCAGGCTGTGAGCCTGACACTCTCACCTCACAACAAGAATGTCATAGGTTCAAATACTAGCAGGGCCTTTCTGTGTGGATTTGACCTGTTTTTCCCGTGTGTGTGGATTTCCATCGGGTACTCTGGTTTCTTCTCACAGTCCAAAACCATGCACATCAAGTTAAATAGTTATTCTATATTGGCCCTAGGTGTGAATGTGATGCTGATATGTTTTCCAGAGTGTATTCTGCCCTGGCCAGCTGCCCAGGATAAAGCAGCATCAAAAATGGATGGATGGCAGAAGACACAATACATCATCACAGAAAATATCCCAACCCAGATGAATACAAGCGTACTCATCTACGCATGTCACAAATCAGATTCCAAACTCAATCTAACAATACGACTCTATAACTCCTCCCTGTAATTTAATTTAATATGACTTATTCAATATCACTTATTTAACTTTACCCTGCCGTACTGCTGCTTTAAGGTCTATTCTTTTTATTCTGTATTCTTTTCTGTGTGGAGCAACTTGATTAATCCAACAGAGATTATTAAAATATTTCTATTCTATTCTATTCTATTCTATTCTATTCTATTCTATTCTATAAGGCTGAGTGAGCTGAGTGATTTCTATTAGTTTTCCATAGAAATATGTATAATTTTCAAGGGAGTAATTAGGGAATTGTGCTAAGCATTCGATCTAACAGTATCTAAGCCGACGCTTGAATGTGGATCAATGTTCCTGCAAACTAATACGAATTTGTTTTGATCACATATTTTGCCCCTGAAGCAAATGAAATACTTTCATCGTTTGTAGCCTGACACTCCTTCAACACTTAAATCTGTTTAAATGAGTAATTCGGCCTTTTTAGAGTATGAACTGCCTCTAATGTAACTGTAACTGTAACTAAGCAACGCTAGTTGGCGTCCTGGACTTCGCAAGGGTTTATGGGATACTGAGGCCCTGCTGTCGAACGACCGCCCTTTTCGTAGCAACGGGGCTAGAACAGCAGTACATGCGTCGTTCTAAATATCGTCGGATAACAATTGTCTGAAGCAGCATAGCCAGACTTGGGGTAAGTATACCGGTGGAGATTAATGCTCAATCGAACCCATAGTGGTTACAATATGGTATTCTGTCCGGGAAAAGTGTATTTTAATGCGCGGTTTGATGACGTAATGTTGTCTGTCAGACGCGAAATGGCGAGCATGCTAAAAGGCCTGTTACCTGCAGCCCTGCCGGGCTGGGGGTCGTGTTTCACCTTTATTTCTCACTGGGGAACCGGTTGGATAGCTGTATAGACACCTCTTAGGAAATAATGCAGAGCTGTGTTTTTGCTGGGAGTGTAATCATTTTGTTTTTCGAGCAGCGGCCAGGGATATCGTGTTGTTTTTGCTAAGTATGCTAACGCTGAGCTAGCAAACCTGTTAGGCGAGTTGAAATAGCCCAATGTGACACTAAAAGGATTGTTTTCGTTTTAGAAACTATGTGATTAGTGCTATATCTAGATCAACTCTCAAACGCCCGTGTGCATTCATTTTACTGCATTATATAAAAGTTTTTCTTAAAGTTCATTTCACACAGCTCTCTTCGCTTTTTGGTAGTACGTTTTAATTCCAAAACACTTCTATCCATAAACGATTGACATTTTACACATGTGCAGTCCTGCAGGCTTTTAACCCGAAAGAACAAGTGCTGCTAAAGAGGGATACTTTGTTTTGATGATGCAATAATTTCCCAGCATTGTCATCATTTGCTGGACACTTTGAGGTATATTACCTCTTTTGTGGTGCTTGTGAAAGTTTACTCACACAAATAACAATATATATCTTCACTCAAGGCAATCTCAATGCAAAGAGACATTGAGGTAACATGCATCCAGTAGAAATCCCCCATCTGGCACCTAACTCCATCTTCAAAGATGTTACTGCTCACCCATCAAGCCAGATTTATCAAAGACTACCTCTGCCTTCTTGGAGTGGGAATGTTGCAGCAGCATGCCAGCACCAGGTGTGCTTTTAGTGTCAGATTGACCAACACAAACACACGCTGGCTTTACTTGTGATAAATGCTTGCTGAAGAATGAGATGCCATCCCACAGCAGTGTGTGAGCAGGTTAATGACCACAGTAAGAAGACGTTTGTGGCCACCTAAGTTTCTTCCACATGCTACTGAGGTGCCTGATTTTCCAATATGTCTCGCTTCCGCAAACCCCAACAAATCAGAATCAGCACCAAACAATAACTGTCTGTCGCTGGTTGAACAGATTTGGCAAAAATTGTCATGGCTAAAACCCACATACAGTACTGAGCTCTGCATATCATCGCACATTCATTTGGCTGGGATATTGTGACAACAAATGCTGGCTTTAACATCATCCGCTGAGTCCTGCACCTTTTAAGCTATATTACCACAACATTTTTCTTATGTAATTATTTACATGGGAACAGTTTGCATAAAACTGTCATTCTCTGAAATTAAATGCTAATTAGACGACTGATCCATGTAGAAAATGCTATATTGTCTCCGGCAATATGATTACAGGCCTCATCTTATTTTTCGTTTGTCTTTCTTTTGCTTACACAGAGGGCGTCAGGTCACTAATGGCAGCAGAGATGCAGGTGGAGGTGGAGGTAGAGATGAATGGAAGCGGTGAGTATCCAGCTCATTACAAAGTGATGATGGACAAGCTTAATGAACAACGACAGCTGGATCAGTTCACTGA
Organism: Lipophrys pholis; assembly: GCF_963383615.2. Classification (NCBI taxonomy): domain Eukaryota; kingdom Metazoa; phylum Chordata; class Actinopteri; order Blenniiformes; family Blenniidae; genus Lipophrys; species Lipophrys pholis. The sequence goes on from NC_137638.1 coordinate 13,563,401, forward strand.
CATCACATTGATTGTGGATGGTAAGTACTATTATAACTCGCCTTTAATTCTGTATTGCTAAAATTTGTAAGCTATATGACTTTTTTTTTTTTTTTTTTTGTGCATGTTTCTTTCCGACTGCAGGACATCAGTTCAGAGCCCATAAAGCGGTATTGGCTGCATGCAGTCAGTTTTTTCACAAGTTCTTCCAGGATTTCACACAAGAGCCACTGGTGGAAATTGAAGGTATTTTGTGTTTCAATTTAATTTATTTAAACGGTGCACTCCGACAGGGATGTGTGCGTGTTGTTGAGAGCTGTCGTTCTTGGGATTTTCTCCCCAAACAGGGTTAAGGATATGTCTCAAAATAAGTTTATGTCTTTTGGATTTTGTAGTAAGTAATGAGACACGAGATGTCTTCGTTACAGAATACAAACATTCCCAGTTGGATGACTTCTTGGTGGAAATGAAGCCATCAGTGCTCTCTGGTGGACAGAGTGTGTCATAGTGACACTTTGAGACAGAAATCACAGTCATGATTCTTTACATTGACAAGTTTTGACAACCGCTCGGCTAGCGACCCAGGTTGTGTTCATTCCTGCTGTCTTTCACATTTGTTTCTGTTTATACTTTCTGTGTTGTGTCTTTTTGGTTTAATGGACAATGCTTATAATGTGTACAGAGCCATGAATGCAAGATATGTTTTGTTGTTCTCCTGCAATTTAGTTAGGAAGCCAAATTAGCAATTCATATTTAATATTTATGTGAGGATTACAATGATTTAGATACTTTCTACGTTTGCACCTTCTCAAAAAAGAATTTGGGCGACATTCAAGTGTATTCTTTTGTAAATATGTCATAATTTTATTGAAGGTGATTTAAAACATCAAGTAATTATTACTGTTTTTGTTTTTTTTATTAGTGGTGAAATGTATAAACACCCTTCAGCGCACGATTTGGGTTATAATCTACTGGAAGTATATGTCACGTCTGAAACTCATCACATGCTGTGATTAGCCTGTTTACATCCACTGTGTTTCTGCTGCATTTCGACTTGAACTCCAAACCAACTTGAATCAAAACTCATCTCGGTAATATTTCGAAGAAGACTGAATCCTGCTTTTGTTTTGGTCTCATTGTTTGGTAGTCAACAACCACGCCAGGGTTCATTTAAATCAAACCAAACCTGACATGGGTGAACGGATCCTTTACATAGCTCCCTGCCGTGTAGTTCTGCAACAGTCTAACGACTGAATAGAATAGAATAGAATAGAAATACTTTATTAATCCCAAAGGGAAATTCCTTCCCTCCACTCCACAAGTTATATAAGACTTGCGTCCTGCTTTAACAGTACTATACTGTAGCTTCTTTCCACTTCGTAGCTGACTTGTAGTCTGGCTTCAACATTTGTTGGTATAGAGATTATTGCACCTCTTTGTCACTGTCGTATAGAGCAGGGTTCACTAACCACTTGCCTTTCTGACACATTTAACCAGGAGTGAGTAACACAGCCTTTCGCCAGCTGATGGAGTTCACTTACACGGCCACTCTGGATATCGCTGGGCAAGAGGAAGCACACGATGTGTGGAAGGCTGCTGAATACCTACAAATGCAGGAAGCCATCAAAGCACTCAGCAACGAGTCAGTATTTAATCTGAGTATTTACTGCTTAAGGTTTTCTGTGAAATATTTAACGGGCTTGGAAGAAATTTGTCTCAAGAATACTCGTACCAAATATTTTAACCTCTCAGTGATCTCTTCTGTTGTAGGATAAATGAGACTCCCTCACTGATGAAAAAGAAAAGTAAAAAAAGGAAGATTGCCGAGACATCAAATGTGATTACAGAAACGTTGCCCTCAGCGGAGGGTGAACAGGTCTGTATGTTCTTGATCGTCGTTTACTTTAAACTTACATGATATAGGCTAGATTTTAGTTAACAAGATGTCTGTCAGAATTCGGTGAGCTTTGCGTACATGTGGTAACTTGAGACTGCGTTTCTTTATTGCCTTGTAGAGGGAGATTGAAGTTTTCGGGGACGGAGCAGTTGAAGTAGAAGAGTCTGGGCTGGAGGAGGTGGTTGATGCTGCGAAGAATGCCCAGGTGACGTCGGATGACTCTGCTTTGGCGCTCCTTGCCGACATAACGAGCAAATACCAGCAGGGAGAGCCAACTCTACACGTGATCAAGAAGGAAGTAATACAAGAGGCACGAGGACTTTTTGAAATTAATAAGTCGATGAACGTCGGGAATGAGACATCTGACTTTGAAAAGGTGAATTTTAACTGTGGTCATTTCTGTGTTCATGCATAGCAGGAGGTTGTGTATCAGGAGGAACTGGTCGCTGCCCCCAAGGTGTTGGAGAACGTCGAAGTTGTGGAAGTCCAGATTTCGCAAGTGGACAACATGTTCCGCTGCGATAGGTGTGACCGCAACTTCAAGCAATACTATCACCTCAAGCAGCACTTGAAAACACACCAGGGTTCACTGGAGAAGCCCCACGTGTGTGGCCACTGCAGCAAAGCCTACTCTCGGGAGGGCGCCTTGAAGCAGCACATCAGCACATTTCATTTCGATGCTGAGGAACTGTCTCGAAACCAGAAGCCCCAAAAGAAAGTGCATGTTTGTGAATACTGCAGGAAGCACTTCGACCACTTTGGCCACTTTAAGGAGCATTTACGGAAGCACACTGGTAAGGGGAAAACAAGTGTACCACTGTAGTTTGCGGTTTATTTGACTATATTTGCCCATTACGCACATTATGAGTCCAAACATATGTGCTTGTTTTTTAGGTGAAAAACCTTACGAGTGTCCAGATTGTCATGAGCGATTTGCAAGGAACAGCACACTCAAGTGCCATATGGCAGCCTGTCAGAACGGGGCCGGAGCCAAGAAAGGACGAAAGAAGCTCTATGAATGTCAGGTACTGTTTCACCACAATCGAAAGACTGTGCTGCCAAGAGGCAGGCCTCACGACATCCCTTCAGATCTGCCTCCATTCTTTGTGGAATGGATTCAGCCGAGCACACCAAGACTTTGTGGTATTCCCAAGATAAAAGTGGAAATTTCAAACACGGCATTTTTTTAAAAAATTTTAGTCCTGCACGGTGATTTTCATGATTTTAACTTGTATTTAGACGCTAGACCAGTGGGACTTTCTCCTGGGGCAGGGAGAGCAGAAAGAACTCTGCATTGCAAGTGTAATGTAAACAATGTTGGCTCTTTGTTGACAACAACCATCCTCCGACACTTGAAAAAATGTATTTTTAAAAAAAAATCTCATTCATGTTCTTCTCCATCAGGTCTGCAGCAGCGTGTTCAACAGCTGGGACCAGTTCAAAGACCATCTTGTGAGCCACACTGGAGTCAAGCCAAATCACTGCACCATGTGCGACATGTGGTTCACTCACGCCAAAGAGCTGAAGGCCCACCTCACAGACGTCCACTCCATCGAGGACAGGTCAAGTGAAGAACTGGTCATTTCGGACTCCGCCGCCACGGCCGCTCTCACCATAGCAACGCAGAGCATAGAAGGAGGGGGAACGGTCCTGCTGGATGACGGGATCCAAGTCGAACACGTCACGATGGAGCCTGTAGAAGTGATGGAGATGGCGGAGACGGCGACGGTTGTGGTGGAGGACGGCGGGGTGACGGAGATGTGCGAGGAGGACGTGGAGAGACTAAAACAGGCAGGGGTGCAGATCCAAGTGGTGCATGTGACCACGACTGCAGTGGACGAGCAGCATGTGGTGAACTCTCAGGTGGGAGTAGAGGTGGAGGAAGAGGTGGTCAACGTTGAGGAAGCAATCCAAACCGTGGTTGTATGAGAATGTGGATGCAGATGAGCCAACACTTTTTTGGATGAGGGTGGGATTGCAGCATGTCGCCTCAATATGTCCTTGAATGTCTCTGTTCCCAACACCCACACTCTGAACTCTGAATTTATTTATTTTGAAGCTGTTTGCCATTATAATGCACAGGCATGGTGTCTCCAGTGCGTCTTCAATCCGTTTTCATTATGTTTTTTTTTTGTTTGTTTTTTTGTTGTTTTTATGATTTCCTTATAAACTTGGGTCACTTGGCATCATGATTTGACAACAAAAGGACATTTTGCAGCTCATTTAACATCTGTCGTTTGCTGCTGTTTTCTCAAACTTATTGCTACAATTTTGCTAATGTTTATTTTCATATCAACTTTTGGTGTTTTCATAAAAAAAAAAAAAAAAAAGAGATCAGAAATAAAACTGGTTTTGAGGATGACTTGCTATTTTATCCATATGAGATTTGTTTTGACCACCAGTGAGATATAAAGCTGTTGAATGTAATGGTATTGATGTTTTAATGCTTGATGAAATGTTTTCTACAAGAAAAAGATGGCTTCGGTTGCAGTGTGACGTAGTGATTAGTGCTCTTGCTTCACAGTAGGAAGAACTGGTTTCAGTGCCGGGGTGGATCTTTTCTATGTAGAGTTTGCATGATCTCCACCGTCCAAAAACATGCACAGCTGATTGGTGAATGTGGATTATTGTCTGTCTCTCTGGGTTCAGCCTGTGATGGACAGGCGACCTCTCCGGCTCCACACGACCCTGAAAAGGATATAATGGGCGTAGAATGGTTGGAGTAATCAGAACTTAATTTGGAATATTTTCCAATTTGCTTTATGGAGAATAATATTTATTTTTTTAATTTTTTGAGATCTTTGAGTAAACTTCAGAGTCATATAGGTATCTTTGGTGGCTTTTGAGTTTCTCAACTAGAGTGTATCAGACTACTTTCAGGAGGCTGTCTATGTTGGGTTATTATTAGAGATCAATCTGTGTTATTTGTGTGTTGAGAGGCTTGAAAGCAACCTCAATGACACATTTATTTTTTGTTTTTTAATAAGGCTTCAGGCTTCAGTCCACAGCATTCATGGAAGCGGGTGCTCATATTATCACAAGGATAATAAAAGAAAATCAATATGCTGGTGTTTGTTCAGCTGGTAAATACAGGAAGCAAACACCTTTCCACGCCATTCGATTACTTTCACGGCCACGTGCTGGTCCCCTGACCCCACCTTGACCTGGTGCGACACGCACGTGCACGCGCGCGCGCACTGAGTTCAGGTTACCTGGGCGAGTGTGTGCACACAGCACGGGACACCTCCCGATGTACAGATCTGAAGAGGGCTTAACGCCGGCGTCTGATTGGACGCGGGGGGAACGAGACCCTCCTCAGGCAGCTGCTGATTGGTCCGCTCCCCCGCCCGTCAGGTAGATTTCCCTCACAACAGCCTGCACAGGGGAGAAGCTGCGGAGCAGGCGGTGGGCTCAATGTCACCCGGCTCTTCACTGACGATGGCTGTGGCAGCGGGGTCGGTAAACGCTGTCGCCGCGGGCTCACGGAGACGCTCCCGCATGTAAGATTGATTCTCACCGGTCACATCCGAGGTGTTTTTAAAAGGGCTCGGTTATTGACGAGAGATGCTCTCAGTGGACGGCCTGCTGCGGGGGATTATTAACTGTTGACTGTCGTTAAATGCGTGCAGAGAAATTACTTTGTGTATCTCGAAATAAGCTTTTGTTCCAATACCTGCACTCTGTTTTTTTTTTTTTAAATATTGTGTTTCTTTTAAAGTAGAATCCATGGCAGGCAGGAATCACTGTAATCTCACTATTGCAGAGTTCGTGTCATCTACCCATACAAGATTAAGACTCACAATAGCCACTCTTTTTTTGTATGCATATGCATTATTTTTCACCGCATATGTTTTTTTTTCTGTTAATGTAGTACTCGTCATTATTGCGTTATCAACTTTATTTCTTCCTTAAGCACCCTTTCACGCACGTGTGACACGTGCGTGCCCTGTGTGACGTCTCACTTTGGGGTAATCAGCAGGAGCCCAATTAACTTCTTTTCCATTTCTGATTCAGCAAAGCTCACTGACACCGAGCTACAACTGGACTGAGTCTGGCTCATGCACCTGTTGCACACAGATTGGAGTTTCAGTTGTTATTATCATTTTTTTTATGACTAATTTAATCTTTGTGTCATTGGAGTTCTTCCTCGGTGTTTCAAGTTTTGTGTTCAAGTTGAAAACAATCAAAGATATCCACATTAGAAACACTAAATCAAATCATCGTCAAATTACTTAGTTGTAAGAAATAACTGGCTTGTTCACCCACTGAAATGAATAAAAAAAAAAATAATTTAAATAAGGTTTTATAGATAATAGATGTGTTTTTGCCCTACTGTAGGAAGCTGATGACTATGTGGACAATCAGGTTGGTGATTTGTAATGTTTTGCAGGACAAGAGCAATCTTCATCATTTGCCTCAGGTTAGATATTAACTACCTGAATCTATGTCCTAGGGAAATATGTTTTTCTTATTCCCACCTAAACAATATTTGTCCGCAGTTTTCATTCTTTTGAGCCCCCAACAGTCGGGACATGAAGCAGTGTGCTTCTTGTGTTTTGTTTTGTTTTGTTTGTTTCTGTGAAACAAATCTCTTTCATCTGCAGATCATGAATGACAAGCACACTCACGTGGCTCTTTAAAGCTAGAAGAGATACATGACCAAACAGATATTGAATTTGGATCATGGGCTACAGGATTTAGGGACGTCTGCGGCATTGTTATTGTGCTCCCTGCACACAGTGTCATGGTAACTTTGTTCAGGCCTCAGAGACACACAGTACCTATCTGGCTGTGTTGCTAACAACGATGTACAGGACAGTATTTTGTGTTCTGTTTTGAGCTTTATGTAATCGCAGTTTTAGTTTTTTGCAGCCACAGTAGTTAATGTACAAAGAAAAAACAACATTTGCTGGTATAAAAGGAACAGAACGTTCCCATATTTCGGCTGACCATTCCCAGAATATTTCCTTGCGCTGTGCCTTCAGTGAACACAGATGCCGGCGCTGGTTTGCCTTAGACTGTTTGCTCATGGGTGTGAAGGGAAGAGTTTTAAGAGGTCAGCCCGGTTTTTCTGAAATGTGACATATTTGCCCCGTAGATTCCACAGGCCCCTGCCTCTCTGTTCCTATGCGCCCCATGTTCTTCATTGTTACAGCTTTTTCACTCCTGTCAGCTGTGTGTCTCAATTACCACAGCGGGGAGCTTTGTGTGCCGATCTCACTGTGCGAGCACACTCGTGTGCGGATTTACCCGGCTGTGCTCGTGTCTCGTCTGAAGAAAAGACGCATGAATCGTGCACCTGGAAAAGGGTGAGTGAGATCTAAACGCCGGTGGAATGAAAGGCACATTTAGAGGCTTTCCAATGGGAGGGGAATTCTCTCCTCTCATTCAGAGAAGCAGTTCCTCCATGCGCTCGTCTGAGTCGTCACATGGAGGCTTGTTTTTGAAGGGGAATTTAACAGATGGAAAGAGCGCGTTATTGTGGATTCACAGCTGCTGTGGATGGGCTCGTGTGTTTTCTGTGTTCGGAGCGTGTGAAGAGGCTGCTGATGCCAGCAGAATGATCAGCAGGCGAGTGCACCGGGCAAGCCCCGTCTCTTCTCCTAGGGGATTCTCAGACAAATGATTGACTGTCTGGTGAGTAAGAACAGAGCTGTGCTCGACAAAGCTAATTGTGTTTGCTCATTAAGAGCTGTTTGCAGACTCACTGACATATCCGTGATCACTTTATATTGATATGAGTTTTAGATATAAGAAACAAAGACGACTGGGCTGGATGCAAGTCACTCAAATATTTTAATATTTGAGTGCCTTTACATTTCATTTTAAAGGACTTTTTGTGCAAACTTGTTAATTTTAACATCAGGGAACTGCAAGGGATACGTCTATAATGTAATGCAAAAGCTGTGTTTACTTAATCTGAATAAATTAAAACTGTATGGTGAAGCAGAGTGCAGTTTAAAACACACGCTTGTCCAATAACAGACTCTGCAGTTTACAGGTTTCCCTGTTCATATTTGAGGTTTTCTAGGTGCTAAACAGTTTTTAGCATTTTTCAGACTTCTGAATAAATCAGATTTGTGGGATTCGGACTGAGGCAGCAACATTTTGTAAACAGCAAAACACAAAGTGATACGTTTTTTTGAAACAATTGATTTTCACTCATTTTATAAAGTCAATTTAACACCTTTGAAAACAATGTTAACAAATTGCTTTGGAAAAAAAAAACAGCAGTGAAAACAATTCAAGAATAAAAATACCCGCATTATTCTAGAAACAATAACTACAATGAATACGCAATAGCATTAACTGACTGACAAACTTACTTCAAACATAATAGCAGAATTTGAAGTGAAATGTAAAATAGCCTAACGGAGTCAGACAAAAAATTGAATAAGAAACCAAGTAACAGTGTCAATATTCAATTTTGAGACACACACACACACGGGAAAGCTGAGCTCTTTTAAAAAATTAAAAGTTGTGAGGAGTCGGCTCTTAGCACAATAACAGCAGCATTCCTGTGACAGGTTGAGTCAATTAATACCTTGATTTCAATCGTTCAAAATGTTAAAAATCAAACCAAACATAAACATTTTAAGAGGAACCATATTGCACATTGTACATTAATCTGTCACCATAAATTCAGCTCAGAATATTGTGATATGGCATATTCCATATTCATGAAATCAAGCATACTTAATGGATAGAGTGTTATTTTGGGCTTCGGTAGGACCCGATCCTCAGGTCACCCAGTTAGTGTAAGATATTTTATGCATTGTACCCCTTCTTCGGCCTGTTGCTCATCTTTTTCTGACAGCTTTGACAATTATTTCCCATATTGTGGTGTTCTTTCATTACTCAGTCATGTCACATTTCATTTCATGCTTGGAGGTGCTCAGCACACCAAGTAATGACTCCATGGTGAATGCAAGCGAACGAGCATCAGGGTAAATACCGTCACCAGCTTATGCATGTGGGGGTCTATTGCGTGCAAATCCATCATTTGAAATCTACTGTTTGTGGTGTAATTCTCGGCTGATCATGTTCATGCTCACAAACTAAACGTGCAATCTACTTGCTTGAGCATGTCATTTATCACGCTCTTGTAGGACGTTAGTAAATCACGCTGAGAGCCTCCTAAAACATTTTTGAACCGTGAGAGGAAAACAAGAGTACAAACCCCGCAGGCCCCCTTTTTGAACAATCGGTCTTTCCTTCTTCCAGCGGAGCGCTGTTTCTTCAGGTCCACGTTAGTGTGCTTTTATATGGATTAGCCATCTTATTCCTGCACTTAATCTGAGTATTTTCTGTCTGATTGAAGCTCTGTGGAAGTGTCATTAAAATACTGTGCGCTCTCTTCTTTGGCACTCAGTCCCGGTTAATGTCTAATCCTCAGCCTGAGGCAAACAGGCACTCAGTGGCTATCACTAAGCAACCAGGTTTCATTGTCACTAAAAGGAGTCCAAAAATACTTTCAACCTGTACTTGAGTGGTGATCAGAGGGTCCAGTTACTTTTTCCAAATAGCTTTGTTCAACCTTGGTAGGTGTTGCCCAGGCATACTGCCTAAATATTCAGCCTAAAACACGAAGACACAATAATAATTGAAGCTTGTTTGTGTTTAACAGATCCTGAGATGTTCAGCCGAATATTACTCCATCACTGAAAGTTACATTGTCCTCTTTCTACAGTCTCGGAGCTCTCCTTCCTCCCCTCTTCCCATTGAACGTTTTATTCCATGCGCAAATGTCCTTTTAGTCTTATTTACACACATAAAAAGACGAGTAATCAACGTGTGTCGCTTTGTGCTTGAAAGTGGAGGCCTTTTTTCTGCTCGCAAGTCTTTTTAGGCCGCCTGAGATCAATGCGTAGATATTCATGGTGTGATGACAGGAAGGGTGTTTGAAGGCTGCAGGGCCGCACAAAAGAGAACGGCTTTGATTTCCTCGTAAGGTTTTAATATAGACTCATTCATCTTAACATAGGGATAAATGAGAGTGTCCCTCCATGAATGCACCGTGTTACGACGAGTTAACCATTTTGTAGCCTTGCTTCAAAAAATATCCTCCTCTGGCTCCACAATTTCTGTCTTTGAGCAGATGACTTATTTTAAGATTCATCCAAAATAACCATTCTGAACTGATTTCGTCACTCCACAAACAGTCTTCATATTTCTGGCCTGTTTTTATTTCATAACATGATGAAATAAGGCAAGTTTCTTGTGTTTGTATTTGTTCATATTACGGCCACAGTTTTTGTCCGGGTTTGAGAGCCGTTCTGTGTTGTGGAGTTTTCATGGTGTCCCCGCGTGCGTTTCATCAGCAACGGCTAAATTTGTTGAAGGCCTCATCAAAGACTCCGTGACTGTCTTATCGAGCTGGATAAAACAGTACAGGAGATGATATTCAAAATAATACTCTGAGAGGATGAGACTAGTTAATTCAATGCGTTTCAATTAATCACTTAATGCATTAGCGCTTTGGGGCTGCTCACGCAGCTGAAAGGCGCTATATAAGTGAAATCCATTTACCATTTTGCCATTAGTCTGTTTGCCCCTCTCAACACAGGACATAGGAGGGATATTCATTTTATGCACCTACTCTACAATACACTGCTGAAATTGAGCCAGTTTTCCCTATTAATAACTCATTAACTATACCTTATATTTGTTATTGTGATGAAATATATTCTGGATATTTAAGATTCACAGTTTTCGTCATACCAATCATACAACTCATTTTTGAGTCGTTTTAATTTTTGCTTTTTCCTCTCATGGGGCATTGTTAGAACTTTGTCCTCACAGCAGCATGGAATTATCACCTACTTACAGTCTTATACAATCTCACATGCACACACAAACACACATGGTGCTTGCTCTTACTCTGCAATTTAAAGTGATGCAGGCATAGTTTGGGTGATGTAAGTTGTTTTCTCACCGAGCAATGGGAGCTCTGATTTGTTTTCCTTGGTTCTCATGGCAACCTCAGCTTGCGCTGCACTTGGAGTAGGACTTGAGCCTTCAATTATGTAAGATTTCAAAAGATACTCGTGTTAATACTGCACGGGCGCAGTTGTGTTGACCTATACATTTGAACACTTGAATGTGGACGCTGAAACACTGGTTTCACTAATTGCTTTATGCAGATAAAATTGTTGTTGATTTTTGTATGTATGTATTTTGTTTTTTGTTTTTTTCTTCCAGGTTGTCTCATTGACCACATAATGGATGGACCCTGACACTATCATCTGTTCACACTCCCCCATCCAGCCCCTCTTCCCTCCTCCTCACCCCGTGGTCTATTTATACCCCGGAGACTCAGAAGGGTCCATTAAAGCTCCAGCAGACCTCGTCAGTAAGCGACAGCAGGGAACGCGCATCCGGTGGCACATGGTCTATCCGACGTGTGAGTTCACCACGTCGGCACCCTTCATGAAGCTCGATGTGCGGAAACCAAAAAGCAACAACCAGTACAAATTCTGAAGATGCAACAAGACGGCTTCAAGCTTCAGCTGACCCGCTGACTATGATGTTCAACGGGTGTGAGGACATTCTCAGCTGCAGCAGATGTGGGACATTTTGAATGGAGCAAAACTTGTGCGTTGTGTCCTATTTAGGCTAACTCACATACTATTGGTTTATTGACTCAGTTTAGTAAATAGTTATGTTCTTTGGGCAAAGACGCTGACTGGGATTTACCTTCTAAATGGCTCGAACTTCTGAAGGTAAGTCAAGTCTCAGAGCAAATTTCATTTTGCCCTGAATACTTGATAATGTAAATCAGTAAAATGTTAATGTTGAAGGATCATGAATGAGTTTCCTTCTTACCTTTTGTATTTGTGTTTCATGCTGTCTACTCTTTGTTAGCATCAAGAAGAAACTGTATATTCCTCTGTTATTGTAGAAATGTCAAAGAATTCTTAAAAAACTCTATTGTAAAAAATCTTGAAATACATTTGTAATATCTAAAAGTAGTCTGAGAGAAACTGCTCTAAATATATTTAGTTTTGCTTTTATCGGGTTATTTCTGGACTTTGCGTTGTTTAGCATCACATACTAAATAGTGCCTACTACTGAATGTTGTTGAGTAACACACTTTCTTGAAATATCATGTACTGCATCAGAAGAAAATTGATGAATTTTTGTTTCTGTGCTTGCAGCCCTGCATCTCTCTCAGCTATGACTTAATTCCGCTGCACCCTGGGGGTTCCTTGCAGGATGACGGCTGTCTGCCCTGCCGAGAGTACCCCAGAAGGGGCTGATCCTGGGGCAGCGGGCTCCAAAGGGTCAGGGGCAGCAGGCACCTCAGGGACCAGCTCAATTTCAGGGGCGGAGACTGGGGAGTCTATTGGAGAATCCATCAGCGGCTCCATCGGAGGAACAGCTGTGGGTGCCAGCCAAAGGCACTCCCGCTCCACCCGCCAGGACAGCTCCGACATCAACACAGATGACGAGGGCGCCACTGTCCGCCGCCTCACTCCACTGGAAAGGCTGAACCTGGATATGTGCCAGGACGAAAGGTAAGGTTAAAAAAAAAAAAAAAAGAGTAAGATTTATAACTTCTTTGTCATAATTTGTTTTGTCATCACTGTTCAGTAAATGTTTTTATTGTGTATGTGATGGCTCCACCATAGTTAACATGTTCTCTTTTGCACTGTGCTGACAGGGTGGTTCGAGAGCTAACAGTCGGCAGAAGGATCGGCTTCTACAAAATTCGTGGAGAGATTGGTTGCGGCAATTTCTCCCATGTCAAACTAGGAATTCACGCGCTCACCAAAGGTAAAGCCTTATGGGGAGTTTGACTGAACTGACAGTGCGGAAACAAACACAATGTCACATTCAGCATTACATTTGCCTGATAAACATTTATTTTTTTTTCAATGAACAGCAACATTCATTTTTCTTAGTACCAACTCACTAATAAGGCCATGTGTGCCTGCTTGACCAAGTGGGCCGATTCAGCCACAAAGAGACAGATTGTCGACTGCCCTTGAACAGATGGATTGATTAGAGATCTCCAGTTTCCTTAGCGACGGCTAAAATTGCTGCATGCCTCATCAAAGGCTATAGAGAGATGGAGGAAAATGTGTGTGTGTGTGTGTGTGCGTGCTATCAAGTCAAAAACTATGAGCTGCAATGCATATTGAATGCTCCTATTGAAAGCTATGTCACTGTCACTGAAAGGGAGCCTAATACCAGCCTTAATAATGCATACTGAAGCACAATTAGATATCTCAACACCATTTTGCTTCTCAACAAGTTTTCAGTATTTAGTTACCCGAGTTTCATCTAATGTATGAATCATTCAAAGGATACAGCCAGTATTTTTGCTATTCAAATTTGATATATGTAAAATATTGAGATTTAATTTTTTTGGAGTGCTCACTTGCTAGAAATCATTTGTCTCTTCTACTTGGGCTCCATTTCAGTTAAAAAGAAATGGTATTTTGAAAAAAAAGGAAGATTTTTTCCTGATTCTGAGAACCTGTTTTTTTCCTTTCACATTTGGTCTAAAGGTGAAAATAGATCCCCAGAGAGAAGATAATCAGGAAAGGTGCTTTCACGGGGCAGCTAATCCTCCATCAAATTAACTAGCGACGACTGTCAGCCTTGTTAGCTTCAAGGTCGACTCTTAGTTTCGGAGGTGATCCCAGACAAGCGCTGCCATTTTTTTCGCTATTGAGATCTAAGCCTTTTTTTTTTTTTTACATGCTTATTTGAACAAGATTATAAGAACAAGCAAATTATCTTTCTTCATTTTAAATGACCTACTGTCTATAGCTAGCTGTCTTTATAAATTCCTTTCTTGGCATCACCAGATAAAGTGGCCATAAAGATCTTGGACAAAACCAAGTTGGATCAGAAGACCCAGAGGCTGCTGTCCAGAGAGATTTCTAGCATGGAGAAACTACATCATCCCAATATCATCCGCCTCTATGAGGTTGGACTCTTATTTGACTGTAGCTTTTGTTCACAATCTTTTAGATTAACTTTATCTGATCACAAAGTGCTGCTAATCTGGTGTTCTTATATATTAGGTATTCTGGTGTTGCTCACATGTTTGTTTTATTTTGTTTTTAGGTGGTGGAGACTTTGTCACGGTTACACCTGGTGATGGAGTATGCTGGAGGAGGGGAGCTCTACACTAAGATAACTACAGAAGGGAAACTTTCTGACACAGATAGCAAGATTGTCTTTGCTCAGATCCTCTCCGCTGTCAAACACATGGTAAATGAAAGGAAGAGGCAGTGTGTAATGCTGAGGCCTACCCCAGCTCTTGAACCCCCTCCCCACCTGCCGTATTACTGAAATGTATTTTACCCAGAATACTTTCGGAAGCAGTAATGGTGATGTATTTGTAAGTTTGAATTTGAATAATTTCAGTATTTACAAGTATAATTTTGTACATCAATCAATCAACGTACTACCAACCACAACAGTGGCTGCTGCAACATATATAAGTCTCATGAGCATCTTGTCTAAGCAAATTGCTTCTAACAGCTTTGAGGCCCTTAACCATGCTGTATTCTATACACATTGTCATTTCTTAGATTATAACAAACTGTGAGAAGTGAAGGATCTATAATATGTAATTATAGATTCAGCTAAATGTGTTTCTCTATTCTCCATCACATTTTTAAGTTTTTCCTTACTCTTTCACAGCATGAAAACAACATCATCCATCGTGACTTGAAGGCAGAAAACGTCTTCTACACCAGTAGCTTTTGCGTCAAAGTGGGGGACTTTGGCTTCAGCACACTGAGTCGTCGTGATGAGACGCTCAACACGTTCTGTGGTTCACCGCCTTATGCCGCGCCAGAACTCTTTCGGGACGAGCATTACGTCGGCATCTTTGTGGACATCTGGGCCTTGGGTGTGATGCTGTTCTTCATGGTGTCGGGCACCATGCCATTCAGAGCGGACACTGTCCCCAAACTGAAGCGATGCATCATGGAGGGGGCCTACGTCCTACCTTCCTGGATGCCCGACGCATGCCAAAGGCTGGTCAGGGGGATTCTGCAGCCTATACCGACTGACCGCTGCACGGTGGAGCAGATGATGGGTTGTGAGTGGCTGCTCCCTGTCGACTTCCCTCGTGCCATGGAGCCATTTAAACTTGACCCGTCACACCTGGCAGAGAATGAACCATCTGAACTCCCGGAGGAGGAGGTGGAGGTCAAAGCGGCACTGGAGACACTGGGAATCACCTCAGACCACATCGTCAATAACCAGGGGAAGGACTGCAGGAGTTCCATCACTGGAGTTTATCGGATCCTGCTCCATCGTGCTCACAGGAAGCGGGTCACTGAGAGCATACCCGCCGTCACACAGGCAGTTGCACCAACAACGAAAAGTAAAAAAGAACGACTAAAAGTATACAGAAGTTTACGGCACACTTCTAAGCTATGTGTGATTCTGTGACGAAACTCATCGCTTCACACTGGAGATTCATCGACTTTAATTATAATATCTTCATTCAAAGTCTGGGATGAGACTGCATGGAGTACATTAGATTTTCTGGGGGAAAAAATTGCTTTTCAACCCAGTTGTATGAATTAAAATTAGGGTATGTAATGTAACTGCACTCAGCTGTTAAAAACAGATTTTTTTGACTTTACTACATGGATGTTACACTCATTTTAGAGGCCACATATGTGGTCATATTTGATTTTAAGTGGGCTGGACCTGTAAAATATTGGAATATATAGTGACCTTTAACTAAACACAACGTTTTCCCTTTAACCTGCAGTGGAAAGGAGCATGATTAGGTTCTGAAACAGATTATATTTGATACCTTTTTACTGCTTCGTTGGCAATAAGGTCACTTTCTGCCTCCGATTTTTCACTCTCTTCCAATGCTGGCAGCTATACACATTGGTTTTGACCGCCTCAGACGAACAATAGCCAATATCATTGATCAGCGTTTAAAATCTGTGGTCTGTAAAGAAAGGGGGTCCCACTCAAGCAAACACAGACCACAGAAGATCATCAAGAATATAATGACCACCATCTCAATACAAAACACAGTGTAACTTCTGCTACAACAGCGACCAGAAGAAATGCAAAAACAAACCATGTGATGTTCCAAACAACACCAGTGCTGGATTTAAACAATAATTGGCAGATTCCGATAAAAGCAAACGGTGGACCACATCCAGTTTCTCCATTTACTCCCATACCTAACATGTTTTTCTTTCCTCATGGCGCTGGCAGTGTACACAGATGACATACAAGATAACGTTGTTATTCTTACGTACTGACGTGCGTCACAACTTGTCACCTGAGTGGGGAGTGATATAGTGCAGTCCAGACTTCCTTTCCTAATAGTACTGCAAAAATACTTTTCAGACTAAACCAGCCGTCATTAAAAAGATATCAAAACAGCAGTTACTTTGATTGAGACATTTCAATCAATGTCATTAACATTATTATTACACTTTACTAGGTCATCGTCTGAGCCAAAATAGACCTGATGACAGGCTGGTTTTGCCCTGCGGGCAGTACGTTTGACACCCCTGCTTTAGTATCTTTTTCTTCAAGCACTTAAAATTAGACAATGTAGAAATGTTGCTTTCAATAATTCAATAGTGTGTCCTTTTGCAGGCAGAGACATAAAGCTGGCAAATCTTCTGGACTGATCCAAAGGGCAGTTTATTTTGATGATTGGAAAGCGTTCGAGAGTGGATAATATATAAGTCATGTGGAGCAGACGTTTATATTTCACATCTGTTCTTTGCTAAGTTGTGTTATAACAACATTGAGACATAATGTAGCATATATTTTCAGGAATTTTAAATATACCACATCATATTGAAATGGTAAAGGGATGAAACATGCAGTCAGTACATAAAATGTGTGTCTATATTGTTTAAATGCACTTTTCTTTGATGCCTTAGGTATTTTTTTTAACTGTTGTGAAATCACATCAGCTGGTTTCATTGTAATCAATATTATTTATGACAATATAGAAGTCCCACATCTAATGTGATGTCGATCGAAATGGTACTGGGATGACCACACTGACCTCTTTACTTTTATAGTGGCCTGGGGGAGCTGAATGGCCTTAAGCTATGTGTACCACAACAAAAACATCCAGAAGTAGTGATTCATGTGGAAAAATCCATATTCAATTTTTGACTGAGACAGTTTGACTGATCCAGTCAGCAATTGTGTGATGCCATGGCCATGCTGCTGAACGGACTTAAAATATTGAATAAAAGAGAAAAAAAAACTAAGTAGATAGTCATGTTTTTTTTTTTAAATGCCCATGTGTTTTTCCCCTCTAATGTTATTAATAATGACTAATTGCTTCCTCCCACAGCATTCTGCAAGTTGATTTTTTTTCACACTGGAATGACACATTTTGAAATATAGTGGGGTTTTTTTTTGTTTGTTTTACATTCTTGCTTCTGTTATTGTTTATGTAACATCAATTACTGCAGTCATCTCGCCACACTGAGTCACTTTCACATTCCGTCACAACAGCTGATGCAATGCAAGCATGTTGCAATCTGATGATTTAGGAACTGTAGAGCCTCCAACTCTAAATTCCTGCATGAGAGCGGCTTTGCAAGATCCTAATCACTTTTCTTCTCATGATGGCTGCCTTAAACCTGTTAGAAAGTCTGACTCTTATCACATCTGTCCTCTTATATGTACATTCTTTCCATCTCAGAGGACATATGTTCAAGGCCTATAAGACTTTGAAAATACTTATCTCAGACCCTCACCAGTCTCCATCATGATCCTGTCTGGTTTTGTATTATTCATGAATACCTGATGGTAAAGAAACATGATCTCATTCAATATACGCCTTGTTGTATAGAAAAGAAACTTTATACTGCCCATCAAACAATGCAGCATATCTTAAATTACACTTACATGTTGAACTTATTGATATGTAAAAACTTAGCAAGACCACTGTGCCATATCATGGATGGAACTTATATAGAGTATATCAAAAATCCATCCATCTCCTGTACCGTTTTAGCCTATGAACTGTTGTGGGTGCCGGAGCCGATCCCAGCTTACTATGAACAAGGGCAGGTTACAAATTGACAGGTCCCCAATTCATCACAGGGCAAACACACACTCACATTCACACCGAGGGGCAATTTAGGGTCACCAGTTAAACTCACATTATTTTTTAATTTGAACCCATGGCAATCTCAATGTGAGGCAAAAGTGTTAACTGCTGCTGCTCCACCATGC
Source organism: Lipophrys pholis (assembly GCF_963383615.2). Taxonomy (NCBI): domain Eukaryota; kingdom Metazoa; phylum Chordata; class Actinopteri; order Blenniiformes; family Blenniidae; genus Lipophrys; species Lipophrys pholis. Next base: position 13,581,486 of record NC_137638.1, read on the forward strand.
AGCGCCCTATAGAATGCATATATACTTATATATCTATTTTGCTTTTTTCTTAAATGTGCACAGGAGGCTCACAGTGGAAAATAAATCAATTGCATCGCAATTTACTGAAATAAAATTTCCACATAATTTAGATTTATTGCACATACACCAAACTATTTCATTTTTGTTTTACTGTTAACAATTAGTCGCTTGTGTCTGAAACATATTTGTGTGCGGAAAAACATCAGAACTACATTTCCCAGAATCCCTTGAAAACCAGCACGTTTTCCTTTCCGCCTGTACGTGATGACGCAGTTTCTGCCGCGTTGGAAGGTGGTTTCTGGAGGAAGGGCTGTGACGGAAGCAGTAGGAGGAAAGCTGAATCCACAAACCCAAAGACGCACCAGACGCACTTACTTCAATGTTATTGAGTGTCCTGTCATCAAACGGTAAGAAATCTTAGCTGAATCAGCCGAGTTTAACGTTTTCTTTTAGCGTTTCGAGTGACTCGAGGGACCACGCCCTCAACAAGTAATATTTTGGCAGGTTTATGAAGCTAAGGTGAGTGCTGGCCTTGAACATTTTCATGATTGTCAATATTAATAACGACAACAATGCAGATCGTGTTGGGGGGGGGGGGAGGGGACAACAACTCACGAGACACTCAGTTTGGGCAATTTCCATTCTTCAAGTCTTAAATGGGTCATTTCGTGGTCTTGCTGTATTTCTGCAAGCTATGGCTCAAATGTAAGCGCATGCAGACTCGATCCCACTCTTTCGAACCGCAGCGAAGCGCACGGCACAGAAATTCATGTTTCCTCCAGAAAACCGAAGAGTGTGAATCTTATTTGTTTTGACATTCGATATCGTACGGATCTCGTGACAAAGGCATGGAGGGGGCGGGGCCTGCCAGACGATGAAGTCATGTTTAGACTGATGCAATGTAAGGCTGGAGGATTCATAGGCGTGCAGATGGTATGTTAAGATGAGGTTATTGTCATTTTTTATTAAATATTGTGGTCACTAATAGGCCGTAGTGGCGCTTTTGCACGTGTGTCTGCAGCCTCCACAGGGAAGCATTGCACACTATTGAGCAGCAACAGAATCAGACAGTGAAGCAGGACCATCCCCCATTTACTCCCCCACATCCTTTTGTCCTACTGTTAGTGTCTGCAGTTCAATGTCAATGTGATGCCGAGGGCAGAACAGTCATACTTATACATATTTTCATGCAGTGGTATGTCTGAGGTATGATGCCCAGCATGTAGAGATGTTTGTAGTTCATTTTGGTCAGATGATCTGAAATCAGTTCACCTCAGGCATGGAAGTTACTGATTACCAACACTCGCATCACTGTACATAAGGGGGATTTTGGGGTACTTGTAAATTTAAGTAAGTGATTTTACTCACAATTGAAAATAGTTTGTGTCCTGTAATTGACTTAAAAACATGAAACTCTCCCTGGGGGAGTTATCCAGCTCCAGATGGCTGAGAAGGAGCACATCCATCCTCCCACTCAGCTCATCACCTGTTTGAACTGAAGCCTTCTGGCAAGCACTACAGGTCGATAATGACCCGCACATCCAGATTAACCAACAGTTTATTATTATTATTATCATTATCTTTGGGCCATCAGATCATCAAATAACCATTAAGTGGACATTAGTGTTTTGATATCTCATCCCAGGCAATCCTGTTTCATCTTACCTTATAGTTTCTTTTATGGGTAATTCTTTGACATTTCATATTAATGCACAAAGTGAGCAACACATATAATTGCACTATATTTGACATATAATGTCAATAAAGTTATTCAATTAAAATCTCAAGTTGTAACTGAGTACGCCCTTATTTTTGCACAATTCAAAGCTTTTTTTTTCCTCAATTCAACACATATATTCTTTTAACTGAAAACTAACGACTTCATATATGCATTGGATTTCCGTATTGCAATTTTTATACTTAAAATGTAGATACCTTATCCATTTAAGTTTGATTGAAGGCCCGCTGTTGAGAATGTGGTGAATAAGTAACAAATATAAATAGTTTGTACTTTATATTTGATCAGATTTTCTCACATTTCTTTTACTTGTAAGTTTAAACATTCTTAGCAATGGAGTCGGATGTATTTTCTGTACTCTGTCTACCTCTGATAATCCTAATTGCATCATTCAACTTGAACTTTCATATCAAACAGGATTCTTTACAGCCATGTAATAAACTCATTTAATTACTTGTTTTTTTTCTGATTAATTGTCATTGGAAATGGTCTGTGACCCCACAGAAAAAAAACAAATACAATCACTTTTTTAACAATTAGATCATCACTCATTCAGATGAGCTCAATATCTTGTTCCCAGTTTTCTCAACTGTATTGGTGTGAAAAAAAAAATGATTCGCACTTTAACCACAAACAAAAGCCTATGACGCCAAGAAGCATTTAACGTCCATCACTAACTTATAAAATCCAGCATTGTCTTGGCGATGACATCACATCAACATGCCGGTAGAGAAACTTTCTCCTGTTCTAGTATTTAACCTGCTGTGTTGTGTATCGCCTTCCTCCAGATGTCAGTCACTGAGGACCTTCCCGACATGGACGGCGCTGACCTGTTGGGGTTGCTGTTCCAAGATGGAGAGGATGGATCTACTGAGCCGTTTTTCCCTGATGGGAACGGACTCATTGAATCCTGGCTCTCTGAGCAAGACGTAAGATTTCATTCTGGATTTGGAGCGAAGCTTGTTTGATTGAAGGCAATAGTTCTGTTTCAGTCACTAACTGGAGAAGTCCATGGTTAAGGATCAGTAAAGTGAAGATTTCTTAGTCTACACGTCAACATTTCTGCACAGCTGACCGCACAATCGTCTTCTGTGAATTTTCTTTTAATGCTGTTTGTATGTGTTGGTTTCAGAATTTAACATTTGCCTCTTTGTCTTCCAGATGCTGACTGGGATGGACACTGAGGACTTCCTGTCCAGCCTGTTAGATGTTGACGACCACACAGAGGCCACATGTCCCTCTCATTCTCCGCTGGGCAGTGACAGCGGCATCTCTGACGACAGCAGCTCTGGAGCCGGCCACAACAATCTTGCGGGATGCCCGAGTCCCCAAGGCAGTGAAAGCGACGTGGTTCCCAGCCCCGGTTATTCTCAGCCCAGCCCGGTGCACTCCGACCCTGCCCTGACCTCTGGAGAGCTGCAGACGGAGAGCCCCGAAGCCTTAACAGTTCAAGCAGACCACAGCTACTCTCTGCTGCAGGGCGGAGGCGGAGACGTGGACCTGGACATGCTGCAGAGTGTGAGAGCAGAGAAGCTAGACACAGACGTCTTCATTGATCTCGGTCTGTGCTGTTGTCAACAAGAACTTCCGTTTGTACGTACCTTCCAGCGCGGCTCATTTAGGAGTTTCTTTGTTTTGTTTTGGGACAGATGATCTGGTGAGCGAGGAAATGGAGGAGGAAGACCTCACCACTGAGCTGCCTTGCACTTTGGCCATTGAGGACACAATGGAGGATTCAACCGAGAGCAACTTTACAGACCAGGTCAGTTTCTTGAACTTTTATTTATTTTTTAATTTTTTTAGCAACTTCACAGAGATTTCATTTACCTACTGGTATTGTCTGACATATGCCGTAGATTCGATGGTTATAAAAACATGATATAAAATGTGTTTTCTTCTTTAAAAAAAAAACTGTTTTCCTCTTCCTCTCTCTAGTTCCAGTTTAAAGAGATTGTGCTCACTGAGGAAGAGAAGCGACTTTTGGCAAAAGAAGGAGCGACAATTCCCTCACACATGCCCCTCACAAAGGTCATTTTCTTATTTATTGACACCTTATAACAATGTAATCATGTAAAATCGATCCTGCTGCTCCTCGGGTCTGAATACTATGAAATATATATATATAATATATGTGTTGATTGATGCTTTCAACTCTTTTTGTTTTACTTTATTTTTGGTTTGTTAGAAAATTGCCCTGTAATCATGGGTTTGATGGACAATGTTTAACTGTGCTGTTCTTTATGGATTTCATCACCTGCCATCTCCACATTGTGACTCTGAAACAGGCAGAGGAGAGGACTCTGAAGAGAGTCCGCCGGAAGATCCGCAACAAGCAGTCTGCTCAGGAGAGCCGCAAGAAGAAGAAGGTGTACGTGGATGGACTGGAAAACAGGTGAGATGAAGAGAGTTGACGCATTAAAAAAACAAAAAACAAATGCGGTGTCCATACTAAATAAACTTCCTTGCATACACACGTTATGTTGTATTTTCTATGAATTGCACTCAACTAATGAAGCTCAGAATTGGCAAGTGCCATGATATTTGGTGAATTCAAACATAGAAGAAGGCATATATAAAAAATATAACTTCGTCTACATTATATGGGTAAATACAGCAAAGCTTGAGGCAGGGATTTTTTTCTTTTTCTTAAATGTACACCACAATAGCATGTGTGTTCTTGTACCTAAGGAAGTACTGAAAATGAAATACAGCAGCATCGTGAATATGAAGTAGCAGTGATTGTGTAAGAAGAAATAACACAAATATTCCCAAGTGAGATTAGAAGGTTGTTCTACATTTTGCACATTATCATCTTAGATGAACCAACCCAAAAAAAAAAACATGTTTTAAAATGTATTTTATTTGTCTAAATATTGTTACAGTGAAGTTGTGGAATAGACAAAGACATGGTTATAGCTGACTGGTCCTATAAATAAAAAATTTTTTAATTAATGTTGATGCGTTTGGAAATGGTCTTAGATCTTGTAGCCTCGAGTGTTTTCTTATGTAGCTTTACTGACTTTAGACGAATATTAGAGAGTTTGATTTATCTGAATTCGCCCTACTTGCAGTGCCTTATTGTTTAATGTTCATTCATGCTGATTGGCAATTTTATATGCTTTTTTAATAGTTTTGAGTATCTGTTAAGATTTTGACCGTCTGAATCTTTGTCCACTTTAGGGTCGCAATCTGCACGGCACACAACCTGGAACTACAGAAGAAAGTCCAAATGCTCCACAAACAGAACATGTAAGACATACTGTCATACTGCGCGCGTGTTTGCCTCTGCATACATTTACTTTTGCATACATAATCTGACTCTCTGTTTCAATCCCATTCGTCCAGCTCCTTAATAGAGCAGCTGAAAAAACTGCAGGCGATGGTGAAGATATCAACCATGAAGGCCAGCACCACCAGCACCTGTGTCATGGTAAAGTCTCCGCTGTTGTAGTATTTTCTACTTTCCTCCACTGATTACTGTTTGTATAGGAAGTGGTCAGCTGTTTGTTTTTTTGTTGTTTTCTTCCCCCCCCCTCACTTCGTCTCTCCTGTTTGCCCTCCAGGTGTTCCTGCTCTCCTTCTGTCTCATCATCTTCCCGTCAGTCAATCCGTTTGGCCGGAGCTCTGAACAAAAGGAACTCTACACACCCTCTTCCAGTAAGTTCCCTTTAAAAACAAACACAGAGCTGCGTTTTGTTGACTTCTCTGGCTGCCATAGTTGATTATGACCTCACAGTGAAGAGAAGAGAGGGGAAAAAAAAATAAAAATCTTTGGAATTTTAAAAGGAAAAATGATGCTGAAAATAATACAATGATGTAGACGGTAAAATAATACATCTGCACTATTCATATTATTACATTACTTTTTTTTTTAAATTCTTGTCCAGTGTTGTGTGAGTTACTCTTTACCTCTTTGAAAAGGATAAAATTGCCTATTTTTTTTTAGCTCAAAATGTCAGTGAGTGACTTTATATTCAACGTTGCAACAAAATTCTTGACATACTGAGTTTTTTTGAGCGACGTTCAAGCCTCAAAACGTAACAAATATTGCCATTAATTCATCCTTTATCCCGCTTTACCCAATTTAGGGTCACATGACAACCATGGAAACGCCGACAATCACACCCACAGACAATTTAGAGTCATTATTTAACCTGAAACGCATGTTTTGAACTGTGTGAGCGAACCTGAGTACACAGGAGAAAGCCATGCAAACATGGGACCTAACCCAGTCTCTAAACACTGGCCATCTTGCTCAGAGCAAAGAGTGCTAAATATTACACTCTGCATCCTTTAACAAATATTGTTTGACTCAGGCCGTCTGTGGGAGCTGTTAATATCAAATTTGTCAAATGCTGCTGCATCACTGACTTGGACTTGTCTCAGAAATGGGCATAACAAGTCAGTTTTGGTAGGAAATTGGCATTAGTACTGCCTGATTACATTGCCGCATCTCCACCTTCATTTTCTTTATCAAATCTGCCCGTCTGCTTTGTCCCTGCCAGTAGACACTGCTGCAATACTGTATTAGCTCTTCAAGTGACAGGTGGAGGTTGCCAGTGCGGTTCTGTTTGGTTTTACTTAGAGCGTGATCATCAATGAGTAATCTCCTTTCCCAGTAGTGTGACTTTGCTGACTCGTTTTTTTTTTTTTTTTTTTGTTTGTTTCTTGCTGCAGTTATCTTCCGGACCTTGCGCTCTCTGCCACAGGAGAGCACAGATGCCGTTTCCTACCTTGAGCCTGAAGAGGAGGAGCTTCTCTTAGTGAGTCCAGCAGAGGTGGAGAACGTGAAAGCAATCTTTGCAGGAGGCCAGAACAACCACACCCCTGACTACCAAAGGGTGGAGCAATCCAACTCGGAAACTGGCGTCAACAGCAACTCTTCGGCAGACTTCCCCGGGCCGGCCCAGGCAGCTGACATGCAGCCAGGATCGCCCGGAGGCGTGGGAGCCTTACAGGAAGGAGCCATCGATGGCGTGGTGGCCTCTGCAGTGGCGTATGAGGTCACAGGCACTAAGGAGAACTGGATAGAGCGGAGCCCGCCGTCCGTCATATTACAGCAACACCGCTCTGATGAGATGTAGTAGGGCAACGTTGCTCAATTCCTCCAGCAGAGGGAGCCAAACTTTTAATAATGGCGGGTACCAGAAGGAAGCTTTTACCTTATAAGGACAAAAGGGAAGACTATCGTTAATTCACAAATAGGTTCTGAATGTCCCAACTTTTTCTCCCCCTTTCTTCCCCCTCCAACATACTACTGTTATTATTTTGCACTTTGTTCTGAATATCAAAATGGAACTTAAAAGAGATTTATTTACTATTAAGTATAAACTACTTAAGAAGCAGTGATGGTACACACCGCTGGAGTACACATGCAAGCTGTGCTAGTACTTATGATGACCAAGAGAGGCCCATTTAACGGCACCATTGCTTAATCATTTACAAAGGGCATTCAGTCGATCACTTTAAGAGATGTAGAAACTGATGGCATGATGATTTTCTCACCAAAATTTCAGGGATACCTTTGTTTTATCGCTTCCAACAGATGTAGACTTTAACAAACAGTGATCGTTAAGGAGCTCCCTAAATCATAATTCTCACAGGCATAGTAAGTTATTCAGAGCATAAGTAGTCCAGTGATTTGTACCGCAAGTATGTCAGCAACATAAATTGCTTAGTAGAAGATAGGCTGCTTAAAGCTCATGAAGCTTGAATCAGAGTGGTTGCTTGACCACCGTAACGCTTAAGCCATTGCAGGACATTTGGCCATTTAGAAGACTTGTAAAGTTGCCTAGTATTTCCCTTGTAACAAGGGTATCCACGCTCACTCATATTTTTGGAATGCTTTGTTTTGATGTTGCACAGGAAAGCAAGACAAAATACTCAAAAGATTCTGAACCCTGGTCAGCTCATGCCAGTCTGCCCCTTGAGATCTCCTCTTTTTAACGACTTCACAGGACAGCTTTTACCTTTATAAACTCGTCTGAAATACTTATACGAAGGGGTTTGATGTATTTGCTCTTGGAACCGTTTTGCAGTAAAATATACTCAGAAATGTAATGACCTGTCAGTTTTGTCAGTGAAGCATTTTTTTGTGCTTTTCCTTGTTACTGTCAGTGATAAATGGAATCTAAATGGTATTGAATCTACTTTGTAATCACGTTAAGCAGATGTACTGACATTTGAAGTAGAACTGTAATGTAAATATATGAAATGATTGTTGCTCTTTCTGTACATTTGAACTCTTTATGTATAAGACATGTCTGGACATCTATAATAATAAACCTTTTTTTTTTTTTTTATATCAGAATAAGTCCCGACTGGTGTTATTGACGAAGAGGTGGAAGAATCTCAACCATTATGTTGTTATGGGGATTTAAACTTCAGGAGATTTGATAAGTCAAGTCTGCACCTACACAGAATTGTAACTGGAACTCTTGCACAAACCCTTTGAAGCTGTGGAGGCTCAGTTTTCATCCTTATCAGGAGTCCTTCCTGGCCTCTTCCGTGAAATGCGTTTTACGGGTACAAACTCAGTGTAGAGTGCTTTGTCACACCTTTTTATTGTTAAAGTTCTGAATTAGGTAAGTTCCTGTAAAGCACATGGGAGAGCTGTTTCTATTTATTCTCCACTGGGATTTTCACAGCCTGTGCGAGGGTTACTCCCCTTTGCAAACATGTCTGAAAGCCTTGGCTTTGTGTATGTAAGTACCACATGACAGAAAGTATGTATTCATATATTTCTGGTGTAGTGGTGGGCACTCTCACCTCACAACTGAATCCCTAGATCAATTTGAGGTTCAGGGCTCTATCTATGTATAGTTTTAATAATCTAATCTGTGTGAGTGAGTTACCTGTACCGGTAATTCCTCAGACAGTCCAAAAACATGCATATTAGGTGACTTGTTGTCTCTCAATTTATTGCAGAAATGTGACTGGTGATCTGTCCCAGATGTACCTTGTCTTTCACCCACTGTAATTTGGATTGTCTCCTTCCTTCTGTCACCCCAAGTTGGACGGATCCTATTGAAAGAGGGAAGGAAATTATATTGATGAATAGATTCAACTTTAAATTCAGTGAATCCAAAATATGTATATACGTCGTAGTTTATAAACACATTTGTTTTTCTCCAGTTTCTACTCTTCCATCATGACAACCAATCACTATTTCTCTGACTTCATCAGCAACCTCAGCTGTGGGGTGGGTGAGTCTCAAGCGTGATGAGCGAATCATGAGTCACGAGCTTATTCACCGTCATATTCAGACGAGTTGTTGCACGTGGTGACGTCCACCCTCTCGAAACTAACAGCAGGTGGCGACACTAGTCCAGACTTCTGGCTTAACTGACAGGGAGGCAAGTTCAACAGAGGCTGAGAAAAGTGAGGATACAGGTCATCCAGTTATCGTGCTGACACCATCATGATGTGATCAAATGTCAAACAAGTTCGCGACTTGACGGGTTGCTGTACAATGAACCCGAAATCCAAACTTGTTGTAGCACTTGTACACCTTTGAGTGCCACTCAGAGGCAATAATATTGTTGAAGACAATGTGTTTTTGTGTTCATTCTGCATTAGTCATTCAGACCCGACATAATTGCTCACACTATAGCAGACACGTCCTTCAAGTTAAGACAAGATCAGCATCCCAGTGCGTAAATATGCACACACGTGGGCTTATATCTGAAAAGCACATGTTGGTGAACGTTACCATGCGTATTGTAACGAAAAAATAAACTGGCCTGGAAAGGCTATTGGTCACAGCACGTGGCACTTTTCAGCAGGGGGACCCACGCGCATCTGCCCAACATCTGCCGCGGGGCACCTAATTGGAGCTGGGGCAACAAAGGCCCAAAGGGCGCACGCACATACTCAAAACAACCGCACGCACACCCTCACGTCCCCCTGCGCCATGGAAGCACCGGGGGCAGGTGGAGGACGTGAGTGATATTGTGACGCAGAGTCGCCCCCATCTTTTATTACTCTGAGAACCGACACGCGTCGAGACAGACTCGCAATTATAGGTTTCCCTTTCAACGGAGCGAACAAAACCCGGCGTGTGCCGCCGGCCGGCCGGCCACAAGCTGTTCGGTCACTCCTCCAAAGACACCGTGTCATCAAGAGCTGCTTTGCTTTGGTCGGGTCAGGACTGGCGTGTAGGTTTCTGTCTCTCCTGAGACAGTTCTGTAATTCCCGGGCAGACTGTAAACACAGCAGCAGGTTGAATAACAGGTTGGCAAGCACGCGCAACGGCGCGCACTCAAGCTGTTTATCCAGGGCAAAAGGAAGGCTAGACAGGGAAAGTTTGGAAGTGCTAAAAATATATCTTTACAGTCTTTCCCCACGCTGGGGAAATCCAGACCTTGGAAGGTACTTTCAGCATTTATCATGGAGTGCAGGCTGATTTCACTTCTGTCCACTCACATTAAAGATCCATGAACGTTGGAAGAGGATTGTTTGCATCTCCCATGCCCCAACGAAAACAACATTTTGTAACAATTACATAATGCAAAAACGCAAGATACAAATGATAATAATACCACACACGCAAATAAGCTGAATATTGAGGGAAAACATAGTAAATACATGGGTTAATAAAATAATATCAAATATCTACATTATGCAAATAACCACAATATTAACTTTTTGGACTTGCAATGACCACAATGTGATTTATTGACATGTTTTTCCACGTTCGATTTAGGTCATAAACACGAGCCTGTTCTTAGAAGATATTATTGAAGACATTTCTTGCCTTGTTGCATCAGTCATTTGTTTATTGCAATAACTGCAGAAGTCCGATAATAAAAACAAAAAAACAAAAGAAAAGAAAAAAAAAAACCTGGACCTTTAGTTTTTGTACACAGTGATGATGTTGGATGTTGACGAGAAAGGGAGAAATCGTTGGTGGGTGGGTGAGGGGGGGGGGGGGGGGGATTTCTTGAAAGGTTGTAATCTTTCCCCACGTGGGGTTGTCAACAAGCCAGGCCAAAACTGTCCGGGACTTTTGCTTTCCTAACCGGGCCGCTCAGAGCCAATGACAGGAGACTGGAGCGGAAAAGACCGCCCCTTGCCGAGAAACTGCACCGAGCCGCTATATAACCACCCACAGCCTGTTCCGAGCTCAGAATAACACTGGAGACTACACGGACTTCAAGCTGCAACCTTTTTTCTTCTTTTCGCTGCTCTTTCCCGATCGCGCTTGGATTATAACTATGACTCTGGAAGAGATCCGCGGACAAGACAACACAATGGAAAACGTTGATAGGTAAATGTTTCACCATGTTCGAGTCGTTGAGTCTATTTGTCTTTCACTTTGAGTTGGAGGACAGTGTGCTGATGATGTGTTATTTCTTCTTTGTGAAGGGTGCAAAGTGCAGGCGCAGCTCTGGAGGAGCTGCTCGTCGCTGCCAAGAAGCAGGACTACCTGACAGTCGGAGTTTATGAATCTGCCAAAGTCATGAATGTGTAAGTATTGCCTTCAGTTCGTGCTCACTTTTTTATTTTAAAAAGATAAGAGAAAATGCGCACAGACGCATGACTGCCTATTCACCGCTCCGCGTCTCTTGTCCCGCAGTGACCCAGACAGCGTGGCATTCTGCGTTCTCGCCACCGATGAGGAGTACGAGTGTGACATCGCTCTCCAGATCCACTTCACCCTCATCCAGGCTTTCTGCTTCGACAACGACATCAACGTGGTGCGCGTCAACGATATCGAGCGCCTGGCGGACCTTGTGGGCGCGGAGGAGAGTGGAGAGCCCAAGGACGCGCACTGCATCCTCGTCACGGTACGTTCCCGGCAGCACCCACTCACACTCAGACACGAGCCGGCAGCCGGTGAATCATGCATGCATCATCCTGCTGTCTGAGGTTTCTGCACACGCTGCGCACTGACGACGCGTCATGGCTGTTGTAGGCGTTCCTGTTTCTAATTTTTCTCTCTTTTCGTTTTCTAATTTTAGAGTCCCAGTGCGAACCCATGGAAAGACCCAGCTCTGGACAAGCTGAGCCTGTTCTGTGAGGAAAGCCGCAGTGTGTATGACTGGGTGCCCACCATCACACTCCCAGAACGCTGAAGTGACTTTTCCCTCGAAGGTGCTTCACATGATGATGATGAAAAGAAAGTCAAGGAGCTGAGCTTCAACTGGGGCTGCCGAGCCTGTCTGCCTCATTTGGATTAAGAGGCTGTGGCTGTGACCCTCCTGCAAGAGTGCATCCTTCCGGGGCATTCTGGGTCAGCACATTGGTTCTGGATTCCCCTGTGGAAGGGTTCAAGTCCAGGGGTCAAGTGTAGACTGGGTCAGGAGTGTGTGGACTGGACACTTGAGATGGAGCTGGACTGTGCTGCATAGCGCAAGATGAGAGGTAGTGAGCCAGCCATGGCCCAAGATAACGGGCATCCAGGAATCTGAGCGGAGAACGTCACAGACAAAGAGACTGTGCAAGAAATGGACTATTGAGAAGTGTGGAGGTGGAACTGAATCTCTCTGCAAGGGAACAAGTCAGAAACTGGTCCAGAAGATGGTACCTGAATGTGTCTGAATGGACGATACTTTCTTTTGCAGCACAGCTTTCAGGAAGTCTTTGGTGGGGGGAAAAAAAAAGAAACTTTTTCCCGCAAATCCTGATTTATTTCAGCTGTATCTGTAACTGTGACACATTTACATGGACTATCAACTTTTCTTTCATATTTGCAGAAGAAAACTGCAGTATAACTTGTACTCATTTTGAACTGTTTTTTTGAATAAATATTTGAATCAAACTGTTTTTCTCAGAAACGTCATTTTTCTTCTTTGCATGTTTCACCAGCATTAACTAACCCCAGAAGTTACTTCAGTTGCAGCAGAACATGGGAAGTTGCAGCAGATTGCACAGATGTACAAGTACCAGGAAGTGTTGCACGTTGTAGTTACAACAGAAGTCATACAGTAAAATGCAGGGTGGGTTCAAGAACAGAGTGGAGCATTTACAACACGAGGCTTTGAAACATGTGCTTTTCCTGCTGACCGGTTACCGCACACCAGCTCATTTGTGCAAGAGTGTGCAAAAGTGCTGAAGTTGGAATCGAGGTTGAGTTGGGGCATTCCGGGTGGGCTGCAGGAGACGGCTTTCTGTTTTTTGTTTGTGCAGTGGCAGCTGGGTCTGGAGGTCTGTGTGTCAGTTTTGTGCAGCCAAGTGGAAACAATAGACTGTAATGAATGATTACCCTAAATTTGCTCAACTGGACAACTCTCTAGTGAGACTTTACACATTCGAAATACTATCGCAAAGTCACTTTCCATAAATCATTCAATGAAAAACGGATTCCTCACAAACCGTATTGAAAAACATTCAGGGGAAAGTACTGGTATCGCTGCAGACACGTGCACACTAGAGCTGAGAGGTGGCAGTTGTGGGGTTAAATGACCATCAGTGGGCCAGTACAGGAAGTGTGTGAGCCGATGTGGTCGGCTCTGAGGTGAAGCTGACGGTAAAGGAGGGCCCACATCAAAGAGTGAGGAGACTTCAGAGGAACTCATCTCGATTTTCTTGGCAGCCCCTCGGGTCTCCAGCCAATCGCTGGTCGTGTCTTGCATGTGCGCGGACACGGATGCACCGGGTGCTCAGAATCATGAATCTGTTTATGTGCATAAGTGCACATGAATGTTCACCACCTTGCGCAATTTCCACAAAACTAAAGGAGGTAGTCCATTCAGCTAAGTCGATTGTCAGCATTGTGGGAACAGAAGCAGCTTTAGTGAGAAATGCCATGAAGGGACTTTCCTTTTTGTGTTAGTTTCTGAGCCAACAGGTAAATTCAAAATGTCATACATGCTAGCAAAAGTAGTCATTTACAACAAACCTTATAGAAACTAAACTAGTCCAAGCTTTCTTAGGAGACTAATATGACGAGTGCAGGTTTTACTATGATGTGCTCTGACTGAATGTGAAACCGAGGTCTGAGTGCAAAAGTCAATGTTCTGAAAAACATACTGATAAAACTCCCAGCCAGCTTGCAGAGTAGATCAAATCACATTCAAAATGACCCACAATACCAATAATCACAGATAAACATGTGTTTCTATTGAGCACGTGTACCCACAAACACCCAAAATACTCAGGTATTGTATTCTAAAGAGGTCAGATCTTCTTAGAGAGCTTTCTTTGTTCTCTTGGGGGGGAAAAAAAGCAATAGCAACGTAATTGTGTTTTAACTCGACCCGTTTTCAGTAATAATAAGACCTTTTTAAAATGAGCAATATAAATGTTGACTGTGTTACTACTTGCTCCAAGTGAGCATAATATTGAGTGAGTGTATACTGATTGCATTGAAAGAAAAAGTGAATGTGATTTTTTTTTGCTAAATCCTTGACCTAGTTTAGATAAAAGTTGCATTAACTCTTTGTGATGGATCTGATTTGTCTTTATCCTTTCAAAAACATGCTGGTCTGTATCACTCAGTTCAACATTAGCACTACCCTGCTCCTTATTTATGCCCCAGAGACTCATGCAAGACCTATGCAAGACTGAGGAGCCACAAAAACTTTGAAACTGTTGAAAAATCCTTTTTGCCATAGGTGTATATTTGCAAGCAGAGAACATTAAAAAAAAAACAGGCGGCTGCAAAGGGCTTCTCGCCACTCAGCTGCTGCTGCTATTTGTGTGAAGTTAACAAACATTCTTCCTGAACTGGCTGGTGTGCCAGAGCCTGGAGCAACAGTCCAGACTGTTGAGGCAGCAGACTGTCTGCATGAAGTCTGAGCTGGAGATCTAGGGCTACGATAGACTGAAAGGGAGGGAGCAAGACCAGACAGATGTGCGCTCTGACTTGGAAACATTGGTGTGGCATAACATTAGGTAGTAGTTTCAGGAGTTGTAATTCTATCTGGATCTTTTTTTCTTCTTCTTCCTCTTCCCAGAGCACTGCAGCAATGACCATGCATGATAGATTTGCATGTTTTAAATCAAACACACGTTGGCAAACTACCTGTAAATACCTCACTTGTGATCTTATAATCAAAGTTGTCACTTGTTTTCCAAAAGGTGGTAACAAATGGCTGAATGGGACCACAGAGGCTGTCGGGAATGCTACATCATCATGAGTAACGCAACCCTCATTTGCATTTACAACTTTATTATGTTTTTGTTTCCATTCTTGCAAAGTTTCTAAAAAATAACGTTATCGTGCAAAAGCTCCTCCAGCTGAATATCATCCAAAGGAAGGCACTCAATTTGAATATTGGGCTGCAATATACAAAATAAAACCTCAAGGGCAATTTTTCAGGGGCTCCACACATTATATATTGGATGGTTATCTGTTCGCCAAGGATAACACCTACGTACTTTTTATAAAATACCCACATCTAAAAACACGTGGGGATTTTATGATGATGATGATGATGATGATGATGATGATGATGATGATGATGATGATGATGATGATGATATTTTAGATTTTTTTTTACAATAATAGATATTTCACTGAGACTTTGGTGAACGAGCTACACTTGCCAGAGTTGCATTACTTGATAGGTAGCTGTGGCCCCTTTCCTCTTTACTGCTTCATTTCACCCACGGTAACCACAGCACGATGAGGTTGGCAGGCAGCATTGTCCTCTTCCACTCCACCCAGCTCGAACTCTTTGGCACGGCCATATCGGCACCATGAGATCATGGCCCAGCTGGCTCAGGCAGCCAGTGTTGGAGAGACAGATAGATAGATTGCCTGATGGTGTTGGGTGTCTCTAATTTAAGTACAGGGTGTGTGTCACTCACTGTAGAGATGAGCTGCACCCTCGCTGCTGCGCACAGTGAGCTCACTACCTCAGAAGAAATGTGGTGAGCAAGCACAATGTAGAATACACAACTTCCAGAAGCCTTCCCCTGACTTTGCAGGGGATTTCTCATTAGTGCTGTGGCTGTGAGGCGATGCCACAACAACATGTGCACACACTGAGGCACCTGTTTGTGAGTAGTCACTATCAGGTGGTCAGAATGACTTCATACAGGTGTTTTTTTTTTAGTTGATTGGTTTCAGTCAGGCTGTAAATTCTGAAGCATACACATGTACTCACACCTGTGCCACCGGGATGACCACAACTTACTCGGAGGGATGAGATCACATGATTCAGAGCTCTCGGCGCAGAAGGTAATGATCACAACTACCTTTCTGCAGCAGCTGTAATCAAAGTAAGCAAAACAGCTGTGTGTCTCTCACTTTCACAACCAAAACACCTGACCTACACTTTTCAGATCCAACTCGTCCCCTTGGGGGGGGGGGTTAGAGTGACACACACACACACACACACACACACACACACACACACACACACACACACACACACACACACACACACACACACACACACACACACACACACACACACACACACACACACACACACACACTGTAGCTAATATCAAGTGATACTCTCGTATCAAGTGGAAACTGGTGAAACAACCATCTTAAATTTACTGGCCAGGGAGGGAATCTTCTTAAATGTAAGAGATAATCCCTTCACTATTTGAGTGGGGATATAATCATCTGGATGTTTGTTTTCAAATTGAAATGTCTGTAGAAATTGCCTTGGGCTTGCATCAGGGTGTTTGTTCAGCAGCAACTGAATGGATTGACGAGACGGGACGTTTGAATCGTGAGTGCAATGTTGATAACATTAGCACAAACATGATTATGTGTCGCATTCTACTGCCTTTTTTGTCATGAAATTGTGGCCACTGTATTCTATATGTGTCATGCAGAGCCGAGTGTAGTGACCTCACTCTAACTTCATCAGCTAAACTTAGATTGCATTATAGAAACGCTGCATTCCTGTCCTGATAAAGTCTGGTGGACACCAGGACACCAAACATGCAAGGCACTCAATAACAATAAGCGCTCCGGTAAACAAAGGACTTGACAGAATAAAGAATGCAACCCACAAGCCTACAGCATTCCAGATGCATTGATCAAATGAGATCAAGTCTTTAAGTCTGTCCTTTTCGCCACCATAGGATAAGTGTAAACAACAAGGGGGGCATTTCAGGGCAACTGAAACAGCTTGCTCTCAGAGTACAATGGAGGTCACATGGTTTGTTCAAGCATAGCACAGAAGGATAGCAAAGAATAGAAAACTGAAGGAATCATGGTTAATACACATGCCTCAAGTAAAGCATTTGTGATTTATTGACTAAACTGAATGGAATTTATTGAATGTGAGAATGCATTTTATTTCTCACACACACCTTTTTCTCTGATCCCTGTCTGCATCAGAATTCTATTCACATGTTCTGGTTTGTTCTGGCTGCCAGTCTGGCTGAGGTGGGGCAATGCTAAGTGATTTGCTAAATATGGGGAGCAGACTGTAACCTCGCCGGGGCTGACACATTACTAACATAGCTGAGCTTATCCTCCCAGAAGCACATGTACTCTAAGCCATGCCAGGAATCCCTCTCCCACCCACAATTCTCAAGTAGAGCAGCAGGCCGGAAGGCATGACCATAGAAGCACAGCAGGCAGGAGGAGAAATGTACTAATGCTGCCGTCCACATGGATACAAGCAGACACTGAGACATACAAAAAATATGAGGGAAGCACGAGCTACTTTTTTCCCCATGTGAGAGGGTTTGTGCTCTGTCCCGGCATGCAGACAGAGAGGGCAGACAGGGTGACGGTGTGGATTCAAGGAGACGATAGAACGTCTCGATTCTAAATTCCTCTACACTGATGTTTAAGGCTATTTCAGGTCAAACACAATGGTGCCTGAAGTGGCAGCATGCGTTCCCTGTCCTCAAGAGCAATGTCAGCTTTGCGCATTTGCTCAAACAGGAAAGAAGAAAAGAGATAGGAGGACATTCTCTGCAGAATATCAATTCCATGTAGTTATCTTTTGGGCTGTGCAAGTATGAAAAAAACAAAAAGAAACGCCTCAAAATAGAAGTAACATGCTGTTCAAGTGCTTTGGTGCATGCTTGCAGAGGGACTAGAAGCAGCATTTTATATATATTTTTCCCCCTCTGCCTGAGGATGCGTGAGAGAGAGAGAGAGAGAGAGAGAGAGAGAGAGAGAGAGAGAGAGAGAGAGAGAGAGAGAGAGAGATTGATCACAGGGTAAACAAGGTGACTGCTAGACGGCCTCTCTGCTTTCAGTGCACAGGCTAATTAGAAAACTTAAGGGAAGCCGAGCTGCAGGCAGCATTGCCAGCCTTGACACAGAGAAAAAGAGTGAAAGACAGATTAGAGGAAAGAAAAGATTAAGGAAGCAGGTGAGGTAGAAGAGACTGGTAGAAGTGAAGGAGGATCCCTGATGAAAGCCTTGTTTGCTTGGGCAATGTCGTCACTCCATTACAGGTCAGGGTTATTAGGGGAACGATGATGCAGCTGCTCATCACGCTTGTCTCCGTCTCATGCACAAACAAGTTGACTTTCTTTGAAAGTGAGCATGTGTCTGAGTAAATCCATGTAAACACATGTCCAAACACCTCTGAGCCTGTCCATACACACAAACACATGTGTGAAAATGCAAAACAAGAGTAACATGTGATCATCTCTCTCTCTCTTTCACCATGATGGGAGAGTTAAATATTAAGTTGGCCACAACATGTTTTCAGGTTCCCTGCATGCATGCGAGCTCTTTATGCTTTCTCAGGAGTTGAAAACATGCTCCTTGAACCATCGGGGTGTTGCGTAATAATATCCGATCTTTACAGGCTGACCATGTTCTTGGCAACATATCTTATCTAATAGTGACTTTACTCTGAAAACAGCCTCCGAACACTTACTGGCAGACCAAAACAAACAGCAGCTGGCTGCATGTTCATACACCTTTTCCTTAACTGCCAATAGCAA
This sequence comes from Lipophrys pholis, assembly GCF_963383615.2. NCBI lineage: Eukaryota > Metazoa > Chordata > Actinopteri > Blenniiformes > Blenniidae > Lipophrys > Lipophrys pholis. The sequence continues at coordinate 13,600,069 of NC_137638.1, forward strand.
AGAGGAACAATGAGACTAAGTACAGCTGACAAACATACCTTTTGTTTTGGTTAAATATAACTCTGAGAAAACGCAGGCACGCAGGCACGCAGGCACGCAGGCACGCAGGCACGCACACACACACAGTGTAGGTGAAGCCTCTTCCATGCACGAGAGTATTGTGTAAGCGTGCACGGTCGAGCTTGATGTGCAGAATTTCAATTTGAACTTTCTCCCAGAGGATGACTTGAAAGTGCAATTAGAATTTTGCACGGTGCACCGGAGGAGAGAGCAATGTTTTTCAAGGACTTTTCAAGGGAGTGATGCAATTGCCCCTCTGCCTTACACTAGATTTTTTTTTCTTAGCAACATACCATACTTAACCCAGTAACACACTGAGGGTGCATGGCAACAGTGGTTCATTCCTCCCACCTCCTCTGCAGCGCTTCCTGCTCTTGCAGCTCCATGATGCTTTGTGCAATTATAAGATAAATACCTTTACATCTGAACAAGACCCGTGTTTATGTGGGTGCACTGTCATTGATGAAAAACAAAAATAAGCTTTTTGTTTTGCTGGTGTCACTTAATCTGTAGGAATAGAGGAGCAGGCAGAAGGAAAACAGGAGAGGGGGGGTTAGGGAGAGGGGCTGTACTCCATGTCCTGAACAACAGCCAATAGGAGGGCAGGGTTTTTGAGAGGCAGGCATAAACATGAGTAGTTGCTGCTGGTAACAGAAATCTGATTGGATGTTGAGAGTTGTTGCTCAACAGGATAGGTGTTCCAATGTGTGGGTATTTTGATCACTGTTATGAATGTGTTTATCTTCTGTTATGTTCCTTAATAACCTTGTTATTCTTTCCCCTCTGTTTTAATTCACTGAAAAGAACTTTAAGGTCAAATCACAAACCACAATAGACTATTTGAGCTGTTTTGAAACATCATTGGGCTTAATCGTCTGAACTTTGGTTACCTTTTGTTGCCGGCCTGCTCTGGAAAGGCCAAGTTGTGTCATCTTAGCCGTAAAAGTAAACACAAAAGGCTGGACATCCAGTAAAATAACAAGGGGGCGCAGATGATGTGACGCCAGTTTGAGAGGACAGGTTAGTGACACCACTGCATGATGCACATGTTTTTTCACGCTGACGCAGCACCGCTGTTGACTTCAAGCGTACATTTCAGTTGCCTAACATACCATGAATATCCAGAGACATTTTAATAGCCTGTTGTTCTATGTCTTTGTAGATTTGATCGTCTGTTTGTCAATTCAATGACCAAACACTACTCACAATTCAACACATGGTAAAAGATCTCAATGGCAACAGAAAAACATGTAATACTAGAGGTCAGCCACAATGTTGTCTGTCTGCATACAGCATCACATTCTGTTTACCACAGAGTCTGAGGGAGCACACTATTTGGCACATGGCAGGTTTGCAGCTGATTTGTTTACACGGGGTTCCTTCCTGCAAGGGGTGGTGCTTCACGCATGCATTCCAGTGTTGCTTTGGAAACAGCACCTCTGTTGTAGCCAATAGGAAGATGGGGATTATGACATGTGCATTTGTGTCTCCGAATTAATCAAGCGGTAGTATCTATCCGCTGGTGTGTTGATGGGGAGGATTTTTTTTAATCAGCTCACTCAAGGAAGGAAACACAGTGGACAATAATACCAGGATCAAACAAACAGGCCACTAAGCCAATTAAAAATCAACAGTCTAATCTGTAAATGGAGGGTTTTGAGGAGCATATGTGCAAGTGTGCCTGCCTGTTGTATTTTGAACACACACACCGTATGATTGCTCTAATGTGTTGGCTGGGACAGAAATATAAAAAAAAAAAAATTCTCACCAATTTTATTTTTGCATGAGTAACTATCATGCTGTCACTAAAATTCCTTTCTTAGTTGGTTTGTGGACACATGTGCAGTCGTCTGTGTGTACAGCTGTTATAAGATGGTATAAGAGAGGTTGAATGTCGGCCCATGGCACCTGTTTCAGGCCCCTTTACCATCAGGATCTATTTTGTCTCTCCATTTATCACTTTATTACTGTAGACACAAATAACAGAAGCTCTGCTATCTCCCTTATTATAAAATATGATTAGCACACAGGTAACATGTATGGACACAAAAGGCAATAAAATCTTTCATATTTTTATTACAGAAATTTTAAGCTGAGTTTATGTATACACTTTTGATACATTGATATAATAATCAATTAACATTGAGGGAAATAAATGTAAACAGACACAAACGAGGAGTCAACAGACATAAGTACAAAGTACAAAGAATATAAGTGTGTTTTTGTCTCACTGTTTGCACTGTATGTGTGTGAGTGAGGAGTGATCTGTAGTAGGACCTATGTATTGCCTGCCACACAGGATGCAGCTGCAGCAAGTAAACAATAGCTTCCACAGGCAGTGTGATTGTGTATGCATATGCTTTGTGCATAGCTGTATGTAACTGTGTGTTTCACTCACCATTTCCTTAAAACAGAGCTTTCTTTGTTGTTGCTGTCTATCCTCTTTTCCTTCTGTCTAGAAATCACCTGCTCTTCAGTTGAGTGCACCCTGAGGCCAAAAGAGAGGTAATTTAATCATCAGTAATGCACTGTTTTAACACACCCCCCCCCCCCCCACCCCCCCACCCCCCCCACCCTCATTTCTTAACAAGTCACAAACAATTTAAAAAGCACATAAGTTTAATAACATTTGCATAATCAGTGGAACAGGAATGTAGGAAATGAGTGACAGTTTAACCAAAGATACAATACGAACATGCAAGAGTAATCCTTGATTGATCTCGTCAACAGGGATCCCTCTGGAGCTTTAGTGTCTTGAGCAAGGACACTTAAAGACATTTGCTTCAGGACACTTTCGACCAAATGTGCTTCAATTTGAGAAGAAGCCAGATTCATGAAACAAGAAATTCTAGAAAACATTTTTTACCTTCCATCAACCTACACTTTTTGTGCGTCTATGATGAATCTGTGAGACGGCTTTTTAGTCCTGGTCTGCCTGTAGAGGACCAGACAGTTTATGAAACATAGGAAAACCATCCAGCCAACCATAACATCCTCAGCAGACACCTCAACTCTACCCAGCAACTATTATTCTCTGACACTGTCTGGCTCTGTTGCTGTTCAAAAACACAGACTTGCATGTGTGCTCACAGACAGACACTCAAACCACAGTCAGAAGACCTCACTCGCTCTGTAACGCAAAGAGGAACTTTAGCCGTGTCTATTTTTCTTTTTAAATGCATGTGGTGTAGTCACTTGTGCAAATCTTGTGCATCAAACCGCGTGCCTGTCCTCTGCACGCCTTGTCTGGATGCATGCATGCAAAAGAGTTGGATTTAGAATGTTCGGTAACTGCTGTTTGTCTCCATTAGATAATCATACAGTATTTCCAGTGTGTACAGTGTGGGTGGAGGTAATAGCTAATATGCAGAGAAGGGGCCCCCGTGTGGGCAAACTTCATCCGCAGCCCCAGAGCAAGGCATGTCAGTGACGTCTGCCTTGGAAATTGACAAAGAGCGACTTTGTTGCCTTTGTGGGTGGATCGAAACATCCTGGCCTTTCAGTGTCCTTTGATTGCGTATATCTGAATTTGTATTAAGGGTGGTATTTAAATGACAATATGAGGGATGTATTTTCAAACGAGTCATTATATCCAGGCTTACTATTAAAGTCGTGCAAATTTCTCCACATGCGAGATAAATAAAGGGAGATCTTATCTTATAAAATGTGTGTCCACTGCAGGATTTGGGATAAAACATGTTTTCACATTGTTTCTATTTCAATCAAAATCCACCCAGGTATCTAGTTTCACTCTGTCTATGGGCCTCTCTTTCTCACTGCCACACTTCCCCTCGTCGAGTATACTCTTCAAGTCCATATCTAGTGTTTGTGTGTGTGTATGTGTGTCAGAGCACTTGTGTCCTACTATGTCCTTTCCAGCTCTCTCTCTCTCTCTCTCCTAGCAGAGCCAGACATGAGGCGTCTCTCATTCAAATGCAGTCTTCTTTGTTGGCGTGGATTCAAAAAAGCAGTGAATGTCTCGTCAAACAGACACATGCAAACAGGCGCAATGCACGCACACACCAGTCCCCCGGGGCTTGTTTCCTTTTATCTGGATCTCACTCAGTCATCGACAGTGCAGCAGGTGTGAGTCAGCCGTCAGGTGTATGTGTGTCCAGGAATAAGCGGATCTGTATGTGCATATTCAGCCGTGTGGCCCTTTCGCTGCAAACTACAAGCAAATCCCACCTCATTTGCCCACTTGAACAAATCATATAAACACACATTGACTTTCACCCCGTTTCCAAAGCAGCTGTAGCTTGGAGAAAACATTGTTGAACACAGAAGCAAGGGCAAATCATCGCATTTGCCTGGCTGATACTCCACCAATCAGACAGCTGAGGGTGAGTGGAATCAGAAGCTGAACCTATCAGAGGAGAGAAGAGAAGGGTAACCAATAGGAGCAGGAGCCAGACAGTGAAGCAGTTGGAGATAGAGATAAACCAATCAGGAGCCAGAGACCAAATCCATTGAAGTGTTGTTTTTGAAGCTCTGCAGAGAACTTTGTCTCTTGCAGCGGAACATGCAAGATCTTAATGTACTCAGTAATAATAAATTTATAGCTATAAATAGGAGGTCCAAACTTTCACACATTGGTGTGTTGGTGAAAAATCTCACCCCGTTTACCAGGGACGCTGACAAGCTCAAAATACACATAGGTTTGTTGCAGATGTTGCAAGATGATGAAATCCCGGGAATAGGCAGTGCAAACAGTCAATTTGGTTTTGTTTTTCAGCGTTGGATGGGTTCGATGGGAGGACATCATCACTATCTATCAGCACTTATTGCTTTTGTGTGCATATATTGTTAGAAAGTCCAGATAGGAAAGCATGTCTTTGTGTTTGTAACGGGTCACCCTAAACCCTCTGACTTCATGGACAATAAAGCATAGAGCCGTGTCATCGACACACGTGCTGCCAACTGTTGCAGACACACAAAGCCAACATAAAAACCACTTTACTGACTGTGAAGGGCCCCCTCCCCATGATTGTGGCACACTCCAAAATCATGAGCTCCCCCCACCCCACCCCGATCCTGGCCCCATTGTCCCAAATGAATGAGTGGAGGGGCGTGTGTCTGTGTGTGAGGACAGCTGGCTCTCTGGCTCCATCAGAAGCAGCTGCCTCAGCCTCAGGCCCTCAGGGTGGAACTGTGCAGATTAGAGGTTGGCTTGGGCGGGGTGCAGTGCGTGTGTGCAAGTGTGTGTGCGTGTTTGTGGCAAGGGGATGTGTGGCCTAGTCTGTGGCCCTTCTCTGAATGAATGGACCTCTCCCCCTTCTTTGTCCCACCCCTGTATCATTTTCTATTTCATAGCCTCTAAAAACAAAAGGAGGCACACTTCTCTGAAAAGACGGAAAACTAGGGTGCAGTGTAATTAGAGGGTAAAGAAGGAATTGGGGGGGGGGGGGGTGTAAACAGAGAAAGACAGACGGCGAAAGTTACAAGCGACGGCCTAAGAGGGAGACATTGGGATGGAGACAGAGACAGACAGAGGGAGTTGTGGGTTTCCACTTGGTGCTGAGTTGGGGCCAGCTCTGGTGGCTTAGTGACAGCTGTTACTCCTGCATATAGGATATCTGAGCCAGGCTGTTTCAAAATACAAGAAGAATCTGAGGTCTACTTCTAATGTACTGTGTGCATAAGAAAAATAGGTGCTTTCGAAATATAGGATTATGGATGTGTACCTAGACAAAGTGGCATACTATATTCCAGTAGGTCTGCAAACGAGGAGAATATCCTGGTGGGTCTCACAGGAAGGAAGATAGGTCGATGGACATTTGTCACCTACAATGTTATCTTATAGCCCTGTTTTGATCCATGTTGATATATCAAAATACAATGACATTTCCAAGACAGAGGTAAAGTTTGTTGACACAGAGGACTAATTCAGTGTGCCACGACGACACCATGTTTACACAGGAAGTAGGGCAAAGGGAGGCACATGCAAATCTGTTTAATCATTCTGGTGCAGCATCAACCTTGAATCCTCATGTAAAGTACACAGAGCAGAAGGTTAAAAGCCTTAAAGAGCCTTGAGTCATATGTTTGCAAAATCCAGGTGATGGGAAATAAACTATAAATAAATGATGGGCGACGTTAGACCCTTCTTAAAGGGGTTGCAATATATCACGAAAGAAATAGCAGCATGAAACGTCCCTAATCAGATGCTCACCTTGGATGTGTTTTCAAAGTGAACTTCTGTGTTTTATTTTCTTTAATGCAAATGAATGTCTGACTCCCAGGTGATTCTTGAAAACAATTTTTTTTTGCAACATCCAGACTTGTGTCCTTCTCCATGTCCTCCTCCTCTTCCTCCTTCTCCTCCTCCTCCTCCTCATCCTCCTCCTCCTCCTTCCATCTTCTATACTCCACATGCAGTGCAAACCCACTGACCTTGTTGCCAAGGCAACATATCAGTCTGATCCCGAGTGACAGCTCTATTCAAGTTGTCATTGTCTCCCATGACAACCAACGAGCAATCCTTAATTAGGCTGAAAGATGCTCCAGAAATTAGGATGACGGTTGATTCAATTACGACACCCTTTGTCTGCTCTTTGTTCATCACACACACTGTCATCAGCTGTGATGAAAAAGTCGTTTGTCTCAGAACATAACATTGCAAAACAAACAGGCAACAATGCATCTTATTGAGTTTTGAAAATGTTTCACACACTTGGTCCCACGTGGCCACATTAAGAACGGCTCGTTTGGTTAAAACTGCTGAATCTGCCCGATCTTATGTTGCCAGCAGCAACTGCCTGGGGTGTCTGAGGACATACTGGAGTCTTCCTGAACACAGCAAGACAATTAGCTGCAAGGAGGCATCCAGCAGAGGAGAAATTCAATGCCTGGGCTCTTATGCAAGGCTAGAGCTGTCAGAAGTGACATCATGTTGACAGGGATTAGACCAAATTAAAGACACAGATCTTGTGAATATTGTAGGACATAATATTTTTAACCGCACTGTACAGCACATATGGAGTTCAGTTCAAAAAATATATGGAATGCTTATTTAAGATTAATCTTCTGACCATTTACAATGGCTTTTAGTTTAAAACTGCACATTTAAACCTCGTAAAACACACCAGCCGGCAGAGACAGGTTTTCTGCTTATTTAGCAGATGTAAACTTGTCAGCAGGTAATTATAAAGCAAACAGGACTCATGCGTTCATATTTGTTGTTTAATGCATTTTAAAAATGTGAAAGTTTAGTTATGACAGCTACAGTTGTGGGCCATGACCCAAGGGGGAAATTACAGTTGAATGAATGATTGGATGCTTATATTTCATACCATTTTATAAAAGAGGATGGATTCATGTCCTCATGATGATTCTGGATTCTTTGGCATATCAACACTGTTTCATGCAACACCGTGTATAGTCTATATCCATATCAGTATTCAAGAACTGTGTGTCATGCAAAGTATCATTCATTTGATTTATTTTGTAAATTGCAATGTAATGCAATGTAATGGAAAACATGCGTTGTGTTTAGTTGCACTGGCTTTCATGATATTGTGAAAAATAATTAAGTGGTTGATAAATCTCAGTGTCACTGACTTCGCTCTGATGCTCCCTATTGACCAGCTCGACAAAAACAAAAAAACAAAACAAAGAAAACCCTCTTGCTCCACTGTTTCCACAACAAATTGACATACTATACTACTATTTAGTCAGGAAAAGTGCTGCAGGACGACATGCAAGCACATTTTCACATAAACACACAAGCACACCTGTCCATATCAAATAAATGGCACACTTCTGCTGTTGAATGTCAACACACGCACGCACGCACGCACGCACGCACGCACGCACGCACGCACGCACGCACGCACGCACGCACGCACGCACGCACGCACGCACGCACGCACGCACGCACGCACGCACGCACGCACGCACACACACACACAGGGCATGGTCAGTGTGTAAATACAGAGTGAGGTTTTGGGTGTATCTTAGTCGTTTTCCTCTCCTATCTTGGCTGTTTGCACATTCAACAACACGCTTTACTGAAAGGCTGATAACAATCTGTCTACACGGCCATTTGACGTTCCTGCGTCTATTCATTGTGCCTCCTGTTTTACTACAGAACCATCATTGGTGCAACAAGCCAGCAGCTCCTGTAGCCCTAATTAAGTAGCTTTTTTTTTACATTGGGAAGACCTTACTTGTTTGTAGATTGGCTGATATACCTGACCTAATTATACAGTTTTCACCTTCTGATAATGTGCTTTGGTGCAGAAGTTGGGATCGATGAGGTTCCGATGTTTACAAAAGTTCCCCTGAGCTTGCAATAACCTATAGTCATCTTAGTTTTCATCATAATAATTGTTATAATGATGCGTAGATAAAGAAATTAAGGATAACTGCATCATGACATCAAAACATACTATGGTTTCTGCACTTCTGTTTCGGATCTTGTGACTTTATACGACAAAAAGCATAAAATCACAAAATCATAAAACTAAAAGACCAAATATGAAAAATAAAAAAACAACAACAAAAAATCAACAACTAAATTCTCTCTTACATATTGCTGCAACGAGGACAGGTGCATGGCTGTCTGGGGCAACCCTCTGACAGTATACACAGCTGTGCATATACAGAGCCCTGTTCTAAAACAGTTGCAGCGCTACATTTTATACTCCCAGTGCACATAAGGACACACTACCTTTGAAAGCCCCGGGTATATCAACAACACCAGGAAAAACTAACTCTATCCTGAAACCACTCAATGGCCTAAGAAGACTTTACGAACAAAACAGCAATTATAAGAAATATTCTAATTGATTCAAACTTGTTTAGTAGCATGGCTCATGAGGACACACGAGGAATGAGGTCACAAGCACATACATGCTTGGCAGACGTTGCTTTGGAAAGGATGTCAAAGAAATTTCATGATGAAACAGCTCCATCCATCCATCCATCCATCCATCCATCCATCCATCCATCCATCCATCCATCCATCCATCCATCCATCCATCCATCCATGTTGGCAGTCAATCACAGGGCGTATGCTGAGACACACAGTATTACACACTCATTTATTCCTTCAGGCAAATTACAGTAACCAATCAACATTAAATGTCTTTGGATTGTGGGAGAGAACCTAAAGAAAACCCCCACAAAGGGAGTGGATGCAAATTCTAAGCCCCCCAAAGCCCCCCAAGCCCAGAATAGAACTGGGGATGTCAGTGGAGAGTCCTCGCCACTACCCCAGAGCACACCCCTCACCATCTGACATTCATATGTGCTCCATCAGGATCTTTTTCTGCAGGAATTTGTAAAAACAACAAGCCAGAGTGTGCAATTGGAAGTAATTCACATATCTGGACGAAACCTCAAACACAGTTCCTTTTAATTAAGAGTTAGGAATGATACAAAATGTTATATTGGATAATCATGCTTATTCTTTAATCTACCTTGGTTCTTCTAATACACGACACAGAGCACTAATAATTACTGCATCAATGGGCTCATCCCCATTCCCTTAACCCCAAAAGGCGGAGGTACAGAGTGTTTTGTTCACTCTACCATATCTAGGAAGCACTCAGTATTTCTCAGTGAGGGTTTGAGTTTGGGTGCGAAACCAGACTCCACATCGGCACACTCTCACACCAAAGTAACAGTACACTTAGCCTGCTCAGTCTGGATCCCGAGCCCCATGGCGAAAACTGAGACAGTGCAGAGAAAAGGTGAAAGATCAGGCTCACACTCCTCCAAGACATGAGGTTGTCCAAAGAGGCTTCCTCTAATCTTTAACCGAGGGGGGAATTCCAGCCGACTTTACCCTTTGGATGAGTTAACGGGCCCAGTTTCAAGGAAGAAGTCGAGCACTGAGGAATAGAGACATGGTGAGATGTTAAATACCTGTGTGAAGTCTGGTCTCTCATAGGCTGTGCATGTGCGTGTTTTCAGCACATGCCAAACAAAGTCATGAAGAAGTGAGATCAATAAAGATCAGAGGAGAGGCTGGAAAGTCCGCGCTGACTCAGTATGCTGTCACCTTTCACATAAAGCAACAACCGAGAGGGAGGGAGAGGAGAGGAGAGGAAAGGGAAGGAAAGGAAAGAAAGAGAGAAAGAAAGAAAGCAGCAAACCTATGGCTTTACAGTCCATCTGAGGTATTATTAGCCATGTTCATCTTTGCTGCAGCTTTCACCATTCTGTCTGCTGCTGCATGCAGCGACACAGCAAGTGTTTTTTTTTCTTCTTTTTTGTCTTTGTTAAGCAGCAAACTGTAAGATGTTTGAACTCTTTGAAGTCTGAAAGACAGAGAAGAAAAAAAAAAAAGGATCTCAAGATGAACGAATCCTTTGATCATGTGTCGGGGAGTTTTAGTCTTTGTTAAAGAGATGAGTGAGTTTGAGTAACTTCAGCGGCCTGCTGTCATGTAAGTCTGCACCGGGAGCATACCGTGTCTTTGTCTGAACTTTGAGCTCTGACATTGAATCACTTCTGGATATAGATTAGTTGTTGTATTGAGTTTTAGGAGATCTTTGCCAAGTGAAAGGACAGCAAAGAGACAGAGAACAATCCTCTATCAAGTGATACATTTACTGGAAGATTAATCATATTTAAAGGGCAGCTACACTTGACCTCCCTGAACATCCTTCCTCAGCACGAAGAAAAATAATCTTCTGCCAGTGTTGCTGGAACGCCATCACACACTACACATCTCTTTTGAGTGGAATCAAGACTACATATTAACTTGTGTTATTTTTAGAATCGCCTCAGTTTCAACCTAAAACACTTTACATCCCAATATAAGCACATTAAAACCAGACAAGTCACAGAAGTGGGATTTTTATTGCTCCGGCTAATGGTAACTCACTTTGATGTGATCGTGAGTACTGAATTCAAACACCATTTAATGTGAGCCAGACGTCTCTTTTTCTCAGCCGAGCAGAACTCACCTACATCCTGTTCTCCTCCACGGGCCAGCGATGAGGAGAGAGGGACTGAGCGGGTTTGTCTGGCACAAGGACAAAATGATTGATATTCATCGTAGAGATGTGGCTGTGTTGCTCTCTGAAATGGAAAGAACATTATAGATAAAATAAAAAAAGAAAGAAATGCAGAGAAAGAAATGACAAAATCACAATTGGGCTGCATGGTGGTGTGGTGGTTAGTGTGCTTGCCTCACAGCGGTTATATTGTAAGTTTCATTCTGGGCATGGGGGCATATGTGTGTGGAGTTTTCATGTACTATGCAGAGTGTCGCCCACCCTTTTACATCGGTTGCCAGCCTGGATTGGCTCCAGCACGCTGTTACCCAGAGTTGGATGGAATGGGTTCACATGCTGCCTCACATTTGCTCAGTTAGCACCAAACAATGAATAATATGAAGAATTGTACTCACACTTTTCAACCTGTCTTGCACTTCAAAAGACAAATCCGGCACTTTCCAACAGCCATGCTGCTCCAGGACTTTTGAACTCTGGTTGTCATTTTTTGTACCATTATGATGATTTCATTATGTTTATAATCTATCACCACCTTTTTAATGTTTGAATTATGTGTTGGGCACTGAATTCATTGGCAGGGTGAGTTTTACAAACTCAGTGACTGTCTGCAGCTTTATAAAACAAAAAACAAAAATACAGGACAGCATTTACTCAAGGTGTTTGATAAAAGTGGCAATAAGCAAACTAAAATGAAATGACCTACAGTAGACATTTGAATAAATGAATGAATATGTCAGGTCATAAAGAACTATTGTTAAAATCTTAGCAACCTCAGTATTTTGACTCCAGAGGAGGTGAAAAAAAAAAAAATCCTAAACCATCAAATAGAAAAAGTATCTTAATTGTTCTTTGAGTATTAAGCTGACAAACAATAATGATAATAAAAACAAATATTTCATCCAGATACGGTTTTTCTGAGCTTCATAAGCTGTATTCATAGATGAAATAGTTAGTTAGATTTCCTTGACGAATCAAACACTTAGGTCAAGGCTTGAGCCACATCCCATAATGCAATCCAGGAGACATCCATTGCTAATTCTGTTTCCTAATGGAAGAATGTTGACAGTATGAGCTCATCTAAATTCTCAAGAACCCATCAAGCCCTTAAACCCCTGGGTTATTCTGAAACTGTGGTTAATCAAATAAATTGCACATCCATTTTTATCACGACAGTGCCGGAGCAGCTTCTCAATGGAATGTGTTATAGTTTGTAAAAAATATTGCCTTTATGACAGAAAATGTTGACAATCTGACAATATATTATATTGCACACACGTGAAGAAAAACAACAAACAAAAAATAGGATGTTGACATGAACATCAGATGGATGCACGCTCCAAGCATAAAAATTAAAGTGGCCCCAGACCAGCAAAACAATTTTGTTCAAAAAGTAGTTCATGAAATCTACATCTATGGTTTTACAAGGCCTGAAATTGTAAATATAAGATTTTAAGGCCTGATTTGTTCATATGATGAACAAATTTCTCCACATGCGAGATAAATAAAGGGATATCTTATCTTAAATGAATCGAAGACTCAAAAAGAAACAAAAATACAATTAAAATATCCCAAATCTTCACAAACTTCTCATTCTCGGTCACTTCCTCACTGGCTTGCTGAAGGGGACGCTTCTTTGAAGTGGCTGCCAGGAACCAAGCTTTAAACTGGGCCGAGTTAAAAGAGGACGTGGAGGGAAGAGTCCAGCTGAGCACATACAGCAAAACGTACAACCAGCTGCAGAGTGCGTAATCCGCTGAATCAGGAAATCAAAATTGCAAAGTAATGGCATAAATCTACACAGATGCTTTAGTGCTGATATGATACCCTTGCATAAACTTCAAATGCCCCTTAGCAAATACAGGCTAAATGGCCTGTTGTGCAAATCCACTAGCGGAGGGGTTCTTACTTCATGGAAATGAATTAAGAGGTGAATGCCTTGTTAACGTCCCTGCTAAACGTCTCCAGTGCAGCATTGCCGTGCTCGATCCTGAAAACAGAAGCAACCACCGAGCAGAGAGGATATGATTACTTTCTTAGTAGTACTCTGTTTTCCGAGAAGTCCACATCACACTCCTCCACTGCTTCTCCAATGATGGAACAGAAATCAAGTTCCCTTCCAATATAACTAATCTAACCCAGCTTTTGTTCACACCTTTGATTTACTGTCTGTCTTTAAATTGATATACCTTTGTGTAATTTTGCACATAGTGAAAAAATTTATAAAGATTTCAAGAAGGCGGTGTGCATCGAGGCTTGTTTACCTCTTCAATGTCCAAACAGGCACAAGGACACTTAATCATGCACTCTTCTGGTGGAAAAAAAAATCACGCCTGCAAAACAGTGTAAATTTAGTAAAAGTCAAACATCCAAATCATTCTGTGCAGACTGTCACTTCCCAGGAAACCTTTGAAAAGATCTCTGAGTCATAGCTGCAAGAATGTCTCCGCAGTCGGTCTGGCACGTCGGGAAGGTGAAAGAGCAGGAGAGCGCAGTTTCCTCCTTTCTTTTCGTGAGTCATTTCAAATGCATGCGACATATGAAGTCTGTGCATGCCACATGTAATCAAGGAGTCACACTGACCAGTTCTCCTCGCAGTATTTAATTACTTATCTCCAGCGTCATGCCGTCCCTCCTCCCCGACATCCATCAGCTCACTAAGCCCTCTGTGCAGTGTCTCGAGAGGACCTACTGTGTGGCAGCAGCCAGCGGTTAAGTTTCATAAACACAGACGCACACCGGGTGACAGATTTACACTTTACTCGTGCTTTCTTTTCCTGACATGTTCCGACACATGCGGCTAATCACCAGAAATGAATAGACGGACAAATGGATGAATAGACATCGTATATGAATGGAAGTATAAATTTAAGATCTAAGAGGAGCTCTTTTTACAGTGACTCCCTCCTCCCCTATTTTTCTGCCCTTATTGGGCTTTTAGGGCACAGCAGCTGCCACACGCACATAAAATCTTCAAATCCACACTGGACAGGTAGTGCCACATGTGTGGAATTAAAAGCCTCTTGGAGGACCCAGTCTTGGGTTACCAGCTGCACGCGACAGCTGCCTGTAAAGGGATCCAGTTTCTGGTGGTTTTTGTACAGTTGGTGATAGATGGGCAGAAAAAAGGAGGAATTGTTAACCCCCACCCCCCACCCCCACCCTCCCCTTCAGGCCTCCTAGCAAGTAAAAGACAGTTTGACTGTCAGGAACAGGAGGAGCATTATCTAACTATGAACCCGATCACACCCTCTTTAAAAAGAGTGAAATATAGCGTTAAGATAAACGGTATGTGCAACATATTGTGTTTGCATTGCAAATATGCGACACTAAATTAAAAAAAAATAAAAAATTTCCAGGTTGCCACATTTTTTACCTCCAGATTGCTGAGTAACTAGTAATTTTATCTTGCAAGTTATGAGAACATATTTTTTGACAGAATGTAGTAATGCTGTCTCTAATCTGTCCATTCTAATCTGATACGGGGACAATGTACTACACACACACACACACACACACACACACAATTTCATCTTCCCTACTCTACAAGACAGACTGGGTGTCTGTACAAACTATGAGTGCCTGACTCTTTCTTCAGCAACAAGGCAGCACTAAGATGGCCGGAGAATAGGCTTTTGTATAAGCATCCTGCACTGGGTGTGAGATAATAGCTGATTCATATGGGGAGATGACGAGCTGTGAGGGTTTATGTAAGGAGATCTCAGATGTGTGAGGCTGTTTCTGACGATTGAAATGTTCTACCTATCTCAGTAACAGCCTCAGTCTGTACGCTCTGTATCTGCTGTTTACTCTTCAGGGAGATTGTAGATTCGACCAACACGAGATGATGTCATGTTTGCCCGTTTTCCTTCTGTTTCCACTGTTGAATCAGATAGTATTCTCTTTATCTGGTGCCATGAATATCCAAGAGGGAAAACTGCAACTCCTCATGTTCAAGTGATATACAGCAGCATTTATGTCATTGAAACATGCTTTGCACATGCAGACTCTTGTGTCAATTGATCTTAGCCACCTGTAGGGGCAATCCTCTTTTTGTAAGACATCCAAATAAAAAGCCACATTAAAAACATTTCATAGTACATTGTACTGTAATTGTTTGTGGCAAATAAAAGACTTGACTACACAAGTTGCATAAGTTATTCATCGCACAGGAATGTGTATTCCAGGTGTGAATCATTCTTTATCTGTCTGCTTGTTGTTGACATCGTAGGTAAATATGCCTTGTGCCTTAAATATCGGGGCCACTGAAGAAAAAATACAAATTCTGAAAATTTCCTCATGCACTTCCAGAAAATGTCAGAAAATCAATGTAGAGATTTTACGGAAGAGCATTAAGGTCACTGAAGAAAATTAAATCGGAGGTAAAAACAAAATCCTCATGCACTTCGAGAAAAAACATGAAATTGTTTTTAATTTTCTTTTAATCCAAACTGGAAACGTCCTTCTCCTCGGGTCCATCCCTCATCAAATCCCTGTGGATGCTGAAATGATCCCAAAAGGATTTTATAGCATGTTGTAGAAGCCAGATCAATGACTAACAAAAATATCTAATTGCTTTGTTGTGTCCCTTCTTTTCATCCTTCATTTGAAATATTACAATCTACTTTTTAATCATGCTGGACCCTCTGTCCTGAAAGCCCATATTCATTATCCAGTTTCCAAAAAGCCTGAACTGGACATCAGTTCATTAAAATAATCATCACAGCAGTGTGAAGACTTTGCTTTCCCAGGAAATTGTGCAACTGAAACCATTATGCGATAATTCTTTCAACCTTTTATAAGCAATCAACAAAAAATGCAAAAATATAAAATTATCTCCTTTATTTAATTTTTTTTTAAATCATTTTCTTTCTCATAATAGAATGGTCGAGATTGTGATATAAATCAGTTAAACATTTGACATGTGTTCATGGTCATAGTGGCTGCATGTGTGACTGCATCTTCAACCAATCAAACAGTCGATATGTCCTATGTCTTACGTGTCTTATATGCCCCGTGGCTTTCTTATGTGAATCTAAAAGAGTGAAAGTAATGGCCATGCATGTGTGCACCCCTACATGCAGTGTATCTACAGGAGCAGTCAATGAAACACTCCATAACATTCAACAGAATGTTAACCCTTATGTAAGATCACAAGTGACTTCCCTTGGTTGTCACATTGAAGCACAACGATGCATTAAGCAAGACCACTTTGTGCTCTGGCTGGTGAACAATGCAATGATTTACACCTGGGGAGGCAAGTGAATGCAATCAACTAACCGCAATCTCTCAATCCTGGTCCTCGAGGGCCGGTGTCCTGCACGTTTTAGGTTTCTCCCACTTGCAACACACCTGAATGCAATAAGGCCTCGTTACTTGGCTTTTTCACAAGCTTGATGATGACATCAACATCAGATTGAGAGTGTGCTGAAGCTGGGAGAGAGCTAAAACATGCAGGACACCGGCCCCCGAGGACCAAGATTGAGAACCCCTGCGCTTGGATAATAAGATGGCAGTTGTGAAAGTCCTCATGACAAGAGTCACTGCAGAGCACATGTTTTCTCATAAGCAGTTTGCGGTGCGTTGTGTGAACCAGGGTTGTATAACTTTATGGAAGCACGGGGAGACATCATGCTGTTTTGTGACGAGGCGCTCAGTCTCTGTATGTGCATGCTTTAATATATAAGCACAAAAAGGGAATGTGATTTGTCACATGGCTTGTGCACTGGGCAACGGCGCTCCATTGTTGTATATAACTACTGTCTGGAATGCTATTTTCATACAAAATGGAAGAAAAAGCAAGAAAGGTAAAAGATGCATTTGCAGATTTTCTTTTCAATGTGGTGGGTTTTTGATAGTTTTATCTTCCACTTCAAGAAAACCCCCCCAAAAAAACATCCATTTCAATTTCAAACGTCACTGGTTTTGAAGCTCATAATGTTCTATGACAGAATCAACAGAATATAGATATAATATCTGTCTAATTGGCTGATGTCTCTTCTGTCTGCAACGGTAAACTGATCTTTGGCTCACCAGTCAGCACCCGGGTTGCCAGATGTGACGCATTGTTTCAGCCCAAAATACGTAAAACCCACGCACCTCAATTAAAACCAAGCCCAAATCTCAGCCTGTCTAAGAATCATGTTAAAACCCTTAAACCTTTATATGTCTGATAAAGAACACACCATAAACACACAAATGCATTTAAAAGTAAGAGAGTTTTGTTCCCAAATTGGGGGATACCCGCCATATCTGGCAACGCTGGTCAGCCTGTGTAGATTCATTTTCAAATGATTGTTAAATACAAGCCAACAAAATCTGGACAACATGAGGAAGGATAGAAGAAAGAGAATGAGGAAAAGAGAGAGCACAGCTTTTAACATTTTGGCGGAGCCGCTTCCTCCATCCGTGACGTCAGTCACACTTCAATGACGAAACAGTCGCATGTAGAAAAAATATCCGAACTGGTCCCACATAGGGACGAGGCCTGGGTCTGGTGTGAAAAAAAAATCAGAATTGGTGCTTTCACAGAACCACAAAACAGGTTGGATATGGGTCACTTGTGAGCAAAAGAAATCTGAATTGGGTTGCATGACTGTGTAGTGTGAACGAGGCCCAAGCTTCAGCACACCTCAATCTAATGATGTCATCATCAAGCTTCTAATGAGCCTCCTATTGCATTCAGGTGTGTTGCAACTAGGAGAGACCTAAAACATGCAGGACACTGGCCCTCGAGGCCCGGAATTGAATACCCCTGCCCTACACCATCTTGCTGCAGGTAACCGTCATAGCAGTGATCCTAAAGTTTGTTTGCTTGTTACTCTAGAATTTGCTGTAGCTTGCATGCCAAGTCACTAGTTGTGCTGTTTTTTTTTTTTTTTGTAATACAACCGCCCACACAAGCGTACAGAGAACGGTACGATATAAACATTCAAGCTCGGTCTTTCTCAGTCATATTGCCCCGTCAGTATCTGTTATTTGTAAACCATTAGCTACGTGTGATCTATATGATCGTGGAGTAAATGTACACTTTTGAAGAAGGGCTGTTGATTTCAGGAGTGAGCAGCACAAATGGTACTCTGGAACCTGCCATTATTATTTGATATCAATAAACAGACATGTGCGTGACGGTAATGCAGTGTAAACGAGGCCTAAGACAATCTGCAAACTCTTCTCCCCGGGAATTGCTAATTTACCTAAACACTGAAAGAAACAGCTCCTCTCACCAGCATACTAAAACTGGAGCCTTCATAATACACAAGTGTCTTTTTCTGGTTTTGTTTGAGATCAGCAACTCTGATTTCGACATGTTCGGCGCATGTAATTGTTCAGCCCACCCCTGTGATCTCGAGGCCTCCCAAGGATGCCCTGGAGCCCAGAACCACTGCATTCAAGGAAGGATACACTGCGTTATGTAGGAGTAGACACAGACAGCTACAATGCCCTTGCACCCACTGTTTTCTTTAATTGAAGCTTTATTACTTCTCAGGCATCCAGTAGTTGTCCAAAATAATGCCCACACTTCTCGTCACCATGAGTTTGGTGTTTCGATACAGGGCAGGGAGGATTCATGTTTTGTTGTTTACATCTTATTCCGATTCTACCATGCAGGAATCTAGATTACTCAGATTGTGCAACTTCTGATCAATCTACTATAATAGGATTTGCTGAGTTTCTGTAATTTGAAGGTGCAGTTCTATTATTAACAGATAAGAGTGAGGCAGTGCGTGATCCCACGGCTCCTGTTGTATCTAGTTTTCTTCAAGGTTTGACATATTGTGAATTCAAAGACTATTTGCATACTTTGGTTGTAATGAGGGTGAGTCAGCGTTGCCTTTCAGTCGTCACAAATCTGTCTGATCATTCTCCTCTGATGTGTCTTCTCAAACGCAAAGCATCTCTACACATATAACATTTCTTTCACTATACCAGCAGATCAGCTTTAACCTACTATAACTTCCTATGCCTACTTGATTACTGCAATTGAGAGTATGTTCTATGTTCTTGATTAGAAAATTCATCCCTTCCCTGCTTCATTCAGACTAGGCAGACAAGATTCAAAAGAGGCTATACATACATAGAAATTTGATAGAATGTTGCTGATTTTGTTTCTAAGCAGTCGTTTTTGTTCTCATTCTAAAATCATATGGTCCTAGGTGCCATTTCAGAGTATTGGAACAAATAATCTGTATGAATTTGCTGGCTGTGTGCACAGTTTTGCAGGTGCCCTGGAAATGGAAAGTAGGACACAACAATCCACCTCTAACAAATTGTTCTGCACATCCAGGCCGGGAGAAAAACGTGGCAACACGAGCAGCACACACCTGACCTGACCACATTCAGCCTGTTTTTCAGTCCTGCTAATACGTTCATCTCTTCTCTCAATAGACGGTTGACAGAACTCTGGAAAAATATATATTTAATTAACAGCATATCATCCACAATGCAACTTTGCATACATTTAGATTTCACAGTGTGTGCCCAGTCATAATAAATGTTTGTTTCTTTTGGATTGGGTCAGAAAAGATCCCCGGCATCACATGACAAACCTTAAATAATAAAAACTGTTCCCTTGTTATGAATTAAATAATGGTTTGCAGGACAAACTTGGTATTAAATCACACAGAGCTGAAAAAAAAAAATAAATCCAAGTTGTTAAATACTGAACACCAAAGGGAACATGTAACATGAATGTATTTAATCCCACTGACGCATCACTGAAGAATATTGTATCTATTTTTAATGCGCTGGCTTAAAATAAAGGCTATGTGTTGCTTCCTGATATTTCCGGGGATTTTACCCTGTGGGGAAATAAGGATGTGCCGTCAAAGAATTGCTTGCTTTTGGGGGAATTTTGTTATCTTTCCGAGCTGTGACACATAATCATGGAGGCTTTTTGCCCCATTGTTTGCCCCGTAGGAAAACTGATCTTACAGGAAGAGGGGGATAAAAAAAATCTATTCTTTTGAAATAAAGAACCATTGCTTCGAATGGGACTGCTTGATGTTAACGCACGGCACAAAAGCTGTGCAGTGGCAGTTTCACAAAGATGCATTACTCTAAGTATTATTTCATAGCTCAGAAAGTAACAAAACCATTGGCACTGAATTGTAGGTATTGCGTTTCGAGCATGTGATTTCCACGTTGGTTTAATTTTTTGTTCTTTTTTTTAATATCAAAACCAGAAACTGGATGATCTACTACTCGACAAAATATTTTTCAGATGGGTTAAGACGCTGGTAGACATTTTATCTGCACGCACTGTTCTATGTCAGGTTTGAGACGAAATTCAAATTAAAAAAGAACATTTTAGAATGGAATGTAAATGCCATGCAGATCAACAACTTGCAAAATTCATATAAACTTTAGCTTACACAGGCTCAACAGTTATGGACATTTATATGTGGACACGTCAGATTGTTTTTACTGTAAAATTCAATACAGTTTTATTTATATAGCGCCAAATACAAGTCAGTCAGCTCAACACCTCAGACTACAGGAGTTGAGTTAGAATGTTAGTGACATGTAATAGTGAAGCTATATATATCACTATATGAGAGAAAGGGGGGGAAAACCCTCACTCAGTGCGGTAACCGTTTTCAAGCAGTCTAAACCTACAGCAGCTTAACTAGAAAATGGTCCAGAGTGGCCTGAACCGGTTCTAACTGTAAGCTTTAATAAATAGAATGTCTTGAGCCTAACCTCAAAAGTGGAGACTGTGTTAGTCTCTCAAACTAAAACTGGGAGCTGGTTCCTCATGAGAGGAGCCTGATGGCTGAAAGTTCTGCCTCCCATTCTACTTTTAGAAGGAACCTCTTGTTAGCAGTACTCTGAAAATGAAGAGTTCTTCTGGGGTGATATGGGACTAACGCGTCTTTAATATACGCTGGAGCCTGGTTGTTAAGCGCTTTATAGATCAAAAGGAGGATTTTAAATTGGTTCCAGTCAGGACTCTCGCTGCAGCATTTTGAACCAATTGAAGAGTTCTTAAGCAGTTATTGGGACATTCTGATAATAGGGAATTATGTTAGTCTACACTGGAAGTAACAAATGTATGGTTTAATCTTTGAGCATCACTCTGAGTCAACATGTTCTGGATTTTAGAGATATTATGCAGGTGAAAAAAAGACACGTTTAATGTGGGAGTTGAAGGATAAGTCCTGGTCAGATATAACTCCCAGTTTCCTCACCGTGTTACTGGAGTGAAAGTAATACCATCTAGTGTCACTATATGTATGGATAATCTGTCTCTCGTATGTTTTGGGCCAAATATAACAGCTTCTGTTTTATCTGTTAGTTCAAAAGTGGGAAATTTCATCTCATCCTGACCTTTCTGTTTTTTGGGTTGTTTAAACCTTTAAATAAGCTTTTAGTTTGACAAGTTGGTCAGTATCATCTGTATTGTATATACGTAGTATCATAGATAAATGAATGATGATGATGGAGATAGAGATGTTTTAATAACTGTGATGGGCAGAAGCAAACTCATCACTCCATCATAGCGAAACAAGGGAGTTAGTGAAAGTTTTAAATATGGCGACCAGAGTGAGGGTATATCTGTTTCCTTCCCATCAGCAACTCGCAACATGTACATTAATTGACATTATTTTCACATAAAGGGGACAGTTTGCCTGTCATGTGAGAAATGATTCAGGTTTTGAATAATAGAACTGTTGACTGAATACATGGTGTTATGTCCTTGTGCCTGCTTCTACTCATGCTTCACTCCTCATAAACCCACCCTTCTCTTGTGCCTTGTTGTGATCGTGGCCCACTGAGATGTCTCATCTTGCTGTCATACTACTGGACCACAGAGTCAATACCACTGGACAGCTCAGCGTCTATCAATATCCAGCACCACTCGTATACCGTGACTATCATGTGCTTACATGAGTCATGCGGTACCACATGACAGTAACAGCTAAATTGTAAATACTGTACTCCACTGAGTCAAACAAAGCTACACTATTTTTATTCATATAATATTAATGGGCAGTGCTACTCATGAAGTCTTCCTCAATAGTTCCTTTGTTCAGTGTGGACAGTTAGAAGAACTGAGAGGAGGAGGGAGAGTCATATGAAGAGAAGAGAGTTGGCAGGATAGTGAAAACCTTGAAAGCAAACAGTCTCTCTGTGTGTGGGGGGTTATTATTTCACATTCATTGTAGGAGGTGGAGGAGGTCACTGCTACCCCCCTACAAGCATGAAACTGTGAACAAGGCCTACTCCTTGCTCTGGACTCCCTCCAGACAGCCTTGCAATCGCACCAGCTCTGGCCTCTTGCGCAAAAAGGAGCCATAACCATTCAGCTGAAGCTGAGCAGAGTTTGTGCTGTTCCTCTGTTAATCAAGACCTTCAGCAGCTGATTGTCAAAAAGACGCAACCAACCTGAACAGGGACGCTGAATGCAGCGCGGAGAACATATGTGATAAAGTCATCCACAAACTGATCCATTGTTTGCACAAGCGTACAGATACATACAAACAAAGGCGCACAGGCAGCGGGAGATTTGCCTCTGGCCTCCAGTGGGGGTGCTCCTCCTGCAGATGTGTTTGATGTTTTCTATTGCCTTTTGTTGCATCAGCACAAGACAGTCTTTGTATGCCTGTTCTGCAGTGCCATATAGGAACAGAAAAGTCTGGACCGTAGCATCAGCAGTGTTTCTGACCACAGTGCAATCTAGGCCAGTGCGATCTGGGTCACACGAGGAGTTTACTGTAGGTGAGCTCGGGACGCGCGCACGCACACACACACACACACACACACACACACACACACACACACACACACACACACACACACACACACACACACACACACACACACACACACTTCTTCAATTACTGCTTTCACTTATCTGTGATCACGTCTGCAAATGATGATGATAGCAAAACACACCAAAAAAAAACATGCACAGGGTTACATTTGTGCATGCCTAACATATGAATCTAATATGCAGTTGTTGTGCATAGTTTTAATTTTTCAAACAAAGAGCCAGTCTGCTGAAAACCATAAACTCTGACAGCTGTTGTGTCAAGAAGTGAAAAGAAGAGCACAGCTAGCACAGAAAACAATGTCTTTATCTGATCAGATAGGGTGCATACAACACATTCTTTTTCTCTAAATATTGCTGTCATAGTGTACTGATTAAAAACTCAGTCCTCACACACAAAACATTCTTAAGTTGAGTCTGGGCTTGAGGGTCTTTTTTTTTCTATTTAGAGTTTTATTATATTATACCAAGGAAGCCTTAAGATCTTCGTATGCATGGATGGTTGGATGGATGGATTAGACCTGTGAGTGTGTACATAAATATGCATTTGAGGCTGTGTAAACCAGTGAAAACCTCCTGAAATCGATTTACCATTTAAACCAAAAGTAACCTTTTTATTTCGGTTGGGTTTTGTCTATGCATGTTCTCATTGGCTGAGGAAAAGCCTTAGGATGCGACACGTTTTAGTACATGTGTACTGCTGGTGCACTGCAATGGTCAAACTGGCCAAACCAGAAAAACAGCAAGTCTAACTTTATTATCTGTTAAATAAAGTGTTAGGTGCATTTTTATATCTCACAGCATGGACAGCCACAGCACTGTGCTCAACAAGACTCGACTAGTTTGAACAGTGAGGGATGCTAATTATGAGATTTAGCAAGGTTCATGCACAACGAGCTACAACATTGCTATAATTGTATTTTCAACGAAAAATGGTCGTCTTACAAGTTTGTTCTCTCGTATTGTTGAGTCACACTGAGACTCAGCAGGTCCTGTCAATAAAGTACAAATCCAAAACCAGATACAGTACAAAATATTCAACTTCTTTATCTTTATGCAATTTTGTTTGACCAGAATCCGTGTAAACATAAATTATTCTCAACTGGTATAAAACAATTTTTATTAAAAATTTATTGGGATATAAAATGTTTCCCCCGTGTTAAAAAAACAAAACAATCATAGAGTCTTTTATTGTTTTCTGTAATTTATGTCAGTTTTCATTTGAAGAAGATATTTATTTACTCTCTATATATCAAAGAACATTCAAATATATGTTGATATTTATATTAAAACACTTTATTTGGTTCAGAAGCAATAGTTGTTTTTTTCTTTAATGTGAAGTCTCACCACATTTGATCAACGTCTTATTGGACTTCCATTGAGTATATTTTCAAAAAATATATATTTTCATAATTTTTCAACCAACAAGCAGTAACTCAATTCTTTTAGGGAAAGTTGCCATCTAAATTAATCCACTCACTAAGAAACGATATTCAAAGATGTGCTTTATATAAACAGTGAAAAGCTACATCTGTCTTTTGCCGGTACTCACTTTATCCAATCTATTAATAAAGTCGATCCAAGGCTGGACACATTTAAATGTGAAAATCACACATTTTGTAGTGGAATGGAGCTTCGGCTGTTATGTTTTCAGTTCACAAACACAGTTCTCATGATCCTCTCTTTAAATTAATTTGTTCATTCATGGTAACCCCGGTTAGATCAACAATAAATACAGTATGTTGTGAGCATTCAGTACAGTTGGCACATGCCACGCGCCTAAAAAAACATTGTGTAAGCACAACACATGGTTATTATTGTTGCTTTTTAAGCACAAATCAACCTCGTCATAATCCTCCCCGCACGGATCTGCATAGTCAAACAATCCTTTAATTAATTCAGCCCCCAAAAGGGCACAACATCACCATGTGGATGTCAACAACACGGCCGCCACATCAAAGGCCACATACAATATACATACATACATACAAAAATACAGTGCGTCCCTGAAAACACAAAACAGAGCAAAGCATCCAGATACACATGTTTACATATTGACACATATGCACTCTCACAGGATCAGTGCGGTCTAAAATCCCCCCGGGATGTTTTTCACAGCAAGAGCCAGTGACTGACCGGCCCCCTGAGGATTTGTGTGTGTGTGTGTGTGTGTGTGTGTGTGTGTGTGTGTGTGTGTGTGTGTGTGTGTGTGTGTGTGTGTGTGTGTGTGTAGAAGAGTTTGAATAAGAGAAAGAGAAGGGTGTGTTTTGGGAGAGTTAATTTTAGCAGAACAATTATGAGTGAGAAGTCTGTTCTGGTTATCAATGATGTGAGCTTGAGTGTAGCTCTCTGCTAGAAGTGTGTGTGTGTGTGTGTGCGCGTGTGTGTGCGTGTGTGTGTGCACGCACGCGTGTGTACAATATTTCATGGCCATGTCTTAATTGTCCTTAAAGTTGTACACCAATAACTTGCAGCATAATTTGGAAAAAGTTGATAAGTAATGTATTAGTTACGTTGAAGATACGATACAAAAGAGGAAAAAAAGACAAGAAAAGAAATGAAAGAAGAGAAAAAAAAGGTAAAAAGAAGAAAAGTTAACATACAGTTTTATCGCCAAGTAAAATATCTTAATTAAGTATGAAGTGATGGCCACCAGCATTTTCACCACCAATGCTATTTGTGCTTGAAACCCGAAACAAAGTGGTCCCTAAACTTGCTGAAACATTTTGGTTATGTTGTCATCACTTTTTCCGTTTTGCAGTTATTGTTCATTGTGTCACAATTTTATTGATCATTCTTTTATGTCTTTCTCTCCTTGTAATAGCTTCTTGCCTTCACTGCAGTTTTATGTCAGAATCTCTGCATCTTTTTAATGATGTGGTACACGTTGTAATAATATTAAACAGAAGGAATTTAAGCATTTACTAATCTCACACAGGAAGGATTACGATCATCATTCAATGGGGGGGGGCTCCTCCATTCGCAAATAACCATAAGCCGCAGATCATGTCACAGTAAACAAAGCAGAACAAAAGAATTGGTTTGTTTTCTCTTTGGATTTTGAGGACAGTTTTTGTTTCACATAATGCTACTGCAGTTGGGGTAGTCAACAAACCCAGGAATTGAATCACAGAGACTCTTTGTATTAAAGAGTTGACGTGTTATCTTCCACATTGTCTTTTGACCTCCTAAATCACCCAGATTGGAAACAGAGTTGAGTTGTAATACCAGATGAGCTGTCGTGTCTTGTTGTGTTGTGTCGCGATTTATTTATTTATTTATTTTTATTCGTTTTGAGAATGCCAACCAACCAAGTCAGACTGAGGTTGTTTCACTGTGGTTCTGAAAACGGTGTAAAGTGCAAAAAAAGGAGCTGCTGAAGCAAGGACTTTCTTCAAGAGCCTGTATTATCTGTACTGTCATCACCGCAGTCTAGATGTCTGTGCTGATACAGGTCTGATCATGGCCTTCAAAACAGACTTTTGATTGTAAATCTTCAAAAGTGCACATGACAAAAAGCCTGTTCAGCCTGCATTGAAGTACAGAGGGAGTTCAGGCCACCTTCCTGAAATGCTGATCTAATGGGCTTTTTCGGTGGTTTGATGTTCAGCAGCAGGTTTTCCCAACATCACACACTTGTGTCTGCAGCTGTTGCAGTAAGCGTTTAGTGTGCACCAGAAGAGATGGCCCTTTGGGGGTTCCCCCCAGTGCAGTCTCTCTCGCTCTCTCTCTCTCACCATGTGTGCTCGGTAAAATGAATGGCATCAGTGGTATGCATCTTAAACCCAAAAGCCTGACGTCTGCAGCGTGGAGTTTAACGCAACATTCCTGTGGAGCCTCCTTCATAATCAAAAAGCTTGTGTGTGTGTGTGTGTGGGGGGGGGGGGGCATTTTGTACATTCAACAAAGCATAATGAACACTCCAGGGCTTTGAAGCATATCGGATTAATATGGTCAGACCTTCGGATCCTCATGCAGACAAAGGTTGTTTTTTTTTGTTTTTTTTAAGTAGACGCCTGCTCGCTAACTACAGTGACAGCTGTGTAACCGGCTGGATAAAGTGTCAGAACAGAAAACGTTGTGAGTCACTCTCTTTCTGTCATTCTGTCACTACGAGTGTATTAATAATGTAGGAGAAATGAGGGTTGGCCTTCAGTTGCAGCATTTCCCACTCACATCCAGTTACAGTTTACAATAATTCCTGCACAATTTCCCTTGCCTGAGATAAGTCACGGCAGAAAAAAAAAAATAAAAATCCCTTTTACAGTAAATCTCCTGAACTATGAGGACTGGAAGGCTTCTGTGTTTTACAGTCTGAGTGCAGTGCTGCATCTCTCCGCTCCCACTCACAGTAATAAGTCTCCTAACAGCTTGTTCTGCATTTCAGATGACTTAGTTGTGCAGCCAGCCCTCAGGGTGTCTTCAGGCTGTCGTGTTTGAATAACACTGACCAGGCAATTAAACTCAAAACTAACCATCTGATGAGTAGCTCATTATTTCTCTTAATATACACCCAAGAGGGTTAACATGACAGGATGTGGAGGCAGGCAACTGCTTCTCTGAGATAAGGGGAACTTTTCTCACCATCCTTTTTTCAGTTGCATTGCTTCTGTACTTTTATGTATTTGTTAATTTGCACCGTCTATAATCAGGGGAGGAGGAATGTTGCACTGCTGTGGAGGTTTTGAAAGAGCATGTAGATCTGAATCATTATAAATCATCGGAGTGGATTTTTTTGACATTCAAAAGAATCCGGCTGTTGACTCACCCTCACCTTCACTGGAGTCGCCTTGTCCTGATGAGAGCTCTTGGCAGTGCTGATGATAGTTTGTCATCTGACCACTTGGTTCAGACTTCGAAATTGTGAAGGTTAAATATAATAATTTATTGTACTGTGGTTATGGCAGGGCTCCTCTCATTAGACTCTCACGGTGCAGAACTAAGGACATTGCAGGCTGGCTGCTTTTACTATATAAGAGCATCAGGACACTGTCAGTGTGATCAAACGACTGTGAAATTAGTTCTCATCCTCGCATCTGCACATCTGGAAGCGGCTTGATTATCAAATACAATGGAATGGCCTTTTATTCACACGTCTTCTATCTTTGTGGTTGCACACATTTCCTGTGTGTGCAAAGTGGGCGTCACCCAATCATTGTGAGAAAGGTTCCACTTAAACTGACTGAACGGGTGGGGCTGTTGACGGTACCTATTAACCCCAATGTAGGTTGTCTGTGATCCTTAATCAAAGCAGTCGACAGACTGTTCTGTGGAGGCATCCTGGAAACCATCCCTGGCCCACACAATGACTTCTAATTAGTGCACAAACTTGCTGAAGGAGTGGCTTATTCTCTCTGTGTGCAGTTTCCCGCCTCCTGATTATCCTTAGGAGGCTTTTGGGCTTTGGAGACTGTTGTGACTCAACTTCTTTTTTTTTTTTTTTTTTGCTCATGTTATATTTTCAAAGCTGGCTTTTGTTCTCACAATGTTTATGAGCAGTTACTGCTCGTCAAGCTCAACCGAAAACATCTGTTAGCTTGTTTTCCACCTCGGGAACAAAGACTGCGTTCACAGAATTTCCTGACGAGTAACACACACATCAACATGCCCACTCATCTGCAGCCACACCATGTGATATATGCAGCGCTCCCAACCGCTCCAGCAGGTGGTTATCTCCCTTGTCCTGACCCATGACCTGCATGTTCAGCTGTGGTTAGTCACGAGGCCTGATAGTGAACAATCCATCAAGAGGAAGGAGGAAGTCGCACGATTAGGCCTCACTTATCAGCCGAAACATCCGGGATCCAAGAAAAAACTGCTAGTTGGATTTTCAGGAAAGTGATATGCATGAATTTGATTGTGCATAAACACTGTTTAATGTCTTAATTCCTTCGATTAAATAATAGGAGGGAAATTATTATAGTTGGTCCTGAAAGTCTATTAGCTACTGTTTGTAAAGATCGCAAATGTTTGGATTTCCTGCATGTAACACACCCACATGATGAAACCAATAAATGCATATACACACATACAGAGTAGCAATATGAGCCAAAAAAGCAAATGTGAAACTTTCGAGCCTCCTTGAGGGTGCACGCTTACATTTGAGACATCCATGGATATTTATTGTTGGGTTTTGTTTTTTGTTTTTTTTATCAGCGTAAGAGAGGAATATGAGAACAGTAACAGTTGTTGAGTGAGTCACAAATGTTTTTAAATCAGCACCAAAATAACTGAGAAAACAGACCAGATCCATTTTTTGCAGATAACAACTTGCTCGCTGTTTGAGCTAATTGCGGACATCTACATGGACACCAGAGAGCTGGATTCCTCCGATATGCTTTGGACCCATCACTCCACTTCTTAAAAGTGCGTCTCTCAATGGAATTGATACAGTGCGTGCTTTCGAGGACAGCTGTGTCACTTATGACTCCCTCCCGCTCTGTCTTCCCCGCTCTCTTTTTCGCTGTGACAGATGCATACTGCACTTTTGCAGCTGCGCTCTCACCTGTTGGGTGAGAGTTAATGAGACATGAGATGTCACCAGTCGACGGTCGGTGAAAAATTGGGTCTTTCAGGGCGCAGCCACAAAGAGCTGTGTGGCTGTGTGGAACACAAAGGAAGCGATACATGCTGCCTGACACAGTAACCTATTTTGACTGTGTACATTCAACATGCTACTTTGAGGAAATATATGATCCCTTGTGCCTTGCAACACTTTAGATTAGAATTTAAACATGTGTGGGAAGATATTTGCTGGTTAGAACCATCTGACTTCAAAGTGTATATCACACGAGCAAGAGCTGTTGTCAACATATTGCTGACTTGCTCTGCGCGTTACAAAGCAGCCAATGGCAGCCTTTGTTCTTCAAAACAACTCACCTGCTCCATCCTCACTCTCTTCCATTTTTCCTCTTTCTTTTTTTCTTTTCTTTTCTTCTTTCTTTCTTATCCTGCTGTGTTTGGAGTGCACACAGGTTCACACCCTCAGGTTCCATGACTGGCATATGGGAAGGACAAGTAAGAAGAAGAAGAAGAAAAAAAAAAGAAAAAAAGCTATAAAGGTTTAGAAAAAAGAACGGGATGAAAAGAAGTGAGCGTGATTCAGGTATTCTGGATTGTACAAACCAAGAAAAGAGTGGGAAAACAGAGGGGAGTGAGATGAAAAGAAGGCACCAAAGATCTGTTTGATGTGGTTTTTATTGGCGTTGTGCTGATGGCAATTCACACAGTGATCTCACACAACTTCAATCATTTGATGTTGAATAATTAGGCATGAGGTTTACTGCAACTTGACTGCATCATACACTCGGGTTGGGCCATTTGGGAACAAACTCCAGTTTCGATTTTTTTGACACAACTTGGCTTGAAAAAGTTGACTTTACCCGTAAACCTCAAATGCCTTGTCGTGTGCCCTCTTACAGTCAATTTCTTGCTGCTAATAGCAAATAGCCTCAAACAATATTACAGATTTTTTTTTTCATTCACAGTAACAATAAATTAATGTCAGTCAGTGTGAATGTTAGTGCAAAAAATGTATAGTTTAATAAAAAACAAAACGGATAAAACAAACAGACCCCACCATCAACGAAACACTCCTCACTATGAAATAAGTTACGTTGAATTAATAGATTACAATCAAAGCTGTAGTGTATTAAATCCAGAGGACTGCTGCATCATGTTTCCATAACTATGTCACAAGACGTGTCACATTCACCTGGAGTGTAATTTTCACGTGGTTACAGACCATAACGTCTGGCATCCGGCAGTATTGTTATATGGAACGATTAAGGTCCGTCTTAATGAGGCGTTTACTGAACAAGGCACACAAATCACTATTCTCATGTGTTGTGATTTAAAAAATTATCTGCACAACTGCTTTGTTGGGGCCCAGAGTTTAGTTTTGCTTTCGCAAACTTAAGGTCAACATTAATACGACACGTGGCAAAGTCCATCAGTGGTGTGTTTTTTCCAATGCTGGTAAAGATTTGTTGCCGTGTTGTTGTGATGGATACGCTAGTGGCTTGGCCTACAGAGGATGATTGGTTAATGATGAGCAAGTCGCAATGTGTCACATCCTGATTTGACCCTATAAACGATCAATCGCACAGGCCTATTTAATACACAGATTCAGCTGTCAATATATAGTATCGTGTGGACCTACAGGCCTGTTTGTTACAGACACATTTACCTAAGTGGGTGCCATACTCATGACAAAAGAACAAAATTGAGTTTAAATACTGTTACAGCACTCTGAGATTGTTTTTGCTGCTCATGTGTGCAGGTAAAATTGTTGATGTGCGCGTGTGCACTATGTATGTGCAGTTTGGTTTTTTACAGTCTAGAATGGAAACCACTGCGTCTTGAAAATGTTGCACTGTGAAAACCGACTCCCAACACTGCTGTTGAGTAATAGAACCAATAAAATGCAGCAGAAATCTTTCCTTGCACAATGTGTAAACAGGGCCTTAAAGGCACTGTACATTAATCCCTCTTGATGCAATTTGCTCTTTGTGCTGTGCCACAAATTCTCAGGGGTATGTAGATGAAAGGTGGGTGAACAGAATTCTGGTGTTCTCTCCTTCAAGAAGCCTTAAATAATCTTAAAACTTAGTTGAGTTTACTCTTTGGAGGACTTTTGAGGTGCTGGCCGGCTACTTGTGCGGCCTCTCTGAGATTGTGCTCTTGTGGAAAAGGCATTTGTGGGACTAAAGTACGGAGATGCGCGTCTCTGGATAATGGGCACAATATTCATTTTTAACATGATATTAAACTTTTATTTTCTAATGCTTAGTAACAGTATATTGCAACAGCTTTAAGCCATGCTGCGATAACACCGAGATCTTCCTCTCTGGAACTTCTTCTAAGGTCTGTTGTCTCACAATTCAATCCCCACACATGCGTGCATGTAAAGAGGCACATGATTATTCCATGATAAAGACAATGTTGACAACATCTGGAGGTTGCTAATCACTCTGTTCTGGGGGTGGGGGGGGGGGTTCTGGGGGTGCTTGACATCACATACACACTAACCCTGAAAACCTTTTAGAAAAATGCTTTACTGAGCAAAAAAACCCTTACAATGAATGTTCCACCTTCTGTGTTTTAATCCCTGCGTGTGTGTGTGTGTGTGTGCGTGTGTGCGTGTGTGTGTGTCTCCCTGAGTACCCATATGCTGGCTGCTTTGAACTCATTAATCATGGATTGGAATAGAGGGAGGGGATATACATTGGAAAAAAAAACATACAGGATTGAGCAGGATTATTCCAGAGTACTTGTTAAAAAGTATTAATTTAGTGCCTCCACAGAAGGTTGCATTTACACAAGGGTCAGAAAGGCTGCATATCCCTAAGCTGGAAACAAAGTGGTGATATTACTGTTGGGAAACACATAAAGGAAAGGGCAATGGGAAAGGAGTGGGATTGTGAAGGAGAATCCAGAAATGCAACAGTGATAAGAGAAAGTGACACACAAAGGCCTTGTAGTAACTCCACACCTTCAGATGGACACAGCCGGAGTTCCCAAACACAAAATCCCCGGAGTCTATAAATAGAAATTTGTTTGGAATTAGACTCCCAAGCAGGTCAGGTTAAAAAAAAAAAATCCCATGTGCAGAATAGCTGTTTCTGTCTCTGCTCAGCTATTTTGGGAAGGACTTCCCCCACCTGGCTAAGTCCTCTCCAAAAGCAAATTTGAACCTCCGCTGCAGCTGAATTTCCTGCTAAACTAAAGGTCGAGTGTGGATTGTTTCCGCGTCTTGTTTTCTGCTCAGTCATTATGACAAGTACCACGTCAGCACCAATAATGAGCCTCAGTCTCCCCCCTCATCCTAACCCCACTAATCTTAGTACTGCTCTGGGAGCCTGAGCTCTGTAATAACAGGAGCCTTGCTCCTATTGTTTATGGTTTCATGCGCTCTATTTTTAGAGTCGCTGCTCTTTTTTTAGCCACAGTGACACAAATAGATCCAGCAAATCACAATGTCCCCACTGTGTTTTGGTGCAAAGGGCTGCTGATGTCATGAATGAGGCAGAGTGGTAATAAGTAAACAGCCCAGTCTTCAGCTTCCAGTGGTTATTTTGTAATCACAGTGTTTCAAACACAGTTTGTTTTTCTGCATTAGATCCATGGAGAGAAAACAAGTGGTTTTCAATAACAGACACTTCTTTCGTTAGATAACTAGATTCATTGAATATTCTGCAGAGTTCCCTTTAATGCAACAGGCTTTTTCCTAAACATAAAGGATAACACAAGTGATACAAACAACTGCCGTCATGTTTGGTCGTGGCTCAGCTGGGAGAGTGGCTTGTCAGCATGTCTCATCCCACACTGTCACGATGTCCAAGTGTCCACAGGAAAGATACTAAATACTAAGTTGCTCCTAGTGATGGAAGTTGAGCACTTTGCATGGTACCTGTCAGTGTGGTCAAAAAGTGTGTATGGATGCTCGTGTGTGTGAAATGGATCTTGTAAAGTGTACTGCTGAATTAGTAAAAATTTGCAAAGTCCATCTATCATATGAACCAGAACCTCAGGGCAAAATGATCTCATCATAAACTCAATTTAAAAGCCATGATACATTATAATGGACATCACTCAATAATCCTGCAACTTTAAAGCGGCGTGTATGTCAGATAACTGAACAGTTAGATGGACTCTGCAGGGAGATCACGTGACGAAAGGGTGAGCAGACACATCATTAAACTTGCATGAGGAGTGCTCAGTCAAAGTAACTTTGCTAACTGGACGTCTCTTATAGCTTCATAAGCTTTCTTTTATTTTTTCCTTCTCATTTTCAACTCGTGCATCTCCTGCTGATCACTAACAGTTTGAAGAGTCGACTGTGACGGAGATGTCTTGCTGAACAGTTCTAACAGTGGGAGCTGACAAAGGCAGCCACTTGCTTCTAATTTAAATGTCAGTTTGACCATTTCAAAGCAAAGCCCATTACTTGGAATACTCATGAAAGAAAATAGTCTGCACGGGTTTTTATTTTGTGAAATCCTACTCATATTGCAATTACTATGATGAGGAGTCATCAGTCTGTCTCATTTGTCTTCTGACTATCACAGTGAAATACAAGAGTCTTGTATATCGTCCACTCTCGCTG
Organism: Lipophrys pholis; assembly: GCF_963383615.2. Classification (NCBI taxonomy): domain Eukaryota; kingdom Metazoa; phylum Chordata; class Actinopteri; order Blenniiformes; family Blenniidae; genus Lipophrys; species Lipophrys pholis. The sequence continues at coordinate 13,633,973 of NC_137638.1, forward strand.
CTCCACACAAATGTGAACCACACTATTTGCCTGTAATTGCTATTTCTCTCTTAGCTCTCTGTGGTTATCCAGCACGTTGGAGCTCAGATCTATTTAAGGAAACAGCTGAGCAGCCAGGATTTGCAAACGCTTCTGTTCCGAGAGCAGAAAAACTGCTCAAGTCGCAACATGATTTTCCCCTTTTGAGCAGCAGAACTTTCATAGTGATACATCGCTTTGATTTTTTTCTTTTCATTTTCACAAGGTAAGTGAGGCGAAACCTCGAGCCTCCAGAACTGAGTCACCCTGCAAGCAACAGGAGTTGCACACATGTTGCTTCTGCACATGTACAGCCAATAAACGGTGGTCAGACAAGACGAACACGTCTTTTGATGGCCTCGTGAGCAAGGAAATTCAGGCAAAGATGGTCATCCGGTGCAAAAATAAAACATAAAATGCTTGCAGAGTCAAATGTATGCAGAGACTATATTGGGGGAATTAAAACCATGTGAGATTCAGGTTACTGCTTGAGCTCAGATGAACCCGCCCTTGTGCTGAAATGCAATTTCACAGTAATGCATCATGCTTGAGTTAATGCAAATAATGTACGGTATTGTTGTGACTTTTTAGCAGTTGCATACACATGCATTGGTTTTATAATGTATATTCAGTGAAAAGGGCACAGAAACAACAGGATTCCAAAGCACATTGAGTTTGGAGGCTTGAAGAGTGACTGATGAAGTTTCAGTTCTTTAAAGCAAACTAGTGTTTGCCAAGGGGAAAAAAAAAGAAGTTATTTCTGACACCAGGAAATCACAAGAAAAGTAACATGATCAGCCAAGAAGTTGTTTGGGAAATTGCTGAAACATAGTAATGTTGTAGTTCCTGAATATAAGAGCAACTTGGTACTTGAAACAATATCTTGTCTTTCTAAATTAAGATATCTTAATAATGATAAGAAGACAACAACAAAACAGCTTCAATAAACCACATCATGTGAAAGCAGTGGAAGCATCACAGTTACTATGAACACAGACAAACGCTAATAATAATGAAAATACCTTAAAACAATAAAAGTTAGTTTAAGAGGTGATTGACATTGTTCCTTTCATGATACTTTATATGGTGTTATTCCCAAATCAGCAAGTCACGCCACACTTTCTTTTTTTTTAGATGTACAAGACACACACACACACACACACACACACACACACACACACACACACACACACACACACACACACACACACACACACACACACACACACACACACACACACGCCTTCTAATTGCAAATGACTGGTAGTGTTCAACACATGTTTCTGATCACTGATGTAAAAAAAAAAGAAAACCCAATTTGATATAGAACATGCAGTCTTTAATTTCGTTTTTAGACATATTGCTCTCAATATGCCACAGTTCATCCTTTATATCAACACAAATTAAATGACTTGAATACAGCCTATCACACAAACAAAAACTGCACATGCAGGTTTGTATCCCTTTGCCTTGGATGCTCCTTGCAGCTGCCACGGCTTGCCTTTGAACTACCTCAAAAGACAATTTCAGCATCTAAAAGCCCATCTTCTCTCTCTAATTACAGTGCATCTGTATTATAGGGCACGCATAGAATTCTTAGTATTCTCCTGTGCTGGCTTTGAGTTGGCTTGAAACAGGAGTTGTTCTCTGTCGTCTTGATTACCCCTCTTCTGAAGCCGCTGTCTTAAACCCTCTTTTAAGCAGGCTAATTGTGTCAGAACTTTTTATGAAGTGAAGTAGTCTGGTGAAGAAGGTGCAGATGTGAGGGTTGTGCGCACAAAGAAACTTTGTATAATTCAACACCAGTTCATGCTTGGAAATGTGTTTTCTGTTAGAGAAACACACCACCTTGCCACCAAAAGAGGCTAATGGCGTAGTCTTAACTAAACTGGACTGCGGCAGTGAACACTGTCATTCAATATGCTTTTAAGCGATGCTGTAGCCTTGGGGTATGCAAAACCCAAGACAAAACCATTGTGACTTCCCAGTTTTCGTGGAACACGATTGTCAAATGTCCCCCTTTTTTTTCCCACCGTTAACACAAAAGGAAGATGTGGGTTAAGATATCTGGGCCAATATATAACTGTTCGACTAACCTCCTTCCATGTTCCAGCTGGTCTAGATTTGATAGAAGTGCTCAATTTGACCTACATCGGTGATATCAGAAAGCGTACATGTGCACTACCCCGAAATAGATGGGACCATCAAAACAGGAAAATTTATCAAAATTTAAAAAAAAATAAAAAATAGAGCAAAAGCTTTGCATTTGCATGCATGTTTAGTGTGTTCAAGATGTGAGCAAGGAGACAGTGATTCATCCTGTAGCTCATGCTCCGTGTATGAACATGTGATCACAACCCCAGGGGGTTCAAATCAATACTAGTCAGGTATAGCTGTTAGTCAGAGAGTAGCTGATGAAAAACAGAGGCCAAAGTGGTGACAAAAACTATATAACATGAAACAAAGATGAAAGTGCACCCACACACGGCACGCACGTACCTACACAGAAACACCTTCTGGTTGTGTGGGAAGTCTGAATAAGTGACTCAGATCTTCGGGGTGTATGTGGGTGTGGGTGTTTATGATCCCTTAGTATGGTCTGTGCATAGGCAGAGTTGCATGTGGAGGAGCACATCGAGCAGGGGAAAAGGGTATGTTCCAGAGGGAAGTGGCTTAATAGCAGGAAGCAGCACAGACGCACTCTTTTGTATGCCTGACTGGAGGTGAACAATACATATATCTATCTCTCTATACATATATAGAATAATGTCGGTGAAAAAAATAGAGAGGATTCTCTGTAAGCTGTCAAGAGAAGAAAAAACACTGAAAGAATTGGAAGTGCAATAAAAGAAAAGAAATTGCTCCATTAGACTTTCATGCACAGGTTTTTTTTTATTATCATCTTGCCATGTTTCTGGCTTCTACAACTTGGAATCAGCAAACCAATTGACTTATAAAATGAATCTAGAAAGTCTAAAACAACATTAGCTGTTTCTATCAGCATCTTTGTTTTTAATGCAAAACCAAAATGTAACTAAAATACATGTAATTAAGCAGCAGCTCAAACAATCTCAATGGTAATATAAAAGCCCAGAAGCCATAAAATCTTAGTTGCAATGCATGCGTTTTAAGGGATTAATTTTACTTTCAACGACAAGCATTCATGCACAAAACATCACTGAACGCACAAATACATGCACACAGAGAGGTGCCATCTGTAGAAGCAAATCTTTCTTCCCTTGATCTATTTTGGCTGCAGCAGGTCAAGTTTAAGCTTGCTTTCAGAACTAACCAGAGAGAACCAGATCCATCAATAGCGTCCACCCACCTGAATAGCAGATTACCTGTCTGTTACAAAGAGGACAGCCAAAAGACCACAGATGTAGGGCAACCAAAGATAGAATACGTGTTCTTTTAAGTGGATGACAGGACAGTAAATATCCCTTAAGATGGCTGCCTGTTGTTCCCTGTGTACTTTCTAGTGGGGATTTATTCTGACCCAGCCTGGAAAGGTTTATTTTTGGAGGCTCAGTTCCTTTTAAAGTAACCATTCCTTCTATTTCTAGCAAACCACATCTTTGCAGTTTCCATCTTGGGCTATCAGTGTTTCTAAATCCAGCATGGTTCCAAAGCGGTCAGTGTGTAATTATCTCCATGTTGGTTTTGGAGTAAGCTCATGTGATTGTGGCTATGCAGCAGCAGTCATGCTCTGAGACGTAAGGGAGAGGTTGTGCAACTGTCTGTAAATTATCAGAATTACTCACTCTGGTCTGTTCACTTGGTAAACTATGCACCCAGACACTTGATGTTGTACTTTTTTTGACAGTTAAAAAAAACAAAAAAAAAAAAACAAGTTATGAATGCCGAGGCTGTGGCCAAGAGTCGAAACTGCTGGGCTAAATGTTGACTTGAGTGGTAGCACTTTCCCAAATAATAGGCTTGGATTGTAGCATGCATCACCGATTAACAATATGACTGTCTGTCTGGTTCTTTTTCCATTTAAAGGTTTGATTTTGTGTTGTAGCAGTTCTCAGATATGAGGGTCACGTCATCTGCAAATACTTAATTGAGTGTTTGTCTGTGTTTGACTCATAGTCTGGGAGTGTCTGCAGGGTGGAGAACTCTTTGAATCAAACCAGGATGGCGGCTAAAGAGAAATACCATTGGTGGGAATAAAATCACTCTCATTTTCTGTTGCACTGATTGAAACTGAAGCATTACATTTTCATATTTAGAGCCACATCTGCCTGTCACATTGAAACGGTTTTATGTGTGGTCACAGGGTGGGTATTTAGCGTACGGTCTAGCCGGAGCAAAGGGTGCATGTGCATGTGAATAGAAAATCCATAGCCGGTATGTGTGAATCATTTTGTCAAAGGTTGCATGAATCTGTCTGTGTGTCTGCATGCATATAGTTGTGAACAGTCTGTCTGCGGGTGTGTGTGAAGAATGAATTGTCAGTTACAGTAGATCTCAAGGCCCCAGACACCTGTATGTCATCCAGTCCCCATAAAAATCATCCCAGCCAAAGCAAGCATCGCAAAGACACAGATACTTACCACTCGTGCACCAACAGGTTTTATTAATAGCATGAGACCTCCTGAAATGTCTAGAATAAGCATGAACATGCATGCAGGCATTGGAGCCGATAGCAGACACAAAGCAAAGCCCAGCTTTACAGTCAACATCTAATAGTGTAAACACAGAAGCACAGTTTATATTGTGTTCCTATACACCACCACATGCATGCAGTATGCAAAAGCAGTGAAAATGCTGTGTGTGGGGGTCTCAAGGCAAACCAAAGAAAGCAGATCTAAGCTACTGTGATAAAGTGCTCTCAGCTGTCACAGCCAAAGCTTTATTTTAAGAGCGTGTGCACTCAGGGTGATGTCCTGCCTTAACCTTTTTAATAGACAGACATGAGACCTTACACAACCCTCTCTTGTTTACAGCTGAAGCATGCACTCTGGAATCCTCCAAAACGCCACATCATGTGCAGATATAATATGGTTATGTTGCATGCAGTTTTGAAGGTATAATACTTTCACCAGTGAACATTCTCTGCAGCTTTCATTTGCAAGGAGTATTGCTGCACATCATGCATGAATAGGTCTCAGCATATTCAAATAATAAAGGGTGACTGGCACATATGCCATCACCTCAAGAGCTGTTTTTGTTATTTGTTTCTATGTGTCCCACTGCCACCTTCTGGCTTGGATGATTAGATTAAAAAAAAAACTAATACTAATGGGATTAGTTAGCCTTTCCACCTGCCACAGTATTATGCCTGAAAAGGAGCATCCCCTTAAAGTCTGCTGACCCCCCACCCCCTTGCAGTCTTTAAACTCAATTTCATTAGCTTAGAGGAGCAGCTGACAGTGAGGTTGCAGTCCTCGGGCATAGCTATGTTTCCTCCTTTGCCTGTGTGCGATAAAGAGATTAAAAGAGGGTGACACTGAAAGAAAAGGATTAAATATGTGATACTTCATAGAAAAGCTGAAACAAAATTGCCTTTGCACATCAAAGATATAGCCCTCTTGCTGGCAGGTATTGTTTGTCTCTTAAGTATATTTCACTAAAACACATCCATGTTCAACAGATGGGGTTAATATGTTTCTCAACTTAAAGTTCTTACTTAGCACTAGCCCACCCTGCTGCTCAGAAAGAGATTCTGTTCTGTTGCTGACTTTTGTGGAGGTGTGCAATGTTGGTGGTTGACAACAAGGCCACCTCTGCAATCAAAAGTGGGTAGGGACATACCCCAGAAACTCAGCCTACTTCCCAACCGGGCCCTGAGAACCAAAGCAAGTACAGCATGACATTTTAAATCCCACATTATTCCAGTTGAACGTAATACACTCAACCAGAAAAATATCTCTCGTCCCCACAAACACACGCGTCTGTACGAACGGTGACCCTGTGGCTTATTACGCCTGGTTGTCCACCATGTAGCAAACAAACCACAGTTACCACGCATTACCTGTCAACAAATCATGAGTAGTGTGTGTGTGTGTGTGTGTGTGTGTGTGTGTGTGTGTGTGTGTGTGTGTGTGTGTGTGTGTGTGTGTGTGTGTGTGTGTGTGTGTGTGTGTGTGTGTGTGTGTGTGTGTGTGTGTGTGTGTGTGTGTGTGTGTGTGTGTGTGTGTGTGTGTGTGTGTGTGTGTGTGTGTGTGTGTGTGTGTGTGTGTGTGTGTGTGTCACAGCAATTCACCACATAAAACCCTCTCAGAAACACCTGCGCACTGGGGCGCCACACAAACAAGTGGCTCTTTGACACATTACATTAGTAGATATGTGAAGAACATCTTTTATATTTAAAAAAGAATGACAGCTTTTCTTTTTCTTTTTCTTCAGATGATGTACTTGATGGTGTGAAAGGCAATAATGAGTTATGTGTCTGGGTCTATTAGCTGTTCCTGTTGAATGGTTCATGCACAGGTTGAAAGTCCAAACACAATACAGATGACGCTGATTCATATGTCACATCATGCTTTTTCAGTATCTAAAGATCCCTGACAAGAGTATTCTCTTCTTTAAAACTGAAATCTTCACATTTATAACTATCTGAAAGAAAAACACGAGAGGAGCCGTGTGATCCGGTACCAGTGAACGATATCTAATTTAGCTGTTATGCTATCTTTTGCTCACCAAACTCAGCACACATGAGCGTCAACAGATAAAAAACTAAATAAAGAAAAGTGTAGCATGTGCAAGACCACCATGGTGGCTCCTGTATCCACTGCAGGGTTCCGTTACTCTGCCATTGTATGCCGTGGAACAACAGATGCTTAAAGAATCAGGACTTGTAGGAGTTCGAGGAAAGAAAGGGACACAGAACAAGGGATGGGAAAGAACACAACATGTAACAGAAAAGAGATGAAAGAGGCTGAGAGTTAGAAGGATCCTGCATCCATGCATGTATCTTTTTTTATCTGATTATTCAGACAAGGGACACAGTGAGGTGGCCAACACCATGCATAAGGCAAGGACCGTTTACAAGACCGTCACAAGGTGCCCACACACAGACAACCACGCAGACCGACAAACAACTGACAACTAACAATTGCCACACTGTGCTACTCTGATCCTGCAGATTTGGTTTAAATGGGCTCTATCCAGGTTCAATTCTGAAGGAGTAAAGGTAGGTTTGGGCACGATATGCTGGGAAAACTTCAGCCATAATTTTTGGGGGACTTTTTTGAGTTGAGTGGTCAGGGTGCCAGACTGGGGACCAAGAGGATTGTGGATCCAAATCTCGCTGTGCTAACCAAAGTCCCTGGGTGGCATCCCTAATCCACAACACACTCAGTAATATGAATGTCAACTTCACTTGAAAATGTTTGCCTGATCATTTTTTTTAGCTGAGTGATGGTGAAATCTTAGAAAGGAAATCTATTATATCATGGCCTCATTTCTTCATTATGTTGTATGTTCCAAATCACAACAACAAACAGATTTCTTTTTTCCTTGTATAAACGATGGACTTCACATTTTGGATTTGATGTGGGCACATACGCAGGAAGCGAGCAAGAGTTCCATACAATGGCAGAGTGAAATGGTCTTTCTGTCCCCTAGTGCTCACGTCATCTCCTCTCCATGCAGTCAGATAACTCCAGAGACAAAAGAGTTTCCTGTCAGTCAGATAATCATCAGACGCCACATTCACTTCCTCTACCCAACAGCCACAGCGACTGCAGGACGAAGAGGCACTGATCCGGCACCAGCTTTTACTTTTACTCTCGGGGTGATGTAATTAGGTACAAGCTGACTCTCGAGCCGAGTCAGTAAAGACCATGACTGGCGCGGTGAACGGACAGGTCAGAGGTCGAAGATCATCACACTCCAATAGAGGGGTCAAGCTAATGATGACATGTCTTTTTAGCCGTCTGCTGCAATGGTGACCATTGAATCCAGACGACAAATACTGACACTGCACTCATTTTGTAAAACCCTGGCAAAATTTCAGGTTGAGAAAGGAAGCGATGGCCCCTGCATCTTGCTGTACAGTATCCGTAAAATCAGACTAGAGGTATAACAAAGCAATAGGAAAGGTGAATAATAGGTACGGCTATCAAAAGCACAGAAATGTTTTGCGAAAAACAAATACTCGCTCTTTTTTACTTAACATAATCATTCAAGTCTTTGTTCACTTAGTTTACTTTAAAGTTTTCATTAGAACTGGCTTCAGTACTGAATGATTTAAAGAACGTCCTAATGATGCATGTGTCTACATGATTAATCACCCTTGCAAGACAGCATATTAGCTGCTTAGTGTTTTAATCATGCATAAACCATGGTCATGTGCATGCTCGCTACCAGCAGGGCATGGAAGCAGTCCACCTCCATCTTGCAGTGCTCAATTAGCTTGCAGTTTTAAAACATCACAGTCATTTAGTAAAATGTTAATATACACGATGAAAACAAGGTCGCAGGTTTGCTGTTTCAAGAAAAAAGAAAGGGGCCATACAAACTTTCTGCAGCTGTGATGCACAACTGCTTTCCGCCCAAGCATTTGTATATTAACCTACAGTGAGTTCTTAATATGCCCATTCTGAAAAGATAATCTGGCTGATCATTACAATGACCTCACAAGACCTAATTCCAGATAATTTAATTGAAAGTAAAGGCTTCAGGAAGCTCATGGAATATCTTTAGCCAGAATACACCATGCCAGGATGCAAAATGAACCAGATCACTGCAAAATTGTGATTAAAGACTTTAAAGTGCTCTCAATAAACCATATATTTTGAGGACAATGTTTTTGTATTATTCAATATAAATGTTGCAAAATGCAACTGCTCAGTGTCGTACATTATATTGCATGGTAAGACATTAGTCTCCAGGAACATCTCTGGTGCGTACACGTTATTTTAGCCATAGAAAGTCAGTGCAACTCGCTATGAGAACCTGGTTGGTTTTCACTCTGGATGTTATTCCTGCTGCAACTGATATTCAAAACGGGCTCCCCCACACTCAAAGTTCAGCCACCTGATGCTTTAAGAGGGACATGACCAAGTAAAAGTCAATCAAAGGTTCAGAAGCTGGTAACCAGGAAAAACGTTATTCGTCTTCAAATCTCACCTGAAACAATTAGTGCACACCATTAAGTGTAATCTGGTCAAAACTATTCACAGGGCATTGTGCTGAACCGTTTCTTCAAACTGTTGGGAACAGTAGCACTGTAAGTTGTTTTCTTTTTTGTCTGTGGGTGTTGTGTGAAATCTGTGAGCGAAACAGAAACTAGGCCGCAGCAGTGGGGGGATTCCTCTGCTGAAGGAAACTCCACTCCGCTCGTCATTCTCTTCACTGAAAAACATCATGGGCTCTAGAGCTGAGGTTGTTTTTCACGTCTGTACAACTGTTACTCTATCCTACATGTCATTTAAACATCTGGAACTTCCATAGCTAATTCTACGCGTTGTTCATATTCAATATGGCAAAACAAGCAGTCATTTTCTTCATGCATTGCTTCTCATACAGCTTCTCGACGTGTGTATACATTGTTTTTGGTTGATAATACATGACATTAGATGCCGCAGACCCACACACCAACAGCCTCACCACATGCTACCACGCATACTGGCAATCCCACATACACACACCTACTTACCACCCGCATAGACAAGGGCTGAAAGCATCCTGGAGAGAAAGAGCCATGAGTCATATGCCTGACTGCTGTGAGGTTCTGTCCCTCTCCCTCAACCCTGCACCATGTGGTCTGCCCAAGTTTCAAGACACTACACTTTACGCACTCTGACTCACCCTATTTCTTTGTCTAAAAAGGTCAGGCTGATAGCTCATAACTGCACCAATTAGGACCTCTTGATCAGGAAGTGTATTTCAGCTTCTCTCATGAAGGAGAGACCCGCGGTAATTGCTGCAGGTCTCTTATAAAAGGATAGAACTGCAGTAATTTCTGGACCATGTGGGATTAAGGGTGAAAGAAAGGTTAGGAATATGATATTCACAGCTTGAGGTTAAATTGGCTTGAAAAGGTCAGGTTTTTTGTCGACAAGATGTGGGTGTTTTTTTTTGCATCAAAAAAGAAAAACATTTGCAGATCAGACATATTCTATCCTGTCTACAAATGTGAGATCCAATAACTTTGACTTGGATTTTATCAATCATAGACAACCAACTGAAATTCAGAACTTGATTTTAGTCAATAGTTACTCCTGGCACTACTAATTAGTCACTGAGAATAAAAAGTACAGAGTTACTTGGAAAAGGTTTCCTACTAACTTTTTAATCTCATTTGGGATTTCTTAATAATATACACATAGCTGTGTTATTGCAGTGTTGATGTCGCATACTAACTAAACTGATTCCCTCAGTAGGTTCTGCAGAAGTCATATCAGTTAGTTGGAAGTTGTAATCTGCCGTTAAAGTCCGATATCACTCGCTCTTGAAAGAAATGGAATCAAAGTAATAACAACAACAAGCAGCAATAAAACAGCTGAGATAAAGTACCAACACTCAGACAGCAGTCTCACTGCATGTAACATTAGCAGTGCATCATTCATGATGTGGACAGTCAAACTGAGTTAGATCAGAGGTGATGAGGTGCTTATACACTAGTGAGCATAAGTTGGGTAATGTTAAATCTAGGGAGGATGGCAGAGCGAGACAGTAAGTCAAAAGTCTTTCTTTCATCTACGTCAAACAAGTCATGAATATTGAGCTCTGTGAAACCTGAGTAATTTTAATCACACTTATGACATTTTTCATTTGCGTTTCCCTGCTTCAGTGCATGTGCTTTTCCCAAAACTGGTGGTCACATCATAAAATGACTTTGCATGTTTTTGCACCCTTCGAAATATTGTTTTTCAGAATTATTGTTTTGACTTCATAAGTTAGACAACATAAAGTGTTAAAGTGCAAGATCAGATTTCTCGGCTGTTTTTTCAAAAGTTTGCAGACAGTGACACTTGTTTCTTGCAAATCTTTGGGTAGGGAATGTGCAAGTCTTACACATTCTAGAGAACAGTCTCTTTTAAACCTGATGTTAATCCTGACAACATCAGTATCGAGGTCACAATTGAAGGAATATATGTGAAGTGGAGTTTGCACATGCTGGAGCAACGGTGAATGTCACTTACAAAGAAAGTCTCTCTCTTCCATAGAACAGTTGCTGTGGTGACTAAGAGCCATCATTGTGCATGATGAAGCTCATGTTGAGCAGAAGTTCAGTTACACACCGCGTCTGCTGCCTCCTCAAAGCACTGAAGGCCAAACTGCTCATTGCTATAGCACTCCTGACAGCCCTCTGTTTGCCTCACTCTATTATGCTCTGACTTTTTTTTTTCTCCTCTCACCTTGAGTCACTGCTCCCCAGGGAATTGAGGGGGGGGGATGGTGAATCAGCCCCGGGGGTATGAAACCGTGTTAGTGTGCGTGCATGCATGTGCGCACAAATGTGTATTTCGCGGGCGTCTGTGTGATTCAGTCGTGTGGGCTTTGAAACCTGAGTAGTGGGCAGAGATAGAGAGAAGCACCAGCAGCACGATGCAGGCAGTTACAAAGCAGCAGTACTTCCTTTGCCGTCCCTTTTCTGCTCCCCTTGCCCTTGGGGAGATACAACAGCTGCAGCAAATATACTGTAGAGCACCACCCCTCCACTTCTGCACCCTGTAGATGACTCCAGCTCATGATGGCTCACAAGAAAGCAAAAAGCTCAAATGACTTCAGTGCATTTTAACCTGCAACTTTCATGTGTAGCATCACAGCATCTGCAATCTGTCATGTTTGTGTAAATCAGTTGTTCCACCAATGCAAGAGCAGCCTAATTGGACGCGGATAGAGCCACTGTCAGAAAATAGGTGTACTTGGCACTCAGTGGGGGCATTGTTAATGTGTGTTTATGAGGCAGGGCAGCTGTCCAGTCTCTTTTATACAGCCCAGGGGACAGCAAAACGACAATACAGACAACTACCTCTGACCTGGTGACCTCTCAGCCTGCTACTTATTGACCTCCCACCGACAGTGCAGTGTGTGGCCCTTTTAAAAAGATACACTTTCTTATTGTTTCTTTGTCTGTCTGCATTCACGTTAGACAGATTTAATTCCAACAGTTATCACTCAAAAGGCCAAGGCTTGTTTTATAGTTTAAAACTGTTCATTCAGAAAATCTTGTCATTCACCAACCTCCTTTATAAAAAATCGGATTATAAGCAGCCTGAAATCTTAAGCAAGGTAAGTGCAGTCTGGAATATAATTGACCACAGAGTTCCTTATCACACTTTGGTGGACACTGGCAAAAGCTTGTCACTTGTCTGGCTGCACAATTTCTGCAGCCTTCAACTTGTTTCCTTAAACTCATTGTGTGGCTTTCCTTCTGATGCGATTTGGTTAGCTGTATGGCAGTTAGCTTCTACTGCTGCATTAATGCAAACAAAAAGCATCAGAAAGTGAGTTTGACTTTGTTCAAAAATAGCAGTTAATGTTCTTTTACATTATGCAATGCCACCCCACAGATCAGATCAGAAAGTCTTTCTTAGGCACCAAGGCTAGAGTGGTCAGCTACTGGTATTTTTAACTCGCCTTCACCCACTAAGCTTTATTATTCACTGTTTCACATCATCCTCCACACTCCTCACATACAACAGAGTGATAATGGCCTATTTTCCTGCATTTTCTGCTTTTTTCTCTCTCACAGCATGGGCTTCTCTAATCTGGAAGCACAAACCTAAGGTTCCACTTTTGTTCCCCAACAATCTGCCTTGTTGCTCTGTCTGTGATATCGCGAACACATTCTGACTTTTGGATTGGGTGGTTTGCAGTGTACCCGGGATGAGCTGACGGGAGTGTGTGAAAGTTACCCCTGGCTTCATAAAAACAGCTTCAGTGTGTCCACAAAGAGGAAAAGCAGTGGCACACGTGGCCTCGTGGGTAAGGAACACTGACTCAAAGCAAACAGAGGAGGGATCAGAGTGAACATGTTGCTTAATTAACTTGCATGCAATATTTACGATGGTGCTGTAAAACACAAATGACTAATGAATGACAAAACATGGATACTAGTACGTACATTTCAGTAAACATGGTTTGTGTCCTTGTTTTTGCAATGTTCCTTTGTCAAATATTGGTGCATTGCCTGAAAGTGATCATATTGGACTTTTTAGTCAGGACTGCATGTTGAGCACTTTTCTAATGCAACATGCACACAAAGTTCTAGAAATGAACACATTTGTGGTTGGCATTGATCCATCCAGTCATCCTTCTAACAGGGCTAAATGGAAGACAGACACCGCAAAAAAAATCAGCTTCGTGGATTGTTAAGGAACGGTGCAGCTTGAGTAGTAGCAATATCAGAATGTTCCCTCAAATCCTTAAATGAAATTTCTCATTCCACTGTCGAAGCACTATGCAGCTTCTTTTGGAAGTTACTCTTTGAACATGTGTGCAGGCACATGCCTCACCATAACTGCCTGTTCCACTAGGTGGTATTTTGAGAACCTCCCTCTGTAAATCAGTTATTAGAAATCGGCACGCAGTCTTAGGCATGAGTAGTAACTCCACTATGTATGTATGCTTCTATTTCTAAACGCTCTCCACAGCAATATGATACAATGTCAGTCTCTTCTGTGCATATAATAGCCCTCTCAGTAAGAATGACTAAATATACCTTAAAAAGGATTTCTGGTCATCACACAGGTTTCTGCAACAAATATAGCATGTTTGCTACAGAGGGGTAGGCAGTGTGCTGCTGGTAATATTCAGTTGTTACAGTAATCGCAAATGACCAGATGAAAAGAAATGACTCTGCATTTTTACTGAAACAAATCATGGCCAGCACACATTAGAGCGAAGCGAGTGAAACACAACCTCACAATGCTTTTTAATAGTTATCGATCTCCTCTCCAGCTCTCGCTCAAGAGAAAGTCATTAGCAGTGTGAATATCTGCTTGGATGCGTTGTTATCTGGGTGTGTATTTGTGCTCGTAGCCCGTGTGATGTGCACAAGGCAAAATTTGTAGGTGTGTATGTGTGACCGCTTTAGATCTTTTGACAGTCTTGGCACGGGGCAACCCTGCAGGGGCCAAATCAGACACGGTGTTACTGGAGCCTTGTGTTTCATTCTCTTCACTCTGGGTCAGAATGTCCTGCACCATTTCTTTGTTCCAATTATTTGCCTCCTCCGCTCCCTCCACCTTACCTCAACTCTCTTCATGCCTCACATGCACTCTTTAAACGACCCCTGCTGCTGCTCTCTCTTTCTGCACAGGGAGAGCAAGAAGGAGCGATTCTGAATGTATGGCGCTGTTTGTACAACTCCTCGTGCTTGTGAATGCTTTGCATCTTTGTAGGGAAACTCTCCTCTTGTAAAGCGCAAATTGAAAGCCCACCGATATCAGCCTCTGCGTCACCAGGCGCTTCCCACTCTCACTGTGGGGGAGGTGTTAAGTCTTCAGTACATGACATGGGGGTTTTTGAAGACTGCGTCACGGTGAATGGGCGCCACAGCTCCGGTCCTCAAAAGATGTATGGGGGCAAAAAAAAAAGGGCAAAAGTGAAAAAGCATTGGGAGTGAAAAAACAAAAGATGATTTACGGTAAAGTGACACCCTGCAGGAAGGAAAGGTTGCTGGAGACATTGTAGTGACACAAAAGCCCTTCAAGCAAGAAGCACTGCTTGCCGCCGGTGTTTCACGCCTGCAGTCGGCTACATAACAGTTTTTGAAGGAAAGATGAGAGGGTTGAAAAGAAGGGATGGGAATTGTTGAATTTTACTCTAATGCACAATAAAGCTCAGCCAGTACAATAAACAGACTACCCCTGAGGACTGAAGCTTGACACCACTGTTTGTTGTAAATGCAAGGCTCAATTTTCTCCAGGAAAACCAACCAACACATTCCAGACCTTCATGCACATACTGGAAACAGTTGCTTCACAGCAACAGATAGATGAAAAAGAAAAAATCCATATGCTGGCAAGCCTCGCCCCTCCTGTCCTTCATGCTACTGCGGAACGGTATTCATGTAATTTCATTCACATGCACAAGTCCTTCATAGTGGCTGTGTACTCAGTAGAAGCATTTAATAGATAATAGCTTTGGGCACTGTTTCACACGGAGATAAATGAGCAGTATTGTACACTGACAGTTTTCAGGTGTCATCAGGCTGAGAGTTACCCTCAAATCGGATATGTGGAATGAATTCCTAAAATAGAGGCAAGCATGTGTGACTGAATGGAAGACCATGTCTTATAAACAAGACCTTTTGGCGGCGGTACATGGTGGGACTAACATGTAACAGGAGCTGTTATGTAATGATTAAGGTATTCTGTGGAGACGTAACTCATGCTGGCCAGAAACTCACAGATTGCCCTAATTGGGATTAATTTTTTTGCTTGACCTTTCTCAGTCCCAAGGCGACTTAAACTGAATCCAAACATAGACAAACCTTTTCACCAGTCGAGTGCTCAGCAGGCCAGTGATGTCACTGCCCGGCATGCCATAGCTCCAGAGCAAGCCAGCGTTGGTATTGCGCTGCATACCAACACCACATGATCCCATCATAGGACAGTGGGGATCTGGCTCTCGGGGACGCGAAGAGAGATCACACAACAGTACTGCATGTTCTGTCACTCAACTTTCCTAGTCAGGTGACCACATGTGACCGTCTGACCCTCTCCTCTCTTTGCTTCTACCTCTGACCTTGTTACAAACCGCAACAGAGCTGATTCGGAGCAGATCTGTCTTAAATGTTCTTGCGAGGATCTGCACAGTGTTAGTAGTAAAGGCATGCCACAACATGCCGTCACATCAGTCATGTGACTCTGGTGCTTGTAGCTCGATGAAATAGTACTTTCATCCTGCCCTGACTCATGTGTAGCAGCTTCAGGTAAATATCTAGAGTGCAGCATGCAGTTATTTAGCCAGGAAAATGTTTCATAACACTTTGTGAGAGTGAGCATGATGGAAGATGTAGAGATGGCAAACCCATTAGACACAGTACTATAATTAGTTCAATAAACCAGGCTGGAAACCACGGCAAACCTCTTAAAGATTCTGCTTTTTACAGTATGTCCCTCTGGACGTCCGCAGATGTGTCAGCATTCATACCATAATACAAGAACTAGTATATTGGCAGGAATATTTACATTTTGTAACACAACAAAAGTATCAACGTCAATGTAAAACCCTGAATATAAATCATTTATCTCAATTCATATCTCATCTTTATATATATAAAAATGTGCAAATTTTGGACTCATGACGGTTGATCGTCTTTATTGTAGATGACATCATTACAATCAAATACTGACTCATCAGTGTGAAAGCTGCACACTACTGACTATGGCAGAGCAGATACATCTCAAAGGGTTGTAACGTGATGAGATAGACCTGCTGACATAAACCCCTGGTGGACATTTTGTTTTGGTTTGGTAAGGTTCTTATTTTGGGCTGATTCATTGTGAATCATAATCCATAAATGAGCAAAGTGACATCGGTGCAAAAGCCAGGGGGACGAGGGGAGGACCGTCCTTAGGAAAGATGTGAGCTGAGATCCAGCAAGTAAAATCAAAAACTGAGACCAATATCTGCTGCTTCCTTTGGCGGTTGAGGCAGTGCATCATGTTGAGCCTGATGCAACTCTCATTTAGGGGCAGTGGGATTCAAAACTTCAAAAATGCATGCTTGTTTTGCCAAGTTCCTCTTAACGCCATTAAAAAAAACGAAAACAAAAAAAAAAAACCCAACAACAACTAAAACAAAAGTAAGAAGACTGTAAGGCATTTTTTGTATGAAATATTCACCCATTAAAAGATAGAAATGTGTGAGTAGTTCAGAAGAGGACAAATTGTTGGTCAACTACAACCAGGACTTTAGACATTTGAAATGTGACCATGGCTAACTGACACCAGAGGCTACACGGGTTGGAGACCATTTAGTTAAATCTTAGAAAGTCACTTGTTGTATTAGCTCTAATGCCACATCTTAATGTGACTTATAGCGATCAAATAAACTGAGTAAAAAGTGACAATATTTTCCTCTGATGTGCAGATACATTATAGAACAAAGTGTCGGCAACAAAAAGCAACAAAGTTGCACTAAGTGCAGTTATTTTGTTTCACTGAGTCATGATCAAGTACCCAAATGAGCTTTTGTTAAAATACAGGCTTGTCTCAGAAATCTCTGGAAATTGTAAGCAATGGTTTGTTAGATGGCCAAGTATCTGGCGCCCCCTGCTGATCAGAGTAGAGTAAAGAAACCGGCCACAGGACTGCAATATACTTTCATCTTTGAAGTTGCAAATTCTTCAGTTGGATACATTTCTTAGAGGATGATGAATAGACCAGAAATTACCCAAAATAAATGTATACTGAGGCATTAAGTGGGTAAAAAAAAAAAATCAAACACACACTCAGTTTTGCAATGATGATTTCCATCCATCCATCTTCTCTACAGCTTTAACATATGCAAGGTCACCAAATAACCCTACATGCATGTTTTAGGACATTGGGAGGAAACCGGAGTACCCTGATGAAATCCGCGCACACACAGGAAGAACATGCAAACTCCACACAGAAAGACCCTGCTGGTATTTGAAGCCGGACCTTTTCACTGTGGGGCGAGAGCCTTTGCTATTTTTAATAAAATTTGTAATAAAGCACTCAGGGTTGGGAGCTATTAATCTACAGCATTAAAAGTAATATTAATTCCGGGTGGAAGCTGCCCTTAACAACATCCCACCACATTCAGGAGTGGTTTTCCTGATGGCTCTTCCTGGAAGTATGACACTGCATTTTGCTGCGATGGGGATCTGCCAGCAGTTCTTGTAATGGTATCCACACCAGAAGCCAGCAGTGAATACAGAAGCTGTTTTGCTTCCCGTTGTTTGTCACACACTTTCCCAGAATCCACCAGCCTCCTAATCATTATGTGTTGATTCATGGCAGGCTGCTGACTTTCGAGTAGCCAATAGTGGAGCGGGGGAGCATCTTCCTCTGCATCAGCTGATGTTTCCTGCTCTCCCCTCCTCCCCTTGGCTTTATTGGAAGTCACTGCAGATTTTTATCAGGAAACAGAAGCTCTGCTGTTGATCATGAGCAGGAAGAAATGCACAAGGTACACGAGCAAGACATTTCTCAAATGAAGGAATTTTAATTGTATTGTGTTGCTCGATAGCTATAATAGCTCCACCTAATGTGTCTTGTTTACTTAGTACACTTTGATTTTTAGCAAATCCCTGTACTAAATTCACCCCCTTCTAAGTTTCTTATATTCTATTTCCTGGAAGACCACATGCATTACCCGACTGGATAAGGTTGTTATGGATGATACAATGCACAGCCCTTATTGGGTTATGAGTGCATTATTCACGTGTTCCACTGGGATGTGAAATGTATCTATGAAGTCTGTTTTTGTAATCTTCAAGCTTCAGACTGAGATGGTCTGATGTGATGGTTTTGTGTTAAGGTCAGCGGTGTATCCATCCAGTGAATTTTAAGGGTTGAGAGAGGTACAGGAGGTACAAGGAACAAATCACACTTGATAGGGTCATCAATCAGTGATAAAAAAGGAGAGTTGCTACAAGGACTGCACAATATATTGCAACATTATTGTATCAACACTTAGAATACACATGTTATTAAAAGACTGAACTGCAATACTGTCTATCTATTATAAACTTACGCTCTGCATGTGAACATATTTGGCCAATGAGATGGAGCCCTAGATTGTGTTGACTACAGATTGTATTTCAGAAAGAGTACTTTTATTTGGAGGTACAAAGATTTCAACATCATACATCATATGGATAAATGTTTATTGATCACAGTTGCAATGCTCGACAGTCTTACTGTATTGTGCCTCTTTAAATGCTATTCTGCAGAATATTTTTTAAATTAAGATATTCCCTTCTTTATAAAGATGTATGTGACTCCTTAATTTTTTAGAACCAAGTGCTCCGTCCTTGGTCGCAACATGGTGCCGTGGTATGTGGGAATGTGAGTATATGTTGGTCTGTCCATCTGTGTTTGACTGGTGTCCTGCCCAGAGTGTAGTCTGCGTTTGTTCCTAGTTCACTGGAATAAGAAGTGGCTAAAGTACAATCAAATGGATGGATGTCCTATTGATAACACTGCTTCTTCAGGGCAGAAGCTACCAGAATCTTATGCAGTTTAAGTGTTGCAGAAACAGACCAAAACGATTTTAATTTTGTCAACTGTCACAAATGTTCTGTTTATTTATTTCACTTTCTTATATAGTGTAAATCATGCAGAAATATCTTCAAAGTACGCTGGTTTGTATTATATTTTTATTTTCTAAAATATAGTACCTCTTAGCAAAGTCACGCAATAATTGGCATAACCTAAGACCACTTACAATTGGGAGACACAGGATACCAATTAGGATACATACATGGGGGCAGCTCCAAGTAAACTTTTAGTTTGCTTTTCTGCCAAATATTTTTAATTTGGCCAAATGTATCCCTGAACCTCGGTGCAGGTAACAACAGACACATCCTTTTAAGTTATTCTTTGGGGAAACGGGTGAAGCAATTTGTTAAATTGAATGGTTAGACTATCATAGATTTCCAGACAGCAAAAAGACAACATTTATTTCTCCCTTCTGAATTACTGAAGTAGCACAAAGCTAGTCATTAGAAGAGAATACCTTAAACTAATGTAATCTCCAGAAATATAATGAGCCCATGGCTGGCTATGAACATCTTTGTAGACCACATGAACTACTCTGTGTGCAAATAGACAGAAAAACGCCTTTTTTTTTTTTTTTTTTGCTGTATTAACTGACTTTAGAAGAGGGGAATGAAGTAAATTTAATTCAACCACAAAAAAAAAGTCGTTAAATATTGGAACAGCGTCATATGAGATGTTAATCTGGCTGTCAATGTTATGCTTCATTCAGCGTTGCCTTCACTGTGAATTACTGCCATCTAGTGGTGTTAAAATGGAAGTGTATCCATCCGCCTATCTTCCACAAGAGTGGCTCTCGAACGAGGGTCCACTCCACCAGTGACGTGCGGTCAGGGGAGGCAGGTCAGACAGCGCCTCACCTGCCATCATGATAAAAAAAAAAGAAGAAAAAAAAAAGTACATAAAATAAATATTAATATTTTCCACTGATTTGTGTTAAAGATACATTTTCAGTATGACACTAAACATTTTTGACAATTTATTAAGGGAAAATCGCCGAATTTGAGTATTTCACGATCAAATACAGGGCAGAAGTCCCGGGTGAGGCACTGGAGAGCTGTCACATGACGCGTGCCCCTTTCTGTTCCTCAGCATATCGCCAACATGAACTTTACAGAAATATCTGTTATACAGCAGGACTCTCTACAGTCTGTGTAATGTCTTTAATGCATGCGTGAGAGAATCGTTCCTGCTGATCGCACAATAAAGTGCCGAGAAAAGTCGGCAGGTGAGGCAGGCAGTACTCTACCTCACCTCAAGGGGGCGTAAGTGAACTGACACGTGCTTTCTTGCTGCATTGCTGGCTTCAACAGAGGCAATTGAAACGGGCGCCAAGCTAAAGCCAGTAGGTCAAGAACAGTGTTTTTTTTTTTTTTAGGCTCGGCCTGATCCGACTCACTCAATAAAACATTCTCTCAAAGCTGGACTTCCAGTTCCAAACAGAAGGTGATAAATTAAGGAGATCAATGCTGGAGCTAAAAAGTTTGCTTCAAACTAGGACATTTTTACTGAAGGTCAAAATGAAATTTGCGCTGGACACATCTCTATACTTTAATTTGTGTACAGTAAATATGAATTGCTTTGACACAAGAAGGCTGCTCTATCCATTTTCTATAAAAGAAACTTTCTTTGTAGGACAACTACATTCCTGTGTATATGTTTGTGTTGTGAAATAAGATGCTCTTTTCAGTTCTTACAATTGTAAATCTGACTCCAGAGGAGTCGGTGCCTCACCAGCCATGAACCTCACCGCAGGGCACTGCACTCCACATGCCCCCGAGGGCACATCAGAGGGCAAATTAGAGTCCCTAAAATCCTAATTATGTGTTTGTAAGATAAGTGTATGAAATAATACGTTGAGATTTATATTCAGACGAGTTTTCAAATTCATCTTACCAAAATAAAAGATGCTTTGAAACTGTATTTGTTGGAGTACATTTTCTGTCCACGAATATATTGATGATTTGTTTGATAAATCTAAAATAGATCTTATTCACCTAAAAGAGGACGCTTTCATTTTAGTATCTTGCATGCAGAAACATTTATTTATTTATTTACTTACTTACTTACTTACTTACTTACTTACTTACTTATTTACTTAGTTTTATAAATATTTTCATTTCCAAACATAAAGCAATATTGCAGTAAAAGTGAACATGGTTACAAGCTCCAAAGCACAACAAATCAGATACTAACAATCTTCAATCAGTCTTTTTTTTTTCTCAACAAAGCTGCTTTTCAATAGTTCAAAAATATTATACAGGAGACCCTTCATTGAAAAAAGTTTGAGAACCACTGTTAGTTACCAAAATCATCCAGTTGAGGGTCTCAGGACCCTGGAGCGCTACCCAGTGGACTACGGGTGAAGGCAGGCACATACACTCACTCACGTGGCCTTTTTTGGCTCGTTGAAGCAAACCGTCTGTTTTCACATTCAACTGTGCCAATTCAAGGAGGCTGAACAACTTTCTTACATCAAATCCTCATTCAGTTTATTTCTTTGTCTGCCTTTCTGTCCATTTTTGAGATGTTAAGAATCCTCTCTTGGCTCTCAGTTTATTATCATGGAAAGTTCACAGGAAGTGTTTCCCGACAAACCCAATGTGTGAAAGACTTTTAGAGACTCGCGCCCTTGGTAAAACAGCTTTGGCTCCAAAATCATCTCAATGTACAAGGACCAGAGTGCAGATGGGTGGACACAGGGGAGGACAAAGGAATGAGTATATGTGCAGGCAGAACGTGTCGGTAGACATCTTGGCATATCATTTCTGTGGTGCAACGCAAGCTGGATTGTTGGCCTCCTCTCTACTTTTCACAACCATTATGAGTATATCCCAAGTTGGCGTCTGCTATAAAAAGAAGAGGATATGAATGAGAGGAAAGATATCTATGCCGTTCAGAATCCCCCTCAATTCTGCAGTCATTCCTGAAGCTTTCTGGAGAGGAGCGCTCTCCCTCTCGCCATCAGCAACAGGTGTGTAGCAGCAACCGTTTCCAGCGAAGTGCAGCTCCCCTTACAGTGATATGTCAACAGCACATCAATAACACATTCAGTCACACTCCAAGCCGTACGGCCGAGAAACTTGTGACGCCACATGCTTCCTCTCACATGAAACCTCAGGAATGAAATCCGACCACCCAGTGAGAGATGCATGTAAACAAACACCACTTCATGCACTTTGCTGCTGCACCGAGAGTTTACATCTGCATGGTCTGGTTGGTGCTCGGTACACTTTCGACAGCCAGGTTAGTGGTATAGTGGTATATATTTACCACGGGCCAATTTAGGTCTGAATGCAAGAATCTTGAGGATGATCCATTGCAATCAAACATCGCCTGGAGAAACACAACAAAATTAAATGACTGAAAAGTGGACCAAAACAAGCTTTAAATAAAGTCCTATTACAGAGCCTGTGCCAAACTGCGCCCACAAATCTCGTGCTTTGTCTCATTTTCAAATATGCTTTTATTGTAGCACTTTGGAAATTGTTTACCAAATTTAAAGTGCATTACAAACAAAATTTATTATTATTATTATTATTATTATTGTTGTTGTTGTTGTTAGAGACAACAGCAGAGGAAGAAAATCTGGAGTTTTATTGTACTTTAAAGTCTCTTCACGTGTGGATTAAATGTGTGTAGGGTTTAAACTTAATCTGCCCTTCTTATCGCTGTTCAGTCTTCCTTGTTGATGTCGCCCATCTTGGCCACATGAGGGCAGTAGATGTGTGGTTATAACAAAGTGATTTGAAACCATGTCACACTGACAGTCCACTAGAACAGAAACCCAGGGTGCCAAGGCAAAGAAATACTGTCTAACAAATACATACTGCAGCTCTATATTGAGGGGGGGAAAAAAAGAAGTAAAAGAAATACTAAGCTATTTGGCGAATTCTTTGTATCCCTGTGATGGATATCTAATAATGCTGAACAGACAGTTTTAGACATTTGCTCTTTACTAATTATGATCCTGGAGATATGATATGGCTGTACTTTTGAAGAGAGGGGGGGGGGGGGGGGAATAAATCCACAGGTTTGCGGCTTCAAGCCCGTTTCAGCCAGCTTCATAAAAATACTGAATGTGAAATCATGCAAAAAAATATCACAGGGATGAAAAAAATAAAAGAGAGAAAGGTTTTCAGATTCTGGCTTCCAATGTAGTTCTCTGTACAGTGTTAAACAACAAACAACTGTTATCTGTCCTGACAGCCTGTGTTTGAGTAATGGCACTGCTGAATCCCACGCTGAACCACGGGGGTGGGGTGGGGGGGGGGGGGGGGGGGGGGGGGGGGAAATCAGGGACCTTTAAAGGAGCAGCAGTTTCACTAAAAGATTGTACACACACATAGAGATAGGACAAAAAACATCCTGGGGGTGTGGAGGTGTGGGTCCACGTCAATGTGTGGAGTGTATATGAGTGTTGTTTGACAGAATCCTGTCAGAGTCGCTGCCTGATAGGTTATTTAATTCTGCCAGTCTTTGAACAAGTGGGCCGGGCCTGCTTGACAGCCTGATTCTTTACCTGTCACCACACTCAGGGTGCAATGGGTAATCTGTATAAGGCTGACCACCCACACTCACAAACACATTCATGCACACACACTCAAATGCAAAAGCATCAACGCGCACACCCTCAATATTGCTCTCCTGCTGTGCAGAGAAGGGTTTTTTTTTAGGTTTTTTTTGCAATGCCCCAGCAGTTCAGTGACAGCCTGTCAATCAATCAAACCCATCCCACCTCATCTCACCTGTAAATGAGTGTCTGTCCGTCTCCAGGGCCATGATAGGCTGATTGGCTCTGTCAGTCACAGTGTCAGGCAAATGTAGATCAATGGGAACCATTCAGTACGGTGCCCTGTAGATTTAAACAGATTTCTCCACAGTCATGCACTGCTGATGGCAGATGTCACTGAAGATGGACCTGGGTTCAGTGAGCTTCTGAGTAATGCATGGGCAGTGGGGGGCCGAGTGGGAATATCACGCATGTGTCAGTAGAAATAAATATGCCAAATGGAAGAAAAATAAAGTATATGTGACCATCAACATATTGCAAAAAACGCACATATACATAGTTATTATTTGTGTTAATGTTAGGCCTTAACAAAAAAAGGTACAAACACACAATATATTATAGTTATTATCCAATATATATTATACATACAAACTGCAATTAACAGTGTGAATAACTAAAATGTTTTTAAACAATTAAGTTTAGTAATTTTAAAGAAGTTAGAAGCACACACACACAAAAATATATACATATATTCTGTGTTCTACATATTGTTATATTGCATGTTTAGATTATGTGCTATAATGTGCTACTCAACAGCATTATAGATCAACATTTAGACTATTGAGTCAAAATGAAGTGTTTAAGGTATTTAGGTGCATAAAGCAGAAAAACACTGATTTGCAGTTGCTTTCTCATACTGTAAATGACCGGTTCAGCTTTGGATAGGATAGTAGAAAGATACTTTTTTTTTTCCATCAAGTATGTCTTAAGCATAGCCTGAATTTTTATAAATTTTTTTAACTACTCAACTTCATCTCGCGATTCCTTACACCAGTAGAATCAACTTCCAGTGTTCTCGTGTCATAAATTGACCACACCCCAGACACTTCAGCAGGATCTCACCATAATTCAATTCATATTTCTTCTGACCAACTCCCTCATTCTCATTGCAAGACCACAACCACATCCTGCACATTTGCAAAGTCTTTTTTTACTAATGATGCTGTCACTGTCAGAGTCCAAGTCAGGTTTCTGAAGTGGAAGAAATGACTATGGTTCATCTTCCACTTTCTCATATCATCAATTTTTCAAATATTTCAAAATCCACTCTCATGGAGTCGGGAGTGTTTGGAGCTGTTCAATTTGCTTAAAATGTTTCCTTCACCAATTCCAAAGTATTGGTCATTTTGTGTTAGATCTTGACCAAATATCTGGATTATACAGAGCGAAGAGGCACAAGGAAGCTGAACTAACAACAAAACGACCAATACTTTGGAATTAATGGGTTCACAGAATTAACGGTTCAAAATGCACAAAATGAGAATGAATCAAGACATTTTTTTTCGATGCTTAGTGGAATATGCAACATGTGATTACAGTTTAATTTAAATTAAAAAAATTTAAAATCATTGTGTAAGACAATTTTAACAATGGAGTAAATCATCACAGAATTCATTAGAAAATGTATTACATACTGCGTTGAAGCGGTTCATTACAAAATATGTAGGTTATTATGTAATGGAGTGAAATGTATTGCACCGTGTGAAGTTATTACATAATGTAGTGTTACAAACAACCTAGTTGCTTCGCTGGTGTAATTCAGAGGCAAGAGAAACAGCAGTGTTAATTGTAAAACAACAACAGATAAATCTCAAATCACAAAGAAAATATTGTTATATACTATGTACAACCAGCGTTTTTATTTACCACAAATCATATCGGTATTGCAATACTCAGCGACATTACTGCATATGATCACATATTGCATGTAAACAGCAAATGGACCTTACTTATGTTCTCAATTTCAACAGTGTCAGTGTCCTTTACAAAATTATTCACGTCCTGTTTGCTCACCCAGTCACTCACCAGTTGGACCAGCTTGTAGTTCACCGTCTTGCCCAAGAACGCTCCAACATATGAACCAGAAAGAAGACTATAACTGCTAAACTTTAGGATTGGCACATGACAGACTCGACCAGCTGAGCCACTGCCGCCCCCGTTTAAATCCGCCTTTTTGATGCCTGAACAGCTTTGAAATGTCAAGGCATGAACTCCATACTTGAACCATATTTGCATCGTCATCGGTTTTGAGGGGTTCTCCTGGTTCTAGAGAGATATGGTTCTGTATGGTGTTAATGTCACCTTTTCATAAATACAACATATTATGTATGAGTGGCTTTTTGGCGAAGCTTTATGTGAACACATCCTTTAAATTGAGTTGGAAACACTAAAAAAAATGCAGGACCGCAGCAGTTCAGGACAAAGAGAGCTCACCCTTGGTGTACACGCGCTACACAACAAGGCTGAGGGAGGTGGCTCGTGTTATTATATAAAGTATCATTCACAGGTTTGCCAGTAGAAAAGTTCCCAATGCATCACGCTGCACAGTCTGTGCTTATGGGTATGAATATCAGAATTGTTGCAATGTTTGTGATAGCTTCCTCCTCTTTAGGTAAATTGTGTTCACGGACCATAATCTGTGGAAGTGTACATGGGTGCATGCAGTGGTTTCCTATCCAGCACCATGCCTGTGGTCAGTGCAGTGCTAACCGAGTGGCAGAAGCTGTGGGATCTTTAAGCAAATTGCAAAACTTACAACTTCTAAAATCAATCCACAATTTGGTACCATGCCTGGAAGATTGTGAAATAAACGTGAGTTTACAAGATTGGCAAATCATTGCATCCGGTTTTAACTTATCTATTTCTTTCACTATATTTATAAAAAATGAAATTGCATTTTATTATTCTGTAGGGTCTCACTGAGCAATGGAAGAAGGCATGAGTATACAAGCAGATGAATAAATAACATCGAATGCATATATTCATCTCATTAAGTGCATTTAGCAGCTTTGCTAATATGGAAAAACTGACATCAGAATTTCAAGGGCGTGCTGATCTACTTTTAACCCTTTACTGTGCAGTAGCCTGTTTAAAAATGGATGCACCATATGTACAGAACAGTGTTCAGATGTTTATTTGCTGCCCTGAGGGAGAAGCGAGGGAACACAAAGGAAAATATGCAAAACAGATGCAAAGCTAACATATTTTTCAAAAGTAGAAACATGGTGCAGTACAGTTTGTTCTCAGACACCCTCCCACTAACAGCACTTTCAGTTAGATACTGTATCATCGCACAGTCCACATAAAGCACTCTGCAGTAGAATAACATGTTTTAGGTCACAGTTTGTCTCACCTCAGCATAAGGACAATAAGAGGTATTGTCTTGGTAAACAAAGTGTCCTCAACACAAGCGGAGGGAGTGGTACTCGGATCTACTGAAGCAGAAGCTTCCATGCCAGGAATGAAATTACTTTTATTACATGTAATATTTCACATGAACTCAATACAATTCAACATTAAAACAAAATCCAATAGGTTATTATTATCATTATATTACAAAGAAATGGCCCTGTATGCAGTAGGAAAAACAGCCGATTGGTGATTTTAAATAACAATATATCTTTGTATTCTTCCACTTTCTAACAGTTCTACATCACCTTCAGACAGCCATGATTAACTACCTTATTACAGTGTGTGTGTGTGTGTGTGTGTGTGTGTGTGTGTGTGTGTGTGTGTGTGTGTGTGTGTGTGTGTGTGTGTGTGTGTGTGTGTCTGTGTGTGTTTTTGTTTTTTTTTTATCATTGAAACCAGAACAAAAGTTGATTAAAAATTTCTATATTCACAAAAAGTTTATGAAATACTATACAACTTCTTATTTTGAGTCTGTAAACTTTCGGAATTTTGGAAAGCATGGAAAGAAAAAGTCACGTTGGAGGATATATTCATATGAAAAGACAGCGCGAAGGCAACATCTTGCAAAATGTTGACTACATGACTGATTAAAAAAAAATGCTTTTGTTTTTATTTATTATACTATTTACACATCATTTGAATTGTTATGCCTTGAAAAGCACAATGCTTGGGAGAAAAGTCTTATTGCAAAAAATGTCTGACCAGAAATATTATATTGAAAAACAATAAATAAATAAAAAGTAAATAAAAAATAAAATAAAATTAACATACCAAATTTCACAGTGGGAAAACGTTAGTGGACATAACACTGTGTGCATTGGCAGTGAGTCCTAATATAGATTATTGGGGCTCAAAATGTTTATATTCTTCTGTAAAATGTATGTAACAGTATCTCTGTATGACTTCCACTAACGATTTACAGTAGATATTCTCATGCTATTAGCTTTAGCCCGAGCAAATAAAGTGCTATTTAAATTAACATTTGCATTACTACGGTAATTTTCTAGTGACATAAGTGACATCCAGAAGTTGTTGTTTTTTTCAAATACATGGGACATATCTTGTGTTTCATAAATGAATGGTCTCACTGGTTCTCAACCTGTGGTCTGAGGCCCTCTTGGTGGTGCAAGAGATAACTGGGAGGGTGTATTCGGCTTCACTGGAATGTTTTGGTAAATCAGAGACTATTGGAGGTCCGTCGCCAGTCTTAATATAAAACCGAAAGACTTACTAATTCCCATCCTGATCCTCTTATTTCTTCAAGGCTGCCATTAAATATCAGCAAACATTTTATATAGATATAGTTTTTCCCATTTTAACTGATACATCCAAAACATTCTTCAAAAGTTTCGATGTGTTTGGAAGATGGGTATATACTAATAGGTCTGATAGCTAAACATGCTTTTAAACTGTTTTCCCCTAAAGGTTAAAAAATGGCCTGGTTACTGTTTTTTATTTTTGAAAACGATCTCCTGGAGAGTATATAACATGTACCATCCACACTCCTCAGCTTGTGGTGCTGAGGAACTCATCAAATGACAGAAAAATTATTCATCATCTCAAGGTTAAGTCACTAAGCCCACAGTCTTGGGCTTCATGCTGCTCACAAAGTGATTCTCTTTTTTCATGCTCTCAGGGCAAAATCAATGAGACTCAGTTTGGTTGGATATTACCTGTTTTTCCAATCCATTTATGATTTGAAACACTTGACGCCCAGAGACAGCTTGGTAATGAAAAGATAGCTGCCACAGCTTGCGTTTTTCTTCACATAGATTTCATCACTTACTGTGAAGAGTTGCTTTTTCCTGGACTCTCTGAAGATCAGACTTTTGTTTAAGTGAGATGTTAATTTAATCAGGGGCTTTTCTTTGAATCATCTTGTCAACGTGAGCAAAAAGCCGTGTTGACACTAAGTAAATCCAGGGAAGATGTGTATGAGAAGACACCTGCTGTTTAATCAAATCAGCGCGGTTTTTTTTTTCCTCGGAGTGAAGAGAGTCCTGCTGTTTAACTGGCCTGATCTATTGTATATATTACTGAAATGGTAAATAGATAGCTCGGGATAATATAGAAAAATCATAAAATACATTTTATATACAGTAAACAAATTGTATATTTAAAACTACTGTTGTGATGCTTGTCTGTGTAACTGTGTAACGAGATGTCAGATTGGATTAATGCAGGTCTGTAGGTGATTAATTGCAAGGCTTTCAAACATGTGCCCCGCGGGCCCTCAAAGGTTCTGTATACACAATCAGTACCCGTGGTGCCCAATTTGGGGGCTGCACTGTGTAGTGGTTGGTAGTCATTGCCATGAAGTCCCTGGTTTGAGTCCAAGGTTGGGCTTGAGGACCTTTCTGTGTGAAATTTGCATGTTCTCCCTATAGTGTGTGTTCTCTCTATATTGACCGGTTTCCTTCGAAAATATCCCGAATTATACATTTCAGGCAAATTAGTGACTTCAAGCTGCTGGTTGATATGAAGGTGAGTGTGTGATTGTCACTCTGTGTTTAACTTATAATGGACTGGTGTATTCTACTTGCAAACAGGCAAGCTGGCATTATGTCTAGTCCCCTGCAATACTAACCTGGATAAAGTGGTATTAGTGAGGGATGGATAGATGTTCCTAATTTGTCCACGGGCTGCATTGCATAATGGGGGAAAAAAAAAACAATGACAAAAAGACAAAAAAACCAAACCAAACTAATGGTCTAAATCCAGGGAAATCAAAGAGTTTACAATGATTACCACAATTGATGCTACCTCTAATTTCTGCAACACTTGGTATGTTCCATTCACTTCACCATAAAAGCATTAAGGACTTCCCTCTTCCTGTTTGCCGGTGAGCCCTCGAACTTGCTGATGACCTGGAGTGAACACAGAGAGGATCAAACATTTTGGAAGCAAATGAACAAATGAAGAACACGATAACGTAAGTGTCTTCTGATTGTTGGACCCGATCTGTCAGTATTTCAGTGGAAGTAATATGATCACAATATGTATATTTGCAACCGATTAACCAAACAAAGCATGTACTCTCTTACCATCGCTCAACCCACTCACACAGCACAAGATTCTGGGGGCCCCAACCTTTTCTGCCCTTCCTATCTGCAGTTATGGTGGGTCTTGGACAATGTATGGGTGTTGCAGTTGCGGTTGGTGGCAGGGAGTAGTTGGTCGTCCCTTTTGTTCCGTAGGGGCGTGGTTCTATTTCTGGCCTTTGCCTCTGGTTTCCTTGGCCTGCCAGGTTCTGTTGGGAATCCATGTCAATCCAATGAATCCTCAGATCACCTAATAGAGCAGCTTCTCCTGGTTTGCTTCTCGGGGAGCTGAGTCAGTGTCTCACTCTTTCCCATAAGCTCACGTGCATGACCACGTACAATTGACCACATTTCTATTGGCGGGTATATTCCACTATGCTTCGTTGAATATAGGGATGAAAGTTTCAGCCTCCATATCCCCAGCATTAATACTGGGCGACAAAATATGTCCTTTTCTCACGCGCAAAGGTTAAGTAAAATTTTGGAAACTAGTATTTCTTTACCGCAGTCTGTTTTTATGGTCACGCTGTTAAACTCTTTAACAGTCGTCTTTCTGAGGATGTCTTCGACTAATCTGAGAAAAGTCTTCTCGATATTGATGTTACACTCATTTCAGTAAAAAAAAAATTTTTAAAAACGTAATCTGCTCCACTTGGCATTCGGTATACCTCTCAGGTCCTCCATGTCACAATTTTTTCCTGGCAGCATTCTCCAGGCGTCCACATTTCCCTGCTTATCGATGTGCAGCCATTTGCTGATCTGATCAAGGCATATTCCTAAACTGCAGCGATGACACTGCAATTAAGTGATCCTGCAAAGTAAACAGAATTGGAATTGTTAATTTGCTTTTTTTTTTTGTTTTAATGATATGAAAAGTTTCAAAGTCTGTATTAATCAATGTTTAAACCATCAAAACTACTGCTGCATGCGTAATGTGATCGGGGTTGTTTGAACTGTTTTTTTTGAAGCTCCTTTCAAATGTGTGGAGTGTTTCAACATCTTAAGCTCATTTTGTTTGTGCAGCTTGTGTTTTAAACAGTTAACCTCTGTGCTCTCATTAGCTCCATCTCAGCAGTGGTACACAGCAGTTTTTTAAAGCAGAAATACGCTGGCAAACTGTTAATTTTAAGCACCATAAGAGACTTATCATTTCATTTACATCCAGTGATTGCTATAAAGGAGCCAAAGCGAAAGTGAATATTGGACTTTGTTGTGGTAAATCATCAGAAACACAGATCCATAAGTCCAAATTCATGATGATGCAATCCATGTCTGCTAAAAAAAACCCCATATAGTTATATCAATTTTGTAGATAATTAACTTGAAATGATCAACATTTCTGCAGAAATTAAAATATGTATTTTGCAGTCTGCAATCGAATTTGAGAAGTGAGAGTTCTTTTCACCCAACTTCATAAAAAATCTTGATGCACAGGGCTACACAGTGATGAAACTAGTATAAAATCACACTGCAAGAGGTCCCCGGGTGGCTCACTGCGCTCACCCAGTGTGGTTAGCGGCCACAGGCTTTAATGGACTGGTAGTAGGTAGCAATCTTACCATAAATATGTCTTAGGCACCATGCCGAGTAGTGTGAGGTCAGCTCGCCTGAGGCACTGGAGGAGGTTCACACCAGGTGAACTGTGTCCCTGTGGCAACTCCTCTGGGAATCAGTAGCCCCTGTGCTAAGACCCAATCTCTATTCTCCATGCGGGCTAATTACCCTACTTGGCCTAATAGTACAAACATGGATGAATACTAAACGTTAAACCCCCCTCCTCTCCTTGCTCGCTCTCTTTTGACCTTACACTTTCAGTCTGTTTCCTTACCAGCACCTTTTATGCTCTCACCCACTCAACACTCTGCTCTTCCTCTCTTTCAAATGCTTTTCCCTTTTCCTCCCATACTTACCCCAACTCCTTGCTTGTTTTTAAGAGGTGGGGGTGGGGGTGGGGGGGGGGGGGGACTGACTGGCCACTTCAGGGACCAAAGGCATGAGGTAATCACAGTAGGATTGTAGGCCTCCTTTGTCCTACATCTCAAGACTTCCCACAGTTCCATGTGGGAAAGTAAGACCACCGGTTTGCATTCAGCAGGAAACAGTGGACTGAATAATCATGTTGACAGGTGAAGGGGAACTCTTTTGTAAATGCCGAGGAAAACATGGTATAAAAATGTTTTGTTGCTGAGTACCCTTGAAGGAGCTGCCGCTTGCCAGTCCCGCCACAGCTAGTATGTAAGTGATGAGAACTCCTTTGGGCATGTTTTCAGCTTGGCTACAGCCGCACAAGACAAATGTAACATGAAAAGGAACAATCTTTAATGAGAACCAGTAACTGTTGCCCAGTAGCCTCGCTTGTAAGCAGTGTCAAAATAAAACAAATTGAGCTCACAGTGGAGAGCCGATGAGAGTCTAGATTTAGCTTCAGAATCATTTCAACCTCTCAAAAAACACAAGTGTCCATTGATTGCATAATGCTATATATTCTTTTCTTTTAATCTGTCCAAAGAATAGTTTTTTTTGGGTTTTTTTCTTTCTTCACACCAATCAAGTCCCCCACTTCATCGAGCCATTGTTAAAAAGGTGTACTTTGACCTAGAAGCCGCACGGGACACTTGCAATACCAACGATGAGATAAAATGTTTCAGTATCTCTATTAATTCTCTCATAGGTTTTCAAAGTGCGCACCAAGTCGACCCTCGGGGGCACCTGTATAGTTTTGGGAGGGGCAGCAGCAGGAACAACTTAAGCAAATATGAAGCTTGGTATGCTTGGGCCAGGGTGCCTCTGTTTTCTTTATAGGAAGAGTAGAGGCAGAGTCTGGATTGAACAGAGGAAGCATGATTTTTATTACTCATGGATATCATAAACAATTAGTATATGAACACTAAATAAGAATATGGCGTTTATCTTTGAGGATCACATTCTTTACATCTTCCAGCTTGCAGAGGCACCGCTCACATCCTTCAACAGTGCCTCATAACGTCACATCACTTTCATTAGGAGCTGGTTTCATCCTCACTATTAGAATATGTAAGCAGCCCCCATCTGGTCAACAGGTCCATGTTGAGACAATAGCTTCATTCAAACAATGCAGCCATATCGGTTGAATTGATTAGAGAAACTGCTGAGGGCATAATCGGATGAAGAGTGAGCCGATAGAGATGACACTGATTGTTAAATATACAACATAAGAGCTATTGTATGCACCAAGTTGGATCATAACATTGCAATGTGTCTCTGTTCTTGTTATCTACAGCTCAAATATAGACACCGTGCCTGCTGTATGACATCATGCAGGCCCTTTGTCTTTACCTCATCTAAAATTATTCACCATACACCACATGCACAGCCAGAGGAGTCACCGTGCTCCATTTGTCCTGATTGCAATGCGCCAGAGTACAATCATTGCCACACATGACATAACATTTTCCATAAGTATAATTATGTTTTTGATTAGCCACCAAGCTTCCTAACAATGCTGGTATTATTCTCATGCAGAACATGAAACATTTTGGGGTTTTCTGTTGACAGAGCAAAAGTCTGATAAGTCCGGGTTTGTATTTATCGGAGCTCTGTGGCTAATGGTGAGCAGATTCCTAGCTGTACTGAGAAACATTAAGGGGAAAAAAGGGGATGAAGAAAGTAGGTTAATTTGACAAGACAGAAATGAGAGGGGGGAACAGAGGAGTTGGAATTTATTTGGTTTTAACTACCTGAGATCTTTTTGCATGTGTGGAATCAAGCTCTGTGTCTGATGTCTTATTTGCCTGTCATGTCTTGTCTCAACATTTGTTGTGACCATTTGTGTAACAATTTAGGGGCTGAGGTTTGAGTTTCAAGGAGTCTCGAGATGATAACAAAGGTGCAAAATACATGGAAAAGAGCTATCCTGCACATGATTTTAGTTTGCTTTGCCCAGTAAAATATTGTATTTGTATGTTGACAGGTTTCTAAAAATAGTCAATCCATCCATCTTTCATATTCAGCTTTTAGCTTTTAGGGTCACTTACTTACACCCTTGACATGCCAGTTGTCCATCACAGAGCAAACACAGAGTAACAGAACACATTCACCAACACCAATGAGCAATTTCTGGCCAAAAATTGACTATGTTTTTTTGACTGTGATTGCAAACTAATGCATCAACAGGGAAAACATGCAAACTTCACACAGAAAAGCCCCCAAGCCTGCACTTGAACCAGGGATTTTCCACTGTGAGCTGAGAGTATTAATCTCTCGAGAGTTCGCACAGTGCTGTAGTGGTTAAGACAATAAAATAATAATTAAAAAAAAAAAAAACACTCTCGGGGGTCACAAGTAATGATCACTATCTCCTGCAGGGAAACAGCTTCAGTCGTTCTCTTTGATGATCTCTCATGTGTCGTTAATGAGAAAAATATAAAGTTAAAGTTGCAGCCTTAAGCAACTTGTTGAATGAAGGCCTTAATGGTGTTTTTGCATCAGGAAGATTAAACCATTCTTCACCAAGCACTACCGTCATTCCTCACCTGCGTTAATGGCCTGCCAATGACAAATAGAATACACCATCACTCCAAGTACATCACAGGAGGATAGATGCTGTTGCTGCAGCTGCTGACCGCACATCCTCGTCTCTTCCATGCATGGGAATGTGTGCATGAACACGTGTGCATCTTGCGTCTCTCTTTCTTTAATCTGTCGTATTACTAAAAGATTGTGTCACCCCCCCGAGTCTCAACCGTTAATCTGGAGCCTTATCATCATGCTCCAGCAAGAGCGCTGACACTCTCGGTTCCACTCAAGGTTGCTTTAATGTCACTTTGAGGTCAAATTGCTTGATATGATTCCTTGAAACTCCTGCTTGCCCAGTAGGGGACCGGCGTTACTCCCCTCAATCACGGATAAATTTACGATCCGAGGAGGGACGGACTCCCATATGCTACTGAGCGTCTCCCTGTGTTTAGCCTGCTAATCCCCACAGGAGATGGGGAGCAGCAGACCATGGTAATATGAAAAGAAGGGAAGGAGAAGAAGCTGTGAGAGGATGGAGGGAATGGGATAGGCAATTCTGAGGAGGAGAGGAGAGTATCAGTGTCAGCAGTGAAGGTGGCCCTAACAAATCAGTGACAGTGGGGATAAAAACTCGTAGCCACAGCACTTTCCCTGAAGTGTCTGCTATCAGATAAGCTGAGAGATTTAGTTAAGACTTCATATTTAGAGCATGGCTTAAGCTGTGAGATGATGTCTTAACTGTGGCGATGCCAATGTCACATTGTGCCTGCCATGCTCCATTTGTCAAATAGGATTTTATCTGCGTTTTTATAGCTGTGATACTGTATGCTTTCACCAAATTATCCAGACCACACACAAATACAACACACATTTAATAATCCCTGCTTGGATCTTCTATCCAGCATTTCTCGATCTAATGCCTCTGCTGTAATAATACGTTTTCATCTTGAAAAATAGGCTACAGGAGAATACATAAATAAATAAACGGGGAAAAAAAGCACTTTGTTTTGCTTAAGCAGGCCCTCAGCACGTTCAAATTAAGTCAAGCACATATAAAATCCTAATTCACTCATCTCTCATTACACTTCTCATCATCATTAACAGCAATAGCTGTAGATTGTCGTAAAGAGATTTCAGAAAGAGACACTGAGCAAAGCCTTTGTCATTCTCCACATGTCAGTAAGTAATAATGTTGCCTATAAACATCCACATTATATCCATCATCATTCACGCCCTACATGTCCAAGGCTCAGCAATAAAAGAACTGCTGGACAGGCAGTAATATTCTTTTAAAGTACATTTTAATGCCACTCTCAGTGGCAATCTGACAAGCAGTGACCCAAAAATATAACAAGCACATGTGTCTGTCAGAAAATGTCAAAACTTTTAGATAATGATATGTGAAGATAATAATATAGTGTAACACATTAATTCTCTTTAAATTTTAATTGTTCAAAGTTGTCTCTTTTAGAAATGAAAGAAATGGGAAAAAAAGATCAAGTGATGGTGTAAGTATTAAATGTATTTTGATTTACATTTTCACCACAGGTTGAGTTATACTATTGTTGAGAAGAGGATTTTCATAGTTTCATAGAGTTGAATTTCCGGTCCTTCGAGAACCTGCACCAACGGCCCTCTATGACAGAAATCAACATGATGGTAAAATGGAGTGAAGTTCCCAATCATCACAAAAAGTCCAGCATTACTACCTCAAACATCACAACAGGTTTTCACATAGCTGCACTAACATCATCTTCAGATGAAGACCTTTATTTTCCATCTTCATTAAAATACACATCTTTTAGAACTGAATGTAATTAAAGATCGCTGATTGGAAGTGTCACATATGGAAACTTTGAATTTGATCACATCTTTTATTTGAAATTAATTGGCAATATTAGAAAGGATTCGTACTAAACATTATAAAAAAAAAGCATGGAGTTATAGTGATAGTCAGTTCCCCAGCCAGATCTGCAGTGATGGCACTCTTTACCGGCTGCTTCAAAAAAGGAAATAAAAAACCTAACTTCTAATTGTAAATTCTTTATTTCCCTTAATTAGCGATAGTTTGCTGTAGCTGGCTAAATTATGCTTATGTAACTGCTCTAAGATAAACAGAGGCACAGTGTTGTAATGCCACAATTGCAATGTACAGCTTGTCAATCAATCTGCCCGCTGTCAAACGCTGTAACCCCAGACATGCTGCCAGCTACGCTCTGAAGCAATTGGCGATGGATCGAGGGGTGAAGAGTGAACTGAGTAAAGAAGCTGACTGCAGTAAAAAGCACTTGTTTCTATCATAACACAACTTGTAGGATGCAGTCCGGGTGTTTTAGTGTTGGAGAGGGGTAGGAATTTGCATTCCCAGCTTTAGGTGGATCATAAAGCCCAGAACCCCATTCAGATTTGGTGCCTATAAACTTGTGTTATATTTTGTGGATGTAAAAAAAAAAACTCACACACTGGAATGCAAATTCACTTTATGCGTATGTGATAGCTGTGTTATCTTTGCTGCTTGCGTGCTGCCATTTGTGAGGCTGATCATCTCTTTTTAAATTCACTATTTAGCTAATTGACACTGGTCCACTTCCTCCAGACGGTTGCAGTCCATGGAGGCCTTACCTGTAAATGAACAAGCGTACCGGGGCTTGAAGTGATGGATGTGAAGCTCGCATCAGAGGTGGACAAATTGATTTTCTTCGGGTGGATAGCTCTGGCTGCTTTGGCCAAGGGAGGGAACTGAAGATATGTCAGAGGCACTTGGCCCAGTAGGCCCAAGAAACCAGAGAAAATGGAGCCACAGCAATGATGTGCTGAAGCTCCACTGTGTGACACCTCGGCGAGAGAAAGCTTTAAAAAAGACTTTTATGTTTTGTATGGGTTGTTGATGGTGCAGGCACTCAATAAATATGTCACACTCACTTTTCATAGTCCTGAAATGAGACTGCATTTTCATAAAAGTGCGTGTATGATTTAAAAAATTCCTCTTAACATTTATAAAGCAACATTTTTAATTGCAAACCTGCTACTTTAGCAATCATTTGAATTCTTTCGACTGATCACTGGATGATCTTTACTCTGTTGATCATTGTTCTTTTGGCTTCAAATTGGTCACCACCAGCCCACAAGGGAAATATCCAACTTTTTCACAGCTGAATGCTCCACAGTGTTCACCTGCGAGAGGCTATCATTGTCTATCTGCAGTCTGGTGTTGTGAAATGAGGGCACAGGCAGTTTACTTGCTCTTTTGTTAATAACAGCTGCCTTCTGAGAGCTTCGACTCTGAGCAAAAAGAGAAGGTTTTGGGTTGTTAAACCAAAAGATTGGGATGAAAAATTCTAAAACGCTTCATAAAACTGAGGGAAACTCTGCATTCTTCATGGAAAGTGACACATTCTACCTTACACTTTGCCCATTTGACCCGTTTTTGACACACAGTATTTATTGGCGCAGCATGAAAGATAATGAAAATACTAAAACTCGGGGGCCTATGGGCCTTATAATGACTATCGCATAGATCGCGGTGTACTGTGATTCATAAAGTGTTGACTGGATGGTTTGTGCGCGATTGAAAAGTAACTGTGGTGCATGGCTACAGCCAATTGTGCTATGTCACCCTCCCAACAGGATTACGACTGGCTGGCAAGTTTAAAGGTGCAGAAAGTGGCGAGTTCTAAAACTGTCACTGCAGTGGCGATGCTCGGGTAATTAAAGCCACCAATTAAAGCTTTTATAATCAGCACTGTCAGTGAACTGGTGGGCCAGGATTAACGCTCAGAGTTGCACTTTAAATTGCTGGATGAATGTTCTGCCAAGGAATGTTTTTACATTCGGCTTCAATGGAGTGACTTATAGAATAGAGTACAGACTGGATTGATAGAGAAGTTGGAGGCTGTGTTTGCCTGAATGCATCTGTGCAGAACTATATGTGTATTGTCTAAGTTCCTTTTGTCCCGGGTTTCCTGTGCCTCAAAGATAACATGTGATTCATCATTGTAGCTAAAGACAGAAGTGAACATGTCTGTCTCTGGTTTATGAAAGCATAACAAATACATCACAGTATATGCAGCTTCGCACCATATGGTTCAGAGCGGTGGTAATGCATCACGTCATCTCACTAACAGCACTCCAGCGTGTGTCCAGGCGGCGGGAGAGCCGTCCTTAACGGTTAGAGTGATAATGCATAATAAAGGCGCATAAAAATGAGATTTAACTTTCTCTATACGATGCACCCTGGATGAATGTGTCTGCAGACCTTGGCCAAGGGGAGTTCTAGCAGAAAATAATGTTGTGTCTCTGTTTCCAATAAAACAAAATTGTAAATTATTTACAGCGGGCCACTGAGTGTGCATCCACCTCATTTGTATTCCCGTCGCAACGGTGATAGATGTGACATCACGGTGATGAATGAAAGCGGAGGGATTTTAAAAAGCGCTTCTTCTGGAAACCAAGGACAGATGGTTATTTTTTATGAGAGCTGCAGAATAATCAAACCAAATGAGCGGCACTATTTTGGTAGACAGATCCGTGAGACATGAAGGTGGTTGTGTAAATGTGAAAATTAAGATGTCAGCATCCTGAAA
Organism: Lipophrys pholis; assembly: GCF_963383615.2. Taxonomy (NCBI): domain Eukaryota; kingdom Metazoa; phylum Chordata; class Actinopteri; order Blenniiformes; family Blenniidae; genus Lipophrys; species Lipophrys pholis. The sequence goes on from NC_137638.1 coordinate 13,673,253, forward strand.
AAACCCTGTATGATAATTCCGTTGCACAGCTTGGATTGCCACTTCAGAGGGGAAAAAAAGAAGTCTGATACTGAAGTTAGAAAATGAAGTTATATTCATGTATGAGATTATCTGTGTGCAGTCGGAAATCCCTACAGTTTTGTGTTGGGGACCACAGTAAAGTAAATCTGTTTCTCCACCTGTCATGTTCCACTTAAACCACATTTCTGACCTCTCACTTTTAGCCAATTAAATTTCCAGACTCAGCTGTTGCACCTGTTCCTGCAGGGGAAAAATGGAAGAATTCAGCAACATGTTAAAACACACACACACACACACACACACACACACACACACACACACACACACACACACACACACACACACACACACACACACACACACACACACACACACACACACACACACACACACACTTCTACACGCGTACGCACACGGGGATAAAACCCGCAATGTGATTTCATACAAATTTGTTCTTTCACAACCAAGGTCAGCATATGGGTCTTAAAAAATAAATTGCCTCTGAAAGCTTTCCCAGCAGATGGCGGCCATCTTGGGTTATTGGTGCATAGGTACGATTTTTGAGCTGGGTTGCTCTCCATCACAGACTCCCTTGACCGGCTGATTGAACACAGGTGTAACAGCTGAATTACAGTCTCACTGTTGGACATTAACCCCCCTATATCTGGACTGAAAATAGTCATTACTGATGACACCCAATGTAATTGCTAATTTTACGCTTCAGCAGGCACATTTTCCACTCCTCTTCTCCTCATTCAACTCCTCTTTCTCTTCTACACTAGTCCATGCTTAAATTATTCACCTTCTTTTCTATCTTTCACTACATCCTAGCGGTAAGAGCAATTTATACCTGTCGGTCTTACTGAGGTGTCAGTCAACAACCTCAAGGGGGCAAAACTGCAAGAAAAACATCAGCTTCTCCCCCTCTTTTTGTCTAACTGTGTCTTTGTATAAGTACAGCCGCTCATTTACTTTGTGCTGCTGCTTATAACTAGATCGTATTGAAAGAACCACCATGGACACTTCATTTGAATCCTTGTGGGTTGTGGGTTCACACAGCAGAACTTCAACACTCAGCAGCAATTTAGAGTTGGAGCTCACCTGGTGGGGGAGGGGGGGCACCAGAAAAAAAGAAAGAAAAGCAAAACTGTCTTAACAGTCTTGACAAAAAGCCACATGAAGAAAACTGAGAAAGAAGGTGAAATAAAATGTGAGTACCATAAATGCAACTTCAGCTGAAATTAATGAGGGAATAATTCTCTCTTAAAACATTACAGGTTGCACTATTTTATCAGATGATCTCTTTAGAACCTTTATCTTATTCCTGTAAAAAAAAAAAAAGAAATCAGGAAAATACAAACCAACACATACATATTGAACTAAAAAGTGACAGTGGCAATTATGGAGGGTACAATGGTTAGACATATTTCCAGAGGCATTTGGAAATAACACAGAGGAACAGACCGCTCAGCTGCTGCGGGATTACCTCGAATCTGCTGCTTTCTGGCACCAAGGAAAGAAAAAGTCTCAGAAATAATTTACGTCAAAGAATGATAACATTTTCAGTTCTACTGTATGTGTTCCGTATTTAATTGTGAATTATACAAATTAGCAGGCATTTAGTTCAACCATGGTGACAATTTGTCTCTGTCCTGTGATGCCAGAGTGTATCAAGACATACAGTAAAGTATTGCAAATGCAACATCGTAATTAAATAGCATTTTTAAGGAAGCTGGTTATATTTTAAGAAGATATGTTACTAAAATGCACTTAACTATGGTTAAAATGTAACATATACTTTGTTCAATTCATATGTATAGTCTGGTGTAAAATATACTCAGTCTATCAGTAGCTGTACTTGTGGACAAATCTTTCTAGTATTTACACCTAGGGTTATAAACTACACATAAACTGTTATAATTACTGTCACATTATTTGTCAGTATGACAAACACAGTTATGGAACAGTATGATAACCGACAATTAGTTAGAAAGAAAAGCAAACAGTGCCTCGGGTTGAAGTTTTTATTGACGTCAGCTGGATTTCTCCTTTGCTCCCATCATTGCTCCTCTGGCCGTGGGTATCAACACGTGAATGTAAACATACTTTATTTGGAGGAATTGGCTGAAATGACTGTTGGTTAATGATTGACGATACGGCTGCACACAGAATTGACCCCTGGGGGCATTTTATGAAAACGCAGTCACCTGTATTTACAATAAGTTGGCAATATGTCAGTGAGTTGACTACATAATGGAACCATTATCCGATTTTCTTTTTTCTTTCTGCTAATACAACAAGACTTGTGACAATCTCTTAATATGAAGATGATGATATGTTCCTCATCTGTTGTGCTGTCTGGCTTCCCAGTCGTCTCGACATCACTCTTAATTGTGCAAGGGACATAATCATTCCACTTTATCTTTATTATATTTCCCCAGTGAGTCGCATATCCTTTCTCAGTGTATGACAAAGTGACATTAAATCCACCATTATCACATTGTGCTGTTAAAGGTTATTGTGCTTAGCGAAATTAAGGGATGACACGCATACCACTGAGTACAATACGGCTGACATGCCATGAAGGAAATTGCAAACAATAGGCGAGGAAATAATGTCTGCTTTTCATGAGACCTGTTGTGAACACTGCTGAGCAGTGATGGGATTTAATGAGACTATCCTAATCAGTGTAACAACAGCAGGAAATTCAAGAAGATTGAAGCTCAGATTTTCACTTCAAAACTTGAAAAACCTGGTGGAATCTGAAACACATTTTTCAACATAGTAAAAATGATTACTGCACAAATGTTCCCAGCATTACAACAAAATTGTGTTGCTATGCCAGGACTTAGCAATAGGTCACCAGTCCATCACAATACAAACACAGAGACAGACAACCACACTCTCACAATCACACCGAGGGGAAATTTAGTGTCACCAGTTAATCTCATGCATGTTTTTGGACCGTGGGAAGAAACCCACCGATACACGGGAAGAACATACCAACTCTACACAGAAGGGCCTGTTTGGTATTTGAACCCAGACCATCTCGCTGTGAGGCAAAAGCAGGAATCACTGCTCCACCGTGAGGCCTCAACCAGCAAACCCCTGACAATGTTTTTTTTTTTTTTTTTAAAGTGCTTATTGATCCCAACACATATTTACATTGAAGACTAATTGTCAAAATTGTCTTCAGGGAGTCTCACATGATTTGATCTTTTACATGGTGTTAGTGTAGCATCAGTTACACTTCCAAAGCATGTGTGTATTGGCAGCTCTGACTTACCTATGTTTCTAAATACTTGCGTACGTTATTTTCACCTACATACAAAACAGAACATTTACCAGCAACCACGTCTATTCTCTATAGTCTGATTTGAGGTTTCTGATTCATCTTGTGTTGTAACTTTTTCAGTTATGTCTGGTCCAATGGGTCAACACGACTCATGGTCTTTTAGTCTTTGTCTCGTAACCTGCTACGTATGACACACAGAACACGCACGCACACACATTAATTCACACTGCCAGCAACCATAACGGAAATATTGTTATGCTTGTGTGTTACTGGAGGACACCTCTTTTTTTTCTATCAAGGTCAGTGTGACTTCTGAACTTTTGCATCTACTCAGTGACTGACAGGGTGCCAATAGAAGACAGATGAGAAAACAACTTTCACACATATTCTCATCTGAAAAAATAATGAAAAAAAAACCCCAGAATAACTGTAGGAACTGAAATAACGCTGCGTGTTTGAACCAACGGGAGCAAAGGCCACGATCTTTAGTTGGCAGCGGCCACATGCTCATCTGCATTTGCACTGAGGTCAGCTCCACTCGCCGGGGGAAACTCCGCTGAAGGATGAAATGCAGGTGAGCAGGCTGCCCTTGACTGAAACAGCACATGGCCATGGATAGGAGACAACCAATGAGGATGAAAAAGCATAATAGTTGAAGGTGAGGGATTTGACTTGCGTCGAGAATGTGTGGACATGTTTTTGAAAAGGTTTGATAAAGACATACAATTTAGATATGAAGGGAAATTTCATCCTCTTAAAAACCAAGACAAATAATGTTAGAAATGGTTTTGGTAACAAATTCATTGATATGAAACAGGGACATGTTATGGCTATTAGCGCTGATTCCCTTTGCTATACTCTGTTTATTGTTTTCTGTATCCGTGCTGATGCTTTTGGCCTAATGATAATATTTAGGTTGATAGAGTGAATTAGAAGATATCAATGCATTTGGCTCACTTTTAACCAAGTGTTAGTAACGGTTGCTTATTTTCAGGGAGATGGGGAATTAACATATAAAAAAAAAGCTATCTATGCGTAAATGATTAGATGTTATGTTGCCTTGACAGGAAATGTCACAAACATATGACACCACATTTCATTGTTATTGTAAGTAAAGCAAATGAGTATAAACACACTCCTAAACAGCAGAAGAAGATTTCAGGTCCCTGAAAATACTTTACTTACATTTGTTAAGATATTTCTTGTCACTGGTAATGAGCATGGATTGTGATACACAGTTAAAAGATTATTTTGTCAGTCTTGCTTCACTTTTCCTATATCATTGTCCCCAAGTGGCCTTCTTACGGAAAACTGTTTGTGCATTCATATGTATCGGAATGACTTTTTTTATCGAATAATAATACTATTTGCATGATGGTAGAAAACAACAAGGTCATTGAGAGTAAATGAATAATGCTCATTAAAGTCACTATCTATGAACCCATGCCACCCACTCGCAACACTGGGAAACTGTGCTGACACATGACAGCTGAATGCCCTTCAACAATAAACAAATTTCACAAATTCAAACGAGTACACAAACATCCAATCGAGACAATAAACCACATGAGCGATGTGCCAGAGTTCACACAAAACTCAAATTAACTAACAAGCTTTCTCAACGTGAGGAAATATTAAACCAACATGAAGCCCAAATCAATGTGTTGTATTTTCAATTTCTACTCTATTCTGTGTGCATGGCTCTGCGTGTGCCTATTTTCATTCCCTTTTTGTGAGTGACATTAAATCTGAGGGTCGGAGCGCCCTGTGGTAGATTCAGTAAAGGCGAGTTTCTTGACCAGTGACACTTTGTGGCTTGCTTGTAACCAAGAGTGCAACCTAACTCATTACCAGTGCTGTCATTGCTTCAATTAAGTGGGATATCATGCTCTTGCACTTTTTGCAGGCACATGTGCTTTCGAAAAATGGATTCAGTTCAGACGACATTGCGATTTTCCAAGACATATTGCCTGATATGCTTTTTGAGGCCATCGAAATAGTCTTTCTGCTGCTTTATATTGTCAAAAGAAGCTACAGACTCTTAAGTGGTACACTTACCATACCCTAATTATTTAGTTTTTTCTTTGTTCATAAATATCGCTCTTATATTGTGTTGATATGGGCTGTGGTCACACAGATAATCATTCTCAATAATACAGTATATTGCACCGTTTAAGATCAAAATATAAAACCAAACATTCTCCAGTGTTCAATAAACAGGATGTAAACTGACAGTTCATAGATTTTAAAATGATAAGCTTGCATTCAGCATCTGAGCCACTTCAGAACTCTTTGTTTTGAGGTACATGTTTCTTCTACACGAATCCACACTTAACAACATTTTTCAGCTTTTTCCATTTAATCAGTAATTTCAACTGATTGCACAGAGGTGATCGACTGAGGTGATTAACAAGGGAACAGGAGCTGAAATGGCAACAGCTAATGAGGCACGCTGGGACTCGGAGGGTACGGCTCTGTTGTTGCTCCAACAACAACTTCAGTAAACAACATGCTGACTCATCCAACGACACAAAGACACAGAGCGAGCTCTTACCACCCTTTTTAGCTCCGAAAATATTGCATCTATATAGATAATGAAACTATAGGCACACAGAAAATAAACCAAATACAGACCGGTAGCTGTCAAATCCATCTTTAGAAATGTACAGTTTTCCCTCCGGTCAGACTTTTATTTCTCCTACATCCTCTCTCATCCTTTCCTTTCACCCCTGGACAGAGAAGGGACTTGGATGACTGTGCTGACAGACTTTCATACTACTTCAGGGAGGATGAGTCTCTGAACAGCTCTGGCAGATGTGTGTGTCTCTTGGGTTTGAACAATCACTGCTGGTGGTCTTAACCTTTATTTTTGCAACAACCGAAAATGCAATATATCAATACTGGGACACAATGGTGTCACAGTGGATGCTTGGATTCATTTGCAATGAACCGTGCAATCCTTTCACATCCAGTCTCTTCACATCCCCGCGCCAGACCAGCTGAGCAACATCTGGATGATTGTTGGTGTCAGAAAAAGCCGACACACAACTTACAACATGCAGAAAGTGAAAGTGAAGTTTTTACCTTTGCATTAAACGGCTAAAATAAGAGGAAGTGTTGGTGTGTTGAATGCAGGATCACACGCATTTGTTGACAGACAACAGAAGCAAACTATTGATTTGCACATGGGCTGAGAACAGATTTCTACTTTGATTTCCTGGAGTAAACACAGTGTGTTTGGATAGTGATGTACACCAAAACCTAGTCTGTTGACTCCATTTGTCATATATATTCTCTATTCGATAATTCAATAAAGCGTTTGAGACAGCAGCTGCTGAGAGAGGAACTTCGATGCAAGCGTGTCTCAGTTAATGTATTTCCGTCAGCAGGAAGGAGAGACAGAAGGACGGAGGAGGGGGAAGTGGATGGAGGTGAGAGGTGAATGATGTCTCCATCACCCCAACACCACTTTTTTTATGTGGATCCTTATACTATATCCTCATCGTCTAGGCTCTTTCCATTACTCCTTTCTGCATTTATAACAGTTTCTTGCATCTTTCAGAAGGATTTGTGTGTTTGGTAAAAGTCGACTTCCTAAAATCCAGCAAGAACATATGGCTGTAAATTGTAATGAAGTGCTACTCTTCAATTATGTTCTCTTTGTTCTTCATAACCGCCTGTTTCACCGTTTGCAGAGAACTATTAGAGTTATTGTTGACACACATTATATATCAAACAGGTTTTCCAAATTAGTTTCGTCTCACTTCCTTTTCTCTGTTAATCAAAATTTTGGTTCGCACTCATAGGCTTACTAATAAAACGTGAAAAATGGCTCCAATTCCAAAAGTTTCTGGTCGAGAACTGTGTTTTTGACAGAAAATGAGATTGAGAGCAACGCTTTGGGTTTTAAAGTGGCCTATTTGGAGCAAAATCTCCAATTGTTTCCATCAAGATTGGGCCAATATGACAGGCCACAACACTGAGTTACTGACGAGAGAGAGAGAGAGAGAGAGAGAGAGAGAGACAGAGAGAGAGAGAGAGGGGGCTATCGGGGATTAATACACTAACAACCTCGCCTCAGATTTTCCCATCTTCATGAATATGTATGAAGAAACACACCGGGAGAGCATGCACAACTATCTTTGATGCTTTAATGCGCATTAGTGCAATAATAAGAGAGAAGCTACTTAGATCACATAATACTCCAGAGTCTCATCATAAATAACAGCTTACATGTAGCTTACTCAGATAAATAGGCGGATGGATGTGAGGGAAGGAGTGCCTGATTTCAGTCAAGCTTAAAGGAGATTTCGCTTTCATGTTTTGTGGACTCAAACACTCACAAATGTGAGCTGAGGGAATGTGTGTAGGTATTTATGTGTGTAGGTAAAAAAATAAAAATAAAAAAATAAATAATGCTAGAGCAATCAAATTTCCAGAAAATATCATAGACTCCCATTACACCCACAAAACTCTCGGTGCCATTACATCGTGTCGCAAATTAGCAACTATGAAGATGAATGGAGCCACAAAAACACAATAACTTACAGTTCGGCATGTAGAATCATCTATGAATTATTAACAGAAAAAGAGAGGAGATGCAAAGGCTAAATTAAGAAAAAGGTCCTACACTACATACAGGATTTGACAAATATCTTCATGATGCGTCCCCCCCATGCGGCACATTTCCAGCCGAGCACATGGGTTCACGTCAGCACACAAAAGCGAGTACAAATGACAGCACATCACCGCCACACATTGCATATCACTCATCGGCGTACACACACACACACACACACACACACACACACACACACACACACACACACACACACACACACACACACACACACAGACACACAGACACGCACGCACTGAGAAGCACACATCCTATTTGTCCCACTATATGTGCAGCTGTACATTATCTGTGGCTTCACAAAGAGGCCATTAGTTACAGTCTCTCATCCACATATCAGACGGCGAGTCCCCTCCTGGAAATTCTCTTCTTCACTTTGCCTTGACAAAAAAATGATGCCAAACACAAGGTCTTTAACTTACACACATGCACGCATGCACATGCACACACACAAATATACATTTGTGCAGACCACATAATACCCATTTGAATACCAGGGGATTGATGAGGAACAGCAGGATATGTTGAATGTGGTGTGAATATATGGTATAGCATTTTATTACTGCTTTTAGGGATACACTATCTTAACTATAAACACATGTGTAACTTAAATGATCACCTGTACCTTCAAAATTGGATTTATTTTCTTTACAGTGAACGTCATGCACCATTAAAACCAGAGAAGTGAATATGCAGGTGAACCATCTAGGAGTATGTTTGGTCCAACTCACACTTCAACGATGGATTACTGATTAGCATAATTAGAATGAAATGAAGCACCATTCCACAGGTGATGTTCCGTTAGCCATATGTGTGCACAGTATAAGGGAGTGAGGTTTTAACCGGTCTACGACATGTGCTGTATAAAGAATATCGGGTTTATGAGAGCTGGGTTTTCAGAGGTATGACCATTTGACTGCCTTCTTCTGCTGTCTGACAATGAAAGATGTGCCCATAACGAGGTGGCGACGGACAAACTATGTAATGGGAACCCAACCTGTGAGCCGAGCCATTAATCTTGGTAAGGCAGAGATCGCTGGTGGACCATGTCTGTTCACTGTAACAGGAACAGTAACATTAGGATTTCATGCCTCTCTGACTCCTTCCAGGCATGTCCTGTGCTCTGTTTTTTTATTTTTATTTTTTTATTTTTTAAACAAAACACTACTATACATTGCTATCAGGATCCATGGTAGCTATATAAGATAATCCCTAGCAGAGTAAATGATCTACTGTAGGTCCTGTCAAAGGATCATTAAACACTATTTTGTTGACACATAATTACAGCAGGTTCAAGTCATGGGGCACAAGGTGGCTTGTTCACAAGTATTTCTCTCGGAGCTCTCCTTTTCTTCTTTACTGTATAAACATGCCGGTCCAGCAAATTCAAGACTATAATTGTGCTGTAGACTGGTATATTGGTTTAGGTTACAATGATGGTTTTATGGCCTAGCTGTCGGTACTTACTTTAATTTATGGCGAGGACAGAGTGATGCGAACTGAATTAACACATTGCTTTTGAAAGTATATCCTTGGCTAATGAAACACAAAAGGCAGATGGAGTACGAATCAAACACATATTATACCTATTCAGACACTCACTTGTTCAGGTTATTTACATTTATGTGCAAGCATGTACTTAAATGTTCTAAAGTTATTGTCAACAATTTATTCATTAACTTGTAGACATATAAAACACTAATATAACAAGGTAGAAAAAAATAACATGGTCAAGAAAGTTACACAATTCAATAGATTATAACCCTTTTTTTAACTGATTAATTACTGACCATTGGCAAATATGAAATTCAATCTTTATTACTGTACTTTATTAAAGATAAAGAAATTAAACAAAATATGTTGATGAATGGGCTCTTTTTGTCATTTAATGACTCGTATATGGCGACACTGTGTAAATTTTTTTAAGTCTACACTCTTTCTACACTGCAGACAAATTTACCTGATTGTTAAAGGTGTGCTTATGTTTCCCACACAGTCTAAGTATTTCTGCTTTTAATTTATTTTTTTTAGAAATGTGAAGCTGCATCTCCTGGACCAATGGGAGATGAGAGGCCCATTTTCTTTATACCACGCTTCATCACAGTAGAGATGAGAATGAAATGTTACAAATAGGAGCCAATGCACTTTTTTGGAACATGTGGAACAAAGGGACCCCCTCCTTCACAACAAACATGGCGTCTTCGCTTCATTAAGATAAGTACCCCCTTTCTGTGCTAACGTGCTTTACGAAGTAGATGTTTGGCTGATGTTGCTGGCTGTTTTACATCATTCATTTGAATTTGCTTGTCTTGGACTTCTGCTGACTGACACTATAATGTACCATTTTTCAGGTCTTGCACTGTTAGGTGTGTTGAATGTTTAGAAATATGCATTTTTGATGACAGTACTTTCTAGTGAAAGTGCAGTGTGTTGCACAATTTTAGTCTGAGATTTTTTTTTCCCATGCTTTTTGCACGTTATTAGGTGCTTGTCTCTGGCTTCATGTTATTCATCCATCCATCTCCTGTACAGCTTCATCTAACTTAGGGTGGCAGGGGCCTGGAACTGATCCCAGCTGGCTATTGGTGAAAACAGGGTACACAGTGGACAACTTACCAGTCCATCACAGGGCAAACGCACAGTCACTCACATTCACATCTATGGGCAATTTAGACTAGCACATTAACCTCAAACACATGCTTTGGACTGGGGGACGGGATCAGAGTACCCACATGAAGAACATGCAAACTCCACATAGGAATGAGCCAATTTCAAAATAATACAATATAAAGCAATAATACAAATAATCAATTTTCAAACAGACACTTGATATATTAAGTCACATTTAGGTTGAACTCTTTGAAAATATCTATAGTATTTGGATATGGATAGGCTTGTATAACCTACAAAAATAAATTTCAATAAAATTGTTGTTCACACAGTTTTTAAGTTATATTTTGTGAAAAATGTGTGGACTTAGGTCTTACAATATCTCCAACAACACTCCGAGGTGCAAAAAGTGTATTCCCTGTATTTTAGTGAGTCCCTCGTAAAGGCTTAAGTCAGCCTTGCGATTATATATATATATATATATATATATATATTTGTTTTGTTTACACTTCAAAATACAATCTCATCCTTCAAAAATGTGCTACCTCATAGCCGGGAGTTAAATGTCCTTGTTTGGGAATGTTCAAGAGCAAAAAGCAAAACCATTTGCCTTTGAAAGTTTTGCGAGTGTTTCTCAACCTCTCCAGGTAAACATTCGTCTAGATCACTGAGGAGCTTTTATGAGTGCCAAGCCACCCCTCAAGACCCTTTGATACCAAAAATAGAGCTGCTATAATGCAGCAAACAAAACAGAACAAAACAATAGCACACGACACAGCACCTCTGCCAGCGGGGTGACAGGGCACCGGCTCCGATGATTGATGATGAGCGAGGGAAGTATCCTCTCCTCACCATGATAAGAGGCTATACGAGTGAGGAGAGGTGAATACAAGGATTAAATGAAGCCGTGAAGTTGCAGCAGCATAACCGTCAGTTGAGACAATGTTTTATTTACCCTTTAGATACCAGTCATTAAACATGAAGCACAACTCATTCACCTCTGCTGAGCCACCAGAGAGCGAGTGTATCTGTTTAGTGTCCTGTACAGTATGTGAAGTCTGCCTGTGCCTGCTTGTGAATCTACTGCGGGTGCGCCGACCTTCAAAACCTCTCATGTACGGCTACATCACTGAATTTCAGTTCAGAAATCTATGTGAATTCAATGTACACACTCACCTAATATGAATAGAGGGACGCAGTATTCATAAAGCATTAGTCACAAAACATTTTAAAACTCATGATGATGGTGCTATTGCTGATCAGAAATCTCTTATTGGATCCATCACATTCACACACAGAGGGAGTTTGGAGTGACCCACTGGACCCCTAATGCATGGATCTGGACTATGGAAGGTAACCAGAGTACCTGGAGAAAACCCATGTTTGATCTGCTGGCACAGGTAGAACATGGAACCTCAAACCAGGAACATTTGTGTTGAGAAGCCAGGTCGCAAACCATTAATCCATAATGCGGCCGTAATTCTTTTAAACAAACTCATAATACCTTTTGTTACATTTCTTAACCGTCTTTACTATAGGTCTTATATTATATGACTCTCAGCAGGCATTAATGTCCAGAGGCAGCAGACTACTGCGAGGCATTCATTTCAGTTGCCACTTTCTATATTTTTACAATGAAGTTTCAACTACTGAGCAATAAATGTGTGTTATTTCATTCAGACATTTATTGCTACTTCGAAAGTCTCCTTGCAAACAACAAGGTGAATTGTAGATTTAAAAAAAGAAAAAATCCCATGCTGCTTATACATAAATGAAGTCATTAGAAGTGATCCTTTATTGCCTTTTTAAACGTGCACGGGTTTCCCTGGACACCAAATAAGACCACAAATGACCATATCATGAATATTTAAATGAACATGGCAAATGTCTTGAAGAATCATAGTCTATCTTTACATCCAGCAGTTATGCAACATAATGTTTGTGGAGTTTGGTTTATGGCTGCTGGTGTTTAAATAGGAGAGAATGTCTTTAAAAAGAACAACACTATGCATTATTCAAAGTGGAGTAGTTGCTATAGTTCTGGAAAAGATCTTTACAATTCTATAATCTGAAATAGGTATTTCAAGCTTATTATTTTAGGAATGTTAGCACTAATATTATTTTTCTTTATATAGCACCTTTAAAAGGTAGGTTTTGCAAAGTTATTGTGAACCCACATGGTGCAGTGGTAAGTTTTCTCTCTTCACATTGGGAATATCCACGGCTCGAGTCAGAGCTTGGTTTAGTGTTTGGGTGTGTACTCTAGGAGCATCTGTAGGTTTTCTCCATGTGGTTTCAGTCCAAAAAACTTGTGTTTGGGTTATATTGGTGTGTGTGTGTGTGTGTGTGTGTGTGTGTGTGTGTGTGTGTGTGTGTGTGTGTGTGTGTGTGTGTGTGTGTGTGTGTGTGTGTGTGTGTGTGTGTGTGTGTGTGTGTGTGTGTGTGTGTGTGTGTGTGTGTGTGTGTGTGTGTGTGTGTGTGTGTGTGTGTGTGTGTGTGTGTGTGTGTGTGTGTGTGTGTGTGTGTGTGTGTACAAGCTGTGAGATCTTGGAGGGACTGCTTTAAGCATTTAAAAAAAAAAAGAAAGAAATTGCGATCAGTCGTCCACCATAGGCCAATGCTTATCCTCCCACCAACAAACAAACTGGATCAAGGAGCATGAGTAATAATGCCATTTGCAGAGCCGGTCGAGTTACTTCCAAAGAAATACAGCACATTAATAATTTGTGAGTACTTTGGACTTGAGGCAAAAAATACTCAAGAAAAAGAAGTGCTCAGGAAGATGTGTTGTGGGGTTGTCATTCCGACAAGAGGAAACAACAAATTTTTTACCAGCATTTCCAAAAGAAATACAGCTTGGACTTGGAAACCAGGCATATTTGGGTGGACCTGATTGAGTTCACAAATCTGAGCTGAGAAAGCTCCTGTAGTTCAACGAACAAGGCAGATTAACCTCTAAATGCACAGATATACAGAAAACAAAATAATTGATAATTGTGATGTTTGCTCTGTGTTCAGGTCTGTACCCACGTTACTGTGATACCCCTCGTGTTGTCATGGAAACATGACGCTGCACCCTGTTTGTCCTCTCAGTGTTTATTTATTATGTGGAGTATTTGATGGAGCTTTTTGAGCTTTACGTATTTGTTCCGACTGTTGACTTGAAGATAGTAAAGGCTGTGTTGATGTCGTCTACTGACATTTGCATTAATGTTTGGGCACACTGCAATGGTCAACAGGTGAACCTGAAAAAGAAAAAATCAGAAGTCAAATAATTATCTGTTCAAATAATTACCATCAACACCAACAATTTCAGCTCAATAAGGATTGGATGTGTACGTCATAGTTCAAAATGAATCTTTTTACCTGGAGAGATTGAGCAGTACTCGCAAAACTTTCAAAGCCAAATGGTTTTGCTTTTGCACTTGAACATTTCCAAACAAGGACATTTATCTCCTGACTATGAGGGAGCACACTTTTGAAGGCTGAAATTGTATTTTGAAGTGTAAACAAAAGATAAACAATTGCAAGGCTGACTTAAGCCTTTATAGGGGACTTATAAAAAAATTTTCTACCTTGGGGTGTTTTAGTATAAAATCTATTGCAAATGCACACATTATTCACAACTTATAACTTAGGAAATGAATGTAAGTCCATGCTGTGTCTTCTGGAAGATGGAGGGAGAGTGTGTGCGTTTTTCCGTGAGCGCATGTGCTCGTGTTTGTGTGTGTCAACTATCTCAGACGCCGAAGATATTCGTTTCCGCTGTATCATACCCTTGTTGCTAAAGTATCTGCATTTTCCTCAGTTTGTTACTGCTGTTTTGCCAAATCAGTTTAATCCCCCCAAAGTGTTTCCTGCTAATTATAAACACCAGAACAGATGGTTTGTAATTCTTTTACTGAATGTTGTGCAGGCTGGCCAAAGTGCTGTGGTCACATCTTGCTCTCTCGTGGTTCTTCACAGCTCTGAGCTCATGGGTCATATAGAAGAAGTTCAATTCCTGGCCAGCACCGATAGCATTAGAGGAGAGCAATAGCAGGTTTAAACACTATTGCACCGTCATGCCTCTTTTAGCTTGATTTAAAAATCTTCCTTTTTCCAAATCTCCACCCTTTTTTAACCTGTGATGTAAAACCGTGTTTGTTTCCCACCGAGATTCAACTCGGTAAACAGACTTCTCATTTACTGCACAAACAACACATGTTCGTCCCTGATTTGATTTTGTAAGCGATAAATTTCGGCCCGATTTAAGTTGTGTGTGTCACCGCTGTTTTCCTCACTGGTTTTAAATTTGCTCAAAGGTACCTTTTCTCAATCCCATCACCATCTCTTTGCACATGACAGTACTTTTTTTTTCCCCCCCTGCGTTTTATTTGCTTACAGTTATGGCAGGGAAAGCATGTAGTTGTGCAGACGTGATCAGCTTTTTGACAGATGGCACGTCCTCACTCCTAAACCGACTGATATTGGCTGGTGGCTGCGACTGGACAGCCATCGTAAACTTGCCATATGTTGCAATATGCTGCACAGATTGGAGCAGGGGGCAAGTCTATTTGAGGGCATGGAGTGGCAGGATGAAACATCCATAGAGGGATTGAGCATATGGTCAAATCATATCATCTCCACTTAATTTCAGTAACACATTAGAGCCAACACTAGGTTGCCAGAGACGAGCAAACGGGAGCATAAAAGTCTCCTGTGTGAGATGGATCCAGCATTTATGAACTTCAATCATCTACTATTTCCAGGTGAGAACACATTTTTCTCCCAACATCTGACAGCAGTAGTCTTGGTGAGTAATTTATAAATTGCCCATATTCGAAGACTTAAATCCAACACGTGGTCGATTTATTTTCCTAAATTGTAATTGACAATTTCTCTCAAGGGCAGAGTGTCACCAGGACTGGACCTTCTCTCCAGACCTGCAAATGGTTCCTTTCCGCACTGAATGAAATTTTCTCCCTGGCTTGACAGGTTGAGGCAGCCAAAGAGCGCACATGCTCGAGAGAACGAGGAACAGAGTGGGGAGAGCAGGGAGACAGAGAGAGGTAAATGGTTGTAGGTGTCAAGCCTCTTGAAATTGGCTACCTTGTCTCCTGGAGATGGTGTGTGTGTCTCTGCGTGCACACACAGGAGGAGCACACCTTTACTTGAACTGACACAGTGTGTGTCTGTGTGTGCGCATGTGTGCATGTGAGTGACTAAGGGCAGCAGTGCAATGATTTGTCTTTGGCATCTCTTGAGTGAATACAGACTCTCACCCTCCTATCCGCGGGAGCAACACATTAAAGGAGACAGGTGAATAAGATTCGAATGTTAGATGGAGGGAGAGTAGCCTTTCTGACACCACACTGTATGAAACTTCCTGCTGTAGTCTAGGGGACAAAGCTCGTCCCGCGGTGACAAGTGCTTGTGGAAAGTTAAAGTGACATTTCAGTTTGGTGGTTTGAGGTGGAACCAAGTGCCAGGGCAGGGATGGATCAGTGCCTCCCACCGGGCCAGATGGACACTCCTTCAAAGGACGGTAGGAAACAGAGAAAAGGTTGGGTATTCCATCTTCTAGACCTCTGTGAGCAAAAACTACAATAAATCAACTGCAACTCCTGCAGTCACCGAATACTTGTAGTGTTTTATGCGAATAGAACACAGTCAGACATCCGGACATCCAATGTAGAGCAATAAATGTCATTCAGTCACTCTGTGTCTGTGTCGAAACACCACTCAGAAATGAGTGCTAGGGGCGACTCTAAGTGCCGATCACTCAAATTCTGTTTGACCACTGATCCATAGCTTTGTTGCTGTTAGACAAGTGTAGCACTAAATTGTGACATATGACTAGTGCTGGGATGTTAGTGTTCTTTTTTTCCCCCCTCCGTACATGCCGTACTAGGTCCAGACCTTTAAATCTTTCTGGTTTAACAAGGAGGGGTCACAGTGCAGGTCACAGTGACTATTCATGTTGATATCCAGTGCTAGTGAAACAATATGCTTCATTATTCTCTGAAGACTTGAAGCGGTAGGCTTGATGTCAAAGAATATATGTGCTTATTTCCTGGAGGTTTACATCAGTCCTATATCAAATCATTGACAATAACAGTGGAAATCAATCAGTTATTCAGTTTTTGGACAGTGCTACATATGGCACTCAAAGGAAATCAATTGCTCTGGAGTAACTTAGAGGTTTATTGTGCTGGAAAGACAAACGTGACTCAAGCCATCGGTAGGCTGCACTATTTTTTTCTAATCATATGAGAGAAGCAGAAGGAAAGAACTTTAAAGACTTCGATCTTATTGATATTTGCACTTAAATACTTACATTTCTGTTGCTGGAACAGATCCATGAGCAAATTTCTTCACTGGTCTCCTACAAGTTTAGGAATTTTCTATGTTAGTTAAAGCCTCACCTGGCAATCTACCCTCATAGTTTTCTTGCCAACACTCCAACTAATCCCCACTGTACTCGCGCCAAAACTTGAACCACTCAGTCACTAAAGGAGCAAACACATTTACGCATAAGCTCAGTGGCTATTTACTGCCCAGTTTGATCTCAGTAGAGCCAGATTAGTATTATGGAAACATTCAAGAACTTTTTTTCATTTCAAAAAGTAATATAAACCGGGCTGAACAGTAGTTCACTGGTTAGCGCTCTCGTCTCACAGCAAGAAGGCCCAGGTTGAAATACTGGCTGGCCCTTCTGTGTGGAATTTGCATGTTCTCCCCATGTGTGCATGGGTTTCCTCCAGGTACTCCGGTTTCCTCCCACAGTCCAAAAACATGCATGTGAGGTTAATTGGTGACCCTAAATTGCCCCTATGAGTGTGTCTGGTTGTCCATCTCTGTGGAGTTTTCCCTGTGATGGACTGACAACTCTTTGCAGGATGTCTTCTGCCCTCGCCCATAGTAAGCAGGGATTGGGTTCAGCGTCTGGCGACCCTCCACAGGAGAATTTTTCTTCTCAGAAAAGTAAGTGCAATCTGAATAAATAGTGATTGTCGAACCTTAGGCTGAGGAGGAACAATCAAGATTAAGTCCTGGCCTTAAAACATTGGACCAGCTTCTCCCTATTCAACAGATGATTGAAGGGGTTTGACAATCCAGTCGACATATGTTTTTTAAATTTGGAGAAGTATTCTGTCTGTCTGCCTCAGGTACAATGTGGGATGTGCTTCAGGAGTACGGGATATCTTGGCCGCTGATGCAATCAAGCCAGTCTCCGTGCTTCTGCTGTCTGAGTGGTTTCCGTATATCAGGCATAAAGAGAGAGTGTCAAGGTATGGTCAGAAGGGAGACGTCTCTGCTTTTTTCAGACGATTTCCTTTTTGGCTACATGTCATGAGTGCCTCCAGCATGTACTAGGACAGTTAACCACCGAGTAGTTGGGGTGTGAATTAGCGCTATCGTTCTGTCACAGAAAAAGCTGGGACGCCCTCTCCAGGTAGGCGGGAAGGACCTGTTTTATAAGCAGGAATTCAAGCATTTACGAGTGATACTCGTGAGAAATGGGAAGAAGGATTCTGATGAGCAGCACTGAACTGGATTATTACAGTGAAGGTGGAGGAGCTGAGCTGTTTCCTGGTCATTCTACATCTGCACCCTCTTCTTTGGTTTGAAACACTGGGTTATGGTCAATAGAGTAGCCCAACCTTCTGAGCACCCAAAGTAGGACAGGAAGCCCCCAGGTTACCTTCCATCAGAGGTCACACATTCAACTGGGAAAAAGCCTCGAGTTCAACTCAGGATCTGCTGGAAAGAAAATTTCAGGGTTGGTCTGAGCGTGGCTTTCGGTCACTACAGAAGTGATGTCTGGTTGTTTGCTCTCCATTTTGTCACCGTAACCTGTTGACTAAGTGGGAAAGCAAACTGAAGGTTGGAAGGATGACATCTGATGTGCAACGGGTTTTGTTTTTCTCCCAGCCTTATGTTAGCAAAAGCTTGTCACTTCCTGGCTGCATGATTTCTGCAGCCTTCAGTGTGCATGTTTTTACCAATAGCATAGCATACCACAGCATGAGAACCTAAAAGTATGGTTCTCATCCTATGTTATTTTGTGAGCAATAAGGTTGTTTACATTTCTGCAGTACTACAAGCACTGCTGTCATCTATTGCATATATGGTTCTGGGTGTTATTGTTTTTATATCCATTGTGGACAGTTCAAGAATGGCTATTTTCATTCACAATTTGCAGTCAGTGTGCTTTTTTTGAACCAGTTGTGACCCAAATCAAGCAAAATCTTCAACATTTGGAATTCAGTTTCTCAGAATAAGGTACAGTTTGAACCTAAGAGAGTTGAAGATAATTACAGTATGACAAAAGAACAAAACACAGTTCAACAGGTACAGTATATGCACACGAAGTTGCTCAATGAGCTGCATTTCAGATAAACTCACTTTTGTCACTTTGGCATTTTTCAACAGCCTCAAATGTGTTCTCGTGCACAAAAGTGAAATACAATTAATTTCTAATGAGATGTAGTTTCAAAATGTAGGTTCATGACATTTCAGTTTTGATGGCTTCAACCTTTCATGTGCCAACACCCTGCTGCACAAAACACACTGACATTTTGTTCTCAATACAATCAAATCAATGTCAAATTGTGCATCATAACTGTGTTTTGCCATGCTCAATGAGCACATGCAAATAAACGCACTTATTAAACTAACAACCAACCTCTTGTTAGATTTGTGTATAGTCCCCTCACAGTTTTCAACCAGCTCGTCAAAAACAAGCTGTGGTTCTGTTTGCCTCCTAAAATTTCAGTTAAAAATCATTAATGCAGCACATATACCTTCACTTTTTGAGTTCATGTGTGAGCAGTATTAGAAATGATTTCGTTTTCCATATTTGATCTTTCTTTTCACTTCTTTGCAAATATCGATAAATGCCACGATAAACTACACTTTAACATCACTACTCCCCAAAACCTTCACATCAATACTTTTCTATTGCATAAGCGATCTACTGTATGTCCTCCCGATGTAAAATTGGCTGAATGATATAACCTTGTTGGTTAATAGCCAGAATCCAAGTAAATAAATGATGCTGGTTTATCTTACTCAATCGCCCACAAAAACAGCTCGGGCTATAAGAAGAAATCTTATGTAAATCTTCCCCCCCAGAGAAAAAGTTTGAAAACCACAGCAGCGAGCGTTGCTTCTATTGACCCAGGCAGGCCCTCTGAGTTCCTGGCCACGTGCCACGCATTACTGCTTCTCCATCACCGAACTGAACACTGCTGGGAGGTACTTGTTGTTCACCCACCCTGGCAACCAATTAAAAAACAGCTGGAGTTTTGCAGAACCATTGAAGATAAGAGCTGTTCTCCGGGGTGCAGCGTTCGCATAACTGCACCACATTATCCTCGAGGGATAATCAGCAGCCAACAGCAATACCGCGCACATCACAGTGAATGGAAGAGTCGTCCTCAAACAGTTGTACACCCTCAAAGATCAAGTAGTGCTCGAGCCCGGTCTTTAATTTTTATAAGATCGACTGTATTAATAGACACTATATTGAATGATATTAGCGCATCATTACAATATGCTGTGTATCAAAACCATTTATATATATATCGCATTGGATTCTTGTCAGAGATGAAGACAAGTACAGTTTGACCTTCCATTGAGCCTCGTCTGCATCAGAACACAGTATGCTGCTGTGTTTTTGTACCCGGAAGCTCGAGCCATGAAAATGTTCTGGTTTGCTTGTTCTGCAAAGATCCATCCAAACAGGCTCACAATCCCTTTTAGCACTTGAGTGATGGTTAAAGAGACCCTGTTAGACAAGCTATCAGGAAAAAATTCATACACCAGCAGCTGGCTCAGCAGAATGCAATGGTGATTTAATTAGAGCCACATTAATAATGATTGCGTGTCTCATGGGCCTGTGGTGTTTGCATTACATTTGTAGAGCTTTTGTGTGCACCTCATAGTTCTTACAAGAAGGCCATATATTGAAGGAAATAGGGTCATTTCAGTGCTTTATGCCTGCTGCTGTAATGGCCTGATTCAGTTAGGGCTGGATTTGTACTTCTGATTAGGGCTGAATTTGTACTTTTGATGATTGCTGATTGTGTTATTTAAATGTACAGTATTTAAACTGTTGATTTAGCATCATTATCTGTGGGGTTATATTTGTGTATATTAGTGTCGCCCCTTCTAGAAATAACTTTGGAACTTATAAATTCAAACTCATTCAGGAGCTACAATGGAAACAGAAAACCATAGGTGAAAACTCACAGATAAGATGATATACAAATTAATCTGTCATAAATAAGTTAAACAAAAATAAAGTACATTATAATTGCATTTGCATCATTTTGTTTGGTGAAAATTTTACATTTTTCAAACTTGTTGTATGTTTAGTTTAATCAAGTCAGAAAAGTACTTCTTAAAGTATTCTTTAAATTGTTCTTGTGAGAGCTCTTAAAAATGTATTTAAAGACAAAAAAACACTTGTGTGTACAGCTGCGGTCTTTACCACATTGAACGTTCTATCACTAATACATCATTTGGTGGAGCGGTTATACATTCCACGTGGGCTTATGCTGGGAAGCTTGACATGAACTGGATCATCAGTCGTTCTTCTCGCTGTCCAGAAAGACTCATCAGGACAGCTCATAGGATTGTTCTTAAGGCTCCTCATAGAAAAACTTTACTGAGATAGGGCAAAAGTGGAGCCAGCTTCTACTTTTTCAACAAATAGCAACAAGATGTATTTTTTCACACCTCTTGAATACCATGTTTCACCAGCATCTGCACACACGCACACACAGCTCGTATCTGTGCTCCGGCCCATGTACTGCACCTGCCAATCACATGTATGGGTGAACCTAATCTACAAGCATTTACAGATTATCTTATTATTATTTTGTAATAATGACTATATATTACTATAAATCTTTGAGGTTTTACTACATCATCAATCAACAAAATACATATATTTTCACATTTCAACTTTATTGTCTTTCATCCTTTATGATGGGGAGGTTACTATCGGGTTACTTTTTGTTCTTTGAACTTAAATAAAGGGCAGAAATTGTCCTCTCAGGAAGTCGTCCTGCTCGTC
Organism: Lipophrys pholis; assembly: GCF_963383615.2. NCBI lineage: Eukaryota > Metazoa > Chordata > Actinopteri > Blenniiformes > Blenniidae > Lipophrys > Lipophrys pholis. Next base: position 13,694,883 of record NC_137638.1, read on the forward strand.
ATACAGGTTAATGATTTTGTGTTAATTATCTTTTGTGATCTTCAAGTACACTCCTGTGGTGTGAGGGAATTGTTTCAGAGCTCGAGCTGGTGGAAACTCCACGCAGAGAGACAGTGAGTTAGACGGCCTGAGGGTAGTCACGGCTGCAGGTTCAAGGGGAGTCCGAGCAGAGAAGAGAAGAGTTCTGGGTAACGACACCTGAGGAATGAGAGGAAGGATCACACAGAGTTAGGATTGTATCGACCAGGCTAGAGAAGTAGAGCAAGAGATCAGGTGACATTTTTATAAATTTCCATTGATAAAAGTTAAAATGTACATGTACACCTCTACAGTAACTATGCATATTCATATTCTGTATATGTGATTTCTTTCTTAAAAAAGGTAGGAATACCACCAGAACTCAAAGATGATTAAAAAAAAAAGACAAGATCAACCTCTCCACAGAAGTGCTGAACAATTTGTTCGCGAAAATAAATGCCATGTCTGTTTTTTGTCGTTCAGCTGGCCTCAAGCATCACTTATTGTTTTTCTGGAGGACATTCTCCACACCAGAAAGAAACTTTAGCCAGGTGTGCACATTGCAGCTTTTAGTCAACCAAACAATTATACATTTCTTACTGTATTTGTATGATTTTATATGGTAGAATGATCTTGGGTTATGAGTAAAAAAAAAAAGATGTATCTGGTGTCTGGAGGAATGTCTGCTCTAACCCTCAGACTATCCTGTTTCATATGGCAGTGCATTATCTATAAGGATAACGTGTAGCATTCAGTTTCCCACTGTACATAGGAAACAGGTGTATGCTTTATGAAGTTGTTCAGTGACTTTATCTCCTTTTGGATGCCTTTCCTCCAGCCAGAGACAGATTGGAATCATTTCAGGTCAGGCCGCCAGGAGTTCACAACGCAGAGAGGTCTGCCGCTCAGACAGAATCTCTGATCCCCGATAACATCTCTCCACTCGCTGCTCTGGTGTTCCCTTCATCTTTCCCTTTCTGTTTTCCTTCTCTTCTTCCTCTCCTCTGGATCTGCCCAGACCTTTTAGCAGCCCACATTTCAGATAAATAATGATTTTTGTGGAATAAGGGTGGCAAAGAGACCAAATCGGTCCCCAGCTACTATAGAGATGGGTTTTACCCCCAGTGTTGATGGGCATTCCAGAAAACATAATTGCTAGTGTTTGCAGGGAGTCAGTGAGGGATTATTCCAGTTGTTGCTTGAACACTCAAGCTGTTGGTCCATTGCAGAGAGATGGTGTGATCCTCGGGTGATAGTGTTACTCTCAATTCCAAATATTACAATTAATTGTGCGCTCAAAATGCTTAAAAAAAAAATAAATGTCTGCCTCCTGACCTGTGTGTGTGTGTGTGTGTGTGTGTGTGTGTGTGTGTGTGTGTGTGTGTGTGTGTGTGTGTGTGTGTGTGTGTGTGTGTGTGTGTGTGTGTGTGTGTGTGTGTGTGTGTGTGTGTGTGTGTGTGTGTGTGTGTGTGTGTGTGTGTGTGTGTGTGTGTGTGTGTGTGTGTGTGTGTGTGTGTGTGTGTGTGTGTGTGTGTGTGTGTGTGTGTGTGTGTGTGTGTGTGTGAGAGCAGACACATGTGTGCAGGTCTAATAGTTTCTCCCTCTAATCCTGGGTTTATCTACTGGTCACTAAGGTGGGAACAGCACCAAGACGTCAGTCATCTGGCTGGCCAACCAAAACCTCTTTATTTCCACTGTCACTGGAACCCATTTGGAGGGATGGAGATTTATTTGGGCTCCCTTATCTCTGCAGTCCAGTCAGGAATCGCATAGCTGAACTCGTGTATCTTTTTCCACTCTCCGGATAGAGTGAGGGTAAAAGAGCCCCGAAGGATAGGAGTCTTTCATGAATATGTTTCACATATCAGATTTAATTAAATAACACATTTGTGTTAGAAAAAAAAAAACATTATTGTATGGTTTTTTTGGATTATATTTATTCCAGTAAGGTACTCACTAATGATGATATTGTGCGACTGCGTCTCCAATAGCTAGATCAGGTATTGTGCCAATTGGAACAATCTATTGAATTCAGTTTTCTGTTTGTATCTACCTGCATGCACCAGTATGTGAGTCAACAGTACAGCCATCTGGTTTGAAAGAAGTGCGCCCACAATAGAGTGTCAGGTCTTTTGGAGGTATTTTCGGCTCCGGGTTGAACCCTGATGTTGTTCTCCTCCTTAATGATTGTTCCCAGTCCACCACAGAGAGGTAGACAGCTTATTATTGTAGTTGTATTATTCCCTCAGCTACCAGAAGCACAGACGTTGGTAAACCGGCTGATAAAGATAGATTGGTGTCACCCCAGTATAGCAGAAACAGAAACAGCCAACGTCAAACTACCCTTGGGTTTTTTTAGAGTGTGAGAGGATGCGGATCCACCTATAGTGCCCCCAACGTTCATGCTGCGCGTGCTTTTGCTCACATCAGGTGTTATTTTTGGTTGAAAGCTTGATTTGTTAATGTTACTCGAATTATAGGATGTTATTTTTAACATCTCTTGCAATAAAAATTTTCTTAATGTGTTGAGTGTTTGAAAGTATTTATAAGTTGTTTTAGTATGAAACTGTCAATCTGATGGTTTCATTCTAAAGCATATTTCATCATTTTAATTCATCTCATTTTTTTTTATCTCATTTAATTATTTATTTATTTAAAGAAAACAAACAACACTTTAAAAAAAAGCATCCCACTGACCACCATATTCTTCCTACTACTCCTAGTATTTTAATTTATTTGACTGAAATACAGCTTTTGACACACTAATGTGTATTACATTAGATTTTCTGTAATCTAATCGGAGGGAAAAAAATGATCTTATCGGATGCAGTTGTAAGTAAATTAAAAAATGACTGAAGAAGAAAGAAAAGAAAGAGAAAGCAAAGAAAGGCGGAAGAGACGCTATACCAGCAAATCTACTGCGAACACGGAGCCCCAGAGTGGCTATAGAGAAAAAAATAATAATGTGTGGGAACGATATAATAAGTCGCTCCCTCAAGTTAATAATGCGAGGGAACGAGATAATTTAATCCGCGATCGCAGAGCCGTGGCTCTCAAACTCTTGTGCTGCAAAGCTCATGCGCTGTCGCACAAAGTCAGTCGCGTCGGATATATAATTTAGAAGCAGTTTTCCATCGGCGTTTTTTTTTCACGCTTTCCATTGTAACATCATTGTAACCAACTTCACTTCCAGGTCTTGTATCGCGTTACAGCTGCAGGCTGAGGCCTGCATGAGGCTGCGTTGCGCTCCACTAGGAGACGCCCCACTATTTTTTACCCACAGAACTTTTTTATAAAGAAGACATACGTTTGGTTCGTCAGCAACTACAAAACAGACGACATACTACCGCCAATGAAAGCTTGGATTTCTTAGCTATAAAATGTGCCTTTAAATGGCGATTCATGCAAAAGATAACTTTTGTTGTTGATCAGCGTGTGTTTACGTAGGTTGCCATTGGAAACGGCTTTAAAGCGCCGTTGAACAGTTTAGCAGCCTCGCTGCATGAGGGTCTAGGCTGTTTGGCCAGTCTGGTGGTTCGGGCTCGTATGGCCCTGTACCTTCTACCTGAGGGCAGCAGGTGGAACAGGTGATGCTGGGTGGTGTTGATAACGCATGATGTTGTACACTCTCCTCAGACAGCAGGTGGTGTGGATTGCACTGATCTCCGGAAGAGCAGTTCCAATGATCTTCCCTGCTGTTTTTACCCCCCACTGGAGTGCCTGCTGATCAGCCTTGGTGCACTACTATGCCGTCTCCCCTTCTTTGTATCATGCATTAAAGCATTTTACAAAAGCAATATGCCCCAACTTACTGTCATTAAAAAAAAAGAGCTTTCTACACAAATAGCAACAAATGTTTTTAATTTTCCTCTTCGTTCTCATTGAATTAGCGTCAAAATGTTGGCTGCAGCAACGTTGCAAACAAATCTTGACTGATTATAGCCGCTCTTAATCCAGACCATGTGACTACCAGCAAACACGTAATCTACATCCTCTGTGGATATAACACAGCATAGACAGATTCTCGTCAGTGTCCAAGATGGGGCAAATTAGATCAGTTTCATGGTCCTCCGTTGTAAGAAAGTAGCAGCTGAGAAAGAGCTTTTCCTTCCTTTGTTCAACCACAATGTGTTCACTCATGTTGAGCACAATTTTGCCTCAGGCTTAATTTGCGCCTATAAATACGAGCAGCGGTGGAGTTGTCCTTATTGAAAGCTTCAAGTGATAAACACACTAAAAGGAAAACTATTAAAAAATAAAAAGGTAGTTTTGTCAAAACGGTCAGTGAACTATTGGGTTAGCTTTTGTTTTTGCCGGTAGCGAGTGAAGAAATTGCAAAAAGAATAGAAAATCCAAGAGTGTAGAAGGGTAAAAAAAAAAAAAAGAAGGAGAAAATACAGAAACGGTATGTTTCCATTTTAGCTGGGCAGCCAGAGTGGCTTTCCCACAACCATGCATCAGCTCAGTTAAGAGGTTAGGCCTGGCAAGTCATTACTGTCAGAGCTAATGTAGAGAGATGAGGAGAGGGACCAGCGAGGTAAGCGCTCACTAATGAATGAACACACTGCTAAGTTCAACAATTACACGCCCATGTAAATGTAAGGATAACACAGCAACACAAGCGCATGGCTGCTGAACTCCACAAACCTCACCAAGCCCCCTAAAGAAAACGCCAGCCTATCTAAATGCTCGGGACTTGGGGGTGATTTTTGCAGGTGATGGCTGAACAAAGTTTCCTCTCTTAGGCTGGGAAAAGGAAGTATAAAGTGTCTTTATGGCAAAATGTTACACAAATGGCTTCAAGCATCGATTTTCTTAAGTTGACGCACAAATTTGAGGGAGTTCAAAGGGCTTCACCAAGTCAGGGAATAGAAAAAATACTTTTTGGATTTGTGTTGGGCTTATGTAACCACTTAATTCAGTAGATATTATGAATCCCCAGATGGATCATTTTGCTACAAAGTGAAGGCGTATTACCTGGCTCCATAAAGTCCACACATCTTTTATAGTCATAATTTATTTGACCATAAGCAATACCTTTGTTCAGACCCATGCATCACACCTGGATTAGAAATATTATTGTGTGTCTGAGGGTTGCCTTCATTTATTGTCCTGCCACACTGAATTCGTTATGAGGTTTCTTCCAGTTGCTCACATTTAATCATGAAACATTTAAACAAACTAACAACAGTATATCGTCATGAGGAATTTCTGATTCACGGTGCTCAATTTTAACCACGATAAAGGCTTTGGAAATATCATCCTTAGTGCAAACATAAAAAAATTGTCCCCCAACGCTGATAATAAATATAAGGAAGCTAATTGAATGGCTTGAAGTTGTGATTCCTGGGTGCGTCGAGTTTAGTGGTTAGCAATTTTGCCTCAGAGTGGGAATGCCCTTGATTCCAGTTCTGATTGAATCCTGACGCCTTTATGGGAGCGTGTGATCTCTGTGCATACATGAGTCTTTTGGGTGACTATGACTCACTTGGCAGAGCTGGTTATCTCTCAATTGGAATGTTGCAGGTTCGATCCCCTGCACGTGGAAGGGTCCTTAACCAAGATGCTGAAGCCCGAATTGTTTCCGGTGGATAGACTGAACACCTTGATGGCAGTCGCCTCCATTGGTGCATGAATGGGTGAATATGACTTACATTGTAAAGTGCTTCAGTGGAAAAAAGGTTCCTGTACAAGTGAAATCCATTTACCATTTTTCTTCCCACAATCACAAGATAAGACTTTATTCATCCCACATGGACATTCAGTCATCGTAGAGCTCAGTTTCAAAAAACATATGAAAACAATTATATATATATATATATATATATATATATATATATATATATATATATATATATATATATATATATATATATATATATATATATATATATATATATTAAGAATTTTAACTTTTTTTGCAATATGGAATTTGCAATAACAACACATCAGTATTCACAATATAAAATAAACAAGCTTGAAACTTTTAAAAAGGAAAAAATACATATTTACAATAATTTCTAGTGAATTTAAAGCCGATAATTGTCGCAATAATAGGAAGACCAAATGGCATAAAATTCGTCTCATCTTATGAAGCATGTTCTAATGCTTGCAGCGGTGACCTTGATAAAATAGGAACAGCTGAATAGACATTTCATGACACTTTTATAGATAACAAATATGACACATCCATTTATCGACATAAGATTAATGCACTGTTACATGTCCCTTAGTCTATGCACAGCAACTCTCACTGCTTCCCTCATCATTCTACCATTGTGTACAATACGTCGCACCTCTCTTGGATTTGTTCCAGTTCTTTAAGCAGCTCTGGAACCAGCTTGAAAGAAATTTGAACATAACTATACGTTACTGAATTTTAATAAAAAAAAAAAAAAGAAAAAGCCAGCTAAAGGAATTCATATGCGCTAATACCCACAAGCATGCATCATGCACATTCACAAGTCTAAATGAAAATATGAAAACAAAACAATAGCATCCAACTAAATGCTCATTTTACTTTGCAAGCCAAACATCGGTAAGCCATATATTCATGATACACATCCAACACTAAAAGACAAGTTTGTCATCTAAAAGATTTTGGAATGTGAGTTCCCTCTTTTCAAACAAACACAACAAACTAAAGTTCTGTAATCAGTCCCAGCACTTGTAACGCGGAGTTGTTCAACCTCAGTGAGCTGTGTGCTCATTCACTTCAGTCCGTTGTTGGGCAGGACTTTAGAAAAAAGACCCCCGGACCACCAACACCGACACCCACTCTCTTGGCAGCCTCAGCTGTCCACCAATCAAGGGTGTTTACCACCGCCTGCCTTATGATGTCATGCTGGCTGCCGACCCCGGAATGTGTGGGTGTGTGTGTGTGTGTGTGTGTGTGTGTGTGTGTGTGTGTGTGTGTGTGTGTGTGTGTGTGTGTGTGTGTGTGTGTGTGTGTGTGTGTGTGTGTGTGTGTGTGTGTGTGTGTGTGTGTGTGTGTGTGTGTGTGTGTGTGTGTGTGTGTGTGTGTGTGTGTGTGTGTGTGTGTGTGCGTGCGTGAAGAATTCCACATGTCAGAGTAAATCGTTGTTTCTAATGAGTCCAGAGTTGGAATGAGCCATAATAAAGCTTGAGTTCAGTGCAGGAAAAGGTCAGAGCCAGCGATGATGGGTTTCATTTTTTAAACTTTCTTTTTTTTTTTTTTTTTTGGACTCCTTTATAAAATCAGCCTGCACTTATCAAAGCTTTTGAAATATTCAGGTTTCTGGAGGAATGCAGGGAGGGACAATCTTTTAGTAAGATCCGGAGAGAAAAGAGGATTGACAGTGAGCAGGCCGATAAAAGTAAAACAGAGGAGTAGTGTCACAGCAACTTTTTTTTTCGTCGTGACTTCATATCTCATCTTTCAAAGAAAAGCTTTGCGATTATATCTCTGCTGGGACATACTTTTTTGTCTCTGCTCAAGGAGATAAGCCGTCTTTTAAATGCGATGTGTTAATCGAATGCCAACAAGTCCTTGTAGGAGCATTCCTGTCTTCCATTGCATCAAATATTTTTGTGTCATTTATTTATCAACACATTCGCCAATAGATATCTGCTTTTTCAAATCTTTATATTCTTGAGACCTCCATCCATTGGGAAATGGTCAGGCAACATTCTGCACAGTTCACTACATGGTGTTCACTGTCAGGCCCACACCCCCGAGAAATCCACTGTGCACACATAGAGAGGACAACATGTGAAATGCACACAGAAAGACCAAGGCCAGTATCCAAACCCAGAATTTCTTTATATATGAGGTAACAGGAAAACGCCCCTTCAGAGTTTTATTTATTTATTTTTTATTAATATTTTTCTGTAAATGATCTGTACTTGCAGGACCGTAACTCTTTCATTATGTACACCACCACTCATTGACCTGAACAGTATGAATGGAATTGTTTTTAAAGTATGGCTTTGATATGTAAAAAAACTCAAACAAGGAAAAGCATTTTATTTTACAGCCTCACACTGAGGCTGTGAAGTAAGAGTGAACCATGAATTATCAGAAATGATGATCCAGTCAGCACAGAAGGTTAGCAAAGAACTTATTTATAGTATATTTTTCTGAATACAAAGAGAGAACAACACATTAGACAGGGCTATTGAAATATCCCAGGAGTGAGTAAACATTCTAATCATTATAATAAATTAATTTTAAATCAACATTTTGTTTTAAGTTTTGATTGATTGATTGTCAATGGCAATATATAATTTATTTATTTACTTTTTGGTAGTTGATGGAGTAAGACATTAGTTTATATTTTTTTCTGAGATCAATAAAAATATGAGAGAAGGAACGACATGAGGATCAAGGTGAGATCTGCAGACACTGTTATACAATGCTGCAGGCAGGAGTCCATGAAGAAAGCAAACGTAAATACAAGGTAGAAATGACAATCAAGTGAAGGGAATAGTCCAAATATAAATCTTATACTCATATCTGGATGAAGCAGCAACTGGAAAAAAACAGGGGGGAGGTGTAGCACAGTTGGTGCTCCATCCATCATCTGTTTGGGGTGGATGCCAGCTTGATACTGAGAACATTCGCTCATTAATATTCAGTGCAGGGTGGAGGGCACACGGTGATGTTGGATGAATTAGCCAGCTTCCCTCTGAGGTTCTCAGATTTACTACTCTCCAAACAGTCAATTGATTCCAGTGGAAAGAGTTTTAGGAACCTAAAAATCTGGATCATTTTGAAGAGATTTATCACTTTGAGCACTTTGCTTTAACAGCGCCGAGGCTTTTTGTTCCAGCTCGCTGTCTGAGCATGCATGATGAGGTTAATGACTCGTGCCTCGAGCACGGGAGATGTTTGTCTTGAATTCACTCAAGAAGTCTGCAGAAACAGAGGTGTCAGCAGAGTGGCAGTTGGATTGACCGACAGGGTCAGCAATTCTGTCACATGTGCATCACAACAACCATCATGGCTGACCACCGCTCAGCAGAAATGTCTCGTGGTCCCTGCTTTTAGGCTCAGTGGACAGTCTCACTCCCCCCCCCCCCCCCCCCCCCCCCCCCCCCCCCTCTCAAGAGTGCATAGATTCCTCTCCCTCTTTACATTTCTTTTTATTTCTCCTCTATAAAAGGTGTTTGCACAGTGTCAAGCTTTGGGGTCAAATCTGACAGATGCACTGGTGTAGAGCAGCAGCCGCAGAGCAGAGATGGAGGACCTTGGGTGTCAGCCTTGGCGTCGGCAAGGTACATTTGTTTGCCTTGTGTTGTAATTATTTGGCTGCGCTGTTCGCTGGCAACGTATACACGGCGTGGAACACAAGCTGGGGATATCATGTGTGACACTTGTAGGCTTGCAGGGTCAGAACGTGTCATGCATTTCAGAACTATGTAAACACGCATTTCTTGAGGATTTCTAGACACCTGCATTGAGTTGGCCCATAATCACTCTGAGTGGTTGACCTTTTGTGCCCAAAGGAAGCAGAAAAATAAACTGAGAATGTACACTTATTCTCTGTGTGCAGAAGCCGTGCATGAACTTGATGCAACGCAAATAATGAGCACGCAAACTTGTTGTTTTTTAGAGGGAAGCAATGAAAAATTGACTCATGATGTAAAATCATCTGAGAAGCTGTAAACCCCAGTTCAGTTTTCAGTTTTTTTTTATCATTTTGAGTAGTTCTTCCAACCAGAAAAAAAAATACAGTAAAAGTAGAACTGGACGAGTTAAATACATGGTTTGCTTTTAAATAAGTTACCATTAAATGCAAGTAAAACTAAATTTGTTGTTTGGTGGAAAAAGGGCTTATGCTGAAGTAAAACTGTGTTTAAATTATGTTGAAATTGAAAGGGTTTATAAAACTCCATTTTTAGGGGTAATAATAGATGACAAAGTTTGTTGGGAGCCTCACATAGAACGCGTAAAATGAAAATTGTACAAGTCTATTTCTTTTCTTTTCCAAACTAAAGACTTACTGAATAATACATGTCTACATTTATTGTACTGTTCACTTGCGCTGCGTTATGTGACATATTGTGTGGAAATGTGGGGAAATACATATAAAACTAACTTGGATCCAATTATCAAATTGCAGAAAAGAGCCATTAGGATCATAACTAGAGCTGGATACCGGGATTACACCAATCAACTTTTCAGACAATCATCCACATTAAGATTTCTGCATATTATATATTAAAAAAAACATTAGAAATTATGTTCCGTGTGATGAACAATAGCATTCCAGATGGTATTCAAAAATTATTTTTTCAAAGAAAGGCAATTTATAATTTAAGGGGGGGTGTTAATGTTTGAAACCTGTAAAGTAAGAACAAATGTTAAACATAGATGTGTGTCAGCTTTGGGATGGAGGTTATGGAATGGACTTATTGATGAACTGAAAAGGTGTAATTCTCTGTGTATTTTCAAAAAAAGATGTAAAATAATTAGAGTTTATGCTGTGAATTGTCAATTTCATATTTACTTATTATTCCAAAATGTATTTCTAACTTAAACTGTCATTTAGTTTTGTATTTGATTAATGATTTTACTTTGTAATCCTTTGATGGTTCAGGTTCGGGAAAATAAGCCTCAGGTTTCAGCCGATTCCTTTTTTGGTCGCTGGACGGTTCATTTCTTTGTAATAATATTTTTGTTTGCTGCTCTATATAAATGCAACTGAAATAAACTAAGTAATTAACCAACTAAGAACAATATTAATTCTTCATTTACCCTTTATGGGCTTTTACATTGACATTCATCGATTGAGGAAAAAAGCAGTAAATTGTTGTACTAACAGACAAAGATCCATCTGTCCGCCCATCCATCCATTGTATCTATTGAAGAAATTGCAAGGTTTTCCGTTTAGCCAGCTAAACTGCTTGACTCAGTTTAGGATTAAAGGCTTTTCATAGGTTTCCCTTTGGAAATGAAAATTAATCTTCTGGTACAGGGTGTTTAATTACTGGATGTTTATCCAACAAAATTCCCTCTGCAGTCTTTGCAATCTTTGTAATCCTTAAACATGTATTCTACATTGGTCTATTCATTATTGTTTCAGCCACTACAGCGCACCCACTTCTGCAGTAATGCAATCAATGGGGGAAAAAAAAAAAAAAGTAGAAATGCTTAATGTTAAATTAAATGTGTTTTTCTTTTTCATGTGTATGACTGTTTGAGTCATTCCCCTTCATCCAGCTAACTTTGCAATCACGACTGTGTCCATGTTTAGTGTTTGACGGTGAATAATTGAATGCAACAGGTAACGTCAACATGCCTCCATCTGTTATGCAAATAAAAAAGAAAGAAGAAGAAAATTAGACCTTTCTTTCGATCCCCACCACAGCGGAAAACTTTATAGTACGAGCATCATTCATCAAGACGAATCAACCCGCTGACTTTGTCAGACGTCCAGTGAGACAGAAGTTACACTGTTTGACACAGAGCAAGGTGAGCGAAGGAGACAAATTGGCATACTAACGGGGGCAAAGCTGCAGTGGCGAGTGGGGGGTAACAGGCTCTACCTTCTTGTGCCGTCCTTCTAAACGCATGCAGCTGGCCATCTCAGTTTTCAATTCCCATTTGCAGTAAATACAGAGCAAAACAGATGGAGATATGACTGGCTAAATTGGACTAGGCTGTCCAAATATTATATGACCTCACACAGGCTTTCAGGGGTCATTCTGACTTCCTCTAAATGTTTGCGTAGGCAACTTAGCACCCATTTCTCACATACAGCGGGACGTTCACATGCTAACACACAAGGACACACACACAGTAGATACGACCGATAGGTGTGCCATGGCTCACTCACTCATAAGCCGTCTCAATCTTCTTGTTTTTTTTTTTTTAAACCTCTGTGATACACACTATCCTCTTTAGCTGCAGAGAAATAGTTTTTAGCTGATTTCCAGCTTTATATTTGTGTTACTCTCTGATGTCTTGATTCTGTATAGCATACAGTGTCTTACGGATTAAGGAGCTTGGTGTCACAGCATGATATCTTGGGCCAGAAAGTTGCTGATGTCTGGTAATACCACAGTAGCATTATATTGTCGGTGGAAAAAGATGATGTTCTTTTCTGCCTGAACTATGCAAGCTCAGGATTTTTCCTTTTTTTTTACTAAGCTGTTATGTTAATGGGCCTCATAGCCGTGTAGAGGCTCATCTTATAGCCAGAAGGTTGTGGGTACAAATACGGTTCTGCGGTCAGTTTGCATGTTCTCCTGCTGTGTGTGAGTTGTCCCTTTTTCCTTTCACAGTCCAAAAACTTGGAAATTACATGTATTTCCTACCAGTGGCGGCTGGCCAAGAGAGGGCTGAAAATTTGTCTGAAAAGCTGCGGGTCAGGTTGAGTTTTCTCCATTATAGTTATTTTTAAGTGCACACAAAACAGAAATATGTTCAGAGTTTTGCAAATTTGTCCAGGTTTGTTCAAGTTTCTAAATGTTTAGATATGCTCATATTTGCATGACTGATAATCTAAGAGTTTAAAAAAAAAACACACGGTTCATTGTACAATTCTTTTTTTCAGGTTTCCTTCAAAGCTTTCTAAAATGCTTTGAAAGATGGATTGATGTGTTATTTGAAAAATATACCTGATATACCTTTTGTTTTTCCTAAACTGAGACTTACTGTCATTTCAAGTAAACCGGCAACAAAACACAATCATTTTAAAAAAGGGACTAATGAAGCTTCTGCTTGTATTTGTTTATGAGTGTGTTAATAAAAGAGTCTTAATAAGTGCTCTCTATTCACCAGCTGTTTAAAAAATACAATCATTTTCATCACTGGGGCCTCTGTCAATCTAAAAAAGACAAGATTGTTGTAATCTGCTCTATAATCGCACTGTATCTAAATGAAATTAATGTTGGCTCAAAGAAATGTATCACCAGCCGTCCCTGTTTCCTTCCCAGTTAGTTTGCTCTGTTGGTGATTTAATCACTCTAAGATGGGCTAGATTTGTTTTTGCCCAAACAATTAATGTAGTTTAGGAATTGATCACATCTGCACATCTGTACATAATTGCCATTAAATAAGCTGACATCAGCGTTTTAACCTAAAAAAAAAAGATGCGATCACCAGTCTGACTTTATCCTCATTTGTCAGTTTGTAATGCATCGGGTTGAGTCTTAACCTTGAATTTGGGATATTAAATCCCTGTCGCACCAGAAGGACATCCGGTATAAAATTTACCACGCCTATGGTGCAATTTGTAATGATTTGCCGTGGCGAAAGGAAACAGTCAAACACACATTTGCAATGTTTGTGCTGATTACCTCCAATTATCACTGACTTGTAGCTCTTGTACACAAATATTCTGATCCGGCGAGGTTAAGGGGGTGTGTACAGAAAGGTGAGGCATGAATACATTATGAAAAACACTTGAAATTTTCCTTAAATAAACCTAAACAAATTTTTATTTAAAAAGTAAAATAAATTAAATTGTAATAATATCCCACTACAACAATTACTCATTGTGCAATAAGCATTGCAATGTCCAACAAATTGGTTTTGACTCAAACCTGTATGTTTGTGACCGTGATTCTAACTATAGCATAGATGTTGTGTTGCTGCTGTCCCGTGTGACAGTGTGGCGTTACATGAGTGTAAAACATGGTGAACCAAGAACGTAAGGACGTTGAACTGGGACTGATAAAGGCAGACCGTTTCAATAAAGAGAGATTTGAGCTGCTCCGCCTCAGTGAAAGAACGGTCTTTGGGAAACGGGAAGACAGATGTTGATAAAGATAGGATGATATTTTTTCTTTAATAAAGCCAGAGAAAAACAGACTATTATCACTGACTTATTACTGCAAGATGTAAGATATTGCTGAACCTTTATCATTAAAAAAACAAGACTTGAAGGAGTTGGCACCTTCCCCTCTAGTTATGTTTTTACCAGATGCTTGAAATTAAGAGGAATAGAGTCGATTCTTGCTGTTGAGTTTAAGCTGTGATTATATCTTATTATGAAGACGAGACTGAAGCGCCGCATTTCCCTTTGTGGTTTGTCTGTGTTCCTCGCAGCTGTTTGTCTTCCTTATTGTCTATTTACCTGCTGTTGTTGTGCAAATTCTGCCTGCCTGTTAGCCTGTTGCTTTCACTATTTGCTCCGTTCCCTTTTGCAAAAATGGCAGGCATGGCCATAAATAAGGTACAATTTAAGGGAGGGAAAATCAATAGCAGGGCATTAGGCTTTTTATTTGGAGTCTTACAAGGCCACACTCTCTGTAATGTGCTGAGAAATTAGACATGCTGCTGATTCATTGAGTGCCATGCTCTGTGTGTGTGTGTGTGTGTGTGTGTGTGTGTGTGTGTGTGTGTGTGTGTGTGTGTGTGTGTGTGTGTGTGTGTGTGTGTGTGTGTGTGTGTGTGTGTGTGTGTGTGTGTGTGTGTGTGTGTGTGTGTGTTCGCTCGCCTAATAACGTATAAGGCAGATGTCAAAGAATAGCACATTAAACACAAACATTTGAACCTGGGTTGGAGCTTCATCAACCTTTCTCAACTCCTAAACACACACACACACACACACACGGAAATCTCAAAGACACCCAATCCAAGTGCAACCTTTGACCAGCATTTATTTATTGGCTACAGAATAATGAGTACACAATGTTTTCAGTTGAAACAGTCTCATTTCCTGACTTCCATAATTTTTTATTTCAATATCTGCAAGCCTTGTGCATGAACGTACCCACACTTGGGAACACCCACATGCACAAGAGGCATACATGCATCCAGACTGAGTGAAGCTGCACTCTGAGTCATTTTCTCAGTGATAACACACACAGCTGCAGGCCCGAGGCATGATAAATCTGCCAACACAATTTAGCAATAGGTTGGCTTTGTTTATTGGTACTAATTCAGCTTTTAATTACCCCAAATAAAATCAACTGGTTAGCAAAGGTTTCTTTTCTTCTGGCTGCAGGGAATAGCTAAAAAAGTTGACCTCTGGCACAATACAGAGCCCATAGTTTTCCGTGTGTAATTTCACCTGGCTCACGAGCAGCCTAATTATCATGTTTATTTCAATTGTTTGCCATTTCAGGCAGCTTGTTGAAAATGTCCACAGTTGAATTTAATTCTCTCTGCAGCTGCGAGGATGTTGAAAAATTACAGGCCAGCATTGTCCTTTTGACTGAACTTATAATCATTCGGTCATTTTGATATATGGACATTTTTTATGGTGTGCTTTCCAGTGAGAGGCTCAAAATATTTGTAGGCATTTTCTGTAATGCATGAATTCATTACTGTCTTCATGGGACAATCGAGGTGCCTCTTTAGTGGGTAATTTATAAGCCCAGATTCAGAAGTCACACCCAAAAATGTCTGCCTTTAGACATGGAACATCGGCTGTGCTTTCCATTCTGTCAAGGGCATTACAGAAGGATGCAATCACACAGGCAGGAAATTCAGTCTGAAATGAGTTATAACCTGCAGAGCACTATAAATCATACCCCCTAAACTCCACACCACTCCCTCTGTTTTCCACACACTCAAACACTGCAGCAGCCGTGGGTGCACCAGCAGGCACATGGGTGGGCATGTGCACACAAACAGCCCTGCATCCATCCACATGTGTGCACAGCTCAACGCCAACGTGCATGTTCAATGTGCAAAAGAGTAAAGACTTCAGTCGTTACCAACATACAGTAACTTTTGCAATGGACTTTATTTCAGGTTCTTGTTTGCACACTGTTTGAACCTGCAGAGAGAAAGTCAATTTCAGGGAAACCACTAAAAGACTGATCAGTGATTCGAGTCAATAACACATCTGCATGGCCACTCAGTTGAAAAGCTTATTGAGCAGCTTGTTGGGAAAAGTTGGGAAACAGTACTTTTATCAAAAAACAAGAGCGGGAGCTCAGGCTTCACTTTTGCTAAAGTGGGGCTGCATGATAAATCGCACATTATACATCATTGCGAATCAGAATTCATAACACCGCAAACTTCAAAAGAGTGCTTCTGTGCATTCATGGCCTGCATGTCCACATAAGTGGACAATCAGATAGAGCCTCCCTGCACTTGATTGTGTTGACAACTGATCATATTTCACCATCATCACTATTATTTCAATCTTAAATCACCCCTGGTGGCAAACAGGCTAGACGTGAGAAATGCACAAGCAGATACTGAAAACAACAATGTCAAAAACTGCTCGACTTTTAAAACTCTGATAGTGATGCACATGTGATTTAATAGCAGAAATCAAACACAGTTGTTCTTTATCTTCTTTGACAGAATTTCAACCAGACACAAAAACATCAGCATCATACTTCAGTGTTCATAGCAAGTCATATCATGATAACAATACTCAGCATGATAATATCGACATGATATTTAACTATATTACTATATTGTCCACACATCCAGCTTAAGGTCAGTTCATGCAATCTGGAGCTGGCTATGGACAGAATCAGGACACACCATGGGCAGGTTAGCAGACTATCACATGATAAATGTCGGATGAAAGAGTTGGACAAAGAGTCGGACACTCACATTCACCTCTCTGGCCAAGTAACAGTCACCAGCTCACTTCAAATGCATTTTTTTAGATTGTAAAAAGACATCTGAGTACCTGGAGAAAACCCACACATGCACAGGGAGAACCCGCAAGTGTTTTTCCTGTGCTAACCACTACATTATTGCATGGTATATGTTCATTGTTGTGGTGAAAACAATTAGTTTTCTGAGCTCCTATTTATCATTATCAGCAGTCCTTTCCTATTATCAGTGATGGATTATACCAGACTGCCCTGATCTGTGGGCTGACATCGAAAATCACCTGAAAGCTAAAAACTAGGGATAATATCGAGGTGCAAAGTAGTAATACCAGTGTTTTTAAAGAAAGCAAATTAGTAGAACGTGAACATATTTCATTATGCGGTAGAGGGGCGACTGTTGGCATGACTTTACATTTTCCTTTTTAGCGCTTCAACAAAGTTTGACTCGGAGAGATACTGTATGTGTGAAGAACGAGTATGAATGTGTGTTTTTCCCACTATAAAGCAATGTTTACTGTCTCAGTAATTACAGCGACTATTTGACTAATTCTTCAAACGTAATCTGGTTAGATGTGCTTTATAAGATAATGTCTTTGCTCTCTCTAATTGTCTATAATTATCTCTAATGGATTCTTTTAAACTTGATGACAGAAGATTAATGAAGCGATTTGCTTTTATGAGCACTATATGTGTGGTGAATTCTAATATACGTATAATTTATAACAGGTATATGAGATGCATTCCTCACACATTGATCAAACGGCTTAATCCGCATCTAAATGTTTTGACTTGTTCTCTGCAAATTGCCTCCATTACATCACTGCTGATTTCCCATACTGTACCTCAGTCTGCTCTAATAGTGAATTTCCATGCTTCATAAAAATGACCATCTTAAAACTACTCGACATAGCTAATTAATCACGGTAAAGTCATTTATGCCAATGTTAATCTTAAGGAGGAGGTATGTATTGTATTAATTTGTAGTAAATTGGCCAATGCTTAATAAAAGCTCACATTTTACGAGTTATTAGACTACACGCTGATGTAACCCCACAACAATGCTACAACTTGAACACAATACCCTACTTGACCCCCCCCCCCCCAACATGTTAATATTCATCGGCTTCAATTAGACCTCCTGCTGGGGGCTTAATGTGGCCCTGTAACTGAAACTGGGTGTTGTCAATCAGTGGTTAGAAAAGTGCTTTTAAAGGTTATTGTTGGTTCTTTACTACACATATCCATGAACACATATTTCTGTATACGTATGGCATGTGCGTAAAGACGGCAAAGCGCGTTCGCCGTGTTATCGGCAAGACACACAGCACCCATAATCAGCAATAATGCTATACTGCATGCATATAAATCCGTAATCACATGCTGCACTTTTTATGAGTCATACCCAGATCCAGCACACTCCACAACGAGCACCTTTATTTTTTTCCAAGAACAAAACATTCAGGATTTTATTTGCACTTTAACAAGGCACGACAACAAATTAGGTTTTATTACAGAAACAAAACCTAGACAACTTTGGAAAATCCAGCCTAGGGAGCCTTTTGTTCTGCCAGCGGGCACTGGATGCAGAATGAATTTGGTGCTCACACATGCTGTTAAACCTAGAAAGCTAATTACTGATATTCATGGTCTTCAGCTCACTGGGCTTAACAGAGTCACTGAAGTAGATGGGAGATCCCTGCTGGGTCTGCAGCATATTTATAATTTAGATATTTATTTATATATAATATATATATATGTGTGTGTGTGTGTATATACATGTGTATATATATATGTTCACTTAGTATTTGTGGCTGGCATTTAAAAAAAAAAAGTTATCTTATTGTTAAATGAACCAAAACAACTGTTAAATTGTAAAGTAATTGGTTGCATGATACCAATGCCATTATCAATACTTGTAGTTACATATGTAAAAATGCTCTAATGTAATTTCATCCAATACCTGACATTTGCTGGAATAAACCTTTTGAGCAAAGCAGCAAATCAGCTAATGCAGTGTTGGTCCATGTTAAAGAAAGCAGTGTCAGCTGTATGATAAATGAGAGCAACACAGGTAAAATATGCTGCAGATCATTCACTAGTCTTGTGCTGATTAGTGATCCCATCATATATTTGTATATGTGATCTGCAATCATCTTAAACAAAGCTTGAGCAGATTAGATTGAGCAAGAAAGAAGTACTCACATGAAAGGCATAGTAAATTCAATAATTTCATAAATGCATGTAAGACATTGAAAAATACATTGATGGATCATATTTCACATGGTACCTGGTGGCACTCAGCCAGAAGTCAGATGTGTGTGGTGATGTCTTGTTTAAGAAAAAACACATTGAATGTTGAAGTCCCATTAACAAACAACTATTAGAATGAACAACGCCTCTTTAGAATAATGTTTTCTATGTGTATTGTGAAGGATCGTAATTGTTTTGTCACTGAAAGTACTCATGTCAGTACTTAGTATCGACAAGTACACAAATTAAATTGCTTGTCAGCCTGTAAAAAGGTGTTAGAAATGTATCCTTTTTTCCCCCCTTTTTTTATTTGCATATATAATCTGATGGGACACAGACTTTGCCAATAAATATCTTGTGAAACAAACTTTAGGATTGCTTGCTGTTTCTGCCACAAAGAAATATTAACTTCTGTGTCACTGTGGAGCTGCCAAGGTTAGTGTACATGATGGCTGTGCTGATGAAAAAAACATCGATTGCTATTATCTTTCCCGTGGGACTCTTCAGTGATACAGAGGACCAATTCAGAGCAGCACTGAGGGGACTTAAGAGGAAAGGCTGCTGCTAACATCCTGCTAATAGTCTTTCTTTTACTAAAACCTTTGCTTGAATGTAGCCTGTAGTGTTGAATCACAGCAGATGTAAATCATTGAGAAATCATCTTGGGATGTGTATGAAGGGTCTCTCCAGATGTAAATATTATGTGTGATTTACCAAAAGAGATGAGCCCAACACTGACATACAGTACGTTTTTATGTTATCACAAGAGATAAAGAGAAAAACACAAATAGCACATTCTTCTTCTTCGGACCTCTGTCTCAAAGCTCATGAATCACCAAACCATGGCATGTCAGACATCAGAGGCGGCGTTTCCCCTGACGGAAACTTGTGGAGGAAGTGAGCAACTCTGGTGGCTTGGCAGTAACACACCCAGAAATGGAGTCTGGTCACGTCCTTATCCAAAACCTTCATGCAAAAGCCCTGATCTCTCTTCCAGATGTAGAGCTATAATGTGAAGCCCAACACCAGATAAGGGTCAAAGGAGGGCTGTCGTCGATCACTTCCATACAAGAAGTGACTGCAAGGGTCAGGAGAGCGTCTCATTATCTATGATGTAAAACAGCTGGAAGCCCAGCACCTCTTCACCTGCCCGAGCAACATGGGACGTGCCCCAAATAATCCCTTTGAATACAGGTAATTATAGCACAATCGTACTGCACAGCATGTTTCGGGGTTTTATCAAAGGAAACTATACCACATTTGTATGGAGCAGAGCTGAGTATGTTGGTGCCCATGAAATATTTGCCAAATCTTCTCCGCCATTGGTAAACAACTCTCTCTTTGCTGTTGGTATTGCTTTGAGCATTTTGATAGGTGTCTGGCTGGCAGCTCTCAATGCAGGGAGATATCGTGGTGACATTCTGCCAGTGCTAGTAACAATTTCATATCTCCTCAGTCTGCCACAACAGTCACCCCCACAGAGACTCCCTCCAGAATTTGGGAGTGGAGAGGATTAAATGTCTCGAGGGCAGTTTTGACCCCTGTTGAATACTTATGAGATTAGATTGGGCGTGCTGTTTGTGCCAGACTGACCAACACAGCCACTGTGGCTGTCTTGCGAAAAAAATGCCGGTTGGGGAATGGGGTTGCCATCCCGCATGCTGGTGACCACCATGAGGAGGACGTACCAGGCTGTTGTAGCTGACACGTGCTACTGACGCCCCTGTTTGTTCCATGATTAGATTACTAGATTACCAATGTGTCTCGTTTCCTCATACATCAATAGTGCAGTTAGCCAAACAAAGAAGAGCAGTTTAGCAGTGGCAGAGAAGATTTGATGAAATTATAAGAGGTCCAACCCACAAGTTCTGCTATGCTGCTCATCCCACAAATGCTTTTTGTGACACTAATAGAAAATAATTGTTACATTGAAGAATTGTTACGATGAAGTGATAATCGACCAAACATAGATTTCTTTACATCGTTTGTATAGTTAATTCATTTGTATTAATAATAACTTATTTAAGATATCAGGGCTTTTCAGTAATAATTTTATTAACTGGTGTTGCACTAATGAAAGACAAAAATGCATTTTGCTCTTCTTGTATGCGTTCACAGTTGTATTATTTATTTACAAATCAATTGAAATTCATTGTAATTTTTATTTAATTTTTTTTGCTCATCATGTACCTCATAGACACTTTTAAACTATAGAATTTCTCTGTAAATACAACGACTTCAGTTTTAGAATCATCAGCAGCTCAATCAGTACTGATTGAAACCTATTCTAACTTATTAAACTGCATTCAACCAGCAGTGAAAAGATGATCATTAGGCTGAAGTACTGTTCCAAAACAGAAATTCCATTTGCTCTATAAGTGTGAGGTACAACTTCACTGGTATCAATTAAGTTCTCCAAAAAGTACTCTGTAGTCATTAATCACAGACGTTCTTATTTTATTAGGAAGCATTAAGTACGGCGCTGTGGGTAGAAAAGTTCAAAGCTTTTAGCATTTAGAGTGTTATTAAATGTGCTCTGCATGCCAGTTTACCAGTAACAGTTATAATGCTCTCTTGACATCCATCAGCAGAATACAGAGTTACTTTGCTTTAATATCAGTAAGAGACTGCGAGATCCATTTGGGCTTTGCGCAAACATCAAGTGTAACATCAAACCAGTAACATGCTTTCTGAGACGATGAAGTTAAGTAGTAGCAAATTAATTAGAAAAGTTTGTTTTTCTGTGGGAGGCCCCACGGTGGAATAACAGAGGTATGTGACCTTCAACCGGCGGTATGGCGGCGGTGGGTTCTGTGGTGTGTCTCTTATCGCCGGTCCAAACTGAAAAAAAAAATATATAAAAGAAGCGCTTCAAAGATCCAAACTAATCTTGTGGCGTGTCCTCTCTGATACTTATCGGCGGTGGAAGCATGTTTCCAGTTAATTCCTACTGGGAAAACGTGGACACGAGGTGGATAGGCCACATTTCCCACACAGAGAGACAGCAGAGAAACATGATCTAAACGTTTATTAATTTCAGGGCGAGGGGATAGGTTGGAGGACCAAACATGTGGCCTTGTGTTCATGTATCCGTGAAAGTATAGGAAGAGGATACTCATCTCTTTGCAGAATAATAAAAGCCATGTTTCTCTTTTTTTAAAATATCCAGAATTCTGTGTGTTTCACTTTATCATCAGCTAAAAAGCTCGGGTCATAGAGATTCTCTGACTGTGGAGATTTGTCTATTCAAAAATTTCATGGCATTACTGTAGCGTGAAAAAGCAGACAAGTCATAAATCATATCCATATGGATTGAATTTGAGAGAAACTATGACTGCTACATTACTGCAGTTCATCTGTGGAGCGCACTGTGAAATAAACATATATTGTAGAATTAAATTAACCTTACAACTTCACCCCATAAAGCCAAATAGACCATGTTCTGAACAAGGTGGCTGAGCCTTGTGCGAGAAAGCATGTTGAACAAAACACAGGGAAAGTCGTCAGCACCACATGTGGTGTCTGTTTTGGTTTGGAGACGTGGAATGGAACGGAGGGAAGCAGAAGAGAGGAAGACACGCAGAGGGAGGTCCTGCGAGTGGAAACCAGAGCAGACAACTCTCCTTCCTCTTGGGGGAGACAAAACGTGGTGTAACTTCATCAAATCCTCTCACTTTCCAGCACACAAGGAGCAAGAAACCTCAGCTATCATTCATTTCTGGCTGCGCTCGCCTGCCCTCTTAGATGAATTCTGATGTCTGAGGGAGGCGTGGATCCTAACTCAATCCGTCGTCCACATGTGTGCTCTGCGAGAGGTCAGCGCCACGGGCTGCCATCCTGCCACCTCAAATGACAATAGATGACGCTAATAGCAGTAAGAACCATAAAGCTTTATCAGATTAGAGACGCAATGAAACCATGACATATTACTCCTTGCTAAACACCACAATGGGAAGAGTCAGTGATAGCGTTTTGCAAGAGTTTTACTGCTGTTTTATTGCTCGCTCTTGTTTATATTTCACAAGGTCTCTGCGGGATTCGACACAGTTCTTCCTTTTCTGTGTTTATTCTTTCCTTCCCTGTAGGCTCCCTTTGTTTGCATGATTATTTTGAAATGAACACGCTTACTTGCTCTCCTATTGGTTTGCATTATTCTGCCTGCGTGTGAGTTGCCATCCTGGGAAACATAAATGGCAACCCCCCAACGTTCATGTGTGTTTGATAAAAATCTTCCTGGTCTCTCTCCATTTGTCGGCAGCTACTAACCAGCCCCAGCTCTGCCTTCAGCTGCCTCCCATTTTATCATGCAGGCTCTAATCAAAGCCAGGTTTGCTGGGACACACAGTCCCCCCGCACACACACACACACACACACACACACACACACACACACACACACACACACACACACACACACACACATACGCTCATGTATGTATGTCTAAGCTCACAGACACATAAGTTTGCACATGGTTGCATACCTCTCACCCTCTGATATTGTTCCAGTTGTCTGTTTTAACCACAGACATAGTAGCCCATTGTGACCAATAAAATTGGTTTTCCACAGGGAAATTTATTTATGTAGGCAAAACTTGGTGAACAGCATGATTTTAGCTTTCACCGAGCGAGCCAAACAGTGACTGCTGGGCCCTTTAATATTTCCGTGAAAGTGGCTCACAGACAAACTGTTACAGCGAGCGGCACGTCCCCCGTGAATTACAAGATTATTTACAAGAAGTGTGCCTGGGGTGTTGGTGTAATTTTCAGGCCGTATGCAGTAGGTCATATATTACAATATGATTCCCAAATCACTGCAGCATGTACACAGGGACTGAAGTGGGAGAAAAATGTGTTTTTATTTAGAATAATTGATGGGAGGGCATTAGACTGCATTAAAAGATTTGCTTATGATTAGAGAACCTAAATTAATACATCAAGTCTCGGCTTATATTTGATATTTTACAAAGTTTATGATCTAACAAAAAATAAATACCCCTCTCCCACATGTCTCTCTGTGTCTTTTGCTATGTGGAGGATGTTTCATCTGTTAAACATAAGGAGGCCTGGACAATGTTGTTGGGTCTGTTTTTCTCCTGCTGGCACACTGAGAGGCACAAAAAAAAAAACAAAAAAAAAACTAGATCAACATCTGTTTACATTTTCACACTGAAGCATGTTTTTTTTCTGTCCTGCACTGGAGTGACTGATGACCTGCACACCTTCGACCCTCTAAGAAGAGAATTCCTCATTTGGGAAAACAACAACAATGAAGTGTCATGTACTTAGGATGTGAGCAAGGGAGCAAGTCGGGTTACACATTGAGAAAACAAATCCTCACATCGGGCCAAATTTTGGGTGAAAATAACAACCGTTTTTTGTGTGGTTTGTAAATCAGGGATGCGCAATATGTCCCAGAAACTGTATTTCAGAATATTACTGTATGTTCTCACCAAGAGGTGCTTTTGGATATTCATTTTCAAATTGTAGTTTTCAGTTCAAACTGAGGCAGGTATTGTTCAAATCCTCCCTTAAGTCACGAGCTGAAGTGTATTTTCAGGTAGTGATTTTGATTAGCTGTTTTTTTTTTGTTGTTTGTTTTCTGTTATTTTGCATGCCTGAGCTTTTTTTAAATGCAGAAAATGAATTTTGCTCATTTGGGTCGTTGAACGTTTCCGTAGATAAAGACACTAGTGAGTTGAAAATCTTTTCGGAATGCTTGATGGACACAGCGTCTTGTTGTCAAGTAATGAAAGATGAAATCCTAACCCCGACAAAGCTGGCATATTCCTGGTATTGCATTGGGACTTTTTTAAAATTATACAAGTTTTACTAATATAAAGCATAGACTTGACCTACTTACCGAATGGTTAGTCAAGTCAACTTGTTATTTTGTATGGAATTGTGTGACACATTTACTTGGAGTATTTACACCCACTTGAACTTTTCCACAATTTGTCACATGACAACCACTAATAGAAATGTGTTTTATTGGAATTTTATGTGATAGACATAAAACATAACGTGCCACACAATTGTGAAGTAGAAGGAAAATTATACATGGTTATCAATTTCCTTCATGAATACAAAACTGAAAATATATTAAAAACCTTAATGTCGCCAAATTAATTGTTTCACTGAACCTAAACAAATAGTGCTTTTCTGTGATCCTAACTAAACTCCATTTTGACAATATGAACCATCTGTTTGTTGTTCTAATCATGATAATGAAGATGTAGCGGGCTCATTTAAGGTACGTTCTAACGGTTGAATTACCTCGACTGTGGATATGTGTTAATAGAGCCACGATAGAGAGTGCATGTAACACTCATATATGTAATTTTGAAAGGCCATGGAATTTGACTCATTGTGTCATTTTGGGTTGAGCACACGTTAAAAACAACATGGTGTTTGTGATTCGCACTCTGGCAGCGACAGGAGGTTTTGAGGCATAGTGCTGTTTAGATCCAGGTTGGTGTTTTAGAAGCATCTAAACCCAAACTCTGGTATTATCCAAAAATATACCTGATAATAAGTATAATGGAATTGCTGATATTATATCGGATGCATCTGAAATGCTTTTGGTTTAGAAACAACTTTTGTGGCTGTGTTTGTATGTAGTGGGTAAAAGTGCATTTGCATGTAGACTTGCGCACATGGTGTTGAATAATGAAAGAAAAGCATGACAATGGACTTAAAATTCTGTCTTATCTCCTTACATTTCTCTAAAAAAAAAGGCACAGTTCATTTGGCAACAGCATATCTTGCAGCTTTAGCAGAAAAGCATAATTGAATGAAGCTGAATAGAGTGCCAGTGATTACAGTGGAAACAGTAAAAGCAGTTCTCACATTTACTGTGCACATAATTTCCACCAGACAGGTCATCCGCCGCTTTCCATTCACTTCAGTCCGCAGAGGCTTAGTGCTCTTATTGAGATGCTGTTTTAAATTCCCGTTCATTTGATTTAAAGTAAAGGAGAATACCATTAAATCCTGGAGTGATGTAACCGATTTAAGGCAGGATGCACTCAGCTCTCCTTTTTTTCTTTTGTTACCATCAAAGCTGTGAATGTCATTCTAATACATCAAATGTTTGAGTCTGACACAAGAGTAGCTTCTTTTTTCTTTTTTTTTGAATCTTCACATTGCCTCTTATTTTATTTTAGATATTCATGGACTGTGGGCTGCAGGGTGGAGCAGCGGTTAGTGCTTTAACGTCACACTGAGAAGACCATGGGTTCAAATACCTGCGGGGCCTTTCTGTGTGGAGTTTGCATGATCTCTCCTTGTGTGTGTGTGTGTGTGGGTTTCCTCCAGGTACTGTTTCTCCTACAGTCCAAAAGCATGCATGTGAGGTTAATTGGTGACCCTAAATTGCCCCTTGGTGTGAATGTGAGTGTGTGTGTGGTTGTTTTTCTCTGTGTTTTCCCTGTGATGGACTGGAGTCCTGTCCAGGATGTTCCCTGCCGTCGCCCACAGTTAGCTGGGATCAGCTCCAGCGCCCCTGCGACTTTGAACAGCATAAAAGAAGCAAAGAAAATAGATGGATTTATGAACTGCAAAAATAATTTTTGTGGATTTATGTGTTTATGCAGAGTTTAATGTATTTCAGCATAATACATCAAGGACTTCAGAGACATAATCTACACTTTAATACCAAGTAAATATACATCCATCCACCTTCTGTACAGCTTCGTTCAATTCAGGTTCACAGGGTGGTGAAGTCAGTCCAAGGGAACAATGGGCTCAGTTCGGGTACACACCAGCCAATGGTGATGTATAGATAATATCATTAAACACAATTTAATTCATTAAGCTTTCATTTTCTCCACAGGAAGAATGGACATTTAATAGCTAATACTGCCCACAATGTACTATTGTTTGTCATATCTCACCTCTCATATCTATGTTATGTTTATGTTCGCTATGTGAGTTTATAACTGAAGATCTTGAACCACATTTAATTTTTATTTAATTCTCTTGATTTTTCTCACGCTACGTTTTAAAGTTTTGGTGACTGGTGAACTTTCACATAAGAGAATATTATTGTTCGTGGTTGATAGAATCCAAAGGCAATTAAAAGCATTACTGTCCTCTTGTGAATTGATGCTTTTGGTTTCTAATATCTGGTAGGTCTTTATATGTAGTCTGCACTTGTAATAACTGTTTCATTCATGGTTTTACACTAAAGTGCATTTCTTCTTTTAGATTTCTCTTTTTTTTTTTTTACAATGCATTTTAATGGAATGATTAATAGTTTTATCATCTGCTTAGTCTTTTTTATTTTATTTATTATGCTGGAGCAAGTCTTCTCTCTGAAAAGGTAGAGACCGAGATAAGACTGAAGCCCCCACAATGAAGCCCAAACCACACTTTGAATACCTCTGGTTTATTTGAGAAATATTCTTGTCTTTCTGAAGTTGTGCTATTTTACAAATAATAACGAATGGCGCTCAGTAATTCATAAGATTCCTTTCATTCTTCCCTGTAATTTACTTTCATTCATGATGCTTTTTTTGTTTTGTTTTTTTGGCACCAAATTATCTCCCATCAACTAATTTGAAGAAGAAGAAGAAGAAAAAAAAAAAAAAACAGGAGTGAAAAATGTCTCTTGCCTGCAGTGAGGGAGGTGTTGTTTGCATAATAATAACAAGGGTTTAAGAGGAGGAGCTGACACTGGGGAAATCTCTCTTTGAAAGCCATTAAAAAGACATTCATGTTTATTTATTTGGATGCGTAAGCAACAAATCTTTCATTAATAATACAAAGAAAGCGCCATAATGGGATGTGTCCGGGGTTCTGTGAGGATCGGAAGACAAGTGTACATACACATGTGTGAGTGTGTGTGGGTGAATAGTTACTCCTTAAAGACACACACACACACACACACACACACACACACACACACACACACACACACACACACACACACACACACACACACACACACACACACACACACACACACACACACACTTAAATGGTAGGACCATAGATCTGGGCCAGGGGTGAGGGAGCTTTAACTGTTTGCTTAAGCTTTGACTTTATTGGGTGGCAGGAGTTGCCTCCCCTTTTCACACCATTAATCTTTTGGAAGGTTTTCTTCCTTCTGAGATCCTGTTCTCACAATACTGATCTAAATTTATTCTTCGGAACATTTTTGTGGCTTTGATTTGGCAAACAGCAAGGTGCTTTGGGAAATTTCTGAGAAAAATGCTCTCAACACTTTTTTAAGCACTGAGTAAACACTGCAATGAACTATTATACCCTATAATGAGTTATATCATATGCTTCAATAGTTTCCACACGGCCCACAGTTGAATATGCGCAGGGTTTTCAAGCAATAATTATGACAGAAACAGTCTATTTTTCTACTTTAAATCAAGAATCCTCTGACACATGGAAAGTGATGCGTTTCACATTACTGGCAGAGGAAACAGTAGTCCAGATTTATAAACGAGGGAGAGCAGTTTAGTTATATGTGCAGTGATAAACCAGGGCTCTACATAATTGAAAGATTTCTCCCTGAAGAGAAACCTTCTAAACAGTAATTTAAACTAGATAATGTACACACAAACAGATGCAATTAAGCCTTTCAGTGCTGTTAATTGTACTTGTAAGCGCAATGACCGTCTCAGTCACTTTCAAGTTTTTGTCCTCAATGTGGGTTGTGATTAGAAATTGATTGTAAGGAGCAGCAGCAGCAGCAGCAGATGTGGTACAGTGTGCATAGTTGGGAACAGAATAACTCTGTCCCACAATGATCTGAGTCAATTGTTAGCTATAAAGTTACAGTACATCCGTTCACTGCGTGCAGGGTGTCTGTGTTATACCCCAGATGTCACACTCTTAGTCCAACCTAAACAAGAGTAATTCCTACCTTTGAAATGCAGCTCATTGCAGCACTTAAAGAAAATGTGATCACCTTAAATTCTTGTAATAAACTGTATGTCCATTTATGTGACGCAAAACATGAAGTTACGGCTTTTTCACTTGAAAAGCAGCAGGCACTGTTGTTAAAACATAATTTTGAATTTATTTGTGGAAACATCAGTATGTACGCAGGAGTGTAAGTTGTACTGAGCCAGCTGTGTGCCTCTTGTGCACCTCTTCGCACTTGGCATATTCATTGCATGCATCTGGGGAAATAAATAATGACTCTATTGTTTACTTTTACCTGCAGATCAAGCTTTTGGCTGACTCGTGTGTGTCTGCTTATGTTGTACAGCGTTATTAGCCCATTTCATGTTAGTATCAGGATGACGCAAAACCTTTGGGGGTTACCAACTCTTCGTCGGCCGAGGGCTGTTTTTAACATTTTATTCCGGTGCACTTTTGTGGGATGAAGCGAAACTTTCAGGTAATTGAAGATGCATTTTCTCTACTGAGATGGTGCTTTTGAAAAGTTATGACTGCAGAAATGTATCTCGACCACAAGTGTACAAATTTGAGAGAGCATAGGAACAGACAAGCCGTGGCTGTGCTCAAGGCTTCACACTGCGCTGTCTGTTTGGTAACAGATCAGATTTAGAGCCAGAGGACAGAATTTGACAAAAAAAGCTCGGTAAACAGAGCGGAGGAAGAGTGTACGAGCACAATAAAAACGAAAATCCTGTTGTTGTCATTTGTTTACCGAAATTTCACTTTCATTGCAAGCGTTATTTAAAAGAGGCCAGATGAAACCTGTTTAAAGCCAGCTGTTTATTATTGCGCTCTTGAGGACATAACGGCAGAAGAGCGTCACAGAACACACAGACATAACCTGAGGATCTGCGGTGCGCATTACAGCCTCTTATTTTGCAGCCTGCGTCACCATGTGTTCTACGATATGCCGAATTATGTTTACTTCACTTCCTTGCTCTCTAAACATTATATTTTATCAGCTGTAAACAGAATCACCCCTTGTTTGATGCTTGTCTGCAAAAGTTTTCTATTGTTTAGTCTGGCGTGTGTCACAGATAGTTTTACTTTTAACTTAGTTTGCTTCAATTTCGGAATCAATTCTGCCAACTTTTCTGCTGCTCGTGTGCATGAAAATTGTATTTTCATAATAATAAAAACATTCTTAATATTATGCTGTCCTGCTTAACATTGATGTAAACATTCCAAAATGAACATGGAAACAATCCCAAGCAAAACTGAACATGTCCAAATGTTTAAAGGTAGAATTATTCGGAGTTTGCATGTTTTCTCTGAGCATGCAAGGATTTTCTCAGATTTTTAATTCTACAGTTTATGAATTTAAAGTGAATTGGTGATTGTCAATAAGTCTAAATGTCAGTATGTGTGACTCAGTGGTTTCCCTGCTGTGATATGTGCAGGGTCTTTTTTTTTGTGTCCTGCGTTTAATTGAGTGTTGTGTATCTTAAGAGCCACTAGAGGGCAGGCTGGCATATGAGCATTTTTATTTTAAAATCTACTGACCTGTCACTAATAAACAAAAACAATTCCTTTTTGAAATGTGTACCCAGCAGTGTCTACCTCATACACCCTTTGGGGGTGTTTTTATTCTGCTGAAATACAAACTGTGGAGGTATACTGGATGTCAGTTTTGGAAGAAAGTACTTCCCATTTCTTATTAGTCAACATTGTCTCAGTATTATTTACTATCACTGAACACAGAATAATTTCAGCGCTCTTTGTCTTTATTTCCTTAAAAGACATTATAGAATAGGCACACCTGAGGCTCGCTGGTCACCTTTTCTATGTTTAAAGACAATTTTCTTTTATCACATCACACTAACTGTTCATAGAACCTCAGTCGAGACATGGAAAATGCAAACTCAAGTGAAAGCATAACACAGCAGCACAATTGTTTGTGAGGGCTCTTACTTGAGGTCAGCCCGGAGCATCGGGGCCCCGAGTTTGTACGACTGTGCCCACACTGCTAAAATGAAGACTGAAGAAAGGTCATGTTGTTTGGTGCGAGTGCACTGCAGTTTATGCAGACGCCATGGGTAGGCGAGAGAAGGCCAGAGCTGCTAACACAAGGTAGGAGGATGTTTTTATTGGAAGTAGAAGAACACACCCCTGCAGAAATACCCATTTCTAAATGTAATCAGCACCAAAGCATTGATTGCACAGCACAAGCCCTTTTGACTTAAAATGCTGTCTTAGTTCTGCACGCTGGGCTTTCTTGGCAGTTCTAAGGTGAAGACAAAAATTGATCGTACTCTCAGTGAGAGCCCATTGGCTGTCTTCTGTTAGCAAAATGGCAAATAAATCATAGTCTTTTCAGTCAATTAAGCTCTCAGATATCTTTTACATGACGAGCTTCAGAAGGTAGATAAACCTTTCCTTGATATTTATACTTCAACTTGATTTTTCACACCCATACACTCACTGCTTATGGTCAAAGTCTTTCACTAACCCATTGGTCCTTCCACCTACAAGCAAAGACTTAAATTAATTGCCTCTAATTACTTTTAATATCACAGTACCTTATTTTCATTACCAAGAGCTTTTCCTTATTTGACCAATCTAAAAACAGTACAACCCATTCTGTCTTGACATCCACAACTTATTTAATTAACCGCTGCTGCAGTCCATTAATGATCTAATGAGGGGTTTTATTAACTGTTATCTAATCACTACATACAAGGACTGATTCACCCGATTCATCAGTGGTTTTGTATGGAGACCTGTAAAGCTTCTCCTTTGCTTTAAGAATCCGAGCAAATTGTCCATAAATCCCAAAAATTCACCATTTTTTAAAAGTTGTTATACTTGATTGGCGTGTAATGTCCATTAGGTTGACTTGTACAGTAAAGGGAGCACTCTTTCTTGCTGGGTTCGGCAAGCGCCTTACACAGTAGACCCTTCCTCATTAACTTTGACCTGCCAGATTTTCTTACTGTAGCCATGAAGAGCTTTAACCCCTCTTCTCTCAAGCCCATTACCAATATGACTAAAGAGCTTGTGCTGTCATGAGCCATTTCCCCGGCTTATCCCTGATGGACACTACGCAGTCTATTGGGCAATTAACAACACTTTGCATGTTTGGCGAATAGTTTCTGAAACAACGTTTATTTCCTCAATGAATACATGACTTTGAATAAACAGCAATGACTCGTTTTCAAATCTATATACTGCTCATATCTTTTTTATTTTACTCCTAGTGTTACCCAACATGTGTATAGTATTTCATAATGTTTTAAGCACTGCATATATAGATTTGCAAGATCTAGCATATTTCTGATACATACATTGTCAAAGGTTGCATCAGACGTGCGAGTTGCACACTTCAAGGAAATGCAAATACTTGTGCAGACACCGGCGCACTTGTTAGGTATAGATTGTGCACTAAAGATGTTCAATCTTTGACCTGGTCTATTAGTATTGACCATAAATGGAGAAAGTAAGACCCCTCATGCACAATATTGATGCCAGTGATGCGGTGTACAGGGTGATTTGTGCAGCACATGCTTCCGCATTGATTGTCTATTACAACTGCAAACAAAAATAAGGCTTCATCCATCACCCACCAGTAATGAGTTTTTACATGCAGACTCTATTTGGCATCCATGCATCGCAAATGGCCTGTCTCAGAAAGAGACAAGGATTGAGCAGCAATCATTGCTTATTATGTGACTGCACTGCAGGACTGAAGAGAAGTGCAGGCTCGTGCGGGTTGGTGTGACATGCTGCAAGGCGAAATGGGTGGAGCAGCGACCAGTATTTGTTACAGCCGGGGATCGTCGCCTCAAGCTACCGTCTGTCCTCCTTCACTCTACTGGGCAAGCACTGGATCAATGATGGAGCTTTATCACGGGGTGGCAAAGACTAATGCGCCTCTGTTAAAATGCAGACATGAATCCCAGGGAGAGCTATGAATGTACACTAATGAGTTGTGCTGCTGCATGTTGTCGTGGTGATTACCATCTCTTCTGGACATTGATCCAATCAGGGTAAAAACAGGAAGGAAAGAGGAAGGCGACCAACAACAACAGCCTGGCATCCTCCTCTGGCGGTGCTTTAAAAAGTTCAGCTTCTTCTTGAAAGCTTTTTCTTCTCCTACAACTCTGGATCCCACAAAATGGGCTTTAATTTACTACTTCTCTTTGTCTTTGGAAGAATGGAAATCCCAGCATGGAAATGGGAATTATTCACAGCTGTTTTTGTTCTGTAGGTTCTGGCTCCCACCTCTAAGTGGGAAAGCTAAAGATGGGCTGTGTCCTGACAGCTAATGATAACAAAGCTGAGTGCCCCTTGCCCCCTCAGGACTCCCTCCACAAGCCAGATGTGTTTTGACTGAGCTAATGAAAATTTGTCAGGTAATTTGATACGTTAGACTTGATGGCCAGACCTCTTGTATAGTGCAGCTCGGAATCCACCGAGGCTCCATTAAAGTGAATGCACTGCCCGTGCTGATCAATACCCTAACACACGTGAGAAACAGCCTCTTTTTCATTGATGAGGAGCTCCCTGGATTTTATAGGAAATGCTCTCGATAGACACTTGGAGAGCGTTTTGTCTTTATCACATTGTGTGTACTTTGTGGCTCAATGTGCCATTGCTTAAATACACAGGCATGACTTCAAGGGATTATAAGGTTCCCAAATGATATCTGATGCAATTATGGAGAAGCTTTCAAGATAAAATGGGAAAAGATAAAACTTTAATCATCTCTATGGGGAGTTGGTTGTTGGAGCAACAATGAGCACTAGGATGTATAAATGGAGTGATCGCGCATGAGGAGAAAAATAGAATATTACCAAAACAAGGGCCATATAAAGGGGAAAGAACTATGTTATTGTCAACTATATGGATTTATTGAATGCTAAGGTTTAAAGGCTGGTTTTTATTTGATGACACTAATGTGACAGTGGTAAATTTCACACCTGTGGATGATATGAGGTGCTCAAGTATAAAGACTACATAATAAAAGTTTGTGCTCTGCTATAACCCCTCCCACACTGTTTGAATTGTTCTCAATTCAAAGTGTCTCTCAAAAACCACTGTCGAGCTTCATTGTTGAAATATAACTGACTCATAAATGTACAAGTGTCTAAAATACTATTCAATGAAAATGATATCATTTGTTATAGATTACCTCTCCCCATGTTTGCAGCTGGGTTGAAAGTAGTTGGGATGGTATATGCATTTTAACCATGGCCTTTGCTAAAGTTAAGCAAGTAGTCATGTTACCCAAACAAGATTGGGTCTATTTATGTATTTATTTATATATTTATTTCCATGACCAACTCATATGGTTATGGTAAATTCATGTCATTACAATGGCACCATTTCTTTTTTTTTCTTCTTTTTTTTTTAATGAAAGCTGTTGAAGAAAATGAAGCAGTTGTTGCACTGGATCATTCATCCATTTCCTATACTGCTTTGTCCTGTGCAGGGTGGCGAGATGCTGGAATCAATCCCAGCTTCTAAACGGAGGTATAGGAGACACACTGGACAGGTTGCCAGTTCATCACAGGGCAAACACACTGAGACAGACAACTACACACACTCGAAATCACACCTAGGCTTATCACACATGTATGCTTTTGGACTGTGGTAGGAAACTGCAATTCCCCCGAGGGAAACACACACACATAAGTTGAGAACATGCAAACTCCATACAGATAACCCAGCCAGTATTTGAACCCAGACATTCTGAGGCAACATATTGGTGAATCCTCAAGTGGAGCGAAGAAGGGGTGTGTAGCCTCATCTAAGCCACACACCACCTGGTGAAATAAAGAGATACATTTGAAATAATTTCTAAAAATAGTTAGGAATTTCACTCAGCCATCTTGGAAGCCAAAGAAAATCTAAAGATTTTAAATTGTGTTGCCTGAGAGTAACACTGAGAAAGGTTTGGGCATTTGCATGTTCTTCCTGTGCATGATTTCCCCCTGCACTTCAGCTCACACATAGAGAACTGACAGTCTGCTGGCCACATGTGGCCCCCCATCAAAATAATATTAATTTGAAAATAAATGGATAATTAGCCTTACAGATCATGAGCAGATGAAAAAAATTATTTAAATATGTAAAGACAGTAGCGAGTTATCTTTCAAACAGTCGCTTTGTTTCAGTCTGGTAGGTAGCAAGGATGACATTGTGATGGTAGCAAGGACCATCACAATGTCATCCTTGCTACCATCACAATGTCATCCTTGCTACCAAACAGTCGCTTTGTTTCAGTCTGGTAGCAAGGATGACATTGTGATGGTCCTCACAATGACTATCCGGACCTGCAGCCATTGTCAAGGGCTACTCCACTTACCCACAATCCAAAGTTGATATAGTACATGGAAGGCTTTCAAATATATAGAAATAAAAGCTTCTTCACATAGCTCATGGAGTTTAGACCTCCTTTTTTTAATTCTCCTTTATGGTTAGAAATGATAAATGTCAGCCAAAACACCAGTGGATCGGATTCCTTGGTGTGTATTGTATACATTGACAGAAACATGGATAGTAGGACGCCAGAGCTGCTGAATCAAATGAGCTTTGCGTGTTTTGGTGTGGAGACACAACAGGCCTGTTGTACACAGTCTGTCATTTGCAATCTGGTCGATCTGCAATGAATAGCCTGTTCCGCAGGGCTGCCTCCAGAGAATAGAAGCTCATACAGCTCTGAAGCCTAAAACAACAGAGAAGAATCTCTCATATTGTATCTCTGGGTATAAATTTACATTTCTAATTTCTCTGGCGTTTAGCAGGCAGCCCCACAGGCCAATACAGATGTCTCTGGCAATGACCTAACTCTTCATTAATATGTATGCTGACAACCAACCAAAAAAGAATAATAGAATTGCTCCTCTCCTGTTACAGTTTCTCTGGGCTTCCACAGGACCAGAAAGAGCAATAAGCTCCCTGTGCATCACGAATTCCCCTCCGCTCCCATCCCTTCACTTCTCCTCCTCCCTCCATCTGGACCAAGAAGGGTGGTCGGCCCTTATTATTAAGAGACATTTAAAGGGGATCCTTTACCGGCTTTTTCTTTAATGTAATTATTTAAGTATCAGAGCTCACATCATGCCATGTCTTTTGTTGGAAAGAGGAAACAGTGATGTGATTGTTTGATGTTTTTTTCTTTTTTCTTCAGTCACATCTTAGACAAGTTAACCTCTTTAATTAAGAGTACTTAGCTGTGTGGGCCCGGATGGGGCAGGAAGCGATTGTTGAGACCCTGCCAAGCTGGATCGGGTTTCTCGACGGCCCATGCTTGCAGCCAAGGCTGAATGGGAGGCTGGCTTGTCAGCAGATGCTGTGCTCAGGGATCAGTGTCTCTCTGTTGGGTTACAAGAGCTCTTTTCCTCAAGACAAGAGACGGGAGGAAGAGAAAAAAAAAAAAGGACGAGTAAAGGGTGTAGCGGCGAAACACGGATGAGGGGAAACTTGTATTGTGAGATATGTGTTCTGATGTTAGAAACTGAATACTGGGCATAGTCTGTCAGTTTGTTTCTGGCCCAGTGAGCATGTCAGCACAGCATTGTCCTCTGTAGGGAGATCATCAAGAGCGGTGCAGTATATCAAAATCTTCTTAAGAGTACGACACAAGCCAGTCACTTAGCATGAGAAAAAGGAATTTCCCCTTAAATACTTCAGTGCTGTACAAAAACGTGGTAACAAAGATCTTATGTTTCTTACATGAGCTTACATGTACGAGACAGAAATCGGAGAAAAACCAGATCTGGTAGAGAAACTGGATTATCTACTCACTGTTGCATACTGCGTTTATTATGAGCTGATTCAGTTGCACTTACACGGTTGTCAAAAATAAACATGAATATTCAGCATTCGCAAAAGACAAGTTGGAGTTGCTTTGAATTTTTTCATCTCGCGTGAATTCCCGTTAAATGATCGCAGTTCTAAGTCACATCCAGCCTGCTGTGTTCACATGGTAATTTCATCCAGCGCCTAACCCTAAATGAATACATACGTCATGTGGTTTACATACTGTATCTGTATTAGTTCCTCCAGTGCTTCCAGAAAGATGCCTCTAATTTCAGTTTTGATATCCCAAGTATCATTTATGCTTGTGGTGATGTGGAATGTTCAGAGGGGACAACCCCGTAATCTTTATGTTTATAGGCCTGTTTGCCAGACACAAGGCTGAGACGAGTCAACTTTCCAGAGTGGTAAGAGACAGTCAGCACGAAAGAAGCAAACATTTATAATAACCTGTCTCACAGGATCACTTACTTCATTTTGACAGCTGTGACTCCTCTACAAACATATATAGCTGGCAGTGGAGTTAAACTGATTGATAGGTGTAGAAAACTGTCTTGGAGAGCACAGATGTGACTGAATCAATTATCGTGTTTTTTTTTTAATTTTCACTCATTCACTCAACGCTTTCTTTAAGTTGTAATTAGAACAAGTCATTCTTGTAATACACAAGTACAGACATTGTGTCAAAACAAAACTACGTACAAAATAGATGTAAGATAGATATTAAAGCACCAGGAGTGTTAAATCAAAACGCATAAAATTACTTCAAAGTTGCATTTATCTGTCAGCCATAACGACATATAGAGCACCTCTTGATGTATTTATGTGGTTGTGAAAATAACTGTTTTATGCCAAGATTATGTTATTCAATACATTTCCATCAGTCATTTTTTTCACGTTCCATACATTTCCTGTACACAATAAATAATAAATAAATTGTCCTCCTGATACAAAAATCTACAGAGGTTAACAGCAGGTTTCTTCTTTCCATTTCAATTTGTAATGTTTACAATTGATCCTTACACCTCTTCACACCATCATGCATTTTTAAATCTAATATTGTTAGTGTGGCAGTTGTGCATGCCACCCTCGGGTCCACCCACGGAGGCACGGAGACAGAGGTTCCAAAAACCACCTTTTTTTTTTTTTTTCAAACTCAAAACTCACACAGAGAGTCTGCAGTACTGTGCGTGTCTCCTCCGCCTGTCACTCTATGGGTACATCTGAATAGACCCTCCTTTCTCCTTTCCTATCTACTTTACCATAACCCCGTGGATGACGTCATGGGGTCAAGGAAAAGTGTTAGGAGGCTTCCTAAAGGTGTTAGGGAAAGACGATCACGTTGTTGTGACCGTCGGATTGCACTTTCATTAGGTGACATAATAATAATCTGATGGCGGCGCAGGTTAGTGACATCAGTCGTGGTGAAAAAACTACAAATTTCTGAAAATGGACTACAAAAAACACATTAACAACACTTTCCCCTGTGCCTCCGCCCACCTGGTCTAGCCCATCTCTGCCCACCTTCTGGACTCAGCTATCGCCTCCACCTTCTGGCTTGACTACGCCCTCTTGGACTTTGCCATCACCTCCTTCCACTGGCTGGAGTCCGCCCTCTAGGACTCGGCCGTTGCCTCCGCCCACTGGCTTGTCGCCGCCCTCCTGGACTTGGTCGTCACCTCCGCCCTCTGGCTTGACTCTGCCTGGTGCCTCACCGTCCCGGGGCTGGTTGCTGCAGCCCCCGCCGTCGCTGCTGCCGGTGCACGCAGGGCCGCTTCTGTGCCGTCACGTCGAGGCCCCGCCTTTCTCCGCAGAGCTGGGACTGGAGCCGGGACCGGACCGGCCCGGCTGTCCTCCTCCTGGAGAAGGTCTGCCGAAACGCCACCGCCGCCATTCCGGCCGTTGCCGACATGCGCCGCTCCACAGCCCCGGAACGCTGTCCTCCTCTGCCTTGCAGGGATCGGCCGTGCTGCGCGCGATGCCCACACCTCCTCATCTTCTGGGGAACGGGACGGCACCCCTGGCACAACGGTCCTCCGGCGTGACCCCCACCAAAACCGCAGCGAATCGAGGAGGTGTTCCTGCCTTCCCTTCTGCAGCAGGAGCGCCTCTATCAGCTGCTGGTCCTGCTCAGCGCACTCCCGCTGCAGCTGGGTGAAGTCCATGAGCAGCCGAGCGAACGCCTCTTCTGCCATCTTCTGTGGAGGTGCAGGGGCGCTCCTCCGTGAAGTCAGAACTTTGGAGCACCATACTTTTATTTAAATGAAAACAAAACTCACACACAGAGACTCTGCAGCACTGTGTCTCCTGCCTGTCACTCTGTGTCTCTGGGCGGCTCCTCCTTTATGGGCAGAGATGCCACAGTCAGTTAGTTAGTTATTTTTTTATTTTTTTATTTTTTTATTTTTTTATTTCTTTATTTCTTTATTTACTTACTTATTCGCATTCACTGAATCACAATCTATAACTAAACTCTTGTGATGCTTTGGGTATTATCCTAAAGTTTAAAAAGTAAAGTCCATTGAAGTGTTTTTCATTTATGTTCCCCAGAACTCTTTTACTTAAATACATTCAAATATGCAATAAAATAAAGTTTCATTTTGAGTGTCCACATTCTGTACACAAATTAGGGATGTGACTGTCGTTTTCATTACATTTCTCTGCTGCAATTCATATTCTCATCAACCAATTCTGCTTAAACAATTTCAATCTGGCAGTAATTGTTTACGTTGGCTTCAGTATGAATCTGTTCCCAGTCCTCTGCTGATTTATTCACTTTGAGTTCGATCGTCCATGATTTCTGTTTTTTTCTTTTTCTCCTGTCTCACTAATAATATGTCCCCTTAAAAAAAGCTTTGATTGCATCGCATTTAATACTTTCTGTTCCTCTCCAAAACCATTGTCAATTTTCCCAATTATTTAACAAACATTCATTAAGCAACATCTTCGAGGTGTGTACCATGTGGGTGTGCATGTCTTTAGAAGTGTGTAGTGCTGCTGTGGGGTTGCTGACTCCCTGGTGTCCTCGATTGACAATGTGCCTTGTCCATTATCTCATTAATGGCAACTTCTTCTTTACTTGTGAACTGAACCTGGCTATCCTTTTAGTGTATCAGTGTACTGAAACACACCCATATAGAGTTTCCCTGTCATGAACTAACATATACACACACACGGGTCTACAAGAGTTCAAAGTTCTTGGGTATCTTGAGGGGCAAAGCGGAGTGAAAGGATAGACTTATTTTGATCTAAATTACTTCAAATGACTTGGGGGGGGGGGAAAAAAAAACACCTGACAATGTCTAGACCCTTTGAAAATGCACTATAATGCCTATATGGTAATAACATCCAATATAA
Organism: Lipophrys pholis; assembly: GCF_963383615.2. NCBI lineage: Eukaryota > Metazoa > Chordata > Actinopteri > Blenniiformes > Blenniidae > Lipophrys > Lipophrys pholis. Next base: position 13,734,680 of record NC_137638.1, read on the forward strand.
TGAGGCGTGTGTCTGCAGTGAAAGCTGTGCTACAGCCGTATCGCTAACTTTTGAAGAAAAAAGTGTGTTGAGGGAAAGATTTAAAATGCGCACCTGCAGAAGTCACCTAAATGTTTCCTGTGCAACATTTTTCTGTGATCTTGGGGAGATTGCAAATGAATTGGATGTCTGTGTCGGATTGCCGTTTCTCTTTGATCTGGGATCAATCTTTCCCATATGAGCCGTGGTTTTTCTTGAAGGGAAAATTGAACGGGATGGCAACCTCATTTCCCAAGTTTACCACAAGGTTCAAGCGTCCATAGCCTGTGGTCAGTGCCTTCTTGTTATGTCTGTATACAGCCCTGTTCGCCTCCTCCTCCACTCATTTCTCGAGTTACGCTGTCAGGAGTTTGGTGACCCCATCGGGCCACTGAAGTATTCATGCTGAAGACCTCTGAAGCTAAAGGTGGCGGTCTCCCTCATAACTCACAGATTAACAACTAACCACATCTAACATGGCACAAATATCCAAACTCTTAAGTCTGGCCACTTCCTCATTCTATACCTGTCTTTAATATATTACTTCATATAAAAGGATGCCAAAAGGTTGTCTTTATTTATTATTTGTCTGCACATACAAGAACTGGTGCGAGTGCCACCATTCAGCAAGCACAGAGAAAACTTTTTTTTAGCATCTTGAGATGTTTAGTGGCGATGCCAACAACAGCAGCAGCAGCAGCTCAATTGAAATGGAAAAGTATTCAGAAATCAGAAAGGGGCTCTAGCTCGCTGCCTGTGAAAGCACTCAGGCTCATCTGGAGCTGTGGGCCGCAGCGCAGGGGAATTCAAACCCCACCTGTAACTCATTATACCCAGAACCCAGCTCTATATGCACCATCCACATTTTAATCTTTCTCCATTTCATCTGAAATAAGTTCCATGCAAAAAAAAAAAAAAGAGCAAAAGATTCAGGGCGTTAGTGTGTCAGGCTCTCCAGCCGCCACAGCTGCCTACACTGACTTCCTTTCCCCCTCTATTAGCTCACCCCTGACTGGGAAGGATTAGAGACAGATTGCAGCTCAGGACTTTGGCCTGACTGTACAGAGAAAATGACAACGAACAATCAGCATTTCTCTGTACATTGTTTCTTAACTGATTCAGTGTTTGTTTACAGTTCAGCCATGTTACTTTATTTTTGGAATTATGCGAGTTATGCTTGGCTCCAGAAACTTGTATTGAAATTATGACAGTTTTAAACAAACACCGTGTACCCCTGGAGTACAGTTTATATAGACACAACACAGACATTTGTGTTTGTTCTATGTGTGCATGTGAAAAGGGTTTGACATATACTCTACATATCTATATATAATCACAGCACACCGAGACCATACATTGAGATTTAATGTCTTTGGGACATTTCTCTGAGTTTTAAACAATGTAATCGTGTCACTCAATATGTGTTTCATTTAAGGAGCTAACAGGCTAATTTAAAGATCAGATATCCTCTTTAATTATCATTTTATATTTTTCCAACATGCTCATTAATTCTCTGTGGAATGGTATGGAGCCCCCGCAGCAGGAGTTTCAGGTTTGGGTTTCCCCGTGTGATAGCTATAATGCTCAAATCTTGGCATCACCGTTGTCTGGGCTTCTTTCCAGAAAGCCCCAAAATGCTTTAAAATTTCCAGTGCCGATCTTTCATTCTTCGTTTAGACACAACATTAACAAGCATGCTGCTCGCCACAGTCAGATGGGCTGAGTAAAGTAAAACGAGCTGTACTAATACGATTATTACATTAAACATTTAATAGGAGAAGCTGATGTTGAATTTGCTGAATTCGCCGGTACACTGGAGTCGGATGTGATTAGCATTCGCCATATTCCTTACTCTAAGGCAAATTGTCTTTTGTGTCTTCATCTTCATTGGAAATTGGTCCGTGCAACAACTGACACAGTAGCTATTTACTATTAAAATGATGCTTGTTGGGTATTTTTGTTTTCGCTCATCAGCACAATTTGACTCATGTATTCCTTCCATCTTCCACTAACAAGCTATTTTCCTTTGGAGAGCCACTGCTATCTCGATATGATTGTACCATTTATTCAGCTTCAGTAAATACACAGAGCACAAACAAATTCAGTAATAAATTATTTTTAATGGAAAGGTCAGGTTTTTGTGTACAGTAATGAACATAAGCGTTTGTATTATACATTAGGGTGCAATAATGTGTTTTTCTGCCTGAAAATTTGAATTTAATCCACAACATTTCTTTTATGAATTGACTAATATTTTTTGATTTATTCCTCTGAATTTCTTGAAGAAGAAATGGAGATGTCAGTTGTGACCTGTGCTTGTTCTGTTTCTGATCCGGGCTGCCTTCATACTTAAGTCAAACAACACCAGACTCGGTTTGGATGTTTTTCAGAACCGTCAGAGGAGTACTTTTCTACTCTTGTTTAGAGGTCCCCAGACTTGGGAGAGGTCACCTTTCCCCGAATCAATTGCACCAGAGTTCACTGTTGAGTGCTGATGCAACAACCTGAGGAAAAACATTCAACAAAGCAGCTTGATAATTACGAGTTTCCACTGACATTATAGTTACTTTCTTAGAATCATATTTTATTTATTCTGAAGTAACTTTTTATTGGCTTTTTAGTGGCTCATTTTTATAATTTTCACAGGATTTACATTTCAGGATAGTTTATTTCATGATATGTCAGGGGGTTTGAAGACTATTGACAGTATGAACCGTATTGATGTCAGGTGGTCAGAAAGATGTGCATGTTTACCTGCAGGAAGGCTTTCCATGTGGTTTTCTGACCTTGGGCTCACGTCCCTATTGGCACAGCCGTGCTGCATACAGGAGTCCTCTGTGAGATGACTCATGCTTGACCCAAACATGTCCCGGACATGCCTTGGTGGTAAAACATCATGGTGGTCTGTGCATTCATACTCCATGTTGTTTGTCATATATAACCTTTCCTCTCTAGATTTCAGAAGTTGAACATATGTAAATTATGAATAAAATCTTTAGTGGAGCACTTGTGAGACTCATGCATTTGTAATTTATGTTAGATATCTGTAAAAGTATGATGTTGTCAAAATACAAATAATCGGGGACATGAGATTAAAGAAACCAAGTAAAGAAGAAGATATATTTTTCTTTCCATTATATATTTCTTTCCTCATTTTACCAAGCACCTGGCCAGTACTTTCAACGTGTTGACACTTTCTCATTGCAGCAAATCAAAATGAGACAAACATGCCACTGTTCCCTCCAGACACCTTGTGTTGAGTGTCTTTGCGAGGCAGGCCTGAGTCTGAATGAACTCCCTGTAGATTTGCCAGAAGGAGAGTTCGACTCAGCAAGGCCAGGTGATCTTACCTGCTGACAGATGATAGCTGCATTGTTCTCTCTGACTCCTCAGTTTGAAAAGTCCTCTGGATTCAATCGCAAATGCCCCCGTTGCTTTGATACAGTTGCCTGGATACCAAGTCCACCTGGACCAGCATATGGTCACAGCATGCCGCTCTTCATGTGAGACAACTGTTCAGCCAAAACAGTCTTTTCCTCCCTCTATTTCCCCCTCCATCCCCTCTCTGTTTTTCTACCTTTCCATTGATATCCTCCTTTTTTATGTCCTTTACTTAAATTACTTTCCTGTGATATAATTCTCCAACTAACCTAGAAAACAGAACAGCAAAGAATATATACAGTAGTTTCAGTTTCACTCCAAAGGAAGATGAAACAAATCTCACAGCTTGGAACTGGTACACCTCAAACTGGTTCCGAGGTCTTAATTCTGTCACTGATGAGTTTGGCCTGCGTGTCTCCGGCTCTAATCACTTCTGCAGACGCTCTGAGAATAGACATGTGCAGGGCTCGCCCTTCTGCTGAACACAGCCAGCAAAAGTTACAGTGACAGACAGAGAGGTAGCTGTACAGAGTAATTATACACCGGATGATGGATGGGTCATAGCCACTGACTGACAGGCAGGATATGGACTGAGGCTGCACTCACGGGCCCCTCAGAGACCAACTTGAAGTCATTCAGATCCGGGCAACTGAGATGAAAATTATTGGATGTTCTACAGGCTGCCTGAGATGACATGGAGCAGACAGAGACTGCGTGGGCCCCAAGGGGAGTTTCATTGTAGAACAATAATCAGCTAGTCACAGAAGAATGCATATCAATTCCTCTGACTGACTCCCTGATGGAGATAACAGCTTGTGTATGTGTATAACTAAGTGTTTTATATAACTCCATCTTGGACAAGTTGCTTGATGAATTATGGCTCCTGTATAAAAGCGAGGCTATAAATTAAAAAGGTTTAAGCACGTTACATGCGTACCAAGATAACACGGCATCACCTAATTATAATTTGACTATAATCTGATAATCAACTGAACTTCTGTGACATAGTATTAATGTGTAGATGAGAGCCGTTTTGCCTGAGATCAGATTCAGATCATTTGCCTTCATGTTCAGTACAAACTCAAATGTAAGTGATGGATTACATTCAGTCATTGAACAATTGGGGAGTGGTTATTCTTTTTTTTATTGTTTAGTTTTATAAATATAAGAATATGTGTCATTTTGACAGTGGTTTGGGTGTATTTTCTTAGGTCAAAACAAATACCAAAAGATGGAAATTCACCATGATAAAACAATGTTCAAATATAATGCCATTTTGAGATTTTCTAGTCTTGAGCACTCCTGAATTCAACACTCTGTTTATAGGTGTTGTAGCAGTGATGAGAGATGAGATCAGAGGTCAGCAGTACATATGGTGAACTCTGTGGATATCTCAGGTTGAAGCACAGGCAGCCACCTGCAGCTTCTGCACTTTCACCTTCGTTAGCTGGATTCTGGCACAAGCACAGATAGATTTATTCATTATTGAGCCAAAGTAATGGCTGGGAGTTGTTGTTGGCAGACGGAAATGTTGCTCATTACATATTGTGTGTATAACCCCATTTCTAAATGGGACCATCTTTAAAATGTGCATAAAAAAAGTCAGAAATTCCTATTCTAATCCCAGTGGAGCTCCGGCATCATTTCACATGTTTTACTATTTCATGAAAACTATTGGCTCATGTTGAACAAATAAAACAAGCATCATCTTACTCAAATATGCAAGGCCTGGTGCAAAAGCACATTTGTCTGGATGGCAACATATTGCTGCAAAATGTTTTACTTTCCATCAGAGATAGTGCATTTCCAAATGTGTAAGCAGCCCGCACTGCAGGAACTAATGCAGCCCCATACCATCAGAGGCTTTTCTATTGTGTGCTTACATTCTCCGATTGAGCTGTTCCTCCTCGGTTCGGACATGGCTGTCGTGGCTTGCAAAAAAAAAAGATTTATACCTCTGACCTCTGAAAAGTTTTCCATTTTGTCTTTTTAAAGGAGCTTTGGCCCAGAGGAGGCAGCAGGGAGTTTGGATTATTTTCACACATGGCTTCTTCTTTGCATAATACAGCTTATAAACCTGTGCCATGTACAGTGATTACAGACAATGACTTTGAGAAGTGTTTCTGATTCTAATTAGTGTTTTCCTATACCATATCATGTCTGTTCTTAATGCAGTGCCACCTGAGGGCCAGGAAATGTTGATTTGATAATTGGATCTACTGGTTACACTGGGATTAATGTTGATGCACTTTCTTTTTTTTTTTTTTTCAATTATTCCACAATTTTTAATCTTTAGTTTTTAGCATATTGGTGAACCTTGCCTATCTTTAATAGCTGGGAAAAGCAGTCTCTCTAAAAGGCTACTCATTGTTCCATTTTAATATTCCAATTTGGTTTAGTAGAGTCATAAATTACTCTGAAAGTATTTCTTTGGTACTCATTTCTGTCAAAGCGTACATTTGTTGAAGTAAAAAAAAAAAAAGATTCACTGCTCACAATGACAGTTTATGTAAAGTTCCCACCATTATGACTTTATTCTAAACTGCAGTTTCATCTCACTGTTTCCCCTCCCAACATTTGTCTTTGGGTGGTTGCAGCTCATGAAGCAGATGAATAAAACATGACTTGGGTGCATCGTTTAGCCGATTCTGCATCAAATCTCTTCTGTGCTCAGCTTGAATAATGCAGATAGGTCCCATCACAAAGGTCATTGTATATTACCTTTCATTTTGAGCTTTAATGTGTTTTCTCCAAACAGGTGGTATCTATGGCAAACAATGTAAAGTCAGCAGGCTTCTCGAGAGCCACCCAGGCAGAACTGTATAAAGAGAAGAAGATGGTAGAATCTCAATGTACAATGTAGTTACTTCTTGGCTGTTTTCACTCATGAAAACAGATGGAGGGTACATGTTGGTACGGAAGCTACGATTCCAACAGCATCTGTTTGTTCTTTGAGTTCCTGAAGTTTTCATTTAATTTGACAAACTTATCTCATGGCCATTCATTAGTGCCCACGGTGTCCCTCAAGCGTTGTGTAACATTTATATCTAAATCATTTTTGCCCCGCTCATTTCTATGGCTAATTGGTGTCAAATTGCCACGTCGTCTTTATGAACCTCTGCCATAGGTGTCAGCTATCACTACTTTCATTGCATTAGATTAAACATTCATTTCTAAAATCCTGACAGAGTGCAATTAGTTAATTACACAAGCCAGAGCAATTATGAGGTGAGGAAAACAATGCATCATGACTGGAAACAGCCGAGGGAGTTCTCCTCTTGTCAACACTGATTAATTCAGCTGATCACTAAACTTATTTGTCCCACTGAGGACAGTGCTTTTGACAGCCCATATGTCACTTCCAATCTGTGTCACATCCAGCCACAAATGATACGTTATAATATTGACACATTCTCCGGATGGTGAGAGGAGGCCAGCGGTCATTCAGTCCATATTTCTGGTCAAATGGAAATGCTCCCTTTTCGTCTCCTTTGCCAGCTGTTTTTTTTGGTAAGGAGAGACTCGCAGCACCTCCGCCAGCAGGTGTTTGACAGGTAATTTGCTGCTAATTTATTTTGCTGTGTTATATTATGTGGCAGTTGTGGGCAAGCTTAGATTTTGGGTCACAGTTTTTGATCTGGACATCCTGTAAAAGTGTCACCGAAGCAGATTGATATGACGCTCTCCACTGAGAGTGATCGCATAGCTGTGAGAGAGAGCGAGAAGAGAGAGAGAGAGCACCAGAGAAATGTCATTGCTTGTCGGTAAACTTAGGCCAGCTTCAGATTTCCAGACAAAGTGTCAAAGCTTGGTGAAAATGTACATTTGTTGCAGGAGCTGTGGCAGAAGTGGCCGGGAGTGTCACTGTCAGTGAATTCTTGCAGGTTTCAGAGAAAACAAACACAGCAGCCGCACACAGCTGGTTTGGAAACACTTTAAATGAGGCATTTCTGCAAGGAGATAAGAGAGGTGCTGAGCGAGAGGAGAACAGCCACGTGCCAGATGAGTGCTTTACAGGTAACATATGTCTAATTATGAGGGTTGATACCACACTAGTAAAAGAGAACACACACTTTTTTACTTTTCCATTCGACTAGAGATGTCAAATTTACATACAATTTCAATTTGATGGTATGTGCAAATTTCTCTTCTTTAACAAAGGCCTAAATGCCGTCTTTACCTGGGAGCTATTGCAGGCAAAAATATGTTTATAGAAGTTGAATATGAGCAACAGAGCTTCCAGGGGAAGTTTACTCCCACAGCCATTTAACAGCTCCACTATTGATCCTGTTTTTTTGACTAATGGTGATTGATTTCACCTCAAGGTCTATACCCTCCCTCTGCTCAGATGACTGGAGTCTTGTCAGTTGTCCGTTTCCCCTCCATTGGGTTGTCCTGTCAGCTTTTAACCAACCTCTGTCACTAGCATTATCTTTGCCTCTCCGCTTCAATATTCATCTCTTCCTTTCACACCCCATAATAGCAGACAGGATGGCCCTTCTATTTAACGGCCAATACAGTGGCTGTCTCAACCAATTAGGGTTCAGTAAAAGTCCTGTTCAAGCAAGGGGAGCCGTGAATTTGTCAAACGAGAGACACAATTTCAGGACTGCGCTTCTGCTGTATATGCAGTGTTTGTTGAACTGCTCCGAACAGCTTAACATTTCTCATGGTGTGGTTAATTTACCAAACATAAACTGAGTAATTGTCACTTTGATGTGACGATTATACCACTCGAAACAGATGTGTGGAAAGAACTTATTAAATGAGTCCAAAGAACAATTCAAGAATTACACATTATACTTTCTTTTGTGTGTTTCGCCTCTGGCAGCGAGTATGAGCTGTTGGCAGCACCAGCAGACCTGAGAGATAAGTCTTCATCCTCTGTAAGAGCAGGGATGAGGAGTATCTGACCCTTGCATTTTACTTCTCGCTTTCACACAGAGAGGACGAGGAGCGCAGTAAAGTATGTCCTAGACCCAAATTTAAACCTTACCCAACTGAAGTTAAACTCTTGACTTTGCCAATGATCCAAACCGAAACCTAACTTTAACCCGAGAAGTAAGAGAGTCTCTTCCAGAGAAAATAAAAAAAAAAAAATTAACTGCATCGCTTGTTTGAGCAAATGCAATGAGCCACATGTTTTATGTTCAAATGACAAAACCACAGTGATTATGATACAATCGGCTCATTTGGATTATAAACAGATCAGGCTGTCGATGCAGGTTCAGACACACAAAGTCTCTGCTGGACGCAGGCTGGAAAATTTGCCACAGGAGGATGTACATTGGTTTCGTTTAACCATAATCATAGTTGTACTTAACTTTAGTGGAATGTTATTGTAACCTTGACAACGTGAAGTCATCTAACATTAAAAAAAGATGTGACTGACTTCAACACTGGAAATTGCTGACATTACTAGTCTGCATAAGAGCTGAGTTGTTTTACCATGAACACTTAATTTCCATTCATGTAAATACTCCAAGACGCCTTATGACTTTCTTAGGACCATTTTTGAAAAGGTTTGGTGATTTGGAACCGTTTTGGTAGGTGTGGGTCATGTTCATGAAAAAGAAGTATTGGATTGTTTTTTTTATCTTAAAGGTGTGATTTGTAAAAGTTTTGTCAAATTTAAAATGACTTACAGTAATAAATAAAATGTGTGAAAAATGAAATGTGATGATATGCCTATGGCTCGTTTGGTATAGAAGGTTGTCCCTCAATTGTAATGTTGCTGGTTCAAATACAGTCTTCTGGGGCAAATATTCCAGCCTACATCTCGCAGACTTTGTGTATCTGAACCCACATTGACAGCCCCAATCTCTTTAAAATCAAAATGAGCTGATTGTGTCATTACCACTACGGCTTTGCCATTTGAACATAAAGACTGCCTTTTGTCCCTAGGTCAAAGTGTCCTTGAGCAAGACACTGAACCCCAAACTGCTTCCAATGGATGGATTGCACTCCCTGTATGGCAGCTAAATCCTGTTATGTGTGTGAGAATGGGTGAATGTGATTAACTTTGGGAAGTGTGTTTTGTATCGCAGAAACAAGCAATGATAGATCTCATGATCTCAGGATGATGCGGTGATGTAATCCTGCTTCTCCACACTCGATGCTCATTTTTCAGCCTGAAAGTGGTGACGGAATTGAGTTTGGCCTCAGCTTGGGAAAAATGCCAAAAGATGACCTCACAAACAAAATACCGTTACAAATTACATCTATGGATTACTTTCCTAATTACTACAGGCCAGACAGCTTGCCAAAAACAACTGCGATGGGCAAGTGATTTTGTGTCAAGCTAGAGTTTTTTGATCATTAGCGTTGACTTTAATAGGGATACTCTTGTTGGTTATGCCAGCTGACTACTGGTCCCTACATAAAAACAACAGCATTTCTCAAATGTACAAAAACATACAGGATGTAATAATGTTAGCAGTTAGCAGACTACATTCTTTACATTCAGTGCAGTCGATATTCCAAAATTCTCTGGCCACTATGTGTCATATGGTGGCGTTTGTTTTGTTGTTGTTGAGGAAAGAGACGATGCAGTGAGTCACCTGTTTTTTTTTCAGCGGGGGAGTCAGGTGATAAGGAGGACCACATACTTCATGGTAGAAGTGGACCATTGCTGACACGGCACAAAATGCAGCTTTAAATGATTGCTTCAGCTGACACACATTCTTGAGATGTCTGGAATTAACCAGCTCCAGTTTGTTCATTTTCACAGCGTCTCCGTTGAGTGTTGAGCCAGCCCCATGAACATCTGCGGATAATGGACAAACAGCGCTGTCATCACTCATTCAAACAATGAAAGAAAATGTTAATAAAAGATGGTTATTATAATGTATTGACGTCATTTCTCCACATATAGAAATGTTGCTGTTTTCTGCAGCTGGTAAACTGTTATTCTAGCTTCATGACGTCTGGTTATTTTCCTTTTAACTGCGATGGTTTATTACAGTTGCATCATGAGGAAATCCTATATGTCATGCACAGCAGTCACCCTGTTAAGCGACGTCACCTTTGCTTTTCTGAGCTCCTTTAAGTTCCCTGTTTGACAGTGCTGAGATATATTTTTACCATTTGAATGTGGGACCCTTCCCACTGCCCCTTTACACACGAATGCTCGATCTTGTAAGTGTGTGAATGTGTCCAGGAGGTGGGTTTCTTCTAATTTGGCCACCTTTTCTCGATGCATCATCCAACTTATCCTGAGCTTGAGCTGGTTGACTTTACATTGCCTGCTTTTGTCTCTCTCTCATGAGGATTTGTGTTGTCAATTAAAATTTTCATGACTATATGACCATAAAAGCAAATTACTTCAAAGAACTCACGTACACTCTTGTCCCCTTCATGTCGGTTAATTGAATAGTTCAATAACGGCTTCAGATGTGAACATAATTATTCTTCAATTGCGTTTAATAAACATGCAGTATTTAAGTGAGGCCTCATTCTCACATATATGACCTCACTGCACATAAACCTGGGCTGTACGCGAATCCTGCCATGTACGCGCACTCGTATTCAAAGCTGGAAGGTGAATAACCATCTGGCTTCTGTTTCCCTGTGCTGTGTGATTTAAACTCGGAGGCAGAAGGCTGAAACTTTAGCTTGATGTTACGCAGTGCGCTCCTCCAATCAGGACCTCCATCTTGTGTTTATGGATCGCAGCTACCAGCTGTTAAGAGCTTTCGCTTGAAATATAGTCATTTCCTGGCACAGACCAAAGAGACCAGCTCTGTAAAGGTTCAGTCTGACCCAAGAGGAAGAAGGAACGCACAATTCAAAGTTCAGTAGTAAAGTGGTCAAAGTTTTCTTTCAGGTACTAAAAGAGTTAAGTGATGTACTGAGGGAATCGAGCGGCCGAACATAAAGCACAGCATTTTTAGTATTTAGGACCTTTTCAACAAATGGACTGTATGCGATTGCGTTGGACGTTTTTCTTTTATCTTCTATTCAAGGGCAAGAATTATTGTTCAGCTGAAAGTTGAGATGAGAAATTATATTGGCTTTCTGCCTGAAACTGAAAAGACGTTGCTTGTTGTGTCGCTTCTCATTGAGCTTTTAATAACATTGCCTGTTTGTGTATCACCGGAACAAACAACAACTAAGAAAGACTTCAACAATGTGCAATCCAACACTGGCAAAAATATAATCTTACCATTGATTAAGACAGTTTTTCTAGGGCACAAAAGCAAAACACAGTTTATTGTTGTCGTCAAGTTCTTATGAAAGAAAATGCTTCACTTGTCAAATAACAGCTATATGATTGGTGGGCGATAATAAATAAGATTACGTAGAAAAGTGATATTAGTCAAAAGTATCGTATATTAAAAAACAAAATAAAAAAAACCCTTTTTTTAATGTCTGTATATTACAAATGATTTTTTTTGTGTAGGTGGGGCCCTCATTAATTTCTTCCCCGTGTTTAAAGCACTTATTTATCCAAACAGTGACAATAATGAATGAGCAGATAAGCCTTCTATGGATTATATTTATATAACATTAAATATGAATGATTTATTAAGGGAACCAATTATAAACTTGTTAAAACTGAACTGAACAATGGTGTGTGCATGTGCGTGTGTGTGTGTGTGTGATCATTGCTGTCAGTAAGAGTGCTTCAAAGAGTGTGCGTGCAGTGTAGAAAAGTTAGTTGTATAAATCCATGAAATCATTCAATAATCGTAATAAGTCATCCACCACTAGTGGGGGCTACAGAGCTGTCGGACAGCTATTTCTTTTTTAGCGTCAGTACCCGAGTAGACTTTTACAACAGCGTTGTGGAACTGTGAAGATATGGCCTCTTGAAAACTGCAAATGCAATTTCAAAGTCACAGCAAGTAATTGTGTTTTAATCACAACTAAAAGATCTCAATTATTAAAGAACATTCAAACCCTTAATTGATTAAAAATAAAAAAAAGTGATGGTGGAATGAACAACACAAAATGGAGGAAATAAAGACACCAGAGTCTCCAAGGCCAAAGTACTGCACTTCTCTGCTCTGGCAGTCCACAAAACAGGAGAAATTAGGTTAGAATATGTTAGAGAACTACAAGCTTTCGATACTCAGGCACCAGTTTGCAACACAGCTTCAGCAAGACCACTGCTCCAGACAGCCCAGTGGCCCAAGGCAAGAAGCTCTGGATCAGAGGGGAGATATGCTGAGTTTGACAATGGATGATTTGCAGGTGTAGACCACAGCAGCACACTACAGGGTGTGGCCAACCTCAAAACAAAGACAAAATATGTTTTTGATCCGAAATTTTTTTTCCAAAAAGAAAGCGGGTTTATGAATGAGAGCTTTTTTTTTTGCAATTCAGATATTTGCATTATTTGAGAAAATGCATATTGTACAGATATGACATAGAAATGTTTTCTATATTTGAACAACAATCCTGTACATACTGTATGTTAAACATCACCTTTCGTGACGGAACTTGGGGCAAAGCATAGCTGCACAATCGTCTCCAAAATTAATGATATTGGTCATTGGTTGCTAGTTAACCGGCCACTGGACTGGAGTCGCCAACAGTTCCTACTTGAGATCATTCAGAGCTTTGGCTCGCTCTGTATTAAGCATTTCTACTTGCATCCTGCTTGAATGCAGATGATACGTCCCAAATCATTGCCTCTGAGAGGAAGCAGGCAGGGAAAGCCAAAGTAAAAGCTAATGAGTGATCAAATCAAGAATGACAGAGGAAAAAAAAAAAAGTAACAACAACAAATGGAAGCACACATGCACACACTACACAGGAATGAGACAAAGTACTGTAATGGATATTTGAATTACATTTACATGCACAATCCCCCACAATGATCCTGATTAGATTAATGTGAGATTATTAACACAAAGAGACATCATGATCTGGAATGCACTGTGTACTATCTGGCTGTGGGTCAGGTTTACGTGCCACAGGCTATCCTGTAGAGCTGAGCCTGCTTTCTTCCCAAGATAAACCTCCGACTAATGATGATGTGCGTGCTGTCAAATCAATTGCAAAGTCCTAAGCTGACCCAGACACTGATTTCTAAATTACCATCAGCTCTTTACATTTGCAAGAGCTCTGTTTGTTTTTATCCCCTATGATTGCTGGACTATGTATGCTTCCAGGCTCATATTGAGAAATTGGAAGGACGAGGTCAACAATGCACATTACCTCTTTACAGTGGTTGTATGAGGATTCTTAAAAAATAAAATGCAACATAAAGGGTAGCTTTTTTTCCACTGTGAATGCAGCACTTCGCATTGGGTTGTGCGCATTTAAGATGAGTTGCAGAAGCCATCATGCTTTTGATGTTGATTAGCATGTAAATGCCCCCAAGGTCTACCAGAACAACTGAACTCTCTCAAATGGAAACCTTGTGTTGCGCTGCTTGTACTGGAGCCTTGTATTTCAAACAGCAGTAATTGCTGCAGTCCAGCTTAGCTACAGTCAAACATACAGCTGCACAAATTCTTAGGTCACATAGTAGTATTACATTGATTCTGTGTACAATTTGTTTTGCTCAGGGAATAAAAAAAAAAATTTTTTTTAGGGATTTGTAAGCTAATCAGATTAGATCGTCAGCAAAACTCAAGAGAATTCATCCCGCATTCACATCCGTCCAGACCTTGCACATGGCTTTGCTTTGGTTAGTTTTTACCGGCATACATAAAATGATAATAAAAAAAGGAATATAAATGAGTTGAGCAAGGGAAACAAATAAAAAGAAGATGGTCAGCACAAACAAGGGGGAAGCTGTAAGCAAGAGACAGGGAAAGAATAAGAGAATGAGAAAGCAATGACGATGTAAATCTCTCTGCTGAGCATGTTCTTCTACGTAATGGAAATCGGAAAATGCATTTTCATGATTCATGGTGAGCATTTCCACTCATGGCCTGCAAATCATTAGAGAACCAGACGTCATATTTCTGTGGCCTAAATGGCAGCTGAGATGCACAAATGTACAAAGAAGAAAGGAGCACACGGGAAAAGAAAAGGTTCAGATAAAGGCTGTAAGAGGAAAAAAGATGGAAAGAATGGATGAGTCAGTCCCCCGCTGCAGGAATGGGCACAAAAAAATCTGGAGTGAAATGCAACATATCACCTCTCGGGTTTATGGAAAAATGCTGCTTTTTCAACATTTATGGAGCAACACACTAAGTATCCAGGAAAACAAATGTGTGGAAGCCTAATTGTGCTTTTTTTTAAAATTCAGATTTCATCTGTATGTCATATTCTCAATAGAAAATGAGTGAGAAATTAATTGCAGTAATATTATATTCAAATTCCCAGAGAAAAGGAGTGGGGCCAATGGTGACCACAAACTGGAGTAGAAGTAGATCTATCTGAAGGTGGTTTATGATTCAGTTTCTTTGATATATTCCTCAAGGCCACCCTTGTTTTTATGCCTGTCTTCTTTTTTATCGTCCAAGTCTCAACTTCGGCTGTGGTTACCTCCTGTGAGCTGGTCTCTCTCTCTCAACTGCCACATCAGCACAGTGCTTTATTCAAATGCTTGGTAAACTGGTAACCCTGGTAACATTGGGAAACTTGGAGGTCATAACCACAAGCATATGGATGTACAGAAAAAAAGCAGGATTGCAGCTTAATTCCAACAGATGGCCACGTACACGGTACTGGGAGGAGAGCGAGAGAAAAAGATGGATCGAAGAGGAAAGGTAATATTACAGCGGGCTACAGTTGGCAACATGAGGAATTCCTGACATCCTGCTCCAGAGTAAAATTGATGCAATAAGACTTTTGCTAAAAGAATACGTAGGAAAAAATATGCTGAGTATCCCCATTTCATGTATATGTTGCGAATCAAGTTGCCAATGTTGCGTTCAGTGGACCGAATCTTTTAAAAATCCATAACCTCCGCGACTCTTTGAAGCATTTTCTTCCAGACTAAAAAGTTTGGCATTAGTCCACATTCATGGGAAGAACCTCTAATATATATTTTGTAGTCTTCATTAATTAAATGGATCATTTGTTTTCATCCAAAGGTCCTATAGATTAAAGTCACGCCTGAGCAACTGTGAAATTGCAGTGATCAAAAACATTTCATTGTAATGAACCATGGAAATCTAATATTAGCAGAGATTTCACATATGCCACCACACTCTTTGCAGCTCTTTCTTTCTTTCTTTCTTTTTTTTTAAATCTCTTTTGGGTTTGTTTTTGCTTATTGTGCAAAATATAATCATTCATTCATGAAACTTCATTGACAACCTCAGGAAAAAAATGTTGATAGGAGTTCTTTACAAGACTTCTTCTGACAGGAACAAGGCAGTGATGCTGAATGGACTCTAACACATGCACGCTTACACACACAGGTGAGGGTGAAAGCAGAGAAAGGAGAATGTTTCAAATGTACATTGTTAGCCTCTAAACATTCTGAAATACTAGGGTTAATTATAGTGCAACATCATTACGTTCATAATGGGAATTTGCATATTTCATTAAAGCCATTTGGTTGTACGTTGCAGCTTACACGACAGCTCCCCAAAAAATGCTGCCTATTAAAGTGACAGGATCCGTTGGTCGCCGGCTATTTGGGACAATTTGTATCTGCATGGCTGGGGTTTAATTGAGCTGTGATTGCTCCCAGAGAGTACAGCAGAGGGCGAGGTCAGAATGCAAATACGTTCATTTTAGCATATAAAGAGGAACATAAATCATATTTCCTGAAGAAGAAATGCTCACACTGTGATAACTCCCAATTAAGAAGAGAATAAAGTAGTGTGCCCACTTTGAGTTGACAATCTGCATTTTCTACCCCCTCTCTTTTTTTTTTTTTTACATGAATGAGGCCTGTCTCCCTCAGCTCTTATGTTGTCTCTCTTTGAACTCATCTATCTTTGGAACTGAATGATCGTCTTTCTCTCTTTTGTCCATTCAGCTCCACGAGCTGCATTTCCCCGAAATGTGACCCCCCTCTGCACTTTTCTTGATTAGCGTAAAGCTCAGCCGAACGTCGCACCCAGATCCCAGCAGAAAGCCACTTCCACTCCCTCTTCATGAGCATGTCAATTAATTGCCTTGATATCTCTCATGAGTGGAATCAAAGCACCAGAAAGTCATGACACAGACATAGAGAGTAAAGGGATTGTGGTGCCAAAAAAAACTGACAAGGAAAAAAAGACTAGGCATATACTGAAATGTTCCTGAAGACATGAAAAATAGCAGGCAGGCATTTTAAAGAGGACTTTTCAACCTGATAGGCCTGTGGAGCATTTTCCCACTTCCCTGCTCTGTGTGTAAACTTGAGTCCTGTGTTGTTAAGTGATGTTTAAAAACCCACTTGCGTGACTGCCTTGTCTCTGCTGTCTCATATCCCCTCTCATCTCTCCATCTAAACTGCTGTATTAGAGCAGAGTCACAACCCTGGCACTTCTTCCTTGCTGTTATGGTCTGGCTCACAGTTTGTCTGCCGCCACTCCTTCATATAAAAATGCATGTCTACTCGTCTCCACCTCTTGTCTCAAGAGGCCCTTTTCTCAACACCGTGGCTGCTTGTTCAGTGTGATTGCCATCTCTGGTGCCCTTTGTGTCCCTTGCCCCTACTTTTTATTTTTTTATTTTTTTATTTATTTTTATCAAAGAAATTCTTTCACCTACCACACACACACACCATGTCCCTGGATAAATATCCAGGCAGTGAACTTATAACAATAAATCTATTGGATGGAAATTGACAACACAGAGAAGCACACATTCAT
Organism: Lipophrys pholis; assembly: GCF_963383615.2. NCBI lineage: Eukaryota > Metazoa > Chordata > Actinopteri > Blenniiformes > Blenniidae > Lipophrys > Lipophrys pholis. The sequence goes on from NC_137638.1 coordinate 13,751,791, forward strand.
GAGAGGGATGTTACAGTTCACCTAACCTTCAGTTTGATTCAAACTTTGGTGTTGCACTCCAAATATCCAGATATCCAGAAATGGATATCTGGATTTTGTTCAGGGAATGTTACCTTGCAATCTCAAGAAGGTAAAAATGACATCAAACTCATGAGTCTTAATCAGCATCATATCTGCCCTCAGAGGCCAACAAAAGAGCCATACTTGTTATCAAAATACTATTCTTCCACTGTATAAACATTATCTCTCTATCTATGTGGTTGGCTATCTATCATGTATTCAATAAATATATGTGTGTGTGTGTGCGTGCGTGTGCTTATTTGAGCAGATAATGATTGTGGGCTGCTAAAATCACCTCACAAGTTTGTATTTTTTACTTGAACAAAAAGAAAACATGCTCATTTCAATCGCTTCAAGATGTCAAAAATAAATTATCGTTTTAAAACTGAACTCCTATGGGTTCTGGTTGAAAAAAGATGGACTGGTGATGTTGAGCCGTGAACACATTATAATTCCAAAAATAGATATTTGTGCTGGAACTGTTCTGTCTGTGATTTCATCCACAGCAAAACAATGATCCAGGTAACAGTGTGTCCCTTCAGCTGGCTGTGTTGTCATATCGCCTGCTAGTTCCTCTGTCTGCCATTGTGTTTCTTGACAAATCAATGTTAAAAGTTTGCATCTGGTTGAAGCAAACCTGCTCCCAAATCTTTGCCATGCACGGCCTCAGAAAGACATTGGGATGCCTGGGCAACTTGCACAGCCACAGCATCGCTATAGCTGCCTCTCTCCACTGCATCACTTTTGGTTGTGTCCTTTTTACCCAGATTCTGAAGGGATTGCATTCTTCCATTCCAGAAGGCTAAAATGTGCATACTCGACTTCATTTTTCATGTCAAAGTTTTGATATGTCTCGTTCTCCTTAATCACTGACATCATCTTGTAACACCGAAGACACGCCGTTTTTCTCCTTGAAGCACAAACTTTCCATCTTTCAATAAACTTTTTTTTTATCTCTGCATCAATGTATGTATTTTTCTGGAAATGTTGCAGATATGGAAACATATGCAATCATATCAAGTGTATTAATGCAGTAAATATATTTATTTTATAGAATATGTATTTCATTTAAGCTCTTGTAACCCACATCATTTGTATTGCAGGGTTGAATTCAGCCTATTGACCTTGCGTTTGACACCTGTGATATAAGTATAATACTTTTTTCACCAGTTCACAAAAAATGTCCGTAAACCTTATCCAGGATTACAGAAATAAATGATAAAATACATTAAATTCTAAATTTGTGTGTCAAGACAACTAAATGGGTATTTCTTTTTCTCATCTGCTGTCTATTTCTTGAACATTTTACAAGAGCTCATCATGGAAAATTGGACTTTTAGTCTAATATTCATTCTATTTAATATCGTTGAGAGGTATGACTGTAACTATAATGCAGGTAAGCTAAAATAAATAAGGTAAAGTGAACAAGTATAAGTGCAACATTAATGAAAATTGCAGGCCTCTGTTTATCTATCTCAAGCATACACTCAAAGTATATTCCTCCTATATTGTCTTCATTGCCTATTTAGCCCAATGACTCCTATTAAAAAAGAATCTTTTAATTTAAAATTCCTTGGCAGTTTGACAATCAAATTAGCCTCTTGGCATGAAATGACACATCTTTGCGATTTTACAGTTTAAAGCATGATTTTCGATCTCGCTGCACGATAGCTGGCAGTTCTGCTTAACTTAAACTTTCACCAAAGTTCAAGAAGACAGAATTAGTAAACCAGGGCTTTCCCGTTGTCAGTCTTTTACTGTCACACTGAATGTGGCTACGAGGCCGAGAGTCAAATCTAAACAAGTCATTCATTGTGAAATAACCACAGAGAGAAGCTTGCTTAATTCCCCCCTCAATATCTGTCTTGGCTTTCATACACATGTCTGGAAAAACAGCTACTGAGACACAGTGCTCTGCTGACAGCTGTGAGGAGACAGAGAATAAAAGTTACCACATCCCAGAGCAGTATTATAACAGAGTTCCTGCTGGAGGCCTGCTCAGCGTGGGGTGCAGAAATGACTTCTGCTGCAACAACATTATTCACGGAAAAAGATTTTATGCAAAAGGGAAAAAAAACAAAAACTTAATTGCTCAACGGTGGAGTGGAAGAATCTGAAAGGAGCTTATCACAAGTGCAGAGAGAAGCATTCTAAAAAGTGTTTTTTTTTTCATTTGTTTTTTGTTTTTTTTTTAACTTATGAGGTTGCGTTCACATGTGGGTTTGAGACTGCCGCCTGACTGCGGTCTATTGTTAGGCAGTGGACTGTGTTTGCCATCGTGGCAGTGTGGTGGTGGGTTTTACACACACAGGTTGGCAGTGACGGTCAACATCCTGTTAGGAGAACAGACCGATATCCAACAGGCTGGGATACACACACGCACACATGGACATAAACAAAAACTAGGCAGCTGGAGAGTTAAGCTCTTCGCCAGCCTTTTCTTTCATAGCCCGGCTAGAGATGGCTGGAGCACAGTTAAATCTGCTCCTACGTTCTAGCATCGTTTAGTATGTGCTGCAATATTCACGTTTTGAAAATAAATTGTGGATGAAAATTCAGCAAATAAACGGGAAGTCATGACAATTGAAACTGTAAAGTAATGAAATGACCAATGGCCGGTGAAAGAGGTCGACCGTCCAAACAGTGACCACTTTTACAATTTGCTTCACTGGAATACTTTCAGTCAAACTCAAATACGTCCCTATAGCTGCTAATGGAACGTTTCACTCAAGGAACCGTGCAGAGAAACAGCAGTGACTCATCTCAGTGTCCCTGATAACATATATTCATTGATTTCATTGCAGGAAAAATTGGGAGATGTTGTAGAAGCGCGCCCACTCATGGATCCCTCCAAGAGTCATACAGGGTTTGCCAAAAAAATTCCTTGGGGAGTTTAATAACAGTGCAACAGAGATCGATGCATGACTATATGTCACTATTTACAAAGAAGTTCAATACCCCCAGAGCGAGATAACTAAGCAGCTGTACAATGTGTGGAGCTTGCCGGTATCATGATATATCTACTGCCTGTTTCACAGTTATAACTTGAAGCTGGTATAGCAAATCACTCACTTAGGCAGCATCGTAAAACTGGATCATCTCATTTGTTTTGTCTTTTAGTCTAAATTAGGTGAGGGATTCTGGGATTACATGGAAATGATGTGGAGACACAGAATTATATGTGTATGTTCCTACGACTGTGACTTAAAGAAGGAAGGCTTCCTAAAAATCTGATTGTACATTTGTGTCAGTCATGGGTGATTATTTCTTGGATATTTTTATCGATATGAAGATTTTTGTGTGTGTGTGTGTGTGTGTGTGTGTGTGTGTGTGTGTGTGTGTGTGTGTGTGTGTGTGTGTGTGTGTGTGTGTGTGTGTGTGTGTGTGTGTGTGTGTGTGTGTGTGTGTGTGTGTGAGATTGATCCGTAATCACACAGCTCTCTCCATCACAGATGGTGCAAATATGGATGCCAGCATGATGATTCTTCCAACCCCAGTGGGGGCCAGAATGATTGTCTGAGATCTTGGAAGATCTGGAAGACAGAATGAGGCACAAATTAGACTTGTTAACGAAGGACAATGAGTCTGACATGCAGCTGTCTAATCTCATATCTTTGAAGCATGTAGAGAGTATTCAGAGGAGAACTGCCTCTCAGATGTAGGCCAAGAACATGTTCTGTGTGTAGCAAAAGGCACTTCTGAGCACTGTTCTGTATGAAGATCTGGCATGAGAAGTCAGATATTACACAATTGGGAAAACCACATTATTCATTCACTCATTCCTTCATGTCCGGACCATAAATCAGCCACTGAGTTCTTGCTACTGGGTTGAAAGTTTTCCCTCATTCGACTGTGGTAGGAAGCACAGCCAGATCCCTCCAAGAAGTCTGTGACTGTCATTTATTTTCGTGAGTTTGAAGTGAGTTGCTCTGTTTACGCAGAATTTCTGCAACGTTTGTTCTTCGTATACAGTTATTGGGCAATCTTGTAGGATGTATTTGTACCTGATTTCAATTAAAGATCCTCTGTGTACTTTGTGATCCAAATAATTATTCCAGGGATAATATTATAGTCAGACTGTTCCTCTCACCATATAGGGCAATGCTGCATGCTTCTTTTCTGCACCAGTTAAAAATTCTTGAATTACCTGTGAGCAGCCAGCTGTAGGAGATTTTGCAAGCTAATGCTCTTTTGCTCGAGGGTCAGTCTGGATTTAGGAAGCAGTGGCAAGAGTACTGCTGCCTCAATAAAATTGTGAATTATACCACTGCCTTAGATGGGAGGCAAACTTAAACAGACTTACCTAATGATTTTGTCTAAAGCCTCTAATGCCTGAGATTTGCTTTGATGAAGCAAATGCCTTGCCGTGCAAGAGGCTGTTTTACTAATCAATCATCAGAAAGTACTAAGGTTGGACATGAAGGTGTCGTGGTTAGCACTGCCAGCTTATCACCCGGAGAAGACGGCTGCATGTGGAGGTTTTCTGTAGGGAGTTCAGTTTCCTCCTATAAGCCGAAAATATTCTAATTATATCTATCGGTGATGGTGGATGGATGGATGGATGGCTGGATGGATGGATGGATGGATGGATGGATGGATGGATAATTGGATGGATGATGTCACTTCTCTTCAGTCCACACATTCCTATATCATATAAACGATCATGCTAATATACAAGCGGCTTGTACATGCTGTTATGCAGATGATACAGTTTTGTTCCGCTGTGCATCATGTCTCATACGCTGCAGTCCTCTGAGAAGCGGCAGCTCATTCGAGGTTTTACTAAACGAATGCAAAACCAAGCTGATGTCATATAATAATGCAACAGTGAGGACATTGGGTACAGTTCTTGGCTTGATGAATGTCTTTGTTTTAAATGTCAAATTAAAACATTGTGGAAAAAAGTGGTATTGAGTTCAGGGTTTCGTGTCAATACAGATTGTTTTTTCATTTTCTTCTTTTTTTGAAAAAATAAGAAAAGGTGGAAAGAATAGTGGGTCCTCCTTCCAACAGGTTCTGTATTATAACAACTACTTACATATAAATTCACCAATAGAGCTTATTCACTGTTTATTACATTGCAGATTACTTCAATGTATACAAATATCATTTGAAACCACCAATGTGCGGCACACACCCAAGTTGGCAGGACAACTGTCTTATTTTCAGTCATTGGTATTTGTAATATGTGAAATCAAACGAGCCAAACAAACTTTCTTTCTATTTTTGCTATTATAGCTTCCAGTCATAATGTGAGATCAAAAGAGGCACATCCATCAACTGACAAAATTAACAATATCATGTTTTTATTTTGGACATTTCTAATATTTTTTTTCCAGAGCGAAATGGAAAAACCAATCTTTTAATTATTTCTCTAAAAATGTCCATGATTGTTGTTCATTGCAGCATTGACACAATGTTTTTCAACATTTGCTTTTTTCAGAATGTAATGCACTGTTCTATTTGTCTAAGCGCTGCACTTTTGCTCTCTCCCAGCCAAGTCTCCCATGATAAAGATGGGATCAGTGGGATTTATCTAGTTCAGTAAAGGTTAATGAAAAGATACAGCCTTCATTTTCTATTATTCTCTTCAAGACAGTTGTTTTCCCCTGTTGGATAGTCGAGCTTTCTCGAAGCACTACCATAGTTTCAGAATCATGGGACGATCCAGTGAGGAGTCTTGATGCAGCACATGTAGAAATGTTGGATTTAAAAAAACATGGACATCTAAATGATTACTCTTGAGGTCTGTAGATTTCCTCTGTGGGGTGTAGTATTTATCAGACACATCATATCGAAACTATCTCATAAAGTTAACAGATCCAATATTATAGTGTGGGGTTTAGATTTTACCACACACTTCTTGGCTTGATGTTTACTTTCTTTGGCATGAGTAGAGGCTGAACTTTGAACCTACAACAGTCTCTGGGGGTTTCAAGCATTCATAGACCAATCGCATGAGGCGCTGATGTGAGATGTAAGAATTTCAACACTGTACTTGTAGCCAAAAGCACTTACTGTTATTTCTTCCCTTCTTTCGGGGATTACAAGGAGACAACTTTAAGAGTTATAATGTTCCCTTTAAATGACTTCACAAGACCAGGCTGGATGATTTTAATGTGACTGTCCATATGAATTATCTCAATGTTTCCCTCCCTCCAAAGAGGGATTCATCCGTTCTACCACTAGCTATTGTGGTTGAGTACAGCAGTTAGACAGGCTTTGTCAACAAGCATAAACGACCATGCTTTTTTATTTATCTACATCTGCAAAGAGAACAGGAATAGTTTTAAAGTAACTATAACAATGAATGACATGTTTAATAAGAGATTACAAATAGCCTCTCACTTTGCCCCCATTGGATCATTAATTGCAGTCATACATGATGCTGCAGATCAGGAAACTCTGTGTAATTGTCAAGCACATTTTAAGGCTCATTTGCACTGTGAGAATGTGCTGCTAAAAACTTTTAAAGTAGTGGTTAATGTCTTTCGCAGTATCATTTGTCATGAAAATAGATTATTTCAAAATAATCCCATTCATGACATCATATATATCTCGACGATAATCCAATTATTCTCAGAGACTGCCATTTCTGCAGGAGGCAAATGTTGTTATTTCACATCTGGATCTTTGTAGATGAGGCGCACAATCAAGCATTGACACACATTCAGTAAATACTCATTACTTGGTATTGTTGTGACACCAGCCAGTGTTTTAGCATTTGAATTGGGAACTGGGGCAGTGTCTCCTCCAGCCTGGTCTTGTTGAAGGGTGCAAATGGAAGCCACATTGGCAGTTTACTCCAGCAAAGTGCTCAGCCTTTTTTCTAATGAGGCTGGGCCTGAGCCTTTACTTTAAACTGGCCTATGTATCAGAGTTGCACCTACAGCCCTAAGTCACATTTAATTACCAGTATGACTCAGCAAACTGGACAGCCAGCGAGTCAGCTTGCTGGCCTGCCTCGTCCAGCCTAGAGCCTCTGCAGTGCAGAGCAGACTTAGAGACCAAAGCTTTGACATTTTGAGAGATAGCAGCCACACAGCAGTCAGGGGTTTATACCAACTGTCTTTCTTGGACCCGGATAGTGGGGCCTGTAATATTCAGCACATTTCCTACACGGCTAATATCTTCTGGACGGTGACTGAGCCAGTAAAAATACTCTCATTTCCAGCCCTCGAAGCTGGTTTGCATCCAGATCTCCTTGACAATTTATGGAAAAATCTGAGAGGAGGAAGGGGGCAGTGAGGGAAGTCAGATTTATTTATTTATTTTTTTGCTTGGAGTACTGCTTTCAATTGCAACAGAGAAAACAGTCGAAACACTTTCACAAATCATGAGAGACAAGATAAAGTTAAGTATTCAGAAATATATTCTTTACTGTCTATGTACAAATCCCCCTAAAACATTGAACTTGAAAACAGTTTTTTCCTGAATAAATACTACATGAAACTGCAGACTTTAAGTAAAACTCCTAAGGGCTTTTACATGCTCGGCCCCTGTGGCATTGTGTCCTTTTGACAGGGGCCAAATAGTTAGAAGGAGGTTTCCTCCACTAAACTTTCTTCTCACTGACAGATTGCATCCAGTGACTCTGTATTTACAGCCGCTTGAACAATCATCCACTTTATCAGTTCAGCTCTTGTTGTGAAGGTGTTATTGAAGAAGACGCGCTCCGCTGCACTGAAGATGGGACATTTGTCAGCTTCCTTGACCTGTGGTGTGCTCACATTGGCGTCCTCAGTGCCATTACCTTAAGTATTATAACATCAGAATAAAACTGTCTCGGGTCCTTCGACTGTTACATTTTCTTGTCAGTAGTGTGCCAGCAAGTTGAATATTTAAACCTGGTACTGTACAGTCTGAATTATCACTGACTGTATGCCGAGCCAAGTTCACTCAGATACATAAACGCATACACACTTTCAAACAGACACACACTAAAATCTGGACATAAAAATACATTGGCGCTACAATGTCATTAGTTTACAGAAAGAGGTTTGCTCTTACTAATCTGCTGGATTGAACCAACGTGAACTCGTCTCTGCCTGTTTCCCAGCTCGCACTGAAGCCTGGCTCCGTTTCACGCTGCCTCAGTCTGCATTCTTGTGGAAGATTTTGGCCATGATAGTGAACACTTTGAGTTGTACCAACATTTTCTGTATATTTCCCCAAATCTTCTGGTCATCAGAAAACACTTAAAATGAGTCGGCACAGTTGTTTTTGGACACACTTGATCATCCCACATGAAAAGAGAAATGTTTCAGAGATCAGTATCTCAACGTCCGCCTGTCAGAAAGTGATAATCAATTTTGTCTGCTGAAATATCAGTCGGTCTATTCTGAGACATTCGTTGGTGGTGTTCCCATTACGTGCTCCATGATGTTTTGACGTTAGCCGACTGTTAAAGGAAACCAAACTCTTGCCTGCCTCGGGTCAAGATGGATGTGTTGAGAACCACAGGCCAGACCAGATTCCCCATGGTCATTGAGCAACTGGGCCATTCCAGGCTCCGCTCCTCTCTTCCTGCTCTTTTCCTTCCCGTCTTGTATCCCCTCTGCTTCCCCTCCCAGGGACTATTCCACCCCGAGCTGCTGGAAATCCCCCCGTCTGTTGAAAGGCATCCTTCACTGGCACTCAGCAGCCATTTCAGACAGACATGTGATTTGGCTCAGACTGGATACGACAAGCACCTCAATCTTTTAAGGTGTTGTGAAATGACTACTGACTGCTTTAGGAAGGAAAAGCTTTGACAGAGAGAAATGTTTATGCCTTGATGACTCCAGGCATGTAAGCGTGGATCAGGAACAGTATTTCATGGGTCAAGCAGTCAAACTTAACAGTAACTTGTTTTCCTATCTTGACAAACTTGACGTGGGTGAGGCGGCATGTTTTCTGACCAAACAACTATCGTGTTTCGTTTCGAAACGACTTCATTGTTCAGGGACAGGGGACAATGAACTGCCATGCTGCAGGAAAGGAAATGGTCCAGCACCCACCAACCAATTAGCCTCTGTGAAATGTGCTCCCAAGAAAATAGTAATGGCTTGTCCCCCTTTATTTAAATATATAATAATAAGAACTAACTAGTACATTAGGAAACACACAAAAGTGCCATGAGTTTTTTGAGTTTCAAAAGTAACCCGTATCCATGATTTTATTGTGGAACTGGGCTGAAGTATAAAAGTGTAACTATATTATATTATGTTATTTAAAATCCAGCTTTCCTCTGTTTTATTATGCTCAAGGTTATATGACTCTAGATGCCTGTCTCCGTTCATGAGATGGAGTTTATGATTCAAAGCGTTATACCCTAGAGGCATGTTGTGTCTCAGCATCTATCCCCATTTCACTTTTTAACGCTCCCTGTCAGAAAGGGGATATGTCATTTCCCTCTGTAAATCTAAGTGGAACATTCGCTTTCCTTGGAAACACATGTTGTACCTTTGCGGACCTGATGAAGGTTATAGCTTCTCTGCCATTGTAATATTGTGCTCTGTGACATTCATGCACACAGCACTGCAATTTCACATGCGGCGCCTCTCACACATATGTGCACTCCTGCACATTTTCACACACTTTCAGGGCGCACAACAGCCTTCTGCTAGGCAAGAGTGATATCATGTGACAGCGCTACAAGCTTTAGATGGTGCCCCATAGTGAAACTGTGAAATGTTATTATTTAGTTCCTTGCCAGTGGTCTGTGACGCAATGAAGGACGGCAGGGCAAACCGAGGAGGGGCCACGAGTCAAGCACATGATGATAAACACTGCAAAGCTTGAGCTCTACGCAGAAGAATTTAACTTGTTTTAACCGATGAAAATTCAACATGAAATCAGTTACACATTTTTTTTTTCTCCACTAAATTGGTTTCTTGCAAACAGTTTACTTTTTGGCGAGAAAATAATGAAATTGTCCACGTTTTGTTTTCTCTTTTGACTCACCTCCCCATATGATTTTCCAAATGACCTCTGTGGTAAATGCTCAAATAATTTCCCATTAGCCACAAGTGTTTGCTGAGTTCATTGGCCTTGACTAAACTTTATCTCAAGGTGGAATTTCAATTTGAGGACAGATAATGTCTGCGGGAGCGCACACTGACACAATTACTTTAACCATTAGGGTTGGGATTGGCTTACACTAGACCAGTGATTAAATTAATGTTTCAGAGGGGAGGGACGACTGGCCAATTACACCAACCCTGAACCAGTAGACCACATTATCTAATGAGCACTTAATCTCAAATTACACAACAAAGAAGCAGGTGAGAAGATCAGGAGTACTGTAAACTCTCCAACTGCTACATTTTAGGTGAAAATAGGCAATTTTCTGCATCTTGGTTTACATTCTGACGACCATTTACAAGTATGATTGCTTCCTGCAGTGTATGAAGTGTATGAAGCAACATGCTCTGAGCTTTCTTTCTGACCACACACACACACACACACACACACACACACACACACACACACACACACACACACACACACACACACACACACACACACACACACACACACACACACACACACACACACCTTCACAAGGAATGTCTTAATTGATAAAATATGGTATTCATTAAACTTAATGGTCCCTCCTTTTAACTGCATGATGTGGAGAGGCAAAAAGGCTTAACCTGTGCACTGCTCCACACAAGGGCACAACTCACGGTTCAACATAATGGAAGTCGGGCTCTACTTATAGGAGACATTTTAAGTGCTCGATTTAAAGACCTGTAACTAGATACGGAGTAAGGAAACGCACAGTACTCTTCCACTGCGGGTGTAGTATTCATGTAAAAAAAAAAAAAAAAACTGTTTTATTCACTCAAGCGTGACTAGTTTCTCTGTGTCAGCACTGTGTAAATTCAAATGCATGCATTTAAGAATATGTTTCTTTATTTTAAACGTCAAGTGCAACTTCTTCATTTCCACCTCTCCCCCTTCTGGGTGGAAGCTCAGTAGACTCAGCAGACCACCATTGCATCGTGTGTTGTATTTGGCAGGTCATACAATAAATGATCATTGTGCTAATGATGTGCAAACCAGCAATGCCCGCCAGTCTGCTGGCCCGACCTGGCTCAAAGCACTGCCTGCAGCTGTGGTTGTCAGCTGTGCCAAAATACTAGCGTTAAGGTTAGTGGATAAAATACAGGATAGTACAGCGGAAAGAATAATATCAACAACTTTTATGACATGCATTGATGTGTTGTCCTAAAACTCTTCGACTGATCGAGACTTAGGAGTCTCCATCTCACTGTAAATACTGAATTTACATTTATGCTTTGAAATGTTTGTGGTGTACAAGGAAACGATAGGCTGCACAGTGTCTATGTGTATGTACTGAATGCATGTGTTTACTGTTTGTTGAATGTGTAAACATATTCTACCATGATAATGCAAATCACAGCTCACAGCCACTGTATTATTCCGCTCAATGCTCTGTAGATGTATGATGGATGGGATTAATTTAGCTCTAATCAGTTACAGATCTTGCCGCGAGGAATAATGAAAAGTGATCATCTAAACTAGTCAGGCCAACCACATCAGTTAACACCAAGATCTTCCTCCTTTGTACTCATGACAAATCTGAGGAGGCTTATTTTAGTTTGCAGCACATGGAGCAGGTGCAGCATGAGTAAATGCAGAAATATGTCCATGCATGATCGGTATTAAGATCTGGGGGAATCCCGTCAAAGAGACTGATAAGCAGAGCAAAAAAAAAAATTATAAGAAAGAAGAAATAAAACCTCCCTGATCAATGGTGTGTAGCTGCAATGATGATAGCCGCTCTGTGAAATGTGATTAATTTGGACCATTAGAAATCAGGATGTGGATCACCAAATTTACTATGACTGAAGCCGCTGAATATGTTGGATCTCAGAGTGATGTGCATGATCTTATTTATTACTCCACAGCACAATTAAAGCGTTTCCGTCCACAGAGGGATTTTACACTAGGATGCAGATAAGCCACGATAACCACCTTATCTCACACAGACCATACTGTAAATGCATTGTCAATAAATCACAGCCACGAGTGCAATAATGACGAGCTGTACGTGCAAATTCTGTTCTACCAGTTTTAAAGAAGTTATATCTGCTACTGTCGGTTTTCTCATTAGTACTCCGCCATTAAAATCATATTTCTGCCTGTGTATCCGGAGCAATCAGCTCTCCTACATGTCCTTCATAATCCAACAAAGCTTTGTCTAGATAGAACCTCTGACGCCTCCTCAGCGCCACCTGAAGAGCCCGGCGAGCCAAAGAGTTGGTTAATCTCTCAATCATCTACCACTCTGCTCTATTACAACCATTGTCCAGATTCCAGGGGTTTCCGCTCGCTTCACCATTCATTTGTGCGAATCTCCACAATGTCGGGATTGTCCCTGAAGTCGGCTCACAAAACCCCTTATTGAAATATAGTGGAATATTTTAATTGATTAGCTGAATGCACACAAATGAAGTAGTTTTTTCTGAAAAGAATCCGTACATGTGCTGCACACACTACTGAAAATGAACAAAAATTATACATTGCAACTCATAAATTAGCGCATCTACTGTGTGGAAAAGAAACATAAAAGAACCTCATTTCCCTGCTTAGTATTGCGCTCATTTTGTCGTGATGCATTCAGCATGGTGATGTGATTGAAAAATCCTATCTTGCTTGTCAAGACCCAGTAAAAAAGGCTTTGATGGCGGCGATACTGATGTGTGACTGTATGGCCCTGAGCGCACCACCAGGTGAATGTCCCAGAAAAGAGAGAAAGCAGAATTTTGCACTGAACTGGGAATTCGGTGGCCCCTTTCCGAGGAGGGAAGAGGAAATCTACAATTTCATTAATGTCAGTAGGATTCCACACATATTTCCTATTGGTTTTTGAAGACAAAATAGTGGCAGCATAAAGCTGGAAATTAAGCATAATACATGGCAATGACCTGTGTGGGGTTTTTTTTTTTGTTTTTTTTTGGAGAATTGGAAGATTCTTTTCAGAGTTTCCCTCTGTACCTTTGGAGTTTATTAGATTTGCATTGCGAGAAGACAAATTAACATTTGGTGAAAGGAAAGAGACAGTGCGACAATACTTGGAGTGCATCCACATGAAAAGCAGTGCTGTGTGACCTTGAGATGAGCTTCTGGCACGGTACATACCACTGCTGCAGGAAAATGAAGGCAAGACTGTCACAATTAAATGAAATAAAGGAATTAATGTCCAGAAAGACAGACCTACGGTGAGTGGGGGTTCAAATGATAGTGCATTTGTGAACGTGTGCATGTTTGTGTCCTTTCATAGAGTGGGGGCTAATAGAGCGATGAGGGGCTAGAGAGCTACCATGGACGAAAAAAAAAATAAAGTACTCCACACACCTCAATTAATGGTACTTAGCAGGGCTCTAAGAGAACCAGTCTGAAAGCAGTTGGAGTGGCTGAAGAGAGAACATGCTAAAAGAAAAATCAAAGACATTTTTATAGGCAGGCATATATGCTTTTATAGTAGGGCATAGTCTTTAGTTGGTGGGATGGTGGAGTAATGCTTGGAGTAAAGCTTGATACAGGCTCTGAAAGCTTTTTATGACAACATGGAAAGTAGATTTATATCGTATGAGCGTGCGCTAATAGGACCCACGTTACTGCCATGGCAACCGAAACACCAAATGTAAAAATCACAAAACAATACAAGAAGAAAACATAATTGAGATAGGGAGAAGGGGAAAATATTCCCTCGGTGAAGTGTATCATCTGAAAGAAAAGACTGGTTTGTGGTCTGCAGTGGGAGAGAGTTCTCCCTCAAAGGAGCTTATTATCCGCATATAGACACATCACTTTCCTTCTGAATGACAGAGGAGATTGTGCTTCGCTACAGCAGGTCTTGAAGGCACACAGCTCAGACACACACTGACATAAACACACACATGGACACACACCCATAAAGACTGGTTTTAAAGCAGGCATCCTGCAGAGATGGTTTTCATCATGCTTGACTACCCGACTGATCAAATATGATGAAGTGTCTGTGGCTCTTAGCTGTGGCTAACACATGTGCACGAGTGTTTACAGTATTCTTAGGTATGTTTACAGTGGCACATGTGCACGTCTGTGTTTCTTAATTTGATCTAATCATGCTGGTTTCTTTCCTTGTAAAAAAAATTAAATAAATAAATAAATCGGAGTAAGAGGGTGTGGTTTCAGGATATTTTTTTTCACGTTTTATAAAAAAAGATTTACTGACAGAGGAAGTTGCTGGTTCTTAAAAAACATCTACTTCATCTGGAATGTTGAATACAGACTTTTATGGCTTGCATAGGAATAGCCGGTTGAATTGATGACCGGTGGTTGAATTCAACTTTTGGGACAAGGAATCAGGTCCTTTTCCTCATGGCACAGGATACGTCTTTCGTGCAATTATGAGAAAAGTTCTTCAAGATGACTCGTTTTGGTAAAAGCCTGGGTCATTTTGAGTTTACGTTTGACATTAAATGCAAACTCTAACTCTCAGGAGTTTGCAGAAACATTTCGATTTCAGAAAAGGATGAATCAGTTTTGGTGGCTCATCATGGCTCAGAATGATCTATTTGTAATTTCTTCTTTCTTTTGGAAAACTTGAGTCGACGTCACAAAAATCCAGGAAGATAGTCAGTAAACAACAAAGAAAATAAGCATTAGTTCAGGCTCCAGAGAACTAGATGGCACATAATCACTATAGCAGACGCATATACAGTGCACACAAAACTCACTGATGATACTGAGAAAACACTACTGATTGTGTTTGAAGTTAAAGTCCCACAAACTCAGTCATGACAATTCAATCAACCCTCTATAGATCTAAGTAATGCATTTTTTTTTCTCCAGCTGGATAGACCACAGTCAGAAAGAGGGTCTAAAGTGGACAGTCTAAAACGCACAGGTGCTATTGCATGTGTGCAAGGAAAACATTGTTAGCGTCTAATAGTCTGTGTTTGATCAAGGGAGTTACGCTTTTTCCTCTTAATTGTGGACCTGCAGTGGTAGAGAATGTGACTCGGGTGTTAGCACAGCTGCTGTGTAACAAACTGTTTCTGTGTGGCAGATTGTGTGAAAAAAAAGAAATGCGCATATGCTGTAAGGAATCTTGAGTGAAAATACTACTTTAAACAATTGCAAAGAAACAAACACAGCTTCAACTCCTCATACAGCACATTGTATGTAGGAAGCAAAGCATACCGGAGTTCACACAGAACTTTGTCGCCCTAAAATCCCTAAATGAACATGAAAACACTGTTCCACTATAATGCGGCAGGTTTTAGTTGGTCATTTGCACAATTGCTATCTGTTGCCGCATGACAGCATCGTGCCACCTGTGCACCTGAGCACACCTGCGTTTGAGACCTTATTATACCCATTGATGTACAGATGTAAACAAATGCAATTACTATCTTAGCAGAATGGGGAAATAACAGGTTTGTTCCTGAGAAACTAACAAACATAATTGCGGCGTGCTTTGTGTCTGCTTGCGCTCAGTGTAAGTTAGAGTAAATCTACTGGTTACCTTTGCACTTTCTGCTTCAGCTCAGTGAATGCAGGTGAAGCTAAAGGATTAATGTGATATAGTAGTCCAATCCTTTGTTCTACATCTGAATTCTTCATAATTGCACTGGGCACTATAATAATCATACTCCGCATTCAAATTATATGGTAGATTTATTATATGTATGAATTTGATAAAGAGTAATTTTTATAAAATTGCATAGCAGATATGAGACTTGAAGGAAGTTGACCGTCACAACAGTCACGTCTAGTTTTCCGACCAAACCATCTATCATAAGAGGACAACTTGATGGACAAAAGCCATACAGAAGTAAATGTTCTAGCACATTATGTAGTACACAATATAATGAACACCTAAAACAGATCTCTCTCTTTCGCCAGCATGGTGGTAAAATTGTTTGGTGTGTCACACAGTGCACTTTGCATTTCCTCCCTCATCCTCACATGAATTTCTTCCTAGTGCTGTACTCACAATCTGCTCACTTTATTTCTCAGCCTTTAGCCCACCACATGCTGGATCCGCTCCATGCCACCTGCTCGCCTCAATAAGTGGATGTAGAAAATGAACAAATGAACAATCGATTCTCCTACATGTTAACTGATGCAATTCGAAAGCCTGTTACTCATTTTCCTCTTGCTTTGCTCCTCACTGTTCTGCATCATTTTTTTTTTTTGTCTTTGGCTCGGGACTGGTTGTTTAGTTGAGTCATCACTTTCTATCCGGCAGCTCTCCACTTGCTTTATTGGAGATGTTGCATGTGTAATGGGCGGTTTTAAAAACTAAAGGGTTAGATTGCTCTAAGTGGCCAAAGTAGGAATAAATGAAGTGAAAAGGCCATTATCTGGTGAAAGAGATTCAGATCCTTTGACACGGTTATGCCTAAAATAAAAGGAGACTTTGTGTGATTTTACTTCTTTCTGCATGCGTTTCGTAATGGCGTACATAAAATAATTATTTCTCTGTAATCCTTTAGGGAGTCGGGTTCTTTTAAGACTTGACTGTTTGTGATTATACCCCACGCAGTCAGCTCTGCCCAGAACATGTGTTTAAACACTTCATTGAGAGTTTCCATGCCCGCTCTGGCTTTCAAGATGAACTGCGATTCTGGGTTTTTAATGTCTCTCAATAAAAACCCACAGTAGTCCATTTATCTCGAATGTGTGTGTGTGTGTGTGTGTGTGTGTGTGTGTGTGTGTGTGTGTGTGTGTGTGTGTGTGTGTGTGTGTGTGTGTGTGTGTGTGTGTGTGTGTGTGTGTGTGTGTGTGTGTGTGTGTGTGTGGCCCGTCAGCTTGTAGTTTTCCTCTTGGTAGGCGTAAGAGAAGAAAACATTTTAACAGAGCATTGTGTTGATCGTGCCCAACAGTCTTATCGCACGCACCTCTTTCCCCTCTGTAGTTGTTTTTTTACTGCCTTTTTGTGCCCACGCTCCCTGCATCTCAATATTCATGTTCATTGATTGGACAATAATAATGTGATGACTGTAATAGAAAAGTCAAAGCCGACTAATAAAAGCAGGCCACTGATGTAAGTCTGATCAATACTGTCGAGACAGTGGGATCATGGAGAACCCCTAAAACGAAACAGCTTTAATGGTGTTTCGAGAAAAATAACGTCTTGAGGGCACTTTGCCGCTCACATGTGGGAATAATTCACGGCTATTACACTGTATCGTCAAATCATTTTAATTCACTGAATAAATTTGAAATATAACACATTACAAAAAAAAAAAAAACAACCTCTGCTGTTCGCCAGATCACAAAGGTTTATAACCATGTAGATTCACACGGTTCCACTGAAAAGTAGAGAGAAGTTAGCACTTTGTTATGCAGCGGAAATGAATTAAAGTGACACCTAAAATGTGTTGGGTTTTTTTTTTTCCTTTTGCAAAATGTTATAAATAATGAGGTTAATGAGTGGCTATGTAAAGATGAAATAAGAGAAAATCAATACGACCATTATAATTCAGGGAATGGGTATTAATGAAATGAATATAAGTCATCTCCCCGTCAGGGATCGAAGCCAGATGATATCGTTGAGAGCCTGTTGATGCCAAGCACCAGTTTCAGCACTATAAAAGGAGTATAAGTAACATGAACTGCTGGAGTTTATGCAAACGGGATATTTCAGTATACATAATATAAATTAGGTTGAGCAATATTTCAGTATCACTCTTTCGCAGCAAATCATTACGGTTTTAATCGTTTGACAGATCGCAATTATTACCATGACACCTGCTGGATCAAAATTGAAACGATACTGAGTTACAGAGGTAATCTCAGCACGGGGGCACGGTCAATTGTGACCAAAGCCAAGCCAGAATGTTTAGTCTCTCACATAATCCACATTACACAGCTCTCAGCAGAGCACACAGCTTGCACAATGACAATGAGCTTGTCCAATTTCACTGAACATGGAGGGTCACACCGAGTCAATTTAACTGCAGGGAGGCACTGTGGCCATCCGACTGGACAGAAATACAGAGGAGAGATTATTGTATCGTTTGTTATCAGGTTGCCGCACTAGATGGAAGCTGTACAGTAAATTACAATGTGAAACAGGCCATGAGTCTGGTGTCATGATGTCTTTTTTTTTTTTTTTTTTTTGCTATATGTGTAATTTAGTTGAGGCCAGAGAATAATATTACAAAACGTAACTTCTTTTGCCATATGATTTAGAACTAAATTATGATGCACAAAAGCCCTGCACAGATGGTATTCAATGATGCTTCAGGGCAGTGGGGACAGACAGAGGAATTTGTGAGGACACTATGAGTTACAGAAGCGACTACCACTTAAAATCAATCTCATTCGACCAACTTGTTGCACTTCAAATCCACTCTTTTCCTAAAATGGTCAACTTCTTTTTTTCTTTTTTGCCCCCTGGAATGCATCGTTCATCCATCCATCCTTTTACTGTTTTTTTTTCTTTTTTCTTTCTTTTCTGATTGAGGTTGAAAGGGGGCTGGAGCCAAGGAAAGCATCATGCGATTTGTAAAAACTGAGACAGTATTCAATTGCGCACCTCCAATTTATAGATTTGGAGTCATTCCTAGTGTAGCCTGGAGAAATGTTAAATCAGTGCACAGCAGGTCAGTTGAATATGTAAAAATGTGAAATGTATCCGCAGGCAAGCATACAATTTATAATGTGTGATGAATAAATCTGCCGCTGATCAATCAATAATGGATGGTCCTCAATGAAGCAGTTGTTCTTCTGGAAACCAACATTAGCTAGTTAAGTCAGCATCACTGACTGATTTCTAACTCTGTCACAGTAAGCTGTAATTTTTTTTGTCCTGTCACAAAAGCCTGCATTCCTGTGCCGCACCGTGCTTTTTTTCTTCTATATTTTATTGATATGATGAATTATGTAACATTTGTTTGATCTGTTTGCATGTCAACCTCCGATAGATTTGCAATGTGTTTTCCACAGTGTTTATAAATGAGCAGAATCAATATTTTGAAAATGTTTTTCTGTGTCAAGTTACATAATTGTTAAGCTAAAGTGTCCATCCATAATATGACTTCCTTATGGCTTTATCAGGCTCAGGGCTGCAAGATGCTGGGGCAAATCCCAAAGTACCCAAAGAGAACCCATGCACTCCAAAAGAAAAAGGCCCCCGAAGCACAACCCAGACTTGAATTAGGGGATTCTTGTTTCAGTTAAGAGTGTTAACCACTACACCGCTGTGCAGCTGATGCTAAAAGTCATCGGGGATTTATCCTCAATGTATCACGCCTCTGATCTTCACATACTGTACCACACCTTAGATCATAGCATGGGTTTGTGGTCTTAGCTCCACATTACCACAGTCCGCCGTGCTTTTATCTAGAATTAGTTACTAAGCGGCGGCTAAGCCTGCCTGAGAGTTGCCCACCCACCTGTTTAAAGCACATCACAATGTACACCTTTGCTCTGTCATCATCCAACCACCCGACCGAGCCCTCAACCATCCCAGCACATTCTTAGGCACTCACTCACAACAGCTTAAACACACACATGCTTTAAAAGCACTAACTTTATTATACAGACACACACATGCAGAAATACACACACACACACACACACACACACACACACACACACACACACACACACACACACACACACACACACACACACACACACACACACACACACACACACACACACACACACAAACACACACACTTCACTCAACAGCCACATTCCAGGTGGGTTACCTAATTTAATTTTCTGCATCTAGTGCCGCCGGGTCCCCTTTGTCCTTGACCCTGTGGCTACTGTTCCTCACCTCTTTCCAGGGAGACCTGCATGCCTGCCCGGCCTATTTATAACCAGGCAGGGAACAGACAACAGCACTCAAACCAAGTGCTAAATAAACATGGGCACTCAACCTCAAATTACACCAAATCAGCACCAACAAAGATAGCCTCCTGTATTACAAGGCTAAGAGAAGAAAGAATGCTGTGGCCATACAATGCGAGTCAAGCTGGAGTGATAGTGTTGGGATATTGGCACATCTGAACATTAAAATAAATAGAAATTGGACAAAACTGAAGGTTATCAATGCTACACCTCATTAACAGGAAATGCGTATCGAAAAAAAGTCGAAGAATGTAATAATCATGGTTTTCTATTGTTTTTAAGCTGCAGCTCAGTAGTGGTCAGTAGTGCAGAACTTGGCGCTCGTGTTCATGTGATCGCATTACATCAACATTGTGAAGCATCGGCATGACTAATCCTCCTACATCCCATCCCAGACTTTTGGATCTGACCATAAGGTTATAGTCATGGCAGGTACTGAAATGCACAACGTTAACTCACACGGTGTATGCAAAATCCCTGTCAAATCTGCTGCCCACACACCAAGCTGGGGCCTACTGCACCTGTCAGATAACATCTGCTCATCTGTCCTCTGTCTTTCTGTTTTCTGCTCTCTTTCTTTCTCGCCTTCTCTCTCTATCCCCCACTTCATTCATACTGTGTGTATGGATTTATTTCACATCACCAGACGAGTCATGGCACGGAACAGTCTATACCTCACACACCTATTTACACACAATGCAGCGCATACCGCCATGGAAAACACAATCAAGTCTATTGAAATATTTGTGATGCACGCTCTATTTGCTTGTACTGACAGCACCAGACACGAGTAGAGCTTTCAATAAACTAAATAATGCAGTGTAATGTGACATGATAATTGCTGTTTCAACAACCTGAGTAAAGGCATGCACAAATGTCCGCACAAACCAGGCCGATGATTAAACTTATACGACCCAATGAAAATAAACACAAATAAAACATTTCTTATACTGTGTCACCTCAGTTGCACAGATTGTCTAATTAAATGATTCGATATAAGTTTCATATTTTTTATTATGATCCCTTTAAAGCGTCTTAGGTACTAAAAAGATGTGAATAGTTGTGTCCTTGTCCTTGAAGTTCATTAGTGTTATTTTCAAGGTGAGGGAAAAAAAGAACTTAGATATTTGAGTGAGAGTATGCAGCAATATATTTGCATGACTTAATGCAGCTGTCTTTCACGTGTGCTTGAAGCGTCTTTCACAACATTCAAGCAAAATGGGAAACATTTATCAGCCATTAAAGTAAGAAAAATATATATTTAAATCATGTATCCTGCTTTTTATACTGCTGTTTTCTCTGCATGCCTGTGCCATTTTACAATCCCATATACAGTTTTATCAGTGTCTGCATCCAGTGGGAACATGTGCTATTAACATTTCCACAGCTGTCAAATAATTTGACTGCTTCAACAGGCATTCCTGCAGTATTTGTCCCCAAGAGAGGCCATACACATTTATACCACATATTTGTATCAGTGTGTACTGTAGCTTCAAAATATAGTAGATTCTGTAGATACTACTGTAGATTCCAAATATCAGTAACACATATTCATTCCTTCTCAACAGGTTTATCTCAGGGATTTGGGAAAATGTGAGACGATGAGTGTCCTCCTCATAACCACTTTATGCCAAAATAGTCATTTTTAGTTGAATCCAATATTTCCTATTATCTTTCAGGTCATCAGATGTTTTATGTGTTATCTATAGTATTATATTAATATAAAAATGAAAAATGTTCTTGTGGAAGTTGAATATTCTTAACTTGAAACTAAACTAATATGTTAGAAATGTTACATTTAGTAATTTACACTTAAGCTCCATCCATCCATTCATCCATCCATCCACCCATCCACCTTGACTGCATGTTAGACTGTTGGAGGAAAGGCATGCACACATAGGGAGAACATGCAAACTGCACAGAGAAAAGCCCGGAGCTGGACTCCAGCTGGGGATAGTTTTAATGTGAGGCACTCGCTAAGGCTTATTATGTCATTTATTTTGTCTTTATTCAGTTCCGCAAATGTTTAGTTCTCCTGCTCCATTTTTTATCAAGGTTTCTTCACAAAAATGAAAAGGAAAAAATAGCATGCTGAACTATGCTGGTAAAATGCATCTCCTTTTACCCCAGTTTCTTCTTGCTGCAGCTCCTTCCTGATGTGCTGTATCCTAACCCCCCAGGGGAGGTTCGCCCCATAATTTCAGAACCAACTCCTCTTTCCAAAACATAATAAATAGATTCTGGCATTAAGTTGGGCTTAATGACACACAGTTCAAATGATGACTTTCATCATCAATACATCATTCACATATCAATGATTAATGTGTTAAATCCGGCTTATTTTGTGCCATTTGTAATCTAATGAGACTGTATGTTCATTAACATGCACTGTCGCGTCCCAAATGTACAAAGAAAGAAACAAAATACAGATTTGAAAATGTATCATCAGCAATCCAATGCTTGCTTTCTGTAATAGTCTTAGCCTGTACGAAAACACGAAAATGCATGTGCATAGGTTCACGTGTCTGTTCGTGCATGCGCGCGTGATCTTTGGAAATGTTGTCATAGCCTCAGGCTTTTACAAAGAATACTGAGCTCGGCGAGTTATTTCTCATACGTAGTGTTCTCCCTGCGTGCTCAAGATAAATAAATGTATTTCCACGGTGCATTTAAACAAACGTACAAGGGAGTGGTCCCACAATTAGCTTTGCCGTTTTCCCTTAATTAATGTCATTCTGTAGCACTTTGGCATTTAATGAGATCCAGCCATGAGGAATATAATTTATAATGTTGAATTTGAATAACATTATAATAGCTGAATCATTAACATTTTTATGACAGACCAACAGTGACCCTTAAAATTATGTTGAAGAGTAAAATTATCAGTTGGTCTTTTCATAAAATGTTAGATGAAGTGGTGTTAGATTAAAAACTCTGAACAAATACTAACACAAATCAGTTTTGCAGTTGAGCATTCAAAATTATGTCCTTCTGATGGCATTGAAGAAACTAACTGAACAAGTTCTGGTTATGAAACTTTGGAAAAACGTAACCACAATGTGAGAGAGTACAGCTGTAATTTTTGAAAGAGGAGCCTTCACATTGTGTGTAAAAAATAATAATAATGAAAATAACACCTTGGAGGTATCAATCAATATGATATACACAAGTAGAAGGTCAAAATTAGTTTAAGGTAAGAAATTCATTTTGTGGCGGACTGGGCAAAAGAAGTATCTATCTTCTCTTCTCCAGAAATGGGTACGCTGTCAACTGTGACTGAGAAGGGAAGGCACACAAGCAGAACCTGAAGGACCAGCAGCAACTTGACCGCATCACTTTGACAAATACCAAAGAAAACTGTTATTTAAAGGTCATCAAGTAAACTCAAAAACAGCTCTGTTCACAAACCATCCGTGATACAGCTATGGATACAGAAAGACAGAGGGAAAAGGCTAAAGGTATTTACAAACGCAAAATACAAGTTGCTTTGCGTTTGCACAGAAAAAAAATAATATTGAAAATAGTGTAAACATAAAGAGATAATTGTCTAATGGTGCTGGGCCAAAATTCAATTTTTAATTGTGATCGTTACGCACAAAATCCAGCAATGAATTCAAATGTGCTGTATTGCAAACGTGTGTAATAAAAGTACTGCAATTTGAAAAAAGTGCAATAAAGTCTGATTTGCAAACACTTTGAACAAATAAGGTGCTTTTTTAACAGCAGTAGTTCCTTAACACTGTGGCAGTTAAAATATTTTTTTTATTAAAAATCTAAATTAAAATAATTCGAGAATCAAATAACAAAAAAGTTTAACAATCTAAAGCGATTTGCCACTGCCAGGGCAATAACTTTTTTAACGAGTTTGTTGTAGAAAAACAAGTTACCCGCAGAGTCACAATCATAATGCTTAACCTGTAGAGCTTAGTAATTTAATTTTATGTTCCATCAGGCTGTAGTTAAATATGCTTTTCAGATTAGTTTTCCTTTAGTCTGCACAGTTGCATTTCAGTTACTTTGAGTTGTTTTACCAAATGTCCAGATCCAGAACTGTGTACAACATAAAGAAAAATAATGTCAAGAACTGCTTAAGCTGGGTTGTCTTAGTCAAGGACTGCATATAACATTAACAGGGTCTATTTAGAAGATTTTACATCTGGTTCAGGTGAACCTTGTCTAAAACACAGTGATAGAGATTATTTGTAAATTGACTGAAAGCTCATCTGTTAGTATATAAAAGTACCGAGACTCACATTTGTAATAAAATGTACGGAGATAACTTACGCTGCTGACCAGCTTGATGATCTGTATCATCCTGCCAATTATGATGTGAATGTGTTTCTTTATTGTCTTGATATATATATTTTTTTTCATAGTGAACCTTTAGTTTATACCACAGTTAATGAAATTGTTGAGCATAACACTGCTGTGTGCTAATCTGATGTCAGACACACTGCACTCTCCCTTGAAATACAATATGATGCTATCACCAGCAGAAGTGATAATCCACCTCAAGACACATTTGCAGAAATGAAGGATTCAAAGAAACTCTGAATGAGTGGCGTGATAGATTGCCAGAGGAGGAAAGTCTTGAATTAAAAATCTGATTAAAGTTATGGCAATCTTTATGAATAATGCAGCCGGCGTTTGTTTCTTAGGAAGTCAACTGTAAAACTCAGTCCTCTTGCCAAGTCTCCCCGCTCTCAGTGCTCTCTACATTTCATCCACACTGGTAATGATGGATGACGTTTTAAAGTAAACTAATTAAATCCGAAAAGGAAAATGAATTGTGACAATATTTCATCACATCAACATCATAATGGCACGAGTGTCAGACTATTTCTCGCCATCAAAAAATTAAAAGCATAAATCAAAGGTTATAAAGGCGAGAAAAAACGAGTCTGGGTTTGAAAGTTATTGTTTTAACAGGATGACAAAATCATTAGAATCTAATTTATGACCCTGGGGCGCAGACTTATGTGATCTCGTGTTGACATGCCAGTGTAATATCCCTGTCACGTTTTGCTTCATTTATTCAATGGGCATTGGCAGGAAATACTCTCATTCTAATGGCACATTTGCTCAGAGAGGAAGAAGCCACTCAGGAGACGACAAAGACCCTTTCCAGTTTGGCGAAGCTTGTGATTTCAAGATCTACAGCAGTACCCCACAAATATCTCTGATTCAATCTGGAATAGTGGAAGGAGGCTGACAAGTAACTCCGATATCTAATTCCTGTGTGCTGTATTGGCAGAAATATATATTAACATTCCTCCATCTACAGGGCAGCTGGTGCCGAGGTGGTAGAGCGGGTTGTTGTTCAATAGAAGTTCATAAGGAAGGTTGCAGGCTTGAGCCCCCATTTCCCCCTGTCCATATAGCAAAGTGTCTTTCAGCAAGACACTGAACACTACATTTCTGATTCGGGTTTGAGTTTTGATGGACTGAGTGCCAGCTGTCTCCATCAGTGGTTGCTACTGAAGCAGTGGAAAACTGCTATATAAGTAAAATCCATTTACCATTATTGACCCACTTTACTCAACTTTGGCTTGAAGTCAGAGCTGATCACAGTTGACAGTGGGTGAAAGCTGGAATACATCCTGGACAAATGGCCACACATTCATGCTTGTGGGAAATTCTGATTTGCAATTAACCTACAGCGCCTCACTGGGATGTGAAAACTCAAAGCGACTTGGAGACACCGAATCGAAAGAAAATATGCAAAACCAGCAACAGTCATTAGTGGGAATGACATTGAATTAGTGCTTTACATATTTTGCAGACTTTTTGCAAGAATATCTGCCTGCATTTAAATGCATGTATGAAACATCCATCTTGCAATGGACCCATAAATCTTGTGCAACCGTTGAGAACAGTCATGCGGCACAATTGAGAATTCTTGACCATATCAATATATGGTCTCCCTCCAGTTTAGCATTCACTTTGTACTTGCATCCAAAATGAATGAGGCTCATTAAGCAAATGCAGAAGCTGCCAGATGAAGCCCAGAATGTAACTTGTGGTCATGACAAATTTCTCTTTCAGAGCAGAAAAAAGGTTACTCGACAGGTTTGAGACATCTGCAACTACTATCAAATTCTTTTGTTCAGACAATGTTAATGTTACAAGACATTTTGAAAACTCCTTCTCAGGGTGAACAAGCCTGTTTTAGGTTTGTTGGAGGAAGCCAGATTACCTGAAGACAATCCACATTCAGTGAATTCACATGATTACACCGTAATACCACTGAAGTTTATGCATCATGTTCACCCAGTAACCATTTCAATGAATGTTACAGGAAGAATCCACACCGAATTGTACTGACACCATTTGATGCCTGACACTCGGAACAACCAAACCACCCACTGTTTGGTGCGCCAGCCAAGGTTGCCTGAGTTTCACAGTTCAAACTTATGTGTTGAATTCAATTTTCACAGCTCGGTGTGAAATTAGCTGTCACTTGAACATGAAAATCTTCATTCCTGCATGTGTGAATGCTTAGTGTAACACGTCAGAAATGGTGTGAAACCCTGTGAAAACCTGCTGTTTTGTGGCTTTTTACAGCGTCCGACTGCCTGCATGTACAGCAGACAGAAAACAATCCACCCGAGCATCACAGGAAAGTGACTGTAACCTCCTTCTGAGTTTTTTTTTTTTTTTTTTAAATAAGGCAGTAGGACATTAAAATGTGATCTAGAAAACATACTGTCACTCAAAAGTCTGATCTCTAGTGTTGCTTCTCACCTTCCACAACCGCCTCTTTCAATCTCTGTCTTATCTGCCTTGAAGTTGACATTTTGTAGTGGCATCACATCTTCCCATAATCCTCCGCTGGATTGGCTGCGGCCCCTCATCTCTCAGCACCGAAGGTCAACATGTGAGAGGCATAAGTAAAAGAAAATAGCCTTCCTGACACACATTGCAGGGACTCCTTCCTGAGCGAAGGAAGCCTACAATGGATGTATTGAATAAAAGAAGGAAAGAGAACGTGTCATTAGGACCCACTTATGATTAAAGGCTTCTAGTGCATTGTCTACAAATGGTGCTTTCTTGTATCGAGGTCCTGAAAAAGATGTTTTAAACAGCAAAATGGAAAAAAATAAATAAATGTTATTTGAGTGTAAAAGTCAACTTCGTAAGTCATTCATCCATTCTGTAAAACCAAGGACTTGAAGTTTGCTTTGAGGTACTGACTCACAAAGCATGATGAGAGAAACAAAGAGATTATAGTTTGATGAGTATTGATCAAACGCAGCTGAGATACGTTGCACCTGCTTTGACCAAACCATGCTCTTCCAATATGCTGTGCGTTTCTCATAAAACTGCTGTAAAACAAGGTTCTGGTGTTTGTTTTTTTAAAGATTATATGTACTTTTTTTTTTTTTGCTGTATTTTCTAAGGTTCTCTATGTCTTCCACTTGCTAGAATTACTCTTAAAATGTATAAAATCTGTCCTAAATCCAAACTCCTGACCTTGAGTTCTGTTCTGACTTTCTAACAGTGTGACAATCCTCAGTGAGACTGAAATGTATTCAGCTTATCAGTTATTTCTGGCACAAGCAGCCACCCCCCAACTCCCACTCAATAAATATGGGGTTGACTAAGTTGATATGCCTTGGAGGCGTTTTAAATATTCCCCCAAAAAATATCTATTCATAAAGCGGGGCAACGTAATTGGGTGATTTATGACCTTTTCACACCACTGAAGCGATTAACTGAAGACATCATTCAGAGCTGTCAGTCAAACTGATTGTTCACATGGAAACGAAACACCAAGCAGCCAATAAGTGAGCCAGCTGACTTGAGAATGATGCCTTCAAAAGCCTTTCACGAAAGTGGCCACTTCACGACTGTCAGTGGAGCTCCTATCATGGTGAGAATAAACTTCCTCCAACAAGAATCTACAGCGGCAAGACAAGCAGTAGAATGAAAAGCACAGGTAAATCAGCACACATTCATACGTTCACAATACCACCTCGAGAAGTGTGTGGGGGGGTGGGTACGTGGTTTCGGTCGAACACCATCCCATCCCAGCGCTCGCCTCTCGCTTGTTGCTGGTCACAGACCTTGACTATGTTCATAGCTTAATAGTACATCTGGGACACATCTTCACAGAGAGCTATCATTATCGGAGATTTAATGATCAGGCACAGTGATTTGTCTTTATTGGTCTTCCTAGACGTACGTACGCACACACACACACCTGCATCTCTAGAGCCTTCTTTGGGTAATAACACAGGAAAAACAACTTGACACTAATTGCCTCATCATGTCAAGTGTCTTCATGCAGAAAAGCCTTTCTTTTCTTTTGATGCTTGGATAAAGTGGCAGCCTTGGAAAAATATGGGATTGGACTCAATTCCCACCCAGCAAAAAAATGGTTCAAAAGACGTTGAATAAGACGCCTATGCTTTCTGTCTGAACTACGTCAAAATTCGGTACAAAAGTAAAAGGTGAAAAGCCATCTTTTTCAGGTCGTTGAAAAGATGTCTCCATTAAGATGTCTCTTTATGGTCTATGTATCGTAGAAAATTCAAAGGTGAAACAACATCTTTTTTCAGGTCATTGAAAGGACATCTGTATTAAGCCGTCTCTTTATGGTCTGTATATGGTAGAAAAGCGAAAGGTGAAATTGTGTTTTTTTTTTAAGGTCGTTGAAAAAGACGTCTCTTTCTGGTAGAAAAGTGCAACGTCTTTTTCATCCAACTTCTACACTGTTTATCCTGTTCGGAGTACTATGGTACACCTGGACAGGTCGCCAGTCTATCACAGGACACACAGAAGACCACACACGCTCGCACACAATTTAAGGTCACCAACTCCCTCACATGCATGTTTTTAGACTGTGGAAGAAAACACAAGGAGAACATGCAAACTCTAGACAGAAAGGCCACAGCTGGATTTGGATCCACAACCTAACCACTGCAACACTGTGTGGCCCACGTAATGTGCGGCCCAATATAATAAAAGGACAGTCATCAATTTATGCTGTAGATTTTGAACTTTAACTCTGAATGAGATACTTGACAATGATAAAACATGTATTTATGTACATAGTTGAATTGACAAAATCAATGTGACAAGTTCCACCGTGCAGGCTTCAAAAGGTCAGTACTTTGCGACCAAAACAAAGAACGGTCATAACTCAGACAGTGTGCAGTCTGCATTAAACATCACATGCTTAGCACCCACCAAACACCCCATATGATTTACACGCTGTTTATTAGGCTAAATCTGGTCGGTCCCTTGAAATTGGGTTGTTATTGGACCGTTTGAATGTCCAATGACGGTCCGATATGGCCCCAATTTCACTGACTATATTTAAGCTAAATTTGGACCACACTCGATGGTCCAGAAACAACCCAACTTCAATGACTATATGTGGACCAAATCGAGGCTATGATGGACCGACCAGATTTGGTCCAGAAATGTCAAAACCACATCGGGTGCATCTTGGATGACGTTTCATGTCTTTTGTGCTACGAGTCTTATTCCAACCAACAAAGTCCCATTAAGTAATCTAAACTGTAACTCACATTGACTTCAAAAAGACTTTTTTCGTTTTTTTCATTTGATCAATTCTGCATTACAATTTATTAACATTTACTTCCCATATAAAGTTAGGTCATTCTATTATATAAAATCAGAATTCACTCATCTTCAGAACATTTGCTGGATTCCAGTTGGCTTATCGGGAGCCCTTTCCCCCCCATTTGGTCCTTTGGGCTTGCTAAATCTCAGTCTAATTAGCAGAGATAATGGAAGGTGAAGGCAAATGGTGCTGATGGGGTCCAGCAGAAGGTTATTAGGTGTCCTCATTAGCGCCTGACTGAAGTGAAAGCAGGTTTAAGGTCTCACTCTGATCCTGATGGATAGCGTTCCCCTCAGTCTGTCTTTAGACGTTGTGATTTCAGTGTCGGGAGCAGCTAGGGGAGGCACTCTTAGGCAGACTCTTAAGAGAGGGCCGTGATTGCATTTGTGTGCATGCTTGGTGATGGTGCCCAGTTTGGCACATTATGCAATATGAATAAGGTCATTATCTGGAGGCATTACAGGAGTAATAATACTGGAAAAGGGCACAAACAGTAGGATCTGTCACTTTTACAACTTTGTAACAAAGACAAATAGAAACGCAGTCACACAATTGTTAAAGCAATGTATTTCTGTTTTATTGTATTACTCATAGTTGCTCAGACACGTGTATATACAAATACAGATAATTTTTTGTCAAATTTTTGTTGTTCTTTATATACTGTAAAAGAGCAGGTTGGAAACATTCCCCACTGATGGCAAAGTGGGAGCGGGGTTCAAAGGTGAAGGAAGGAGGACATCAGGTGGTCTGGTAGGGGTTATACAAGCACAAGAGTGAGACAGGACATAAAATGAACAAGTGGCTCATCAGCAAGAAGGGAATAGAGATGCAGAGAAACTGCAGCGATGATAGATTTTTTTTTTCCTCCCCCTGCTAACAAACCAGCGTAGGATTTGTCGGAGGGAGAGTGCGGCGGACTAATCCTTGAACTGCGCTCAGGACCATCGTCTACAGGAGCGACAAGTGATTTAGGGGTTGTTAAAAAGAGAGAGAAAGTGAAGGGCCCTGTTGTAGTCTCTTCGACGCCAGCAGCTGTTCCGTGTAAAAGCACAATGGCAGAAAGCGTCTTGTACACAGACGGCGCTGCCAGGGCAGAGGCTGAAGGGCTAAGGCATGGGAAACACTCTTGGCTGCCAAAGAGGGTTGCCGCTTCCCATTCACTGCAGCGACAGCAAATGAGACACGCACGCACACTCAAACTTATATGTCTCACTTTTCTTTTCTTTTTTTCTTCACCACACTGAAAAATGTCCACACTGATGTATACACTCCTAGACGCCTCCGCGTCCTCCTCCTCCTCCTCTGAGAGCAGAAAGAGGATGAATAGTCAAAGGAGACAGATTGCAGATATATGGGGTGAATTCAGTGGATGGGCACAGAGTCATTCTCAGGAAAAGGAAACTAAAAGTTTGAACTACAAAATGACCGAGCCCCACCCCCCACTGCAACTTCACAACAATGGTTTGTGTTATGTACATTTGTCGTCTGTAACTACACATTTCTGTGACATCATTCAAATGGGGATGCAAAAACACACAACGTGGAAGTGATCTGAAACTCTAATACATCTTAAAGAAAAAGAAAACAACGGCAAAAGAAAACCTTTCAAAAACCTTTTTTTTTTTTTTTTTTTTGTCTGCTTTTTTTTTTTTTTTTTTACGTCATCAAGTTCATGCGCATGCCACATAATGAAAACAGGTGAGATCCTTCCATTAAAATAAGCCAACAGTCCACTCATGCCTGATCTTTGAGCTGACCGGCATAAAGGCAAAAGGTAGAAATCCATTAAGTCCCACAGTTTTTTTTCTTTTCTTTCCAAGGCAGGATCCGTATGTGAAGAGATGGTGAAGGTTGGTGACTGGTCTGAAACATGACAGAGGTGACCCTCTCGTTGGCTAACGTCCAGCCTTCTGCACACGGGAGCGAGTGCGGCTCCCACAGGTTTCCCCTTCGTATTAGCTCAAAGTTTCAATAGGCATTGAGGATCAAAGCACACAATGCATTGCTTGAGGACAGTACACACTCGGCAAAACCCAGAGATAATACGGTATTCATTTTTTAGAAAAGACATAAGAACCAAATTAATACTTTAATATCAAACACTATTTACATCAAGAAGTTTTCCTAATAATAATAGTCATAATCATCATCATCATAACAATAATAATAATTATACAGTTTTAACAATGATGTATCTCATTTTTTTCCTTGTCCTCCAGAAAGGTACAAAACAGATACTAACCTAACACTAGATGTTTTATGGTTGACTACCTCAGGATACACAGTATCCAGTATATAAGTTGATCCTCATTTCCCAGGTTAAGGTGTGTACAGAATAAATCATGGTAATGATAGCAATGATGACAAAGAGTATTGGTAATCATAGGAGTACAATTGAAGCTGGTTTTGGATAAAAGTCTAGTGTTAATCTGCTGACAAGCGTCCATTTTGAATCTTATGCAGTGCTTATTCCCTGTGGTGTTATCCTGAAAATTAGTACCTCATTAAATGGCCTTGTCTCCTATTACCCCTCATAGCTGAGCTGCTATTCCTGTGTAATAGCGTTGTTACTGTAGCACAAAAGAATAATATAGCAAAAGGCAAATGCTGTCTTTCTAGGGGGGAAAAAAAATCTGAAAAAGGCAGCCATAAAAACAACAAACAAAAAAACAACAAAAAACAACAACAGTGCATGCCTTTGAGATTGACTTATAGTGAAAACAACATGTTTGTCATTGAATTATCTGTTCTTCCAGTAGTGTTTGTTGGATGAATCCTTTTGTTTTTGTCGAGATTTGTTTTGTTAGGCACTCTAGTCACACTACCTTCTGCTACCTCCCGTGTCTTCCTATCTCAGTGTGTGCGTCTCTCCCTTTAATTCTTTCTGTCTCCTTCACTCACCAATTCTCTCAAACTGCAAGGTCATTGGTGCTTTAAAACCCCCCACGGTGGAAATCTACACCCCCCCCCTCCCGAGACCCCCCAAGCCTTCCACCATCTATTTTTAATACCAGAAATAACTCCCCTTGCCACAACATGGGGTCCACATGCCTGTCATTTTGAACCTCATTAAAGAGTCACTTAAACCAGTAACACGAGGAGCTGAAGGTGGACATGCGATTGCTCCTGGGCTCCTTTTCTCTGCCCGGTTTCTCCCTTTCTGTCTTCCCTTCCGAACCAATTGGCGCCTCATTTCTCATACAACATCCTGGGTTTGAAAGGAAGTCTGTTTCGGCAGTTACGTTTTTTTTTTTTATCTGCTCAGTTGTCTTTGAACGCAAAGAAACAAGTCCCTGTGAAAAAAAAAGGATAGCCATAAAAGCTTTCATTACGCTACCTCACCATGTGCATCTGTGGGAGTAGAAGGAAGCGGAATATCATTATTGCACAGTGAATTCCTTTGAATTTAAGTGCTAACATAAACCTAGCTAGACTAAATAGAGCTGTGCATTGCCTGAATTTAATGGATAGTGTCTCTGTTTACACAATGCGATTTCAACTAATTGGAGCTATGCATCAGCCCTATAAATGCTGTCCTTACAGCTGCGACTAACTGAACGCAAGAAGCGTCTACCTAGAAATTACCACAATTTTGAGTTAAAGCTACTTTTCTATTTAAGGAAGAAAACGTTTGGCACTGTGAATTGAAGTGTTGCTCCAAACCCCTTCCCCTCACGTCTCGCGCTGCTCTCATTTTGGTGGTGCAAAAGTTTACAGCATCTACATCATTATAGAGAGTTTAAGGACACCACAGGCAGATTGAGATAATGTTTTTAGAAATGAAAAATGAGAGACAAGATTCAATTCTAAAGCGTGTTTTTTTTTTGTTTTTTTTTAAACAACTATTTATCAATCAATATCGCGGGGGAAAAAAAAGCGATAGATGCAAATGTTCAAAGGGGTGTTAATATTGACTAATGCTCAAATGGAAAAGAGAGAACAATCGCTGCCCAGCTCAGTAAACATTGCATTAAATCACTGTGACTGCTGCCGTGAAATTGTGTGATCAACTTTCAAAAGATATAGATCTTCGATCTTAATAGCAGTGCGCAGAATGTCTGGTGAGAAAGTTTCAATTCAGTTGTTTAGCGAGTGAACCTGATGCACTGAGAGGCAATGCAGTGAACACATTGGACATGCTCGACACTCACCAGTTCTTTAGGTTTTACCTACTCTTACTCAAACTTCCAAGGAGCCGCCTCCACCTTCAAATCTACTTTATATTTAAAGAAAAATGAGACATTTTCATTAAACCAAGACAGTTTAAAGCCCCAGCTAAGGTGCATGTCGTATACATCATCCTCAGTGCTATGGTTTCTAGTCTGTTTAAAGCCACTTCTGTTCCACTCCTTCATGTTCATCCGTCAAGCAGCCAAGTACTAGACTTCACCGTAAACTGAAGGCGCATAAAGTATCCTTCTTGCGACCCAGCAGAACTTGATCAAGTTATTTTCTGTAAGGCTTCTGGAGAGGTCTCGGGATAACTATTTACGTGTGTATGTACAGTCATTCATTTCTAAGACCTAAAATCTTCACTTCCCTACTGCTACTGTGTACACATTGTAAAAAAAAAAATACGTACTGCTATTGACTGTCTGTACAGAGACATTTACTTCATGTATTTGGCTCTGCAATGCTATCTGTGTATAACGACTGTGTGTGTGTGTGTGTGTGTGTCTGTGTGTGTGTGTTTGTGTAAAAACGTCAGTGCTGCAATGACACAAATGGGATGTAAAGGGATGTCAAAAGTCACGGGAAAATAAGAATCACTAAGTGTCAAAAAACGGGATTTGGCATCTTAGTTGAAGGTTTAAGAGGGGAAACTGTCTCTCCCACTTCTAACATCAACTTTTTTCACTCACTGACGGAGAAAGACCACTTAAATATTTTTTTCTGGAAAAAATAGAGGGTTCCTTGAGAAGCCTGCTCTTATGCCCTAATCAAGCAACCCACCCAGATCCCACCCCTACCCTGCAGCCTCGGGCAGATTCAGGCAACGCTAGGTGTAAAATGACCTCCGGGACAGAGGGAGGCGCTATAAAGTGAAGAGTGCTGCTAAGCAGATCAGCAACGAAGCCAGAAGTGGACTTGATTTCCTCAGTTGTGGCACAGCGTTTGTTTCACTTCGGGAAGGCTCAGCCGGTTCATGGCTGGTGTCATCTGAAGAACGTGCAAAACATAAAAAAGGTTAATTCAAAGTACGAGCTCATTTCTTTCGACAATACATATGAAAGATTACATTCTGAAATGATTTTTGTTTTGTCAGCCACAAAGTAACCTGGCAACTTTCTTGTTTATGTCTCAGAGCCTGGCTAAAAAAAGGTTTTGTTTCATATCGTCTGAGTTGCCATATGAACTTCAGTTGCGGCATAATGTTTCTAGCCCCATTGTCAGAAACATTTTGAATTAATCTCCCAGGTGTGAGTTGCCTCCTTCTGTGTGTGTGTCTGGCAGTGGCATCAGTATCTGTAAGCAGCCATGTGCCCACTGCACCATGGGAAAGTAGCTGAACCATGCACAGAAAAAGACAGACAGATAGAAGAGAGGACTGCACTGTTACATAACTGTATAACGCTGTGTGTGTGTGTGTGTGTGTGTGTGTGTGTGTCTGTGTGTGTGTGTGTGTGTGTGTGTGTGTGTGTGTGTGTGCGCACGGTAAAAGGAGGAGATGGATGAATGTTTTAATTTCCTCTTTTCGCGAGCTTATATATGAAGACGATTGCAGCCTCTAAAGCTGGAGGGAGGACAGGGAAGCATACCAACAGACACAGTGACAATCAAGCAGAAAGAAACCGTAAGTACACCTGGGTGTAACTCTATGTGTATGTATCTTTATGCTTGTGTGTGTGTGTGTGTGTAGCCCATTCACAATTACTGCTCATTTTGGTACACCTACGAAATAATACTGTTTTATAATTTTGTGACACTATAGATTCTTGTTTTCTTATTTAGTTTGATATTCGGTTTAGATTGTTTTTTCACAACAGTGTGAATAAAGAATTTGGTAACACATGGAAAAACATCCTTTTCCACTTTGTTTCAATTGTTTTCTTTCCTATACAATTTAAAATGCAAAAATAATAAATCATTGGTTTTTTTTTTCATTTTCCTTTTTTTCCAGCCAAGGAAGGCGTTCAAGTGAACGGTTGAGCGAAGGTCGGCTCCGTTTCAAAAATCCTCACTATATTGACTAAGGCCCCATTTACACGAGTGTTTTCAAGTGAAAACGCAAACGGTTTGCCATTTTATACAACAACGGCATTCGAAAAACATGCTACTTTTCGAAAATGACTCCCATGGTGGAACTTTTTGAAAACGTTCTAACTCCATCTCCACGTAAACAGAGGAAGACGCAATAGTGTCGTGACTCCCAGGCCATATTCTCCTGGGACTTGATAGTTTTGTAGTTGACAGTTACCCGTGTATGTGTACTCGCATACATTGTTAATGTTTAGAGCATATTGTTCTCTCTGCGCATGTGTGTGGTTTCATTAAAAAAAAAACAACCAACAGCCTCAACACGTGGCCTGTCATATTCACTACATCAATTTCGGCATTTCTGTCGTTTCCATGGAAATGGTCATCGTTTTCAAAATGTTGCCATCTAAATGTAAAACTTAAGTTAACGAAAATGCAAAAATGATGTGTTTACACCTGAAATGTTATTGTGCATATATAATGTTTGCCTAAGAATAAAAAAACAAAAACATTTTAGACAAAGTCCAAAACATATTTCTTGAGCTCCTGTCCGTGTTGTTTAAGGCCTCGGAGTGAGCTGGTGCTGAGAATGAGACATCAGCATGTGGGTGATGTGGTACTGTTTCACTTCAGTGACTGTCTCCGGGATGAACATATAGAAAGGCTGTGTGCGATGTGCACAGAAAATAGTCAGTGCTGTGCTACAGAGCCAAAGAGAAACTCAGTAAAGAGTCCAGAAGCTGATTAAAACTTAGCAATGCTATTATTACCGTGTGAATGTATATATGCACACTTAAAACTTAATGATGTGGGTTTTTTTTTTTTTTACACTGACCAGATTAATGGAACTACTGAAGTGACTGATCAAATATATAAAGGCAGTATGCTATGGAGCACAACACACAATTGGAAATAACATGAGTGTTCAAGTCGCGAAAGGGCGTGATTCCATACAATAATCTGTTTAAAGATCTATTTGTGTAGGCACACACCCACACGCATATATATATACACATCAATATGAATCAACATGCAATGTACAGGAAGCCTTCAGCATCACTATAGAAACAGCCAATTAAAAGTGTAAGCAGCATGTAACAGGTTGCAAGTGACATGACACCGCTGTGGTCATCAAGAGGAGAATCTGTTTAAGAGAGGCATCAGGTGGAAGGACAGATCAGCTCCCAGGAAATAGAGAACAGAGGCACAAAACAAGAGACACATGGGACACAGTATGGAAGTCAAACAGGAAGGATCAAAAGAGCAGGAAAAGCCATACTAACCTCGTGGTTCTAATGTATTGTCTACTTTGTCGTTTACATCAAAAACGTGGTCATGTACGCCTATAGTTTTCACACAGCTGTCTATAACAGAAAATAGGGAGAATGAGAGATCATTAGAGGGATGTGCCAAATAGGTTAGTGACATTTCTCGCCTTCGTTTCGCACGACTCAAACTAAACACCCCAAGCAACAAAGCTCATGGCAACATTCAGATCAATTCCTTGTATGTGATTTTCTATCAACTTTTAATGTTGGGGGGGGGGGGGGGTACAGTCTTTCTTGGCAGGTAAAGCACTTCTGTGATAAATGAAAGAAGACGTTTAATAAAAGGTAATTCAGGGGTAGCAAGGTAACAAGAGATGTACAAGTTAATTGTTGTGCGTTTTAGCCTGAATGTGTACTTCAACATGCTCTGTTACAAAGCTTTGCATTGCATGCAAACACTTACTTGATGGTCGGACGAAAACTTTGAGCTTCAGGCATGTTTTCCTCCCATTTTCAGCGATGGTCGAGGCTGAAAGAGAGGCAGACACAAGTAAAAATTAATTTAATACTACACAGATTATCATAAGCACTCACTTTAGAAAATAATTTTCTATGTAGCTTCCAATCACAATTTTCCTCAATATAAAGAAGTGCATGAAAGCAATTTTTGATTTTTTTTTCCCCCCTCTTATTTTTTTCCTTTTCTGTGGACCTCTGATAAAGTGGAGGTAATTCATGCAGCAACAACAACAACAACAACAAAAAAGCCCCACAGATAGTTAATGTTGACTCGTAAGTGGATTTTGTTGGGTTTGTCATGGTTTTTGTGGAATTATAGCCAGAAAGTATTAACAGATGTGCTGGAGAAATCTCTCAAGGGAAAGTGGAGTTCTTTGCTCACGGTTCAATTGTATCTTTTCCGATTGTTTAACTGGCAGTAGCTGAATGAAGGCTCAAGGAGCTGGCGTCAATTTGATGTGCTTGAAAAGAGGTATAAACTGGAAGATTGAGCACATTTTGTCTTGTTCACATGTACGTGTTTTTTTTTCTCGATGAAAAGCCTCACCCTGCTATTAAGGGACACGACATTCACACACTGACGATATACTGTATGTGCGGCATGTGTGGATGGTTTGTGGTTGAGGAAAGGGATCCTTTCCTGTCAAGCCATTGGGGTGTGAATCTCTGAGCGTTAGCTACCATAGAGGTTGTATCACGTCCCCTAAAAATATCTCATGTGGTGGGAGTGTGTGTGTGTGTGTGTGTGTGTGTGTGTGTGTGTGTGTGTGTGTGTGTGTGTGTGTGTGTGTGTGTGTGTGTGTGTGTGTGTGCGTGTGTGTGTGTGTGTGTGTGTGTGTGTGTGTGTGTGACCACTAATGGTGTTGCGGTGAGGCACCAGGTGCTGTCTCCTGCAGACAGGGATAGGGGTCAAACACATGTCAGCCGGAGCACGGTGGGTGAGTACTACGTGCATCCGCCATGGCAGGAGAACGTACAGTAGTAAAAATACACGTTGTTGCCTTGGGTCAGGGGGAGCTCTTATCAAATGGATAAAAGTGTCGGCCTTTTCCCTGTTTTTATTTTTTGATACAGCAATGATGTTTACTCGTTTTCAATTCTGCTATTCCCTGCTGCTCCAGAGTTCTTACTGTCCACTAAGCTGTCCGTTGGGCATCGTTTTATGTCTTCTGATGCAATGAAGGTAGGCATTTCCAAAGACTACCATTTGAGGATCTGTCAGTTCTTCTCTTGTGAACCTTTACGTAACCCCTCCCTCACTGTTCCCTTGTCCCAGCTGTATCACCCTATCTTCTCGTCTGTCAGCTCGGCCATATCCATTCTTCAAAGCTCAGCCAAGCTGCCTTTATCAATGATTATGTTCACACACAGTACACCCTGCTTACATGATACACACACTTGCAAGCACGCACGCACGCACGCACGCACACACACACACACACACACACACACACACACACACACACACACACACACACACACACACACACACACACACACACACACACTTTTATATCGAATTCATATATGATATGAAATAAAAGTTTATGTTTCTGTCTGAAGAGAATGCTTTCATTGAGACAAATACAGAATAAGTATGAAAAAAAGGTCAGATGGGATGGAAATCTTCTCCTTTCTTGCACTTTGTATGCTCTCTACTTCTGATTAAACCTTGAGCTCTGGGTGCCAGTTTCTCATCAAATACATATTGCACAGTCTTCTGCCTTCTGCACAGCTCATCAAGCCCACCCGTTCCCAGATGCCTCATGACCTCACTGTTACCATTTTAATTTTGTTACTCCATCAGCTGTTATCTGTTTCTTCATCATGTGTCACTGTGCAAGGAAGGTGACCTGAGATGAGATGCTATTTTTCACAGCTCAATTCATATTCAGCTGAGAGAGAGAGAGAGAGAGAGAGAGAGAGAGAGACCCTTATTATTTCTGTATGGAAGCAGCCAGTGACACGCTAATGAACCTTGGTCACCGTCGCTCACCCACTCAGTCACATATACACCAGTACCCACACAATTTATGTCACTCTCTTATTGCTTTGCTTCTTTATACTTTTTAATGTCAGCACATGCAATGCCAAAAAAACACGCACACATGCGCACGCACGCACGCACACGCACACACGTGTCTCCAGATGTTATATCTTCATCATTGTTGCGCAGAGTGCTGAGTCACAGCCATCGACACCAGCCACTTAACGGGAGCAGCTGATCATGAGAGACGTATGGCTCTGATGAAAATGGCAAAGAGTATGTGGGAGTCTGTCATGCTGGCAGTTTGTGTAGCTGTTGTAATGTTTTATAGATTTGGCCATGGGATGATATCTGCTGCTGATGTAAGAAAAAAAAAAAACTCATGTTCAAAACTATTCAATGTAAATTTAACCAGTTGTATATGCAACGCACCGTTGCGCACTCAAGAGTATAAAACTGTTCTAAGAAACACTGCTAGTGTAAGGAATGTAAAGTAATTGAGTGTACATTCCTGTCTACAAAAGAAAAATAACTTTACTCTCCATATTCCCTTCTTGGTAGCAAGCGTGATGAGAATTCTTCCACCTGTGCCCCAACTGTCCACACTATTGCTTGTTTATTTTAGATTAACAAGCTGCTGAGGGCCAGCTTATTGTTCCTACAGGCTGTAACATCAACACCTGCTATTGTGGTTCCCTGTAGGCCCCCTTAGCCATCCGTCCATCCAGTCCTCGCAAGTGGCTGCTTTGAAGGACAGGAGCTCCGATTAGATGTCCTGAGATGGAGTGAGTGGGTGGGAGGGGGATCGGGTGGTGTTGAGGGGGGTTGATGGGTGGTGGGGTCGGGTTACTCCTCCATGCCCTGTCCCCTGGCTGGTGATGGCTGGTTCCCTCAGTACACTGCATTATGCATCAGCATTAAGGCAAATGGAATGAAGCTGAATCCAATTACGGAAGAACAAACAGGTGGGCTCAGTGCAGCTTAGGCGCAGTATTGTTTCAATCACAGCTCAAGCCAAGCTATATTGCAACTGTAATGTTATCTGGGAAAACACATTTCCTTTGTCTTTCAATGGAACATTCACATTCCAGACAAGAGGACATAAAACCAAGTGTTGAGATAGAAAGCTAAAAGCAAAGTTTACGTTGGCTAAATACAGTAGATCATTTCAGGGCAGCCAGCAT
Organism: Lipophrys pholis; assembly: GCF_963383615.2. Taxonomy (NCBI): domain Eukaryota; kingdom Metazoa; phylum Chordata; class Actinopteri; order Blenniiformes; family Blenniidae; genus Lipophrys; species Lipophrys pholis. The sequence goes on from NC_137638.1 coordinate 13,792,471, forward strand.
ATCGATTTCTTATCCATCATTCAGGAGGTGTAATGGCTCATCAGTGAAGGAACATTGTCGGGTGAGCTTTCGTTTATTTTCTTAACAGTAGATGTGGTGTCGTCTGGGGTTTGCTCTAAGTCACTGCCAGGATTTTTTTATTTTTTTTTGTTAACACCTGTGTCAACACAACCTTAGTGTATGACATATTTGCCAGCAATAAATCAGTAAAGATCTATCATTTAAAATTAACTCTTTCGACAAGTATGTTTGTCATATTCATATCCAGCATCAAGAAACAATCCAGTGGAACTTTTGCTCTCAGATATCTGCCACTCATGTCATGCTGTTACAAAATGTCTGCAGCCACTCTTTCAGTGTTGGGTTTCAACTTTATATAACTCAAGCATTGACTACACTTCTGTGTGTTGACATACATCAAGCCAGAGTCGAGTCTCCTGCCGGGTTTAATAACGGCACATTAATCCTCAGATATCTGCTTCATTGGGTGAGTTGAGCAGTACATCCTGAAATGTTTCTAGTAGTACTGAAGGTCCTTGTTGGTTAAGTTTGGAAGTATAGTGAGACACAGCCTTCTGGCCTCATCTTTCATTAACCAGGATCAGACCAAGTTCAGGTCAAGCGATCCAGGTGTCTGAGTTTATTGACAGAGGTTGACCATACACACCATTACTCTCCAGAAACTTGTTGAAGTCTTTGCACATGTTTCTATTCATGCATTATGTTTTGTTTACTGCATGTGCAGAAATCACAGCACATGTTTAACAAAAGCACACAAGAAAAAAACCTTGATAGAATATATTTTTTCATTGCCATGCTGACATGAACCCACACTCTTTAATAAAATAATCACAAAATGCATTCAATAAACAAACAAACACTATTTTCCCTTTAGAAGCTTCAGAGTAACAGATTGTACGTGTGTGTGTGTGTGTGTGTGTGTGTGTGTGTGTGTGTGTGTGTGTGTGTGTGTGTGTGTGTGTGTGTGTGTGTGTGTGTGTGTGTGTGTGTGTGTATGCCTACCCAACATGCACGTGTGTCAGAAGATGGAAGAGTCTATCGACTGAAGAGGCCCATTAACCAGATGCTACTACAGCGAACAAGCAATAGGAGGGAATGAGGGAGCTGAGAGAAGCAGTAAAGGAGGACTTGGATTCAGGCATCAGAGGGAACATAAACTCCCCTCAGCCCCCCGGTGATAGCTGGCCTTTTGCTCTTTCCTTGTATCTCTCAATCTCTGACAAAAATGAACCAAAGCCATTCCTTATGCTACGCAGGCTGAGGTGACAAGGTCAACAGGAGCAAAGGAAAGAGTGAGGCAAAGAATAAGTTGAGAAGGGGAAGTCAGACACTGTCAATAATTATACTTTGCAGATTGCGTAGTTCCTTCACGCTATTGTATAACACTGCAATAATGTGGGGATACAATTATATCCCCCTGCTATTAAGTCTGAAGTACACCCGGCATCTTAATTTTCCCAAATACCACATAATAATGCACAAACAAATTAGTGTCTTCTTTGAAAGGAAAAATCGATGATTAGAAGTCTGAAAATTCTTCAGTTTCATTCAGTGATTTTATGTCTTCATACTCAAATGACAATAAAATGGATGGTTTATTAATCTTTTGGGTGAGTTTAGCTTTTCAAAGCAGACACAAAGTAATACATCACTGTACATAATAAAGTTTCATTATAGCGCTTAGTGTATCACATAGAACCATATTATTGTTATGGTCTAAGTATCCACCCACTGAGAAACTGGACGTGCGCCAGTGTGTATGGGTATGTAATGTGTGGATAGAAAAAGAACGAAGAATGAGAAACAAGTAAATGAACCAATTACACATAATGACCAATGTGAAGGCTTGATAATACACAGTGGCATTTTTGAAGTTTGCAGCAATGCAGACAGCGCAGCGAAAAGCTACCTTCAGCAAAAAGAAGAGCAGGAAGTTCTGCAACAGATGAGCCAGTCCCACAGAGCGAGGATCCCAACTTCATAATGTCAAGTATTGTATTACATAAAGAGACAGACGCAATCAGACAGCCTAAATGCTTTTAAAGCATCCTCACTTTGCTTTTAGTAAAACCTTTGCATGGTACTTCTTAGTGTTAATGGTTTAATGGCGAAGGATAAAATGCCTTTGTGAAAGTGAATCATAATCAACTGCTGATGATGGTTGCGAGATGCATGAATCATAATAGGCTGAGAGGAACCTTTTGCCCTTTGAATCACGGCCCTCGCCTGCGCCCTACTTTTCCTCTGATCTGGTGGCTTTTCACAGCCTCTCTGTTTTTTTGGCAGGCAGAGTGATGACTGCTTCATTGGCAGTCAAACTCGGATAACTTGATTAGAGACTTTTCTCCCTCGCCTTGCTTTCACAGGCTGTCAACAAGTGTGCCATGACTTGGCCCGTGGTCTATTGTTAACCAAGTCTGGCCCATAGGCAAGCTTACTGGTTGCCTGTTTCCAATTTATTTTTCGAACAAAAAAAAAAACGGTTGAAATTCCAGAGAAAAACTGGCCCAAACTTACATTTTACCTCTGAACTACAGCACTTAATCTCTGAGTGTTTGATTTAACACAGTTGTTCATCTTGCATGTGTCGGTTACATGTATAGACGATACATTTCTGCAAAGAAACACAAAACCTCCAGAAAATCCGATGATCCAACTGACTCTCGCTGCACTATTTAAGAAAAAAAACTTCATTATGATTTGAAGAAATAATCACTGTACTAATAAGATCAGGTAGCCTAAAGAAGGCTTTGATGTTTTCCATATGCTTATTGATTTGAATTGACGGTTTGTCCCACTGCCTCTTGAACTCACCCTTTTTCTCAGACTTTCAGACCCTCTGTAGAATACATGTGATTTCTCTCCGGGCATACAGCCCCGCTTTTGCTAACAGTTAAGTTTCAATAACAAGAATCTCACGGGAAACTGCCAGATAATATTTAGAAAGTTTAACTGTTGGACATTGATTTGTTCACTGCCTAAAAAAGGCAGCATTCCCAAAAAGGTATGGGGTGTTCAGATCTGAGATCCCACAGTGTTTCCCAAGAATGTGAAAAACAACACTCCGGACTCACTATGGCATCTCACATTAGGTCAAGCTGGCTTTAGTGTAATACCAGTAGGTGACGTCACACCTTGCTACATCCATCTCTGGAGCCCAAAGATTCTACCAATGTAAGAAACATAGACAAGGTCATACTTTCTGATAATAAAAGTAGTATTAACTGTAAGATATGACTTATCACAGAACTCGTCAAAATGTGCCTTGGCTTTATACGTTCTTACTAATATCATGTTTTCTCTCAGGTCTCCAGCTGAATTAGATACTGAGCTTCGACTCCCTATTAGTTTTTCATGAGTAGCCCATTTAAGCCGCAGTTCCACCGCACTTTTTGTTCCGGGAGGTCGCGGGGCGGGACGGGTTTTCATGTAGTCCTACCAAAGAAATTATGGATGGTACGGAAAAAAACAGCGACCACCTGCTCCGTTTTTCCGTCACCCCTCCGTTGACCGAACACTGAGGAACGGGTCTGTGAGGAAGACAGAGACAACACAGCCGTCGGCTGATTGGTAGTGACGATCGTCACTCTTGATATGCCCGCGGCATTTAAATATTTCATCGGCCGTAAGCCCTCCCCTTGTTATTTACATGCGCCGCTTTGTGCACACTGGCTGTTTTGTTAACTCAGTTGATTGAAGCGTTGGCACGCGGCACAGCACTGCGGTCTTCAGACGAGGCGCAGACGCTCCTCTCAGTAACTGGAGAGGAGGAGCTTCAGCAGAAGCTGGACGCTGTTGGTTGCGAATCAGAAAGTTTAAGCTGTGTCACAGAGAACGAGCTTCAAGGCTTTACTTGGACAGCCGCAGACTTGCGGCCGGCACAACCCGGCCTGCATTTTAACTGTGCTTTCTGCAGTGGGGCCACGTGACAGAGTTGGGCCTGGGTGCGCTTTGCCGTACCGTAACCTCCCTGCCCCGCTCCAGCACGTAGCAACAGTAACTAATGTTACATCTCTGTATCAGTAGTAGTGCGATTTAGACAAGATCAGATTCCACTAAATTACAACTTTTTGTTGTCTTTTCTTCCTCTAACCTGTTTGTTTCCCCTAGTGATACCCCTCACTAGGTCAAGGGAGATGGGTATAGCCTCCAAATCTAATTTTGCTGGAAGTTTATTCCTTTACAAAAACGACATTTTCCTCTATTGTCATTTATACTTTCTAACTATTTCTTTGTTGATTTTTGTCCTATACTTAGTTGAAAAATATTTAGCCTTTGACGTGCATGTTATGGGATGCCATTCTTCAGTTTGCACTGTAGGGATTAAGTGGAATGGAACTGAATGGAATATCATTCTTAGATTTTAGATCTGAAACACAAAAAGCAGAGAGGAAAGAAAAAACTGAAAGTTTGGACAAAGTAAAAGATACAGGCTATGGTAGAGAGTGCTGTTCTAAAATCCAGAGAGATGGGATGAAAAATGGAGACAAGAAATTATGTAGTAACCAAGGGAGATAAAGATGGTGGAATGTCTCCATCTATCAGGATTATAATAATGCATTCCAGACCGTGTGCGTCTAAGTGCCTATTCTATATGTCTTTATATGTTTTTGTATGCAAAATGTACACGAGTGCATGTGTGCCCGCGCCAGTGTGTAGCTTTGTGTCACATTACTCTGTGTTGTCAGATCATTTCTGAATGCTGATGGCAGGGCTGATTTTTCATGTGAATGGATGAAAGGTTTGAGTTATGATGGTATCCATATGCAGGTTCCCTCCCTGTACCACAAATGGAACAGCACTGGCTCTTTATCATTATTAGCAAACCCTCCCATAGCTCCAACAAAATACAGACTGCATACTTCATCCCCTGCCTCTATTTCATTTATCCATTAATGCCATTTTCCTGCTGCTGGTGCTTGCTGTATCTCTACCTCTATCTCTTCTCTGGAGCAACTCGAGGGAGCCTGCTGCATCACAGGATTTATGATCAATCAGAAGGCAGCTATGGTCCATGTCTTGAAAGAATTTGTGTGAGCTTTGTGTGCATGCAGCAGTCCAGTAAAATGGAAAAAGACCTTATGAGATCGAGTGAAAAGGCCTTGTAAATATCAAAAGGTTCTCTTGTGTGTTAATGTGATATTTATGATCAGTCATAGTCATATGTTGCGGTGGCAATTTGCATATTGGCCTGAAGGCATCTGCAGATTGACTGAAACCTCAACTGAATGTTGTTTGGGTTTTTTTCATTCTGTAATCTAACGTGTGGATTCATCATCACCCTCTGGGTTTTGATAGCTACCCGAACGTATTCATTTCATATTAACCACATTCTCTGCTTTCCAGTGAGAGCATTTATTTTTGCTGTGTCCAATTCAGAAACATCAAGCAAATATTTCTGACCATGAGTAAGACATAAAGGTGTTATTGATTTAGTTTTCTGAAGGGAGGTACTTCCAGCCCATGTAGGTAAGCAAGTCAGACAGCAAAAAAACAACATCCATCCGACTGCGAGTCTGACATTGCATGATCACACCAAGTAGTTTCCCATTTACCACACATCTTACGTGCCCCCCCACGCACCCCCACCCGCCCATAACTCTGCTCGCTCATCTCTTCCAGTGAGCTGCCTCTGATATTGGATTTCTGCCCTTTTCAGATTAAAATCACTCAAATACAAGATCGTGGATTGTGTCCATATTAGAAAAACGCGCTCGCATCAGCATTCTGCGAGATGGGTTTCACTTAAACCAAGAATGAGCTGCGAACTCTGACCTGAGGAGTGCTCCCCCTGTCCTTGCCTATCCCGTCAGTCTGACAGACACTCAGAACTGCAACTCACTTACTGCTAATACTGCATTTTGCTGAATTGCTTGCATATGTGACCGCCATTAGATTACTCCTCTCCCTGCATCTGTATGACTCCGTTACAATTTTTTATTTTTTTTAAACATCTTAAATGTATTCCCTGGTTAATGCTTTCTTTCTCTATTGTTTTCTGCAGTTAGTTGACCTATAGAGAAATCATAACACAAAAAGATCCGGCTTGTGACCAATACCGGTTTTAATTTTGCTTTCAACTAATGTCAGCAAACAAAGACGAGAAGCTGATGCAAACAAAAATGAAGAATTATGACCTCCACTTGAGTGAATTCCCTCTGTCCTGCTAGTGTTGATTAAGCTGTTTTTGTTGTTGGAGCGGATGACAGCAGAAGCCTGTCTCCTCTCTCTAATTTTATTGGCGATGCAACAAATCAACCCCTCGACCCGCATCATACTCATAGGGCGAAAACACCATTAATGGGCATTTTCTCAACAGGAATATGATTTCACATCTTAATTTTGATCTACAAACAAGAAAGCTAATCAATCACATCACCGAGGGCAATTTTTTCAAGCCCTCAGTCTCGTCGGTCATTTGGCTCTAGGAAGAAAAATTACTATTCGTGCGCTATATATATCAACAGTGTATGTATTTAAGGCCTCTGGTTTTATGCTAAAGGTATATAAGTGCTATTCTAAATAGGTATAAATCTGTTAAGTATTAACTGTAAATGTATGGTCCACCTTCAGAAAAGAGTGAGCTGGTGATTAACGGTTATTAATTGGAGAGCCACTAACTACGGCTTACTTCTGCCTCATGTGCTCATGGATAGTGACCTCTGCCTTGGGACACAATGACATTTCTGGTGAGTGCCGGTGTGTAATATAGACAGCTTCAGTGGGTAATGATGCATGAGGTTTTCTCCGTAAGCTATGCTTCATTACTCATTCACACAACATGAGCAAACTGACTATGAGGGCAAACTATGACCACTTTCCTCATTGTGCTGCTGAACCATGAATATAATATATAGATCGTTTATGAAGTAGCAGAGTCTTTGCCATGTGCGAGCTAGACACAGTCACTGTTGGCAGAAATTCTTCACATATACGCATTGACAGACATATGACAGACTTTGCATCAATAAAAGTTAATAAGTGTCAAAATATTTCAAAAATGAAAGCCATCAGGCTGTAATTGGGGTTTGAATTTCATTATTTAGACATTTAGCCTGGGGTATTTTACCATGTCTCCGCAAAGTGAGAGATGGTAAGATAAACATTTAATGATCCCTGTGGAAAATTTGTGTAAATTCAGACAGAGTTGGCAAGGACAGCCACGCAGGGCTTCCAGCTTCTCATTTGAATTCATCCATCAGGTTCAAAGTGATGCACTTCACGAACGCTGACGACATACCATTGACCCGCAGTACGTTTGTAACGTGCATTACTGTATTTGTACATAGAAAGTCAAGAAAAACATTTGCAGCTGACACTAGTTTCTCTTTGAAGACAGTAGCAGCCTGAAGCTCTCGTCTAATCGACGTTTTACTCATGGCTGCAAAGAATTTGACAGGAGCGTCTTCATTGTTAATGGCAATAATGACACGAGATATTATCAGAAGGTAGAAAACCGTGGTCTTAATAACTGTAAAGTGGAATATCAGAAGCAAGATTGTTTTATAGTTGAATGCCCATCCACATCCAAAAATCATAAGGACATAACAATATGGCTGACATTAAATACAGCTCAGCATTGTATTCACTTCATTAAATAGGAATGGTGTTATCAGACATTGACAAACTACTGTAACTACAACATTGAAAATGTTTGAGCTGAAGGTTTTGGAGTTCATTGCAACAATAAAATTGAGACATAAATCTAAATCTGCACCTACAAGTCACCTGCCCAGCACAATCTCTGCTCCAGAAATAACATGCATGCATCCTGTCAAGCTTATCGTTCCACTGACACTGTTTTTCTATCTTTCCTTGAGCTGTATATTGTAAACTCTGACTTGAGATTACCCAAAAGCTGTAACACTGACACGGCATTTGTCACTGCACCAGGGTATATGTGCACACTGTACTTTATGTGAATATTTGTCAACTTATTGAAAAACGCCAGCCACATTTCAGGTTCCTGCACATTCGACAAGGAGCTCACCAACATTTCAGTATGACAGATGCTTGACAGCATGCATATTTTCACTTAAAGATGCTTTGCTTTCGTACAGCGCCACACCAGTGCTTTAACGCAGTCCCAACATATTTAATAGCTCCAGGCTGGCTCTGAGATACCCCACCCTCTTACCTATCTTCTTTACATTGAGCACTAATACTTGTGAACACATCCACTGTTACTAAGTATGAGATTCGCTCTATTTTCTAATGAGTGTCTTATTGTGGTTATACGTGGCCAGAGTGGCTTCATGAAATCTGATTTTAGGCAACTTCAGGACAGACAAAGTTTCACACAACCCCTTAAATCTCTGAAAACTCTTAAAGGGGTCCTGAACCCAGGCTGCTTTAAAAAAATAAAAAATAAAAAATCACATCAATATTGGTTTTACTGTGATTACATTGGCTGTAGACCAAAAGACCAAACCCAAAGATCTGAGTATGTCTAGTTTTCCTTAAAGGGATAATTCAAGTGGAACGACTGTTTCTGTGACATGATCTTGGTGGTATTATTTAAGTTTTTGTAAAAAAAAATAGGTCAAATTAACTGAAAACAAGAATTTGCTTGACTTCATCTCACTGTTTTTTTTTTTGTTTGTTTGTTTGCTTGTTTTTAATTAAATCAGAGTTAGTTAGGCACTAATGGCGAGCAAAAGTTGGGAGCAGTTGCACGCTGACTGATTCCCCTATAATCAAATATCTTTAAATAAAAGCAAGGAAACAGAACAGGAGCCAAAATGATCTGCCTACAAAGGTTTACTCCCACTCTAATCAACTATTAGTTGTGCCGGTTGATGCCAAACAGGCCCGCTTCTGATATGCAAACAAGATTATGGAAGATTTTCAGTTATTGAGACTTTCAGTTTTGCTTTTCAGAAAGATTAGCGATAACATGATTTGAGGTAATCAAGCCTGAGCCAGTGTTTTTAACTAGTTATTTTTTCTCCATCGCAAGCAAATGTCTATAATAATAGTAAATTAAGCCAAGCTGTAATCCTCAAGACCATTACAGTAATTAGGTTATTATCTTTTGATAAAACTTCCCTGTTGTGATTTAATTTTACAGTCTGTTTACCTTTTCCACAGATAGAGAATTGCATAAATTAATGGAAGACATTATGAGTTGATGCAAACTAAAAAGAGTTTGTGCAGGAATTCCCTGCTGGAGGTAGTTGCAGATGAATGGACAGGTTTCAGTATGTAACCACATCTGTCCTATCTCTCAATCTTGCTCCTTCAGCTTTGCGTTCTGTCCGCTAAAGAGATTGTCCAATCCATCAGGAGCCATCTCTCCCTCTGCTTCCATTGGTCATTCACGCTGGACACAATGTGAGTGGGAAATCACATGTCAGATGACTTCATGCTAGATGACTTTAATATCCGCCATAGTAGCCAGAGAGGCTATAGGCTAGAATCATTCAATGGCCAATGACGCCGCGGGCCACTAAACCAATATGGCGCACTATAGCAGAATGGATGTGTTTCATGGAAGCCCTGTCGGTCGCAGTGTAATTTAATCCAGCCCTTAGGACAAGCATCTTTCAACAGAAATGAAAAAAAAAATTGTTTGAGACTTGAGGCAGTGGATAAATTTTATACCCCTGCACTAACCTCCATCTACGCTCATAAGTTTGGAGACTTCCATTTTCCCCTCGCTGCATTTAGTAATGGTATCAATGCAAATTGACCTTAAAAGCAAAGGAAAATCAGGTTACTTTTGACTGACAAATAGCCTCTGGAAAAGATGAGAGCTATTTGTTTTCTAAACCAGCTTGGAAGACAACGCTAATTCACCATGGGGACAATAGAAAACATTCGTGAGGTTGCATGTCTGTTTTCTTGGTTGTCCCCCCCCCTCCCCGTCCCCCGTTTCCAAGCTCAGTAATAATGTAGTGAGGAAAACATGTGAAACGAATAAAGCCCAGAAGTCTTGGCTGGCTGTCAGGTTAACTGCTTCATAAAAAAGGTGCAAATTCAGAAACCAGATCAGCGAGTATGAAGAGCTGGTCTCAGCTTTCCCGCCCGACTCTTTCAAGGCAGCCTCTGCGAGATGGAGAAAACCCAAAAGGCCCAGAGTTTGACAGCCACCTCGAGCTGCATTAACACCACAGGCCAAAGTTTACAGATAAAGACACATAAACATGCTCTAACCAGCAGCGTTTAGAAGTGGGGTGTTAACTGTTAGAATGGATCCCCCCGCTGAGAGGGACTTTTTATTGAGTTTTTCTCATGCATTATCCCAGAAAGTGCACAAACATGTCGAGCTTTCCTGAAACAGTAAAAGGGATGATGTACTAGACCACTATTGTTCCACACATATGAGAACGTAACTGCCCCTTGTCATGTAAAAATCAGCACACCCCTGTGACAAATGTGTTTTAGGTGAATAGCGACGCATGCACCAACTGACTTTTCTATGTGCATGTTAGTCTGAGGCGCAGGAGCAAACTCAACTCTATTCCACTCCATCACCTTGCTTTGATAAAACCTAATTTCCCAGGGGCTTCAACTTCAGACAAACCCGGTTGGGCTCAGTTCTTATGCCAAGAAGCAGACGACGTAACATCTAACACGAGCCGAATAGAAGCATAATATAATGTAGGAAGAAGAGGGGGGTGCTCTTTTTTTTTTTTTTTTTTTTGAGAGGCGCTGTATTGTGCAGCAGGGGAAGTGAGCTATAACTTTCAAACTGTCTCAATTTTACTCCCCCGTGAATACCATTGCCATTTTAGGGAAGAGTTCTCTGTGAGTGATGAGAGCAGAGTGAAAAAGCTTGGCTGAAAGCAGAGTATGAAAGCATCTACCAAGATCACTGTAATACCACTCTCAAAGCTTTGCAGTAAAGCGGCGAAAATATGATTGAGAAATAGTGCATCTCCAGCCATAGTGTATGATTAGAAAAACAGTCAGGACGGCTATCTGCTTTTGTAACTCATGTCAAGTTACTCACCGCTACATGCAGTTGAGATTTTACTTGGAACAGTATATTTCTAAAAACTTTTTATCAGTATCATCGAAGAATTACACTTATTATATGTTATGCCTTGATAGACTCACAGCTTTCTTTCAGAAATTCAATAAACAAAAATGTTGAGACAAAAATATTCTGGCATGTTTTCTTTTGAACGACTGTGTATTTCTTTTTTCTTTGCCAGTGTCTTTTAAACCTGGTAGGTCGTCTTGATATACACACTATATCTTGTTTTAAAAATGGATTTCTGAGATGTTTGTCACACCACAGTGAGCTCAGTGGTTGAAACTGTCAGAGACCAGAAGGTCACAGGTTTGAGCTCTTCACTGGTCACAACTTTCTCTACGTCGTGTCCTTCAGCAGCACATTTAAAGGAGCTGCCATATTGCTTCATTCTCTGTTATATTGCACAATGGTCTATGTTATATTCTCTTACTTTTTGTTTGTTACACTTTGTTCATTTGCGCCGTGAGAGGAGCAGCTCTCCAATTTTGTTGTGATAATGATGAAGGTTTTCTATCTAGTTCTCTTCTATTTCTTTTGTACATTTTTGGATCACGCCAAGCCCACCGAGCTGCCACTCATGCTTTATCTGGCTTCATTCAATTGTTTATCTCTGTATGTATATGTGTGTGTGTGTGAAATGGTGGGCATGCATGTGCGTTGGCATGTGCACACATACGCACCAATCAGTCATAACATTGGAACTTGTCTAATGCTATGTATGTTTCTCCATTTTCTACATAACAAACTGCAGTGCTCTGTGCAATGTGGCGCATTTCTATCTGAACCACCATCGACTCTTGCAGCACTTTGGGCTACAGTAGTTTTGTCTGGTGGATCAAACCACAAGGACAAGCTTTCACTCCCCAAGTGCATCAATAAGTCTTCGCCGTCTGCGTTGCCAGTTCACCAACTCTCCCTCCTTGGATCACTTTTTATAGATACTGATACCTGCAAACTGTGAAGAGTTACTATTTTGGTTATAATACACATCAGCTTCGAGAACAAATTGTTTTCTTGCTGCGTTATCTATTGCAGCCTCTATGAGGTGTGTTTCTAAAGAGATAATCAGTGATATTCACTTCACCATAATTTTTACGGTTGATCAATATGTGTATGTCTGTGTCTGCTTCTATTTTTGTCGATCCATTGCGAAGCACTCCGAGTTACATTTACCTGTCTGAGAGGTACTATACAAATAAAGCTCCATTGATTGAGTACTTGGTTTGACTGTTAAATGGAAACTGCCGTCTAAGCAGCAGTCAGACGTATTGCTGGACAAGAGGCACGCTCAAAACCCAAAGAGTCCAAAAATAAGCGCCGGCAGCAATGCTCACTTTAGAGCTCATGCCACTCACTTATGACTAAAACGTATTACAGAGGAACTTTTTTTTCAAAGATACATAATGATTGGGAGGCAAGTTTGAATGCAGATAGAACAAGAAAAAAAAAATGTTTCAATAATGTTTGTGGTACCTTAAGCAGACATGTCATCACATTTAACCTCGATTCAATTAAGACCAGTCCATTCAGCATGATTATGTCAGACAGTGGTGATATAAAAAACAGTTTCCATCTATTTTGACTCATAAAAAAGGAAAGAAAAAACACAGTAATTTCCATCCCGATTGTGAGTCAAACCTTCTGGAATCAAATTCTCCTGATTCAGAACACACACAATGTTAATTTATGATATTGGTGATCGTTTGGCTCTAATGTGACGACTCTTTCAACTGTGCAATCACGGCAGATACTCACAGATGTAGTAGTATTCTCTGCCCGGCCTGAACTCGAAGCCTAAGGAGAAGGGAGTGAAAAGCTGGAACTTTTCAGAGAACTTGAGTGGTCCGTTTGGGGAGTGCGGCCTGTTGCATTCCCAGCGTTTAAAGCCCTTGGAGGTGTGGTCACATGTGCTATAGCCATCATAGTTGACCATGTAGAGGACATAGCGCTCCGTCCGTTCCTCAGGCACAGTGTCTTCATAGTGAGGACAGTAGACATCCAGGTAGTCGTTAATGCACACATCGATGTGATAGTCTCCACGATGGAACCTGGTTGGAAAAAACAAGAGAGGAAAGAAAGGAAATTATCAACTTTTTTTTCCTCATTAAAGTTAATTGCTCCTAAACTTTAATAAATATATATTAAAATAGACATTCATAAACTGAGTATTCCTGAAGCCATCTCCATGTTGGGGTCGACTGCAGGCAGTGCCTGAGTTGTTATGGAGAAGAGTGCAGCTGGATTTTGCTTGCAAAAAACTCTACAAGAATGCAGGTTGTACCTCTCGGCTCTCCCCGAGTGTTATGTGGAAATTTACAAGCACCAACACACACAAACTGCGGCTTCTATAAATTTGGGTGGGTTGGTTTATCTATAAATCTTTCTCTGCAACAGATATTTACTCTCACGTACACACAAATACATTCTGAATGATAGCAAACAGAAGTATCCAACTCTGTGAAAATGGGATTGCCAGGAAATTTACAGGTTTCTGAAGAAAAATAAGAAGGAAAAAAAAAAAAAGCATTTACTTGAGGATTTTTCAACATAAACAAAGCGAGTGCAATGTAGAAATGGTTTCAGGGATAACGAATGACAGGAGGGTCCAGACAGTAAATGTCATGATTGGAAAAATACAGGGCCGGGCTGTCTCCAAGGGCTGTGCACTGAGGCATCTTTACAGCACGGATGATCTAGAAGAGGCCACACAGGGTCAGAGGGTTTCAATCCATACAGGGAGATTTGTCAAAAGGCCACACACTGTCATAAGCATCTCCTCACACACACACACACACACACACACACACACACACACACACACACACACACACACACACACACACACACACACACACACACACACACACACACACACACACACACACACACACACACACACACACACACACACACACACACACACACACACACACACACACACACACACACACACACACAATTTCTTCTCTGTCACACACTAACATGCCATCTGTGGAATGTCCACGGCTCCCAAACGCAGAGAGCTTTTCTTGTGTTGTGAATGCACCGGTTTGTTCGGGGGTGGTATATGACCCTCACCTTGAGGTCACGGAGGGCATCACAGAGAAAACGTTGGACACCTGTAAACTTACGAGAGACACCCCTAATTAAGCGCGTGCGCACACTGGAAGGATGTGAACTGCAAAAGTGGCCAGAGCCACTCTCGCGCACTTGCACCCAGCTGGTACCGGTGATGTATTTCACCCAGAAGCCAGGTGGTGTTGGGCTATAATTGAGACACAATCCTTAATGTTGTAGGAGCACAACCTTACAAGAGTTTTGACAAAACTTTTAATTGAAAGCTGCGGCTGCTGTCTATAAGAGGGGCTCCTCGAGCCCCAGAACGCACAAGGGGGAAGAGCATAGGACGGGCAAAAATAATTTTATCCCAAGGACCCTGGAGCCTCAGGATTAACATACTGAAGCAGTGAGGTGACCTCTTTCTCTCACCATGTAATCGCTGCGGTTGTACTCTTGAACAAAAATGTCCATTAGGTGCAAAAACTTCACTTAAGAAACTAAAGCTTTTATGTACGTTTGGTGTCCACTTTACAACCCCTATTTGAAAGCTGGTTTTAAAGTGGGAGGATCAATTTAAATACTTCCCTGCAGTCGATGTAAAATAACAGTAAAACATGTCTTTTTATTAATTGACATTGAAACTCAGTTTAAAAAATAAGTCTTTACAACGGTTGCTTGCGACCCTTTTTCTTTATAACCCCATGGATTGTCTCAAAGAAAGGTTGTGGTGTCTCAGCGTAAAATACGTCAAGACGTTATAGTTAAGCCACTCACGCGCAATAACGCACAAAAGTAAGAGCCTTCAAAATAGAAGCAAAGAGCAGTTTCCCAAAGCTTTGGACCCAGGTCAGGTTGTCTTTCGACACTCTTTCTTGCTTGCGAAACTTAACAATACAGGTCTGATGTTCTTTCGGTGTGACAGAACAGAGGGGATCTCTCAAAGCTTAAATTGCTCTATATGCAGCGAGAGTGCTTGTCCTGCTTGGCTTACCTCAGTCTGCTGCCTGTATTTACAAGCTACATAGAAAAATGATCACACTGTAAACCATACTTCTTGTTTTGAGGATCAAATAGCAATTTGTGAAAAATCTGGGTTTGGTGCCTTCGCTTGTCACTTAGTTTGCGTCCATATAATGGAATGATTAATGTAACAATCAAGCGACAAATTGAACCAAGCCATTTCTCATTACTGTGATCATGTGTGTCCTCTGGCTCTGCTCTGTATATTTGCGTGTGAATGTTTGTATGTGAGCATGAGCTTGCATGAAATGTTTTTTTTTTTCTGTTTACCCATGTAAAGTAAATACCGGGGTGAGGGTGTTTACGACCGAAGCATGGAATAGCTCATCTGGAACATTTCATTTAAAACATGTCTGTGGCGGTTCAGGAGAAGCTCTGCATCTCTCTCAGTGCTTCAAAATGTCACTGAATTAATGCGCACATCCTACCATCCGCTACGGCCATCTTTTGTGAATGTGTGTGTGTGTGTGTGTGTGTGTGTGTGAGAGTAAGAGAATTGAGTGTGCATGTCCGCGTGGGGGTGTGTGATGTTTCAGCTGCCCTTCTCTCCCTGCCTCAGCAGTCAGAATAGTGGCTCGTGGCCCTGACTGCAAATGAAGCAGAGGATGTTTGGGTGAGTGAGCACATAAAAAGGGACAGGACAGGCATTTGTAACATGTAACACACTTGGTCACACACAGGCAGAGTTGCAACAAACAATACATACTGGACAAACTTATGCATGCACACACACACACACACACACACACACACACACACACACACACACACACACACACACACACACACACACACACACACACACACACACACACACACACACACACACACACACACACACACACACACACACGGTGTGTTATCAGTTGAGTGAGCTCTCTGGCACGTTGGCAAAAGAACAGCAGTGAGACAGCCAGAAGCTGCTAATGGTAGCGAGTGAGAAAGACAATGTGAGGAAGAAACAGAGATGGAGAGTGAGAGGGGGTTTGGTTCCAAAACAGGGCGAGGGAAATGCAAAAAAAAAAAAACAAACAGCAAGACTGAATGCTCCAGATAGCGTTGCTAGGTTCCTGGTGAAACCACATCTTTGCATGCGTCGACCATGTATTTATCAATAGAATAAATTCTACTAAAAGTGTGTGCGGGTGACAATGTGCACAGCCAAAGTAGTAAACTTTCTCCAGGTCTGTTCAGTGAAGGATTGTCATCAAGATGTTTCCCAGGAAACCTCCAGTATTTTTGAAGAAAGCTGCATTTATTGTCCTTATAAAACTCTGTTATCATGGGACTAATGTGGGAGGTTAAGATGTGGCTGGTGCTCGTTTACGGCGACAGCAGGAGTATTGGCTTGCTGCTGTTGGATAAACACTGCCCACTTTTCAGCAAGAAGTGGAAACTGTTCCTCACCATGAAATGGTCTGTCTTGTGCTGGACACACAGACACGAATGTATTAAGGAAGAAAACTACCACAAAAGATGTACTGGATCCACGAACAAGAAGTTAGTTTGCTGTTACGAAGACAAACTGGAGGCGATCACTGAACATCAGGGCTACATCAATATTTAATAATAAGAACATTTTTTAAATCATGTTTTATAAATATTTATAACCACAATATGAATGCACAGGTGAATATATCAATTCTGATACCACTCTTGTAATTCTTCAGGTGTCTTGATCAAGAATGAAACAAGAACGTGTGATGCTGAAAAGAACTTAATTTGAGATGCCCTTAAAAGACAGGTAGAGGACGAATAGTTTTCTTTTACTTTAACCGCCAAATTTGGCTTGGTGGTAAATAAAACAGTTTGGTGTGGTAGCACATGGCTTTGTCACAGACTCACAAAAACTAAAAAAATACATCACCAGAGAAACAAAAATGTAGTCACTAGTGGAGCTATATGATGACATTAAGCAGCAATCCGCTACTCTGAATTCTTACAAAGCTAATCAGCCTCACTGTAGCAGTGTGTTGCAGCTTTTACAAAATGCGATGGAAATAGTTTTTCATTTTTATTTTTGCACAAGTAATTTTCCCAAAAGATTTTATTCCTACTCATTAAAGGATGAAAATATGACACTAAAATATGCATCACGTTCTATGTAATCTGCAAGTGAGTAACATGGAGTTTCAGACCGCAGCCCTCAATAAATCCATCCAAATGCAGAAAAGTCCTGGAGGATAATAGGGTCTTTAAATCAATGAGGATCAACTCATTTGCTGTGTTATCTTCATTTTGAAGGTTAAATATGTTTTGCGGCTCCAGACATTTTATATTTTGGTGGAAGGGGGAGAGGAAAATGGTGAGCAATGGATTCAACTTCTTCTTCTTCGTCTTCTTCCTCCTCCTCCTCTTCCTCTTCCTCTTCTTCTTCTTCTTCTTCTTATTATACTGATTCTTTAGTAACGCACTGCAGATCTACAGGGTGATATGTTTAAGTGAGAAGTAGAACTCCACAGAAACACTCTTTGAATAGAAGTGGGACGAGGTTGTGCCTCCTTCATCTTCTGATGCTGCACAAACACACACCCCCACTCAGCCTCCACAATTATTTCCCTGTATTTTATGATATTCTTCTGGCATCGTCACAAGCAACAATCTTTTTTTTTTCATTCTTGTGGGCAAAATGTAGCAGCACAGAATAACAGTGGATGCCTTCTAGCAGTAAAATAGGTAATTAAGGAGCAAACTTGGATGGGAGGCTAATTGTCAAATGGCGATAATTACATGTCTTTGTTATGCCACAGCTGTCCCAATGAGCTCCAGGTCATAACACAAAGCCAGAGAAATCAGCTGGACATGGAGCATGTGTGTGTGTGTGAGAGAGAGAGAGAGAGAGAGAGAGAGAGAGAGAGAGAGAGAGAGAGAGAGAGAGAGAGAGAGAGAGAGAGAGAGAGAGAGAGAGAGAAGGAGATAATCTTTATTACCAACTGATTACATTTTCACACCGCCCCCTCAGGCCCTCACAGTTAAAGCAGAAGGGCCAAGTATTGTCAGCACAAATACACACACGCTCACTGATACACAGGGACACAGAGACACAGAAACACTCGCACATGCAAACACAGAGTGACAAATAGAGAGAGTGAGTTTGGGAACGCTGAAACAGTGAAGTGAATGCATGGCAAGGTGGCACACCACTGCAGTCTCTGATTGGCTCATTTCCATTTCAATTACACAGCCCAGTGGCATTGCTGTGCGCGCGCACGCACACACACACACACGCACACACACACACACACACACACACACACACACACACACACACACACACACACACACACACACACACACACACACACACACACACACACACACACGGCCTCAGGTTCTCTCATCGACACACAAACACACTCTCTACAATGTGCACTCCCATCAGCCACTTCTCTGAGCTGTGCATCGTTGGCTGTAGACAGAAAGCAAGACGGACAGGGAGAGATAGATAACCTGAGTGAAAGAGAGAAACAGAGGAGGAGGAGAGCAAGAGCTCAGTGGCAGACAGAGGCAGATCGCGATCCAAGTCAAGTCTCACCAGTTGAATAACTGAGATTCAATAGAAAAAAGGAACTTTTCATTGTGGTGCCGTTGCAGAACGAGGCTCCAAATATCACTGCACAAAGGTGTGGCTAAAAGGAGGAGGTGGAGACTTACGACTAATGTGGGATGTTGGAGGATTTCAACTACTGTGTATTCAGTCTTCTTCAGTACAGGAACAGACACAAAAACGTATTTAATGCTTGTCTTTAATGTTTCTAAGAGGTATGAAAAATGTTCCTTGTGAAACTATTGGTAGCACCAGAGAATCTTGTGTGTACTTTCCAAAGCTAAACCTGAGGGCATCGCGAGATGAAAACTTACACAATGTAAAAGAGATTGTCGTGGGTGTCACAACAATATTGTAATGACATTGTTTTTGTTGTTGTTTTTTTTTGCTTACGGGATGGACAACTGATGACTGCACGGTGACAAAATGTGAGAACTGGAAACTTTTTGAGGAAAAAGAAACAGCTCCAAACAGTCCTGCTTCATGTTGCTCAACTGCGGAGACTTTGACAAGAACTGTCAAGACTGCCGCACTTAAACACTGCTGACAGCTGTGTGCATTACAAAGCCAAAGCTCCCTCTACCTCAGTATAAAAGATCAGCTTTGTTTGCTTCTTTGTTCCCTCTGCCTTCTCTGTATTTTCTCACCCCCACCCATTCCCTTTCTTGGTTTTTCCGCTTGCCTTAGTTTCCTCACTCGGCCCAGTCCTGCTCATGACCCCAAATCAGATCTGTTTACATTATTTCACCTCTCCCTGTTGAAATTCATACATCTGATATATTTTTCAATTCAATATCCTCGGGCAATGTTCCGTTGCCTGATAAATCAAATCACAGTAACCTAGAAACCAGAAATGCTCGGGGACCTTAAAAGGCAAATCTTTTATTGTTTTTTCCAAACTTCTTCGGCACCCTGTTGAATGTGCCGATATGCACTCTGTGTGTGAGTGTGTGAGTAATTGTTTGTGCACGTTGCCAAGTGAAAGATCATTTGTTGTTTTCGGTCCAGAGGAAAAATCTGTTTAGCCAAGCGGTGATGAACTATGACTGAACCTCGTCTTTTGAACACTTTGCAAACTCCTGTTCAGGACCTGTCAACACGTAGGCCATTCACGCACACTGCGGACACTTCTCCTCATAGTTTGCACAGTTGTCTAATTGCAGATGATTGGTTTGGGTCCGAGGATGAAAGAGAGAGACGGAGCCGGGAGAAGGGAAGAATTGACAGACGGAGAGAGACAGAGGGTGGCGCGAAAGAGGCACTTCATCATTCATGTTAGACTGAACAGCCGTGAGAAAGAAACTCGGCTTTCCAGAGAGATTTTCACCTTATTAAAGATGGCAGGAGAGTGTAATTGGGAGAGGGGGTGAACAACTGATAACTGCATCCATGTTTCCTCTCCACAATCATCTTGACTGAAAAATTTAATTCCTCACCAGCTCAACCATTTTTTTTTTTTTTTGCAATTTGGGACCTTGAGATGGAAGACATTTTTCTTATTGCGTGTGGGACCAGTAAGAAATGAAACACCACCTTCTGGGGTACTCGTATTACAG
This sequence comes from Lipophrys pholis, assembly GCF_963383615.2. Lineage (NCBI taxonomy): Eukaryota > Metazoa > Chordata > Actinopteri > Blenniiformes > Blenniidae > Lipophrys > Lipophrys pholis. The sequence continues at coordinate 13,812,656 of NC_137638.1, forward strand.
CTGATAATAGGTGACTATTTCTCCAGCATTTTAAGAAGCTCACAAACCAGGAAGCGACCCCAGAGGCTGGAGTTGCACCAGAACACTATTCAGTAGGATTAAATGGAGTGAAGAAACCATCCAAAAAGACTGTGAATGCACCAGAGGTTCAGACAAATTTACAGACGAATACCAATAAATGACTGAATGCAATGAAATTAATAAGTGCGAGTGTGTTTGTGTGTGTGTGTGTGTGTGTGTGTGTGCAACAGAGTGTAATGAAATTAGATTTATGGAGAAGACTTGGATGGTTGACCATCAAATCTGGAGAACGTTGAGGAACAAATCTATGAAATAATCTAAAAATGAAATTGCTTTCCAGTTAAAAAAATAAATCTCTTCTTCATTTACCTTTGAGCTGATAGTGTCACCTTCCCAACAGTGTGTACATGTAGTTCAGTGGTGTCACACTGTGGAGAGGTCGATGAGACAACGAGGAAAAAGTGGAGCGGTGAAGTCAGAGGAAAAACATGTAAGAGCGTCGGCTCGTATGAGCTGACAGCCACATACCTCGCTGGCTAACTGGCCGATAGGCTTACTACACAGGGTGGGGTTGAGAGGGAAGACACGGTGACATCAGGCCTATAAAGTATCACATATTACTGCCGTTGCCTCCAGGACATGGGGAAGCTGGGGCGTGAATGTGAGTGTGGCCATATTTTAATATATTTACACGGAATATCTGCTGTAACGGACAAACACATGCTCACAAGAGCATAGCTGCTGGTCATGGTGCATTTTATTGTGTCCATCTGCTGCAGCTTTATGGAGGATGGACTCCAGGCTGGGAGCAGGTGGTCAGCCCAGTATAATATACCGACTGTCAGCCGTGAGGGACACGGGGACGTACTCACGCATTCCTTCATGTCTCCTTCTCACATCCAAGTTTCAGTCTTTCACCCATCTCACCCTCGTCTCCCTCTGCTTCTTTTACCACACACACACACCAACACACCCACACACATGTACACGCACAAGCGCAAACGCGCTCACACACACACACGCACACACACACACACACACACACACACACACACACACACACACACACACACACACACACACACACACACACACACACACACACACACACACACACACACACACACACACACACACACAAAACCACCACCCTTGACTGTGATCTTACAATATTCATTTCTGCCATTTACGTCCGTCAGCACTCATTTAGCCCCAGGGAGACAATGAATTAAGAGCAGTGACAGACAAGTTCTTGTTCTGCTCTTGGTGCTGAGTGAAACAACGAGATGTAGAGCTCTAGTGAGTGTTTGATGTACTCTGCATCAGCATGCTACAGCTCAAGTCCAAAACAGAGAGAGAGGGAGTGGGGGTGGGGTGGGGGGGGGCAGACAGATACTTCCTCTGAGCTCATCTACTCTGCCAAACAACCGTTTTTATGGGTGTGTAACACTGATGTCTGTTAGCTATATATGCGAGTGAATGACTGAGCATGGGTATGTGGGTTTGTGTATATCTCTCTGTGCGTAAAAGGCTTTCTTTATGTCTCCCCCTCATCACCAAGGAAGTCAGGGAAAAATGACACATCCCCCAACATCCTGTCAAGCCCCCGGGCTGTTCGTCTGCATCAATGCTGCACCAAAACCCACTTCAATCCCTTTGTAAATACTGTAAACTCCGACATGTTTACTGGTACCAGGGTGGGTTTACGCCGGCCTGCGGATGAATCCGTGCGCCGTCACACATGGGCAGTTAGCATCAATTAATAGCCGCGTATCATTGAGCGGTGTGATGTGTTGGCCATTAATCATAAGTCATTGTTTTACAGTGACAGGCTATTTGGCAGCCGAGACAGAACAGAGGCAATGAAACAACTCTGAGCCGTGAAACATGTCTTCTAATATGTGAGTGAAAGGGAGAGACGGGCATCCGAAGCAAACAGGAGCAGAGTTAAAACCTTTGTCTTTTGTTTACTTTGTTGAATGCGCTTGTTTCTCAGACAAGCTTACACCAAATAGGCTCCGGAAGGTTTAATATACACAAACAATTCACATGGCAACTATGTATCTGCATCAATTAACGCTCAGTAAGTGACATACTTAAACTCTTTCATATCTGGATGGAGCATGCATGTTTGAACACAAAACAGTCCCAGGTGCAGGTTTGCATTTGTGAATAGGAGGCAACATTGCATAATGTCCCTGGTGCAAACCATAAATGGAGCTAAAAGGGTCTCTTCAAACCAGATGAAGCAGTCACCTGCCTGACAACAAAACCGCAGCTGTTGAAATGGAAATCCACGCAGTTTTCTGGCTGTGTTTAATTACTGTCAGACTATTGAGGGGATTGTTGCACGTGCGAGACAACACTTCGGTAACAATGCCTCCAAAACACTTTTCAAAGAGCGTAACAATGGGTTTTTGATTTTTTTTCAAACCGTTATACAAATTTCTACAAAGACGGCTTGATAGGTAATGCTTTTCAATCAAGATTTCTGAGGGTCAACCAGCTTTGACCTTCAAACATGGTGGATGAGACTCACAGGTTTTCTATATCCTGCTGGAACTGATGTAGAGAGTTATTCCTCCAAACAACATCTTTAAATGAACACTGACGTAAAGGGATGTAGGGTTTTAAAATAATCTTATTTTGTTTGTTTTCTGGAAATAAACCCCATTAATACAAGATGACCCTTCGCCTGAATTTGCTCCTTAAATTGATTAAACACACTGTGACGTTAATCTTCACATTGAAACACATCTGTATTGGTTTATAAAAAGGGGAGAGTAATAGAGAACAGAGAACTCCTCTGTTGGGGTGATCACTCATGTAAAAAAATGCTATCTACCCTTTTCACTCCCGTATCTTTCTTGTACATCCTCCTCCCCTGCTCACCTGTACATGTCACGTTACAGGAGAAATGTTGGCCCACTTTTCTTCTGTGTTTGCTATGTAAGCACTCCCTACCCTGTCTCATACAACAGATGATCAGCAGATGGATGGAGGAGTGAAGCGAGCTGGAAAACTGGCAGAAAGGGGCAGAGATGGACCGAGAAAATAAAGGGAGTGCATCATGTGGGAGAGAGGCAGAGTTAGAGGGGGCTGAAAGAGAAGGAGCTTTAAAAGCTCTAAGAGATGGAAGGGTGTATAAAGGGAAAGGGTAAACATGCGGCTGAGGGAATATGATGAAAAAGAATGAAAGCAGAAACCAAAAGAGGACAAACAAACATGTATGTGCCTGCCGTTTGCTGTTTTTTAATCTCAGCACGGCTGAATTTTACCAGTCGCACTCATCATTAACACTCACATGCAGCCACATACGCACCCGCTGACCCATTCTGAGACCCGTATATACACTGTACATCTCTTCACTGCGTGCATGAGGGAAAACACACACACTGACCTTCATGGTGGGTTGCCATGGAGCTGTGTCAGGATGTTATAATGTCACCACTTTCATAAAAGCCTTGCCCTGTTCACAGTTCACAAATCGCTAACATTACGCTCTAAGTTACTGTTCGTGCATTCATGCAAGGAGCATATGCTAGGCGTTCTGTGATTACAGCACATTTAAGATGAGTTGGGTATGTAAAGGTTTGCAGTGGAGCCATGGGGAAGCCTGCTGTGTGTTTATCTGGGTGATGTAATTGCTTTACTGACGGATCGTTGCGACAGTTGTGCTTGTCTGTTCATCACAGTTGTCATCTGAGAAAAACATGTAAATATCTCTGCTTCTTTTGAGATTTCTCTCACCAGAGGAGAAAACACATCAGATTTACTCCTAAATGCCCCGTTAAATATTAAAGAAAAATTTGTCATCAAGCGTCAAAGAATTTGTTTTCGCTCATTCTTGCTTATTGCAGGTACTAAAATATTTTAAAAAACCATGGAAAATCTTAATTTACAAATAAATACACACAAATTTTGTGGTTTTTAACATTATGATGAAAAGAAAAACAGGTTTCTGTGCAAACCTACCTCACCTCCATGTGATAGGTTTTTCTGTTATACAACAGTGAGAAAAGAGCGCGCAAAGCAACTGAAGATTGTTCAGTTCTCGTTTCTCTTTCTGGATCACATGGGAATATACACACATAATCACATAACTAAAACATGCGCACCCTAAAACTGCAGGAAGAAGCTTGTCTTGATCAGAAATAATGAAATGTTGCATTACGTCAATGATTCATTATGAGTATAACAGTTTTTAACTTAATTGTGGGAAGTTTAGTCGACAAATATAGTTTGTTGACCTTAAGTTAGAATTAAGGCAAAAACAAATAATGTATTTTATTTCTAAACAAATGAAACTATAATAACGATACTATAATAACACATTCAAAAACACATAAATGATATCTATCTTTGCCAGAAATTCAAAGTAGCAAATTACATGTTCTCACATTACTATAATTGAATAGTTTTGTGTACTTTTTTTTTTTTAGGTCATTTTACTTTTACTTAAGTATGTGTATTGTACTATGCTACTACTTCAATGATATCTGTCACTGAGTAAAAATCCAAAAAATGCAATTAATAAATTAGAAATATTGAGTCCTGGAAATACTATAAAAAAACATTTTTTAACAAAAAATTATTAATTTGTTCACTTGAACCAGTTTCTATAAATCAAGAAAGAGATCTATAACATAATTTAACAGACTGAATCAAATGGAGATGGACAGAAATGAATACTGTTGTCTGTTTTGCACCTAATTATTTTAAAAACGTATTAAGAATGCTTTTGCATACCCTTACCTCTCAGTAACTCTTATTTTTAAAAAGATTAAAAACTCCTGGTTGAGATTGAAGATTTCATAAAAACAACATGACCTAAAGGTAAGTCATGTCCCGTAATGTCTAAACATGTCGTCTGAGAGCAGCTGCAACAAATTCCGACGGACTGAAAACAATTCAATTTGTTATAGAGAACAATGATTTAAATTGCTCTGTACTTTTATATCAACTTCAGTGTTGATTCCTCAATGGTATTTTCATCTCATAACAGTCTGCACAGTCTAATTCAGATAAAAACATGGTTTTGAAATGTTTCGCTCGGCACCATCACACTGAGTTAAAACTATAGGACAAAATGTGTCGGGATTTCTATTCCAAATGTTTGCCCAAGGCTGATTGTCTCACAGCTTCCTGCTGTAATCTATATCTTTCCTCCTCCAACTCAAGCGCACGTGAACTCATTGTAAATACAGCAAAAGTATTTCACTTAATGGATTGAGCTTGTTCATTTAATGAGAGGATATAGCAACCATTCATTTTCACACTAATTACTGTCTTAAGGCAATTAAAAAGGGTTGCTCAGTGAAATGTAGTACAACATTGGACTCTCACAGTGGAGAAGACCGGTCCACCATCCAAAACACAACCCTGCTGTTGCCCAACAGGCTTGGGAAAGTTTGAACTCTGCCACGGTTTCAGACCGATTTCATTCCCACAGCCAATCACAATAAAGGTATTTTATTTCATTGTAATGAAGGAGTCTCTGATGCATACTTGTGTCAGTTGCTTTCCGTACGTGATGACATGTTTTGTCATATCATGTCGTGTTTTGCCCTCGCCATTATCTGCATGTGTCTAGACAGTGCACACCCGTCTCAGTAGTAATGTGGTCTACACAATCAAGCTTTGGGAAAATATGTTGACACATTAATCAGATAAACGAGAGCAGGAATATTCTCAGATAGTGATCGTCCTGGCGGATACCCAAATACAGTTTTACTTTTTTTTGTTATTTTAACATTTGGTTGATCAAGGGCGAAAGAAAAGCTTTTATCGTAACAGTGGAAACCTATCGCCGTGATCACAGTCAGATTGCACTGGACTTTGTGGCCCAGCCTTTCTTTCTCCAGACAGATAACAACTTTCAACTTCAATCATAACTTTTAACAACAATCAAAATTCACCAACATCCTCAACGTTACGACTCTGTTATTGAACCGGAGATCTGCCAGACAGGAGATGTGGTTGATGTGGCAGTGGAGCGATAGAGGAGGTAATTTGCAGAGCATCTGCTGATTGTAAAAGCCAGAGTGTTTTAAGAGCAGACCGTTAGGGAGAGATGATGGAAGTCCTTCAAAGCCGACCTCGGCCCAAAGCAACAACCCCAGAGTTGTCTAACAAGGGGACGGTTCTTTCTAGAAATGAAATGGCCGTTTTTAAACAGTTTGACTATATGCAGCGCAATAATGGAGAAAAGCCAAGCACGGTGTAAATATGTAGCATTAAGCATGAAACATATTGGGATTTCTCCACCCCTACTTAAAAAAACAACAACAAAACTTTCATGCCACATGTTTTTCATTATGTAAGATTATATTGTTAATGTGGCAATCCACAGGCAATAAAGAAGCATAACTGTTCCTGTGCTAGTTAAATGCTTTTTAATTCTAATTTCCAACTCTTCATATACAATATAATCTGTAACTGTGATAGCTGGTTTACTTAGTTTTGCAATTATGCCTATTTTGCAACAAATGCTGCTCTAATTCCTTGCACAGTGTTTCACGCATGTTTGCTCCGTCTCTTTACTCATATTTTGCTTTAAAAAAACAAAAACAAACTTCAAAACCCCTGAACATTCCTTTTATTAAAAAAAAAGAAAGAACTACAGGCACTTCATCAGGGAGCAGCAATAATTCTTTTTTTTTTTTGTCAAGTTCTTGCTCAAAACTACTAAAACAGTACATACAAAGTATATGTGTATGCCTCTTGCTGCCCATGCATGTGTCAGGGAAAGATAAATAGAGGCAGAGAGATATGACGGTGCGGTCAGGAGGACGGAGCAGTAGCTGTAACTCCAGGGGAATCAACAATGTTTTTGTCAGTGGGGAGCTGACACATGGGCCTCTCCACTAATTCCTCATGCCTGTTTAAGAGCTATACAGCCCTTTAGCTCCTATTCCATGTACACATGCGTGTGCGTGCCGGTGGAGATTGTAAGTCTGTATTAACGTGGCAGGTTTGTGTGTGTGTGTGTGTGTGTGTGTGTGTGTGTGTGTGTGTGTGTGTGTGTGTGTGTGTGCACGCACACTCTGTGTGTATGTGTGTGTGTTTGGTAGGAACAAAGCGTTTTCAGAGACCTTCAGGGTCAGCCTCCCACCGAGAAGCTGTCAAGGTCCCAGGCAGGGGGTTAAGTGGTGTGTCGGGTACTCGCGTTGTGTGTCTTATTGTGGGCAATGCCTGCGATATATAGGGCAGAAAAGGTCGCTATGTAATATAGACATGAGCTTGCACTTGTGCGTGCGCGCACACACACACACACACACACACACACACACACACACACACACACACACACACACACACACACACACACACACACACACACACACACACACACACACACACACACACACACACACACACACAATTCTGAATGCATACATTCACGTGGCATGCATCAGTTTAACAGTATAGTTCAGGGCCGGTTTGCAGTCATCCTTGTATCACTATTATTAAGAAGGATTTACATTACTTAGACCTTGGTTAGGCTATATGTTGTATAGCATACCTGCCTGTTCTGTTCAACAGAACATTTGCATTAAATGCAAGTGTGTCAGTTACTTGGTAATTAAGTTGGTAGTATATATTTTACAGTGTATTTCAATTTTCTATTTTACGTATTTTAAAATTGCAGGTAACTGCATGTTTAATACTTTGTGTGACAGTTGTGCTGACCCTGTGCATGAGTTGTTCATGAGTGGACATGGGTGTCTCTCTTCGGAACAGCAGCGGAGAGGATCATGCCATCCAAAGTTAGAGCAGTCCGTCCTGTCCTTGCCTTTGATCCCAACTCAACCCCGTTTAAAAGAAGTTGAAAAGAGTCTACAGGAGCAAGATCTCGGCAGGTTTAACACAGCTTTGTGTCACGTCAAACAGGCTAAAAGATGCACTTTGTTCTCAGCCACAAGCGATTAGTGTTACGCGTATGATCGTGTGTGTGTGTGTGTGTGTGTGTGTGTGTGTGTGTGTGTGTGTGTGTGTGTGTGTGTGTGTGTGTGTGTGTGTGTGTGTGTGTGTGTGTGAGGTAAGTGGGAGTGACCTTGTTGTGTGAGTGCATGTCTCATCAAAACGAGTTTTATATCACAGTCAGTCAAAACATTTATATTCAACACAGTCATTTGGGAAAAAAGCCCCAATGAGCGTGTTTCATATTCTTTGCACACACAAGACAAAACTAAGCTTTCGACTGCTTAATAGTCGCTCACCCATAAACACAAATCCCTTTACAAATCACCCCTCTGATAATAGGGATTCTGATTGATTCCTACAAAACCAAAACTAGTTCTTCATTAGAATTAATTGGCCCGGTTCAGTTTTGCCCACATGAGAGGCAAGTCAAAGGTTCCAGCGCTAAAACAAGGTCTGTAGGTCATGTCTTGGAGGGCACAAGCTATATTCTGTTCACACTTCCAACCGTGAGTTTGTGAACTTTTCAACTTGCCTGGAAGAACCGGAAATTTAAGTAAAAATATTTGGGAAAGATCATGAAATTTCAACACAGAGACAGGATTTGTTATACAAGGAAGTGATTTGAACGCTTGCTGATGTGTATTTTTGCACTTTGCTTGGTGTGAGCACACAGAATATGTGCTCTCGAATAGGCGCAGACACACACACACACACGCGTGTGCACGCACACAAAGGGGGTTTTATGGAGGCAAGTGGTGACACGTTGTGGACAGGTTTTGGGAGGTTTACCGACATGTGTGGTCTAAAGTTAGCACGGTTGGAGAATGCCTTCCATCCCTGCTTCCATCCATCCCTGAACATACACTCCTCTCCAGCTGTCTTCTCCATCTCATCCTCTGACCTGAGCTGCCTGTCAGGGCCTCCTGCTGCAAAGCAGCATACTGCACGTTCACTGCATACCATTGCTGGGTACAACAAGGCCTCGTAAAATAAAATTGCTATCAATCAGGATAAAAGAGGCTTCAAATTATTACTTAATGATTACAACAACCAGGGCCATATGCTGCTCTGCCTATGCTACATATGGCGCATGATCACAACAATCTTCAACAGTTTTGAGCCGAACTGAGTTCATAATCTTTGGCTTAACATCGCATAATGTAAGCAATCTGTCTCTTCAGATGTACTTTGAAGCCTCCTGTGTAACAGTGATGATTGGATTTACAAGCACAACAAACTAACCATCTATTCCAAAGGCTACTCCTACTTCCATACCCTCCATTTTGTGTCTGTCTCACGCCACCTGCCGCTCTCTCTCCACACTCTGACACCAGTGTGTCGAAAGCCTCAACCGCCTGGTATTGATGTCCCCATCATGGCACAGCGGGGGCCCCTTCATCACAGACACACACACAGACACAAGGATGCTTGGGTGAGATGTCCCAGTTGAGGAATTAGTCAAGAGCGTGTATATGTGCAAAGACATGGTCCATATCCAGGCAGCGGTGCAGCAAGTTCTGTTGGGCTGGATGAATCCCCCCCCGCCCCCCCCCCCCCACAGGTGTAAAGGATCAATTCAAACACAAATCATTTTGCGCAAAAAACCCCTGCTCACGCCTCACATCTGCATTTTTGTCTCAGCCTCCGACATTACACGGCTGTTTACAGATGCTGTCTCCTCCTCAATTTTACACCGTGAGTTAAATTTTTCATTATGCCTTGAGATAAAAAAATTTAAATAAAATGCAAATACCCATAAATACTGCTGACCTTTTGTGTCTCTTACGGGAAAGAAAAACATATCAGACATGCCAAGATACAAAAAAAAAGAAACATGATCCAACGCTATAGTTTTCTCCTAATCTCAAAGAACCACATCAGAGCAGAAGAAAGATTATTGTAATTTTGAAAGAAAGAGGATTTATAAGGTGAAAGGCAAAAAATTAAATCGGGAGAGAGATTATTAAAGTGGTCAAATGAGAATCAGACGTTAGTATCTAATTGACCATCGCTGCTGTTCTGCATATCAGCGTGCAGTGTGAGCTACACACGGGTGGGTTTAATATCAGACTCTGGCTTCATGCTGTTCGACTGAAATCGGCTCATGTGAGACATTAGCGAGTGAGCGAGAGGAGAGGCATCTGTTAAACTACAGAGAGCACTTGCACATCTCATTTTAGCAAATTTGACAGATGACAATGGATCAAAGTAATACCAGAAACAATCAGTGTTTCACAAAATGCAACAAAAGTGGAGACTGCTGTTAAACTCACTGGTTGAAGTTACAGATGGC